>NW_026595981.1:19983495-20059544 GCF_907164565.1 Psammomys obesus
ATAGATAGATAGATAGATAGATAGATAGATAGATAGATAGATAGATAAAATGTGGCAGTATTATTACGGACTATCAGGAGATTCCGTAAACAATCGTTGGCAGTGGCTCTGTGGCTTGTGTCCAGACTCACACTCCAGGGTGAAGGGGTCAGGCAGCCCTGTCCCTCCCCAGGACCATCCATAGCCAGTGTCACCTCCTCTGCCCAGGGGAGGTCCGCCTCCAGTGACTGGTCCGAAGACCAGGCAGGCCTGTCGCTTTAAACGGGGTGGGATTCAAGGCTCACCCTTTCCTGAACTCCCATGACATCATCTGCACACTTCGTTGTGACTGCATCACAGCCAGGCCCTGTGTCCGACACGACCTCTGACCCGGCCTGCTTCTCCACTTTACCAGCTCTTGCCTTTGGGTGCTGGTGTCTGTACCCAGGATATCTGATGGGTTTGAGAGGCTCCAGGAAGGCAGCTCTCACTTAGGACTTGCTGGCTAACTAGTAATATGATCCCCACCCTGGGGTGGTAGAGCCACCGAGCACAGCACGGGGTGTTAAAGGAATGCAGTGTTCGGCACCCGGGTGCCGGCCCGGCTGGCTGCAGGTCTCATAGCGGCCAGTTGGGGAAGTCATGTCTGAGCGCTCCTGCTGAGCACAGATGTGAACTGAAGGAAGCAGAAGGGCTCTGGGTGTTTTGTCACCCATGGGGCAGAGGGCTGAGCAATGGCTGCAAAGTCACAAAGTCACAGGGCTCTGAGTTGCTTAAAGCCACTGCATTTGAGCCGGGTTTAATGTCTTTAATCCCAGTGTGTGGGCGACAGAGGCGGGCCGATGTCTGTCTGAGGCCAGCTTGGTCTACATCGGCGGTTCTCAGCCTTCCTAACGCTGTGACCCTTTAATGCAGCTCCTCGGGTTATGACCCCAACCATAACGTCTCCTCGTCGTCGTTACTGCATAACTGGAATTTTGCTGCTGTGACGGGGTGAGCGCCTGATGTAGAGGATGCGTGGATGTCTGATGTGTGTCCCCCGTGGAAGGGTTGTCTGACCCCCAAGGGTTGAGAACCACACAGTGAGTTCCAGGACAGCCAGAGCTACATAGTGAGACCATCTCTCTCTCTCTCAAAACAAAAACGAAAAAAACCCGCCGTGTGTATACACCTGTACTCACAGCTCTGAAACTGGGAGGGTGAGGGGCTTGGAAGAACTTTGTAACGTTTGATAAGCAAACATTATTGGGCTGGAGAGATGGCTCAGAGGTTAAGAGAACTGGCTGCTCTGATAGAGGTCCTGAGTTCAATTCCCAGCACCCACATGGTGGCTCACAACCATCTATAATGAACTCTGATGTCCTCTTCTGGCGTGCAGGTGTACATGCAAAACACAACATTGTATACATAATAAATAAATCTTAAAAAAGAAAGAAAGAAAACATTATTATTTTCTTGATAGATTGCCTTGAACAACCTTAAGTTAAAAAAAAAAATACAGAAGCTGGCCTGGGTATGGTAGCACCCAGGAAGCAGAGGAGGGAATGTTCAGGGCCAGCCTTGTCTACATCAGCAAGTTCAGGCAGCCAGGGCTACATGGTGAGGCCCTGTAAGCCCTCAAAAAGAATTTACATAAAGGCTAATGCTAGTCAAAGTGGACATTCCAATTGCTATAGCAATTACTGACACTTTAGGTTGCCTTAGAGACGACGCATCCTTGGTGGTTCTTGTTTTCCTTTTGAGACAGTTTCACAGTGCCACCTCGGCTGGCCTAGGGCCATGCTGTGTAGACCAGGTTGGCCCTGAGCTCACAGCAATTCTGCCTCTGCCTCCCAAGTGCTGGGCCACGCCCAGCGGAGAGCTTGGATCTTGAGGAAGAGACCTCAGGAGAAGCAGCTGCATACCCTCAGTGGACGCTCCAGAAAGAGGAATGTGCCTTTGGAAGCCAGAGGAAGAGAGAGCCGCTGAGGGGCATGACGGTAGCCAGCTCGGTGGGACCATGTCGGGTCATTTTGTGCAAAACAGTTTACAAATGCTAACATAATGATGACTTCCAGGACTAAGCCTGGCTGCTTTTTCACTACTCGTGATAACGTGTAAGAAGAAAGAAATACATAGGGAAAGAACTGTGAAGCAGAAAGCGAGCTGTGTGAGAGGTACGGGAAAGAGGCAAGATGGCTCAGTGGGCGAGCCCTGAAAGCCTAAACTCAGTCTCCAGAACCCACATAAAAAACAGAGAGCTATGCTTCCCCTCTGACCCCCCCTCCCCGCCCAGCACTTGGGAAGTGGAGGCAGAAGGACTAGGGTCTTCAAGGCAAGCTGGTCTGCGAAGGCCATGTTGTGGGGAGCTGGTGAGATGATTCCAGGAGTAAAGCACCTGCCACCAAGCCTGGTGACCTGAGTGAAACTCAGGGGCTCCACTGTTTGTCCTCTGACTGCCATAGCTGAGCCACGGTGGTCAAGCATTCGCATTGCACAAGTAGGTACACCCCCCACACACACACACACACACTTACACAAAAGAAAAATGTGAGGAAGGCAGAGCTGGTTGAGCGTGGTGGCACACACTTTTAATCCCAACCCTTTGGAAACAGAGGCAGGCAGATCTTTGTGAATTTGAAGCCAACCTGGCCTATGAGATCTGGGACAGCCAGGACTACATCAAGAGACCTTATCTCTAAATAGAATAAAGGAAAACAAAACAGAGCTTGAGAGATGGCTTGGAGGCTAAGAGTGCTTGCTGCTCTTTCAGAAGACCTGGACTCAGTTCCCAGCACCCTCTTGGTGGCTGATAGTCCCAGGAGCTCGCCTTCTTCTGATTTTCTGAGGCCCCAGGCACTCACTTGGTGAACATCCACACATTCAGGCAAAACATTCACACACGTAGAATTAATAAAGATCTATATAAATAAGCAGATAAACAACAAACAAACAAACAAACAAACAAATAAAAGGAATATTACAAAGTCCAAAAGAGACCAGGGCTTGATGATCTGGAAAATTCTCAGCCTACCCAGCCTGTGAAGAGTGTTTTATTATTTTTGTTTGTTTGTTTAGACTGAGTCCTACTACATAGCCCTGGCTGGCCTGGAACTTGATCTGTAGACAGACCAGATTGAACTCAGAGGTCTGCCTGCCATCCCCTCCCCAGGTACTGGGATCAGAGTGTGTGCCGCCACACCCCGCCTGAAAACTGTTTTTAAAAAGGAAAGCAGAAATGAGAAACAAACAAACAAAGATGCTAAAGCTCAGGCGAGGTACTGAATGTGGTAGCTTACATCTATAGTCCCAGCTCTTGGGAGGCTGATACAGAAGGATGGCAAGTTCAAGGCCAGCCTGAACAATGTAGCAAAACCCGGTGTCCAGATCTAAAAACGGGGGCTATGGCTTAAGAATATGCCGGCTTAATATGCATGAGGCTCTAGTTCATCCTCTGTACTCAGACAAAAATATATATATATATTAAAACCAAATTACGAAAATAATAAAGAGGATTAAGATTTCAAAGTGATCCTTGCTGACGTGATGAATGGAAGGCCGGCCTGGACCAGTTGCCTCACAGTTGCGGTGGCCTGTCTGGACTCTGTGAAAGCATGTTCCCTGGCATGCCTCTCCTTTCTGGCTGTTTGCTGGCAGCCTTCACTACTCTTTGGCTGGTAGAAATCTCCACCTGACCTTCACCCTCATGAGGTGTTGCCTTTGTGCACTTGTCTGTACCCAAACTGCCCTGGTCATAGTAGATCAAGGGCCTACCCTATTCCTATTCCAGGGAGAGCCCATTGGTTTGTTTGTTTTGAAATAGAGTCTCCCCATGGAACCCCCCAGCTGTCTTGACTTTTTTTGTGTGACACAGGGGTTCCCTGGAGAGCCCTGGCTGCCCTGGAACCCAGAGATCTGCCTGCCTCTGCCTTCTGAGTGCTGGGCTTAAAAGCCTGAGCCACAACATCAGGCTTGGTCTTGAACTCTTGATACTCCTGCCTCAGCTTCCCAGTGACAGGATTTATAAGTGTGTCCATGTATTCTTTCATTTTAGTAGCACTGAGAAGGAGACTGGCCTTTGCTTCTCCTGGGCAAGTGCTCTTATCACTCAGCTACGCTACAGCCCTTCACCTCGTCTTAACTGATGGCTTCTGCAATACTGTTTTCCTAATCAGGCTGAATTAAGTACCGGGGGTTAGGACTTCAGCTTATGGGATTCACCCTGTGCTGAGGGGGCTGTTCCTACACCTGCCACTTCCTAGAGGGGGCTCTAGGATGCTTATGTAGCTTCATACTTCAGCTTCCTCAGCAGAAACCAAGTATAAAGGCAGGATTTGTTTGTTCTTGATGTTTGCTTGTGTTTTAAGACAGGATTTTTGGGGTGGTGCCTTTTTTTAATCCCTGCACTCAGAGGCAGAGGCAGGCAGATCTCTCTGCTCTGAGTTAGAGGTCAGCCTTGTCTACGGAGAATTCCAGGCCAGCCAGGGCTACACAAATAAACCCTGTCTCAAAAGCCAAAAACAAAGCAAAACAAAACAACAGTGATAACAAAATACCAGGGTTCTTTGGCTTTCCTGGAACTTACGACTTGCTATGTAAAATCAGGATGGTCTGGAACTCAAAGAGATCTTCCTGCCTCTGCTTCCCAAGGGCTGGGACTAAACGTGTTTTACCATCACAAGCAGCTTGGTTTTTTGTTTGCTTCTTTGACCTTTCTTTCTTTTTTTTCTTTCTTTCCTTCCTTCCTTTCCTTTCCTTCCTTCCTTTTTTTTTCCAGATAAGGTTTCTCTGTGTAGAAACCCTGGCTGTCCTGGACTCCCTTTGTAGATTAGGCTGGCCTCAAACTCAGAAAGATCCTCCTACCTCTGCCCCTCTAAATGCTGAGGGTAAAGGCATGCGCCACCAGGCCCAGCTGATTTTTGTTTCTCCTTAAAGACAGAATCTGTTTTGGGCATAGTGGCATATACCTTTAATCCCAGTACTGGGAGAGAGAGGCAGGTGGATCTCTGAGTTAGAAACCAGCCTGGTTCGTCTCCTGAGTGAGTTCCAGGACAGCCAGGGCTACCCAGAGAAACCCTGTCTCCTTGTAGCCTGGGCTGGCCTTGAACTCTTGATCCCTCTGTCTCAGCTTTCCAGCGCTGGAAATATTGTGGCGTGGCTCAGAAGAGTTTGCTTTGGGAGGATCTGCAGAACCTCTGGATAAATAAAATGAGTCCCTGCAATGCCTGTGCAAGGCCCACAAGGATCCCGAATGGTTTATACCCACAGAACTCAGTAGATTCTTAACTGAGTGGAATGGAAGACAAGATGAAAGAAGGTTCCAGACCTTCCAAACTGTTGCTGCCAGGAAGCATGCTGATGACGCAGCAGAGAACACGAAGGGAAGGTCCTTCATGAAGAATCAAGGATCGAGCGTGGGCTACAGAGTCCAGAGGGTGCAGGCAAGATCTGGAAAGAATCACTCTCAGAATTAAAACCAAATGGAGCTTGTCCACGGCCCAAGGAAAACTAGCATGACTGTGGCACTTCTCCCTTGTTGAACTGAATGTAACTGCTTAGCTCATCCTGTCCCACTGTTGTGTATTGGGACTCTCAGTGACATACAATTTTTTTTTTTAAGTTCTAAAAAATAAGTCTTGGATCTCCCCTATGCTACAGAGCTGTATCTCCACCCAATTTTGTCTACTTTTGGAGATAGCATCTTGCAGAACTGCCCTGGACAGCCTCAAATTCACTAACAGCCTGGGCAAGTCTTGAACTTCCAAACATCCTGTCTTACTGTCCCAAGAAACTGGGATTGCAGGCCTGGCTCGCAACTTTTTTCTTTAGCCTCATATAGAGAGGAAACTTACCTAGACCTGTTTCTCATGGGCCCACAAAAAGAAAGGAATCTTTCTTTTGTGAAGGCCTGATTCACAAACAAAATTTTGGATGTATTTTTTTTCTTTTTCATTTCATCTTGTTTTGCCTGCAGTATATCTGCGTGCTCTGAATGTACATGCAGTACTGGAGGAGGCCAGGAGAGGGCACCAGATCCCCCAGGGTTGGAGTTAACCGTTGGGAGCCACGGTGTTGGTGCTGGGAATTGAAACTGGGTCCTCTGGAAGAACAGCCAGCAGTACTCTTAACCTGATGAGCCATCTCCACCACCACCTCCCAGTTCCGTTTGTTTGTTTGTTTGTTTGTTTGTTTGTTTGTTTGTTTGTTCGATAATAGTCACACGAGATTTCAGGTTTGCAGTTCATATCGTCACTGGATGAGGCGGTGCTGGGGGTTCTGCCTCAGTTTACAGCATAAGGAGCTGCTGGTGGTGTCCAGTTAGAGCAAAGCAGGCCCAGCCATAGTGCGAGCACTTCTTGGCAGCCACTGGCACACCGCTGTAGGATTAGAGATGTCTCCGGTGAAAGGGCTGACTCGTAGGACTCTGGAGCGCGTCCCTGCCATCCGTTTAAGGTCACCGTTTTGCACATGCTATGCGCCTAAGTGCATAATTTGCTGAATGGCTTCTGAAGGCTGGCCACGTAGCTCAGCAGCAGAGCACGGAGAGAACATAGGCCAAACCCTAGATTTAATCCCTGCTGTGGAGGGGCAGGGCGTGGGGGAGGAGCTTCTGAATGGTCTCCCGCAGAAGGGGGGGGCTAATGGTCATGTTCAGACACGTTCCTGAAGCCGGAACTGCCCATCTCGAGTTCAGCTCTGTCAGAGCTACAAGGTCGCATGGGCCTGACAGCACTCTGAGGTTTGAGAAGAAGTGCATCCAGGAGTGAACTCAAGCAGAAACAGGACACAAGAGGTACCGGTAAGATGTACAGGCCTGAGGCCCAGACTCCATGGCATCCTCCACCACCGTTGTCCCCGTGCCCACATAGGGAGGTAACTGCCCTTCAAGAGCCTAGCTCACACATGCACTGGCCCAGTGGGTACAAGCCGAGGACAGATTGTCAGCTGCGGCCTAGTCTCACTCCGGTTGCCTTCTGGATAATACCAGTGATGGCCAATCCTCCCAGCAGGCAGAGCTTCGGCAGGGCCTGGGAATACCCAAGACTTTCTGGGAAAAGGAGAGCCGTGGGAATAAAAAATCTAAGAGTCAAGCACAGTGGGAAACGGCTTGACTGGTGGCCACGGACTTGAAGGATGGGAACACCAAGGAAGGGGGCTTATGACTCGGAGCTGAGCTGTAAGCTGGGAGAGGGCACGAAGCCTGAGGATCCATGCCTTAAAAGACCACCGGGAAAGACGCATTGCAGAACCAAGGAGGGTAGCTAGGCCACTGGCGTTTGCACGCAGCGCGTGCTGTGGTTTCAAGTACGGTTTGCCCCTCTGGAGTTCATGTTGGAGTTTTGGTCATCCTGAGGTGTTAAGAAAGTGGAATTTAATCGGAGGATAGTATTTAGAAGTAGGGCCTTGGGGTGGAGATTAAGATTAAATAAGGTCAGGAAGTGGAGCCCCCATGACTGAATGACAAATGGCGTGTTGCTCTATAACGGCGGCTCTCACCCTTCCTGACGCTGCCACCCTTTAGCACAGCCACAACATGCTACCTCATAACTAATATTGCCGTGGTTACGGATTATGATATGGATGTCTGATAGGCAGGATATCCGATATGTGACCCTCAAAGGGACTGCAGCCCACAGGTTGAGAACACCGATCCATACGCAGGAGCAAAAGAGCTGTGGCGGTGCACGCCTTTAATCCCAGCACTCAGGAGTTCGAGGCCAGCCTGGTCCACAGAGTGAGTTCCAGAACAGCCAGGGCTACACAAAGAAACCCTATCTGGAAAAGACTAAATAAATAAATAAGTGAATGAATGAATGAATAAATAAATAAGGGAGAGACCAGAGGATATAAGTACATTAACACATTCCCTGTCTCTTCACATGTGCTGTCTTGGGACTCTGTCAGCAAGGATAACACCAGATTCTGCCCCTCAACACTGGGCCTCCGGAACGGCGGCCTGAAATTAACCTTTTCTAACCTTTTTTTTATATCTTACCCATCCGGTGGATACTGTGATATTAGCGAGAGAAGCAGAACTAAGACAGTGCGAAAATGGAGGCCTGAGGAGGCGGAGGATGATGTTGTAACTAGGCCAACAGCACGGGCGCCCGCTCACCAAGACGCGCCCTCCTGCGGCTGGCCAACCTGCCCATTGCCGTGCGCCACGCCAAACCCCTGTTAAGACGCCACCAGTCCTCATCCTGTGCCTGGAGCCTGTCACACGCGAGTCTGGAACTGACGCCTACGCCGGACAGCCCGCAAGCCGCTGGACCGCGGCTGAGTGCAGCGTGCTGCTGCGGAGATCTGTGCCGTGATGCAGCAGCTGGGTCCTCCCAGGCTCTCTTCAGCCGCTGATCGAACCTCCTCTTCCCCATTAGAGAGAGCGCTTGATAACCCTAGCTGCACCCACCCTAACTAAGAACTCGATAGAGACCACACCTAAGACCCGCCCCCACTAGGAAGCGAACCCGAGGCTCTGCGCAGGCGGGACAAACACTCTACCCAAAGCCTTCTTTCTCCTCCTTTCCCTTTTCCTGTCTGTGTGTGTGAGTGCTGGGATTAAAGCTGTCCTATTGTTGCCAGCCGCCCGGTTATTGTTGCTTGTTTTCTTTTTTTGAGACAGGCTATCTCTAGGTAGCCCAAGCTGCCCACAGCCAGGAACTTCCCATCTCCTTCAGGGATTCAATCCAGTGAGTGCTGGGTCTATGGGCGTGCACACCACACCCAGCTCCTGCCCGTTTTGTAAACACGTTAGTTCACGAGTTTCCTTTCTGCAACTATAAAAAGTTCACGTCAGGCTTCGGGTGTAGTCCAGTGACAGAGGGCTTGCCTAGCCGGCCTAAGGCAGACTGTCTATTCACCGGGGACTGTGCAGACAGAGGTTATTGTTCCGTGGAGTCTGCGCCGCTGTCCCGAAGATGTCGCAACGTTTTGAGGAAGTCATGCGCAATGTTTTGAGATCAGTGCCCATGCAACGCTTGCACGGCCGAACGTGTCATTTGAGGTAGCTCTATGTTCCCAGGCCATTGTGCCACTGTCGTTCAGATTTGGCTCAGCACAAACTGGAGCAGAGTTGATGTTTTCCTTACGTGAACAAAGGTGATTACCGGGACCAGTGAGATGTCGTGGAAGCCTGGAGACCTGAGTTTAATTGCCCGCTCTCTGTTAAAGGCAAGACCTGACTCCACAAAGTTGTCCTTAGACCTCAACTAGGCATCATGGCCCATGCTCTCCTGCCCCTACCCCTCTCTCTCATACACACAGGCACAGAGTAATTTTCTTTTCTTTTTTTGAGACAGGGTCTCTCTGTAGTCTTGGCTGACCTGGAGCTCGCTATATAGACTAGGCTGCCCTTTGACTCACGGACCCACTGGCCCCTCAAGCTTGTTCCGTTCTGCTCTCCGTCGTAGGCAGCTTTTACTCTGATTCGCAAGGGTAGCTGTCATTTCCAATTCTCAGCAATTGGTCTCCTGGGCTTAAGTCCTCAGCTCTCTCCTTGACCTTGGCTGGGGTCAAAAGGACTTGAAAAGGACTTGGATCATGAAGACAGATGGAAAAAGCCACCCACCGGGCTTTGAAAAGACCCCTGTTCTTTCACTCAAGATGGGCTGGTGTGAGTCTGAGGTGACCCAGCCCAAATACATCCCATCAGAGCAGCATACATCAACAACTCTATGCCACTCTCTTTGCTTTGGCGACCTTTGCAGAAAAACGTAGCCCCCTGTGGGAGAGCGGGGTCAATAAAAGACTCCTAATTTGTAACTAGCTAATGTTTGAAGTTCTAATTCCGGAGCTTTCCAGAGAGAGCACTAGTTTGTGGTCTGAGATGGTCTGGGATGTTATTTGCTAAACTGAGCCACATCACTCACCCTGGCCTGCCTACATTCCTGCTGTGGAAAAGTCGACAGCTCCAGGCCTGCGGGCTGGCTTTCTCCCAAGGCCTCCCCTGGGTGTTCAGCTCAGCGCTGGCCTCCGTTAATGAATACCCTCTCACCTGGGCCCAAGCTAGCAGGGAAGAAAAACCATACTGTGAAATCGGCCCATGCATCAAAGTGGCACAGTGGCTTATGGATCACATTTCCACAGTCTCACAGCTGGAGAGGGCAAAGAAGTCAGTTGAGTTCAGCTCTTCTCTTCTCTTCTCTTCTCTTCAGTATTCCTGACCCCAGAGGAGGAACAGCCGTCATTTCTCTCCTGCTCAATCTACCATTCCTTGCCTTCTGGACACTTTTAGGGATCCATCAAGGGAGGGGTCCAGTAGAACTACCACAGCATTTTCTGCCTCCTCGGCTGCGCCAGCCCTGCCCCCAGCAGAGGGCCTTTCTGCCTGTCACGGTCCATGCACCTATATGTTCCATATGCTCTGGTGTGCCCAGGAGTGACCCTTACCCCCTGGGTTCTAGACTGATGAGAACTGTCCCCAGGAGACACTTCTCTAATGCTCTTAGTTTTGTTTTTAATTTTTTTGGCATTGGGGGGTTTGAACCTAGAACCTTGTAGACACTAGGGAATATTATCTATCCAGAGCCCTCATTTGCTCTTTATTTTGAAAATGCTGAGTTGCAGCCAGGCCATGGTGGTGCACGCCTTTCATCCCAGCAACCAGGAGACAGAGGCAGGTGGATCTCTGTGAGTTGAGGCCAGCCTGGTCTACAGAGCGAGTTCCAGGACAGCCAAGGCTAAGCAGAGAAACCCCGTCTTGAGACACTGCTCCCCTCACACCAAAAAAAAAAAAAAAAAAAGGAGTTGCCCAGGCTGGCCTTGAACTTGTAATCCTACTGCCTCAGCTTCTCAAGTAGCTGGGATTACAGGCTTATGCCACCAGGATACTAGTATTTTTTTAAACCAGACTAGCTTTAGGACAAAGCCTGCTTTCAGGACAGCACCGAGGCTATATCCCATGGGAGGTCAGCCCTCACTCGTCTTTTCTCTTTCATGTTGGTATCTCTCTTGTTCTACTCTCAAGACAATATCAAAAATAAAAAACAAAAACCTTTTCTGTTCCTCCGTGAAAGAGACTGATCCAAAATGAGAGAAAATGGTTCCAAATGCCTTTTTAGCGGCTAGTCATCATCCCCTAATTACGTGTTGAATGCAACACCTTCTCTCCCAAGCTGAATTGCCTTGTGCTAAGACACTGGTTTCCTCTCCGAACACCCTGTGCCAGGTGGCAGGAACCAGCGAGTCTGGAAAGTGCTTTCTCTGCCCGGGAGTGAGCCACACGCAGTCAGGAAGCAAATGTTCAGATGCTTCTGGCGCCCACAGATGGAGAGTTTGACGGAAACTGCCTCTCCCCTCCTCAACCAAGACAAATGGAGCAACCAGACCACCAACACCCCGGTTTCCATCCGGCTGTGCCGAAGCCAAGGGAGCTCTCATCGTCCCACCTGTGCCTTTGATGGCTCTCCACCTGGCGGGTGTCTCTGGTTTCCTCCCAGGCTTCCTCAGAAGGCCACCCCAAGGTGTTAAGAAAGGGCTGTGTCTTGGTTACAGCTTCTATTGCTGGAATCAAACAGCATGACCGAAAAACAAGTTGAGGAGGAAAGGGTTTGCCTGTTTGCACTTCCTTATCAAGTGGTTCCTCACTGAAGGAAGTCAGGACAGGAACTCAAATGGGGCAGGAACCTGGAGGCAGGAGCTGATGCAGAGGCCAGGGAGGGTGCTGCTTACAGGCTTACTCCTTATGGCTTGCTTGGCCTGCTTTCTTACAGAACCCAGGACTGTAACGGAAGTTTTGGTTTCTTTAAAACAACAACAACAAACCTCTGTTATGTTATGTAAATATGTGTTCGTTTTAATCCCAAGTGTGGGATTTTCATTTGGGCTTTAGTTTGTCCACAGCTGATAACTGTCTCGTGTGTGGGGTGTGGTCTTTGCCTGCGTGGCCTAGGGCTCCGAGGATGTAAGGATGGGAGCCCAGGAAGAGACGGTGTGCTGTGTGGTGGTGGCCTGTGGAAAGTGGCCATTTGGAGAAGCCAGAGACACTTCGTGGCACATCAGCTTGGAGGAGAGAGACAGAGGAGACTGCTTGCGGCTTTTGCTGTCGATGGAGAATTGGTATAGCCCTAAAGGAACTCATTGACCCTAAACAGCTGGGAGAAGTAAAGGGGTCTGGGCCCCCTCTCCCCACTAACCTTCTCTCTCCTACTAAGGCTGGCGGGTTGGAAGGGAGAAGCTTTAAGGAACCCCAAAGAAAATAGCTTAAAGATGAGCGCAACACAGAACTACCTACAATTGGCTGGGCCTGCCCCCATTCAATCTAATTTTAAAAAAATGCCTTCCATGCTTGCCTGCAGCCTGATCTTATGGAGCTCCTCTCAGTTGACTCCAGCTTGTGTCCCGTTGACATAAAACTAGCCAGCACAGACCATGTACTGAAAGAATAGCAGCCTGGAAACTGGGCCTTTCATCCTGTATCCCAGCCTATCTTTCTGGGTCAACGATTCATCTTTTGACACTCACTCAAGTGCTGGATGATTCCTTTCCAAGCAGAGATGGTGCTGCCACTGCCAGCCCCGCACTCTGTGCATAATGGTCACAGTTTTGTGTAAGCTGCCTGTTTTGAAACAGGGTCTCCTGTAGTCCAGCTTGGCTTCCTATCCTCCTGCCTCTGTCTCCCAAGGGCTGAGTTTACAATGCTCCAGCTTTGCCAGTTTAACTGTCACAATTCTGATTCCACTGTCATAACTACTGGGCACACTCATTTGTCTCCTAGCCCTGTGAGCTCATTGGAAAAAGAAAATTGTCTCCTTGGCCTCAGTCCGTCCATAGCACGTGACCATGCATGTATGCAAATGAGTGCTTTTTAGGCTATTCAAACCGGGCATGGTGGCACGTGCCTGTAATCACTGTAAGCACTCTGGGAGACAGAGGCAGGTTGATCACTATGAGTTCGAGGCCAGCCTGGTATACAAATGGAGTCCAGGACATCCAAGGCTACACAGAGAAACCCTGTCTCAAAGAAGAAGAAGAAGAAGAAGAAGAAGAAGAAGAAGAAGAAGAAGAAGAAGAAGAAGAAGAAGAAGAAGAAAGAAAGAAGAAAAAGGAAGCTATTCAAATGGGCTAAGCAACTTATGTCCTTTTTGGTTTCTTGCGATGAGGTGTCAAGATACTGCCCAGACAGGCCTAGAATTTAATCCATAGACCAGGCTAGACTGGAACTTGTAGCGATGCACTTGCCTCAGACTCCCAAGTGAACTAAGTTATTTTGAAGATCTCTTCCTTGCTGGGGAGTCCAGGAGTGAAGCTTCTGCTTGTGGTGTGAACACTCAAGGTGCTGGAGCGGTCCCTTGTCTTAGGCGAGCCTAAGCTGCAAGAGCAGGAGCCCATCTCAGAGAAAATGACAATGATGAAAGCAGCCCTGAGGTCATCCCCCGTCACATGTCATGACTGGTCTGTCAGGCCTAGGAAGCAGTCATGAAAGACCTGGAATTTCCAGGCCCTCAAACCAAGCTTGCTTAAGCTGAGTGCTCCAACCTGGGAGCTCTTGCTTGCCAGGACTTAAAGAAATTACATATAACTATCACATGCAGAGGCCTATGACTGTCCAGAAAACTTAGAAGTTAAAGGCACTTCTCTCCCCTCTGTGGGCAGAGATCAGACGGCTAACGGCACTTTGGGATCTGTCACACTGTGTCCCCTGAGGTGGTCTCTTCTGCTGAGAAGATGGAAGCAGGAGCTGGGGCTGACAGAGTAATCGAACCGCACACACTAAGCCCTCAGTTTTCTTTCTGAGACAGGGTCTCTCTATGCTGTCCTGGCTGCCTGTCTCTACCTTCTGAATTCTGGTTAAACGTGTGTGCCACCAGGCCCATTTTAAGCTCCCAGTTCTTTAAAAAAGTGGGAAAGTGAGGCACAGTGGCACACACCTTGAATCTCAGCACTCAGGAGGCAGAGGCAGGAGGATCTCTGAGTTCGAGGCCAGCCTGGTCTACAGAGTCCCAGTCCAGGACAGCCAGTGCCACACAGAGAAACCCTGTCTAGAGAAACCAAAAGGGAAGCTATAAATAGATACATAAAATAATATCTGTTTTAGGTCTGTGAATGTATTGCCTGTACATGCCTGGTGCCCTTGGAGTTCAAAAGAGGGTGTCAGATGCCCTGGAACTGGAGCCGCAGGCGGTTGTGAACCACTATGTAGGTGCTGGGTCCTAACCAGGGTCCTCCAAAAGATCTGTAAGAATAACAAGCGCTCCTAAGCACTGAGCCATGTCCCCAGCCTCTCAGTCCTCAGTTTAATCTCCAGTACGGTGTAGATCTGTGCTCGAGCCTGTAATCCCAGCAGCGGAAGGTGGAAGAAGATTGAGTTGAGTGGTCAACCTTGGCTACATAGAGCTTGATGCCAGCATGGCCTATGTGAGGCTCTGCCCTGCCTCCCATACCCCAAAATAGATCATGCAAAGAATAAGTGTGACCAATAGCTCAGTCAGCCTCACATAGCTGGAGAAAGACCCAAGTCCTCCTCTGGTACCTCCGATTCCCTCTGGGTCACCCTAAGTACCCCAGGGTTTGCAATTAGGCAGTGCAGGAGCGAGCAGCCCTTCCCACGTGGCACTGTTTGTGGGCAGGGCAGGGCTCTAGGAGGAGCTACTTTGATGTGGGCCACTGAAGCCGAGGATCCTCCTCGGTGTGGTCTGAAACCCCGCCATGGTGTGTTTGAATTATAAAGTCCCTCTATAAAGACTGGAGACGAGGCCGTGTCTAAAAATAACCGTGGAGGGCCTGTGCAGTGGGGACAGGGGCGAGATGGCCATTCCAGGCAGGCAAAGGGGACTTGTTTTGCCAAAGAAAACAGAGCAGTCACACCCCACTTTGCAAAAGCAGAAGCCGCCCGCGTCGGAGAATGGGTTCTGGAAAGGTCCCCGTGGTAGGCAGGCAAGGTCTGCGCCCTCAGCCTACACCACACAGAGCAGACAGGCAACGCCAGGAGAAGTAACAACTCAGCCCATGAGACAGTGTGGCAGCCATCAGTGGCTAAACAAGGAAGCTCCTCAGGCTGGAGAGGTGCGTGGGCCGTGGGCAGCACGTACTGCTCTTGCAGAGGACCTGGTTTTGATTCCTAGTACCCACAGCAGGCAGCCCACAACTAGCTGCCTGTAATGCCAGCCTCTGAGTGATCCAGTGCTCTGGGCTCCTCAGGCATTTGTACATACCCATAATTAATTTGTTTTTAATCTTTTAAAAATAGGAAGGAAAGAAAGTCCTCTAGAAGCAATGAGACAGTAGGGAAAAATAAAATAAAAATTCACCCTCTCATCCCCACCTTCCGGCTCTGGGCATTTTAAATTTCTCTTAGTTAGTTAATTATGTTGTGTATGTGCATGGGGTGTTGGGTGTGATACCATATGGACATAGAGATCAGAGGACAATTTATAGGAGTCAGTTCTCTTCCTCCATCCTGTGACAGCATCTTTATATGCTAAGCCATCGTGTCAGCCCCTTTAGGCATTCCTTCTAAGGCAGAGGAGAAACAGGCTGTAGCAGGTTGGGTGGTGAGATTCTGTTGTTTGTTTGTTTTTGAGACAGGGTTTCTCTGTGTAGCCCTGGCTGTCCTGGAACTCCCTCTGGAGACCGGGCTGGCCTCCAACTCACAGGTCCACCTGCCTCTGCCTCCCGAGTGCTGGGGTCAAAGGCTTGCGCCACCACCACCTCCTGGCAGGCAGTAGGATCCTTGCAAGCTGTGATGGAGAGACACTTTGGGTTTCAGCCAGAAAAGAGGTTAATACAGGGACTAGGGTTGTTGCTCACTTGGTATAGCACAAACCTAACATGAACAAAGCCTTGGGCTCAAACCCCAGTATCCTATAAACTGGCCACGGCGTCATTTCCTTATTATAATTCCAGCACTTGGGAGGCAAAGGCGTGCAAGGTCACCCTGAGTACAGAAGGAGTTCGAAGCCAGCCTGGGCTACAGGAGACCGTGTCTTAAAAGGGGGTGGGGGGCTCGGTGGCTTGACCCAAGAGCCCCCGCTTGGAGACTCTTAGGACTGGGTTCTCTAAGAGACACGAAGTCTGTTAGAAGACCCCGTAGAAGGACAGTGCAGCAATTCTGAGAACAGGAAGAAGGGCCGTAGAGGAAGTAGGGTCACATCAGGTCCCTGGGCATTTCTGCCTCTAGGTGCCACAGAAGGCGCCGTTGTGTGAAGGTACAGAGCCGCCGGGCTGCAAATGTCAACCAAGGCTGTGCAGGTGACTTGGGGTGCCAGGCGGTGAGCAGGCCAAGGAAGATGGCTTTTATTAGAAACCTTTCATTTTTCAGACTTTTTTTTTTTTTTTTTTTTCTAATTTAGTCTTGGCAAAGGTCTGGGTGTCCTTAGCCTCAGGGCAATTCTGATTTAATATGAGGTGGGCTGTGGAGTGTTGGAGAAAGGAGGCAGCAATTCGAAACAAAAGCGGGGGTAGGGGGAACTACAGTCCCATCATACCCTTAACCACAGCAGGGACTCAATAAATCAGCCCCTCTGTCTGGGCCTCAATTTCCCCATCAGCAGGACACAAAGAATTGGTTTCGTCCAAGGCTCTGTTTCTCTGTGGATACCGGGTGACAGGAAAATGATAGGCCACCCTCTAGGACTCCCCTAGAAGCGACTCAGTTGAAGGCACAAGCCCTTTCACACGCTGGCTTTCGGGGACCCCTCCCCCCAATTGCCAAACTGAACAAGTGTCCCCAGTCATAATGCAGGTCCAACAGCAAGTTGTCCTCCTCATGAGCAGGCCTCTGCGGTAGGTCCCCGCCCAGTCCAGCCCCAAGCAGCCGGCGCCCTGGCAGCCGCGGTGGACCCCTGAGGGCGTCGGGCCCCGACGACGCGCCGGGCCTGGACGTGGCGCCTTCCGTGGTGTGGCCGGGACTGGGACTGGGCGGAGGCCACTGCCCAAGGGACGAGGGGTCCCCCACCACAGACTCAGGGCCCTTCTGGGACAAGCCGTGCTCAGCTCTGGCCAGCCCAAGTCGGTCACCACAGGAACGCCCCGGGACGCCGCGGCGCGTCGCGTGCAGCGAGACGGGGGCCATGGCAACCCCAGCGCGCATCACCGCCCCCCTCCCCCGCGCCACCCCCGCGTCTGCCGCTGTCTCGGCGGAGCCCCGCATCGGGGCTGCTGATTGTTCATCGCCGCCGAAGACTGCCTGGCTCTGCTCAATTTCCAGACGCCTCCGTGGTCCTCCTGGGGGAGGAGAGGAGGAATCCGTGCTAAGGAAAAGCAAGGCACGGACTCCGCGCTCTCGGGATGCGCTTACACCGCGCAGGCCTGCACGTGTGGCAAGGGGCAGGACCATTTCGCAGATGCCAAAGCCTAGGGCTCGCAGCGGTGGCTGATGGAGCCAACTCCCTCCACCTGGGGGAGGGGAGGGCAAGCCTCGAGGGTCTCTGACCCAGGCTGCAGCAGACTGCAGAGGCTGGGGATCACCTTCTGGGCTCCTGACCTCCTTTAAGGAAAGACTCTTATCTCCCCTGCCCTGGCTTCTCCCCATACTCCTCAGAGCCCCGGGTTTGGCAACAAAACACTGGTGTTTTGTCGTCGTGGTGGGTGTCGGCAGCTTCCAGTGGAGTTTCCCCCTTTGGTTCTGCCAGAATTGGAAGCCAAGGACCAAATTTCCTTTTTCTCTTTAATTAAAGACTATTTAGATCTGCCCCCTCCCCCTATTTTAGGCTCTAATTTCCCTGTCCAGGGAAATTTTCTATTTAGGGACTAAATTAACTCCTGAGATTCCTCCCAATGCTGTTACTCCAGGAGACTCACATTCACAGATGTTCTCTGCAGGGCTAAGCAGGGGGTTTTCTTTTCTTGCTTGCTCTATCGTGATTGGGCTCACCTCCCCATTCAGCTAGTGTACTCAATAAGAGATTTCGGGGGGCGGGGCTCATCACCACCAAGGTTGATTTCGTAAGCTGGAGCCTCAGGAAGCAATTGTGCAAGAAGAGAACTGACTTCCACAGGTTTTCCTCTGTCCTGTCACCTATGGGCGACACACGCCTTTAATCCCAGCACTCAGGAAGCAGAAACAGGCAGATCTCTTGAGTTCAAGGCCAGCCTGGTCTACAGAGCGAGTTCTAAGAAAGCCAGGGCTACAGAAAGACACCCTGTCTCGAGAAAAAAAAAAAAAAAAAGGAAAAGGAAAAAAAGAAAAGAAAAGATTTGGCGTTGGGGAGATAGCTCAGTGTGGGCCAGCTTTGTTACCTAAGTACAAAGTAAGTTTGAGCCCCAAAGCCTCTGTAAAAAAAGACAGGCATCAAAGCATCACGGTATGTATTTGTGTCCCTTTGATTTTTCTTTTTTAAAAATATTTACTTTTCAAATTTTCCTTTTGTGTGTGTGTGTGTGTGTGTGTGTGTGCCTGAGTGTGTGTACCACACACTTCGTAGACGAGCTCGAGGAGGTCAGAGGACATATTAGATTCCCTGGAGATGGAATTACAGGCAGTTGCGAGCCACTGGGTGGCTATTAGGAATGAGACAATCAAGTGTTCTTAACCATGAGCCGTCTCAACACACTTTTTTTTTTTTTTTTTTTTTTTCAGATAGGGTTTCTCTGTGTAGCCTTGGCTGTCCTGGGCTTGCTTTGTAGACCAGGCTGTCCTCGAACTCACTCAGATCTGCCTGTGAGTGCTGGGATTACAGGTGTGTACCACCGTACCAGGCTGCTCCTCTTTGGCTGTAGCCCTCACTGGCTGGAAACTCACTAAACTGGCCCACAACTTAGAGAGATGTGCTAACCTCTGCCTCCAGAGTTAAAGGCCTGCACCACTATTCCTAGGTAATACTTGTAATCCCAGTCCTGGCTTCCTCGGGCTTGCTGGTTTTATCAGATAGCCTAGCATTCTTAGTGCGTCCTAGACACTGGGAGAGCCTGTGTCAAAAAGATAAATAAAGAGCTGGAGAGGCGGCTCCATGGCTAAGAGCACCTGTTGGTCTTGCAGAGGACCTGGGTTTTGACTTCCCAGTACTCACATGACAGCTCAGAACCATCTGTTCCTCCAGTTCCAGGAGACCGGAAGCCATCTTCTGACCTAGCGGTATACTTACGCACACGTAAGCAAAATACTCACATGCAGCTAGGCCGTGGTGGAGCATGCCTTTAATCCCAGCACTCAGGAGAAACCGTGTCTCAAAAAACCAACTAACCGACCAAACAAACAAAAAATTCACTCATACACATAAAATAAACAAACCTAAAAGCTGATAGATAGACCTAGAGACAGATAGGTAAATGGTGGGTGCCTGAGGACCACCATCAGAGATTGTCCTTTGGCTTCCAAGAGCAGTGTGCCCAGATGTGCCTCTGCACACACATACGTGAGCACGCAGAGCTTTTGTAATGTTGGGGCCGGAGAGATGGCTTAGCAGCTGTAAGCACTGGCTGCTCTTCCAGAGGACCTTGGTTCAATTCCGAGTACCACATGGCAGCTCACCGCTGTCTATAATTCCATTCCCAGGGGACCCAACACCCTCATATAAAGATAAGTGTGGGCAGAACACCAAAGTATGTTAGAAAAATAAATTAATACAAGGGATTTCATGATGCTGGGGACTGTATTTGGGCATACGAGGCAAGTGCCTGTACTCCCAGTTTTGTTTTGGGTTTTTTATTTTTGCATTTTAAAAAATACTATTTTGGGCTGGAGAGATGGCTCAGAGGTTAGGAGCACTGACCGTTCTTCCAAAGGTCCTGAGTTCAATTCCCAGCAACCACATGGTGGCTCACAGCCATCTGTAATGAGATCTGGTGCAGGTGTAGATGCAGGCAGAAGAATGTATACATAATAACAAATAAATATATTTTTAAAAAAAAGAAAAAAAATATTTTATTTCATATGTATGGATTTTTTTGTTGTTTGTTTGTTTGAAACAGGATCTCACTTAATATGTGGCTCTGGCTCTCCTGGAGTTCGCTATGTAGACTAGGCTGACTTCAGACTCACAGAGATCCACCTGCCTGTGCAGTCCTGGGGTTATAGGAGTGTGCCACCGCACCTGGTCTGTGTGGGTGTTTTGTTTGCTTCTCTATCCGTGCACACCCGGGTCTGTGGAAGCCAGAAGAGATCCCCCAGAATGGAAGTTATAAAGGTTGTGAGCTGCCACAGGGGTGCTGGGGCTGGAACCTGGGTCCTCTGGAAGAGCAGCCAGTGCTCTGAACCACTGAGCCATCTCTCCAGCCTCTCTCTCTCTGTGTGTGTGTGTGTGTCTCGCCGCTAAGTTTCCCAGAGCAGCCTTTTGCCTCGGCTCTTTGAACAGCTGGCATTACAGGCATGTACCACAAAGGCCCAACCTCATAAAAGGTATCTAGTGAAGGCTAAAGGTACCTTGGGCCATCCCTTTTCCATCAACAAATCTCTATAGCTAACCAAAAACAAGATTTTTTTTTTAAAGTACATGAGCCTTGAGAAACAGAGGCAGGCAGATCTCTGTGAGGCCAGCCTGGTCTACAAACCAAGTCCAGGACAGCCGGGGCTGTGCAGAAAAACCCTGTCTCAAAAAACCAAACCAAACAAAGAAAGCTGCGATGGGAATTAGAGGCTCAGGGATGGAGAGTCCCAGGGCCTGAGGCTGGTGGACAGTAGATGCTGTGCCTCTTGCCACAGCCACTTGAAGTTCTGGTTCTTTCTTGTCCCCTGGGCTGTTGGTAACCACGCTCAGAAACAGTGGCTTGTGTCGGATAACAAAGCCTAAGAAGTTCCTGACTCGACTAAGAGCAGGACACAAGATGCTAACAGTCCACCATAGCTCTGCCCTTTTCCCAGCTTGGATGTCCTATCCGAGGGACCGGCCAGCTGGGTGACACGGTGGCTTCTTCTCCTTGGGTGGCAGGATGACTCTGCATGACTCAGGCCGAGTCTTGGGAGCACACTCACAGGCTTCCCTGTGGTTCAGCTTATATCTGTGTACAGAGGTTTTTTGTTTTTTGTTTTTTTTTTTTTAAAAAAAAGGCATAAATAAAGCTACCATCTGGGAGTAGAGGACCTTGGACTGGGACAAAGTTCTACACATTTTAAATGAGACCAGTGTGGCATAACACACCTGTGATGCCTGAACTCCAGAATCTAAGGCTAGGAGTTCGAGGCCAGCCTGAGTTGCATGCTAAGTGTCAGGCTAGCCTAGGCTAAAGGGTAAGACCAATCAGTTTAACCAACCTGAAAGACTGACACAGGGGTACTGGGTGTGATGGAGTAGGCCTTAATCCCAGCACTTGAGAGGTAGAGGCAGTGGATCTCTGTGTTTGAGGCCAGCAAGGCCTGTGTAGTAAGTTCCAGGCCAGCCAGGCCTACACTACTACATAGCCAATTTGAGGCTGACCTGGGCGACTTGATATCCTATTTTTAAAAAAGGTTTCGCCAGCAAAACGGTTCAGTGGATAAAGGCATGCAAACCTGATGACCTGAGTTCAAGCCCTGGACAGCCCAGTGGAAGGGAAAAAAATGAATACCCAGAAGTTATCCTATGACCTCTACACATTCATACACACACACACACACACACACACACACACAGACACACACACACGCACACTTTCACGTTAACAGTAATTTATCTTCTACTGATTTGTGTGTGAGCAGGCATGTTCCTGCCACCGTGGGTATGTGGAAGTCAGGGGACTCTTTTCAGGAATGCGTTCTCTCCTTCTTCCACGTGAGTCCCTGGGATTGAACTCAGGTCACCGGGCTTGGTGCCAAGTGCCCTTACCTGCCGAGCCATCTCATCAGTCTGTTAATATATTTAGTTAAAGCTTCAAATGTACTGTTGAAATGAAGTCACGGTTGTAAAGGTTTATCTCTTCGCTGTGTCTATGTCTGTGCACCACCGTTTGTGCAGTGTCTGGGGACGCCAGGGAGGGTGTCAGATCCCCTGGAGCTGGGAGTGACAGGCAGCTGGGAACCAAACCAGGAAGAACAACAAGTGATTTTAACCGTTCCCTCAATCTCTCTCTCCAGCCCTCCCTAAATTCACATTTTTATTATTGGCAAAACTATTTGTGTTTTATTACTATTGAGGCTTGTGAGACAGAATGCTGACCATTACAAAGGACAAATAACACTGAAAGCAAGCCTCTCACCCCAGCCTCCTGTTTGCTACCCCACCCCCACTGGGTAGTAATTCTTACTGTTTTCTTAAATGTCCCTATAGGACCAAATACTCTCTTTTAGAGATTTTTTTTTCTTAAGTTTTAAAAATTACATTTTGTGTGTGTGTGTGTGTGTGTGTACATGCCACAGCATACTTGTATAGGTCAGATGACAACTTCTGGGAGTCTGTTGTGTCCTATGGGGGGGGGGGTCCTGGGGATGCCAGGCTCAGTAGCAGGCACCTTTATCTCCTGGGGCCAGCTCACCCTGAAAGAAATCTCTTTAAGCAAGATTAATCAAGATTTGGCTCACGGAATACCGGAGCCAGAATCACGGGATCACAAACGCTACAGGGGGAGTGGCTGCCTTGAAGAATTTGCCAGCTGTCTCTCTCTCTACAGTGGGGGAGAGAGAGATTTCTGTAGGTCTCCATTTCTACATGAGATTACCGAGGCCAAACCTGCTCAAGCTCAAGAGCAGGGTTTGCCTGTTCTAGAACCCAAGTTGCTGGCACTTGGCCAGTGTGGTGGTTTGAATAAAAATGGCCCCTAGACTCACAGGGAGTGGCATTGGAGGTGTGGCCTTGTTGGGTCACCAGGGGTGGGCTTTGAGGTTTCAGAAGCGCAAGCCAGGCCTAGCATCACTCTCTCTTCCTGCCGCCTTCAGATCCTGGTGTAGAATTCTCAGCCACCTCCCCAGCACCACATCTGCCTTCCTGCTGCCATGGTTCCTGCCATGATGGTAACGGACTAACCGTCCCGCAGCTGTAAGCCAGACCCAATGAAATGTTTTCTTTTATAAGAGCTACTGTGATCATGCTGTACTTTCACAGCAATAAAAACCCTACCTAAGACACCCAGCGTGGTGCAAATCCCCAGCGTGTGCCTGTGTGTGGGTCCTTGTAACAAACCCCGCTTTCGAATGGCGTTGGCCTGATGAACACACAGATGAACAAGCAGAGCGGAATCCCTTTACCTCCCTTCCCAGGACTCTCCACCACGAAGAAGTGTAAAGCTAGTAGCCGCACCCCCTCCTGTTGTTGTCAGTTTCGCGGCAGAGAGAATAGCTAGGAAGAAGTGACGAAATGAATTGGCAGGTGTGAGCACATAGCCAAAGAGAGGTCAAAGCAGGTTAGTGGTGTCTGATGCTCCTCAGGAGAGGAGAAAGGCTGGAGAGGTGGAGGGTAAACAGAGTGGGCAGGAAAAACGTGACCCAGCCCCTCCGGCTGGAGTCAAAGCCCTCACCCCAGCTCAAAACTTGGAACCGGTTTGAGGGGCAAGTGTCAGAGTTCACAGTGGCCCCATGGCTCCATGCTGTAGCTGGCTCTCCATGGTTCTGGGACACCCCTGAAGGGTGTCCTCCCTAGCTCCTCCCCTCCTCCCCTAACTGTGTAAGTCCTTCTTCCCGACAGCTAAGTGTCACCCGGTGCCCTCCGTCGCTTCATGTTTCCCAGGGTGTCTGTGATCATCATATGGTTTCTATGCACTTCTCTCCTGCTGACTACTCCCGTTGGACAGGAGCTCCCTGGGAGCCTGGGGGAGGGGGTGCCACAGGGCTCCTGAAAGGCGGGTAGAGGGCGTGGCCCCGGCCCTAGCTGACACCAACTCGCTGTTGATACCCGGCTGGGGATTAGGGAGCAGCCGCAGCAGCTTTCGGAACCCTGTTGTGTGCAAAGCTTCAGACCTGGTGTCCCCCCCCACTTCCGGGCTCCGTGCCCTTAACCTGCCCTTGGCTCCGCAGATGAATCAGCAAGTTCCAGCCCCTGGGGTTCCTTGCAGCACATCCCTAGGGGAAGTGCTCTTACGTGACATTAAGAAATACATGCAACAGGGCAGGAGGCTTGTAAACCACCAACAGCCTGGGTAAGGGAAACCCATGGCCCCAGCTATGCCTGTGAAGCCTCCAGCCTAGGAAACAACCAAAGCAGGGAATGGGAGCAGTAAGGAGCCCAGCGGGGGTGGGGTGGGGGGTGTGTGTGTGTAGGGTTCGTGGGTGGGGGGTCCGGGAAGTGGGGGTGCCCCAGGCTCAGCTGAAAACCTGCAGCTTGGCTACAAGTAGTTACAAAGAGGCAGTTTGAAAGCAGAAAAACCTCGGAGAGAAGGAAAACAAGTGTGTGGACCCTGCTTGAAACTAAGTCTTAGATGAAAACCAAACCAAGTCTCTCTCCCCCAAAAAAATTGCAAGGGAAGAGGGCAATGAGATGGTTTAGTGGGTAAAGGTGCTTGCTGCCAATCTTTGACAACCTGAGTTCAATCCCTGGGACCCACATCTTGGAAGGAGTGAACATGCTCTCACACAGATACCGTGCACCACGGCCCATCTGGACACACACAAACACATATACACCAAATAAATACATAAATAAGATAATTTAAATGTTTTTTTTTTTTAAACAAAGAACACAAAGGCAGTGATTCCTCATTTTGAAGAAGATGCTCCTTGGGTACCTAGAGGAGCTCCCCTGACAAGCTTGGCATCCTTGCCGATTTTAACATTCTATTTCCACGGGTAGAGAGATGGCTCCACAGCTCAGAGCACTGAGCGCTCTTCTGGAGGACCCGGGCTGGAGTCCCAATATGGCAGCTCACAACCATCCGTAATTCTAGTCTAGGGGATCCGATGTCCTTTTCTGGTCTCCACTGGCACCAGGCACACAAATGGTGTACAGTACAGACACACATGTAGACGACACACCCGTACTCGGAACACAGTGAGTCGGAAATATTTAGCTTTCACGTGAGTTGCATTGTTGAAGGTGGCCTGATGGACAGGCCACCTTCAAAGACGCCAGTTCTTTGGCTTGGTTGGCGCAGTGCCTTGCCTAGCAGGCACAAAGCCTTTGGTCCAAGCCCCAGCACTACATAAACTAGTGACCCCAGAACTCCGAGGTACAGGCAGAAGGATTGAGAGTTCAAGGTTATCCTTGGCTACATAATAAATTTGAAGCTAGCCTGGGCTGCATGAGACCCTGTCTCAAAACAAACAAACAAAAAAAGACTTAAGTAGTTCAAACACGCATGATATCAGACTCCCAGAGGAGCCTACGAAGACGCACAGTGAGGAAACAAACAGGGACCGGGTAAGACCTGAACCTTAGGCTGCTGTTCAGACTAGACGCCCTCCGAGATGTGGTGCTGTTCAGGTGTGGGCACAGCTCTGGAATGCCAACGTCTCAGTCACGGTCCTATTGCTGTGAAGAGACACTGTAACCCGTGGGGCCTCTTATTAAAGAAACACTTAATTGCGGGGCTTGCTTACATCATCGTCATGGTAGGAAGCGTGGTGACACGCGTGAGCCGGAACGGAAGCTGAGCACTCTATCCTGTTCTGCAGGCAGCAGGCCCCGGCAGGAGCTCATGAAACCGCAAAGCCCACCCGCAAGGCACACTTCCTCCAACAAGGCCACACCTCCTACTCCTTCTAATCCTTTCAAACAGTTCTACACCCTGGTGACCAGGCATTCAAATAGATGAGCCTATGGGGGCCGTTGGGGAGGGGACATTCTTATTCAAACCACCACGGCCAGTGTGCAGAAAGTGACCATGATCCTATGTGACAGCTGGAAACCAGAAACCACACGGTACACGGCTGTCACGCCTGAGTTCAGGTCTGAGTTACCTCCCTAGGTCACTCTATACATTTGTTTTTTTTTAAGTTTCTAGGGCCTGGCTTTCCTTGTCTGTAAATGAGAATAAGAATACTTACATCAGCAGGACTTCACCGGCGACCCGAGCGGTGTGTATTACCGCTTACAGCAGCCTGACACGCAGCTGCCGTTAGTCTGCCTGTCATTCCGTTATTTTTAGAGGATCTCACACTTGTATGAAATACCCACAGGGACGTTGAAGGGAGAATCCTTCTCCCCTCTGGGGGCAGGCAAGATGTCATCCTGTCCCCATCCTAGACCTTTGTTCTCCTACCACCCATCCCCTCATGGGAAGCTCACACCTGACAGGTCTCTCCTCTGCCCATCCGAGCCTCCCTGCCATGGGCTGGCTGGATGGCAGGGACAGCGCTTCATACACACCACGAGGCCATCATGTGGTGGCTGGACTCAGCCTGCAGCAACGCCTGGAGCCCAGACATCCTGGGCAGGCTGCCAGGACTTCCTCCGTAGGAGGCCCCGCCACTCCCTCTAGGCCCCTCTATTCTGGGAGCCGTAATTTACACACGTCGCTTCCCCACCCTACTCGCTATCTGCGGCTGCAGTCACAGCTCCCAAGGGCCCTGCCCATCCCCAGCTAACTAGGCCTTTCATAAACAGCTCTCGAGCTGCCCTGCTATCTTGGACACTAGGGAGGAGCCCAGCCACCCCGGGAGGAACCCAGGGAGAAGCTGGCCCAGTGTGGGCTTCAGTGAGACATAGCCCTTACCCACAAGAGACAGGGATAGCATCCTCAAAGCCCGACCCCAGCGTCTGCTGGGTTGGGTGGGGAGCAGAGCAATTGAGAGCCTGTTATTACCTGCCTGCCTGCCCCTGGTGGGCACACACAACCTGGGAACTGGGTCATCCTGACCCTGTCTAGAGGTCTGATTTCCTCAGGCATGGGGGGCCTGAAAAGAGAGAGAAAGAGAATGTGTCTATGTGTGTGTGTATATATATATATATATATATATATATATATATTTGTGTGTATGTGTGTGTATGTTTGTGTATTTGTGTATGTGTGTGTGTCCTTCTCTAACATCTCTGTCACCTTAGGGACTTTCACAAGCTCTCTCTCTCTCTCCTCAGCACTCTTCCCTCTCCCACTTGCTCTTTGGGTCTCAGCTTAGAAGCTACTTCTCCTGGAAGCCATCTCTGACACACAGCACATACAACCAACCATCTATGCAGATCTGGGATGGGCATCCCTTCGAAGTTCCCCGGAGGCACCCCAGACCAGCCTTGTGTGTGCCGTGGTCTGTCTCTCTGGGCAACTAAGAGCACTCCCAGGATGGTTCCTCCTTTGTGTTTAGTTTTTTTTTTTTTTTTTTTTCTCTAGCACACAATAGGTGCTCAGGAAATGTCTTGAAAGGTGGCGGTTTCTTCCAGGAAAGCCCAAGCTTTAATGTTCGTATTCCTTTCTCTTTGCTCCATTAGATAAGGCCTCGCTTAGCTCAGGCTAGCCTCAAATTTGCTTTGCCGTGTAAAGTATCACGCCCTTAAACTTCCGATCTGCCTGTATCCATCTGAGTGAGGGGACACAGGCGTACATCACCTATGCTCAGTTTACGTGGTGCCAGTAATTGATCCCAGGGCCTTGAACACGCTAAGTAAGCACCCTACCACCTAGGCCACATTTCTAGTGTCCACCTCTGACCTCCTCCATCTTCAGTATCCCATGCCTTCGTCCTTGAAGTCTAACTGCAGGCTTGTCATACTCTCTGTCTAGCCTGGCCTGCTAAACAGAGTTGCTCTGGCGATGGATGGGCTTGCTCAAGGGAAGGCCAGAGTTTCTGAGGAGGTGCTGCCGATAGGCAGGCAGCCTTAGATAGAGAGGGAGGCAGGTGGAAAGGGGATCCTGAGTCACCAGCAGGAAACCCACTCCTGTGAGAGACAGCTTGGATGCCCGACTGACATGTCAGGCCCTACTGCACCTTCCCCTGAATGCGGTCCAGGCCTGCTCTTGTCAGGGGCTGGACAAATACAGTCCTGCAGCAGCTTCTACCTTCGGAGACCATGACGCCCACTCCTGGGAATGGAGTCAAGGAGCCACGACGGGGGGGGGGGGGCAGCCTTTTATGGGGACAGCACAAGAACAGCGATGCCACCTTCCTCTCACTTCTGAAGGTCACCAGAGCTAAGCCAAGTGAGGACAATAGTTTTGGTGGCAAATATATATATATATATATATATATATATGGTGAGGACAGTCATGTGACCCAGCCATGTCTGAATCTCAGGACCTCTGCACTTACTGTTTCTGACCCCAACATGCTCTTTTCCTGACCTCTCCATTCTTCCCTCCTTCCCCTTCTTTCCTTCCTTCCTTTCTTTCTTTCTTTCTTTTTTTTTTTTTCAAGACAAGAGATTCTCTGTGTAGCTCTTTCTTTCTTTTTCTTCGTTTGACAAGGTCTTTATTTATTTATTTATCTATTGGTTTGGTTTTGGTTTTTGATTTTTCGGGCCAGGGTTTCTCTGTGTAGCCCTGGCTGTCCTGGATTCGCTTTGTAGACCAGGCTGACCTCGAACTCACAGAGATCCACCTGCGTCTGCCTCCCTGAGTGCTGGGATGACAGGCGTATGTAACTGCATTGTTATTTCCTCTGGTTTCTGTTATCAGTCACTCCACCATTTCAGGTATCTGTTAACTTATTATTATTATTTTGAGTGTGTTATGTATGTGTGTGTGTGATTCAGCTGTGCTATGGTGCACATGTGGAGGTCAAAGGACAAGTCCCAGGGGTCAGTTTTCTCTCCTTCTACTGTGGTTTCCAAGAATTGAACCTATGTAAGCAGGCCTACTGTGAGACAAGGACTTTTTCTGGATGAGCCATCTTTCTGGCGCCTGATCTTTGCTTAAGTGTTCCCTTTTAAGTCAGGCCTTCTTGGACCACTCCATCCCGTGTGTATGTATGTGAGAGAGAGACACAGAGAGTGAGAGGTCTCACATACATAGCCCAGGCTGGACTTAAACTCTGAGCTTGCCTCATCTGCCTCCTAAGTGGTAGGCTCACCGGCATGTGCCGCCACACCCCCACTAATCACCCCATTCAAATGGAACCTCCATTCCCCCACCGCTCCCTGCTTCCCACCAGGATCTTTCCCACAGCGCCGGCTGCTGACTGGCACCCTGGGTTGGTCTTGTGGGTAAGTGTCCACAATATGCCGTCTACCCCGTTTCCTGCTACTCTCAGAACTCAAAGTCAGTTTGGTTTAGACGGAACTCCGGTGCCGTTTTCTGTTATCGTGTGACGAATTGCCCCCAGATTTAGCGGCTCACACTGGCAAGTATTTCTCCCTAAGGCTGTTTGAGCAGGAGTCCCCCTAGGATTGTGGGCCTCTCAAGGTCAGCTTGGGTGGACTCACATCCGTGCTCATTCACCTGGGGTCAGCCGACCCTGGTTCTCTCTGACCAGGGCTCGGATCCTTCTCCTGGGGCCTCTCTCAGCCCTGCCCACAGCTTGGCAGTGCCCAGCCAAGGCAGAGACGCAGCACTTCGTGGTAGAATAGACATCAGGAGGTGGGCATGTCAGGGCCCATTGGAGGCCAGCATCCTTGTCACCAACACAGAAAGAAAGGCTTGTAGAAAGAGAAGAAAGTGGAGCTGTCATTAAAACTCACATTTGTAATCCCTGGATTCAGAAGGCTGAGGCAGGAGAATGAGGCCAAAGTCAGGGCTGCATAGTGAAGTCGAGGTCAGCCAGGGACACTTAAGGAGAGAGAGAGAGAGTGGGAGAGAGAATGAAGAAAGGCATTTTGGCATCATTATGTGTAGTTTAGTCTGTAGTCTTCTTGGAGGTTTAGCAGCCTTGACCATGAACTTACCCTGAAAGGACCTTAAATCACCCAGCATTCTCTCAGCCACCCCCACCCGGCACCCTTATAGTCCACGCCCACCCAGCAGGCTGTGTGTGACCGTGGGCACATTCCGAAGCACATTGGCCTATTGTGCAGATGGGAACACACGCAGACGTAAACAGGACTGCCTCGAGGGCCACACCCACCTCAAGATGGAGCCAGGATTGTGCGCTCACACCCTGAGGAGGTGCGCACATCTCTGAGACATCGGAGGGTTTGTGGGGCTATGACGTGGCGTGACTGAGAGCACATGGGCCGGTGTTCTTAGGAGTCATCCGGGGGTGCCAGTGCCTAGACGGGTCATGTGACCCAGGTTTATCATTTGGGCCAGAGATGGTTATGTGCTGTAAGACCTTAGTCACCACCAAGCAGGCAGGGGACAGTGAGATAGACAGGGGCCGTTTCCTGTTCACACCGTGGAGCACACGTTACCCCGGGGGTTTTTGTTGTTGTTGTTGTTGTTGTTCTCAAGCCTGACTTACCTATCAGTTTCTAAACTTTCTGCAGAGAGGAATGTTTACAAGAAAATTGGTTTGCAGGATGCGTATGGTAGTGCACGCCCATCCTTGCTCTTGGAAGGTAGAGAGGGAGGAGGCTGAGGAGTTCAAGGTCAGCCCCAGCTATATGAGATCCTGTCTTCAAATATAATATATATATATATATGTATATATTGTCTATACTAACAATAAAATTATATGTACAGATAGATGTATTATTATATGGGTACATATTTATATATAAGACATATATAGCTTTATTTATATATATAGTATGTATGTATCATGTATAAGTGTATTTATTTATTTATTTATTTTTGGTTTCTGAGGTAAAGTTTTTCTGTGTTTCCCCTGGTGTTGATGATTATTAGTATTTAATATCGATTCATCTTTTAGTTAAACAGTGGTTATTCCTAAGTCAGCTGCATACCCAAATCACCACAAAGTGACTAGGATGTATTTAGTTAAGCTAGAGCACAATGCTGGGCAACAGTTACTCCATCCTAAACCTCCAAGCCCGCATAGTTTCCCCCCATTCAGATTTCCGACGTTATACTTGCTTGTTAGTCTTATCTTAGATCCGGTTCATCTCTCCTGGTGTTTCCAGGTCCTCTCTTCTCAGATATTTCTTCTCCAACCCTCCTCCCACTCACTTCTTTCTCCTCCCCCTCCAGACCAGGATGCCCCACCCTATTCTCTCCATTGCTCAGCATTGGCTGGTTGTTTTATTGACAATACAGAGAACAAACGGTAGCATCTTCACACAGACTTGAGGCAGGTGATGCTTAGAATAAACATCACAGTGCAGTGTCCAGACTAAAACCAGAGAGTGGGGGAGAGAAATCAGCATTTGAATGAACAAGGGTGAATTGTATACATTCCACAAGAACATTATACCAACACCCTGGCTGTCTTGGAACCCACTCTTTAGACCAGCCTGGCCTTGAACTCAGAGAGCTGCCTGCTTCTGTCTCCTGAGTGCTAGCATCAAGCGTGTGCACCACCACCACGCCTGGCCACATATAGTTTTATTATTTGTGTGTTTTTTTTAAAAGGCTTTTAAGGATTTGTGCATTTTTATCATACGGCTGCTTTCCCTATATGTATGTTCGTGTATCACTCGAGTGCCCGGCAACCTGCAGTTCCAGATGGTTGTTATCCACCATGTGGGGGCTGGGAATTGAACCTGGGTCCTCTGAAGGAGCAGTCAGCGCTCCTAACCACTAGACATTTCACCAGTCCTAAGAAGCTCTTTTTAAAGATTTATTTTGTTGATATGTGTATGTGTGCATGAGTGGGTTTTGCATGCAGGATGTGCACACAGGTGCCAGAGAAGCCAGGAGAGAGTATTGGTTCCCCTGAAGTTGGAATTACAGGCAGCTGTGAGCCACCTGGTGTGGATGCTGGCAGCTGAACTTGGGTCCTCAGCATGGTCAATACCGTTTTGTGTTGGTTACTCTTTGTTTGATTTTATTTTTTCAATAATTTATTCATTACTTCTTTGTGGGCATTGGTGTTCTGCCTGCGTGTACGTACGTCTGTGTGAGGGTGGAGTTATGGACAGTTGTGGGCACTGGAAATTAAACCAGAGTCCTCTGGAAGAGCAGTCAGTGCTCTTAACCGCTGAGCCATCTCTCCAGCCCCCTTGTTTGTGTTCTTTTTCAAGACAGAGCTTCTCTGTATAGCTCTGGCTCATCCTGGAACACCAGGCTGGCCTCACACTCAAGAGATCCGCCTGCCTCTGCCTCCCAAGTGCTCCAATTAAAGGTGTGTGCCGTCACTGCCAGTGCATTGGTTACTTTTCTATTGTTCTGAGAAAACGCCATGATCAGGGCAACTTATAAAAGTAGGTGTTTGGGCTGGAGAGGTGGCTCAGCGGTTAAGAGCGCTGTCTGCTCTTGCAGAGGTCCTCAGTTCAATTCCCAGCAACCACATGGCGGCTCACAGCCACTTATACTGGGGTCTGATGCCCTCTTCTGGCATGCCTGTGTTCAAATAAAATCTTAAAAACAAAAACTTAAGTGCTGAGACTACCGTACAGTGAGGATAATTTAAAAAAATAAAGAAATAAAAGCAGGTATTTAATTAGGGACTTGCTTACAGTTTCAGAGGGTGAGATCATCCGTGGCTATTATGGTGGGGAGCATGGCAGCATCTACTGCCATGATGCCAAGTTGAAAGCTTATATTGTGATCCACAGTGCAAGACAAACAGACAGGACAGACAGAGAGAGAGAGGGAGAGAGGGAATGATGGAGAGAGAGACTGGGCCTGGTGTGGGCTTTTGAAACCTCAAAGCCCACTCCAAATGACACACCTCCTCCAACAATGGCACACTTCCTAATCCTTACCAAACAGTTCCACCAACTGGGGACCAAGCAAGCACTTAGACATACGAGCCTATGGGGATCGCTGTCATTCAGACCACCACGTTCTTAACCGCTGAACAATCTCCTCAGCCCCTGCTTTGCTTTGTTTTTCCCCTTCCAGACAATATCTCGTGTAGCCAAGGCTGTTCTTGAACTCCTGATCCTCCTGCCTCCAGCTCCTGAGTGGAGGGATTTTAAGTGAGCGCCACCACTCCTGGCTTTAGCGCTAAGTTTTTTTAAAAGGTATCTCTAACACCCTCAGGTCATTTTCAGACCTCAGATTCAATGGCCCTGTGGTCTCCCTGAAGACGATGGCTGGAACCTGTGTCTCATGAACAAATGAATGAATGAAAACTAAGAAGAAAGTCATTACTGGGCCAGAATCTTTGCTAACTGGCATATCCCCCCCCCCCCTTTTTTTTTTTTTGATAGCTGCCTCCAGAATATGCTGACTTCACAAGACCCTCATCCCAGCTTTACCCTGTGCTCCTTCGTCACTGCACGACCTTAGACTTAGCACTTCACCTTTCGGCCTCATTTCCCCCATTATCGTAGAGGCCTTTTAATCCAGCAACGTGGCTACCATGGCAAGGGGTCACATCCAAAGACTTAGAACACGCCTTTAATCCCAGCCCTCACACCTTAGACTGAGAACAGACAGGAAAGAGAGTCTGCTTGAGAGCAGTTCAGGGAGAAAGAGGAGTAGAGTCCAGTTTGGTAGAGTTGAGTTCATGTAGTCAGGGCAGTTCAGTGAGTGGAGTTCAGAGGCCATTTTTCCCCAAGCAGAGCAATTCAGTGAGATGTGGAGAGAAGCCAGTTGAATCAGTCAGTTTGGAGAGGAGTTTTGACCCAGAGCAGCTGAGTTGAACCATCCAGCCAGAGTTCAGAAAGAATTAGAAAGGGTGAGTTTATTCAGCAGTAAGTCTCCCTTCAAGGTCTGGGCTTGCAGAAGATTAGATTGTACGGAGGCTCGAGGCTTCCAGGCCCAGCCTAGGGATAGTCAGGTAGAAACTCTCTGGGCTCAGCCCATACTATGTATTCACACAGTTTGGGTACAGCTCTCATCTCATCCTGTCTTCTGAGGAAATAAAGGCGACATTTACACATCACGAAAACAATGGTTTTATTGTAGCAACCAAACCTTCTAAAATACAAAAGGCTCTTAATTTAGATGAACTCCTATTTTGGTGGGTACATCTGGAATTAAGCCTAAGGAACTGAGGGTTCAGGGCCGCAGGTACTGCTGGCTCCCAGTTACTATCATCACCTTGTCCCTGCCTTGGGGAGGGGTGATTCCTGGGGGAGCAGCTGGCTCAGGGGAAGGTATGAAAAAGTCTCAGGCAGCTATCACCTTTGTTAGCACAACCACAGTCAGATGGATGGTTGCAACCTCACTGAGGCCAGCATAGTCTCGCCTTCGGTCTCATTCACCCTGCAGAAGCAGACTAGATGGATCTTACCCGTCATACAGGCAACAGTTATTTTTAACATTCAAACAAGGATAATTTAATTTTCTTTTCATTGATTAATTTTTGTTATTTGACAGTTTCATATGTGTATATATAATTTATTTATTTTTGTTGTTGTTGTTTGTTTGTTTTGAAACAGTGTCTCTCTGTGTAGCCCTGGCTGGCCTGGAACTCACTTTGCAGATCAGGCTGGTCTCGAACTCACAGAGAGCCAGCTACCTCCCTGGGATTAAAGGCGTGTGCCGCCATGCCTGGCCCTGTTTTAATTGTTTAATGTGACTCTACATTAAACAGAAGGTGCTTTGCGTGAACAGCCCGATGTGTGCATGCGGAAGTCAGAGGTCAAATTGTGGGAGTCAGACAGGCTGCCAGACTTGCTCAGCGGGTGCTTCTGTCACTGAGCCACCTTACTGGCCCGATGTTTACAGAGTAGCTCTTACTGATCAAGGACTCTGTAGGGTGTGTCGGATGCCCTGAGAGTAAAAGCAGGAAGGTCCCTGCAGGTTGTTGGAGACTGTGGAGTAGACAGTTTAGGGGAAGTGAGGTTATTACTCCCCAAAAGAACTACAGGAGGCTGTGGAGATACAGATGAGGCTCTCATCTTGGGAGCGAGCAGGGTGAGCTTCCTTTCAGATAAGAGCTAGGCCCTGACCTCAGACAGGGGCAACAGCACAGGCAAAGGCCCTTCGGCAAGTGACTGAAAGGCGGGAAGTGCGGTTGTAAATTCCATGGCTGTGCAGAATTACAAAGTATTGCAGACACCTCAGGGAACACGTGCGCCAAGAGGATGGCGGGAACCAAGTCCTCGGCAGGGGACGATTCTCAGTGACGTGCTGGAGGTGTGGGTGGAAAGAAACAGATGTGCATTAGTCAGTGTTCTCAAAGGAAAGTAATGGATAGGATGAAGTAATAAATCTATTGGAAAGGGACTTGTGGGGCTGGAGAGATGGCTCAGGGGCGAAGAGCACTAGCCGCTCTTCCAGAAGACCCAGGTTCAATTCCCAGCACCCACCTGGTGGCTCACAACCGATCTACAGGATTCGACACCTTCACACAGATGTACATGAAAGCAAAACACCAATGTACATAAAACAAAAATAAAATAAGCATGGAAAAAAAAAAAAGCCAAGTGGACCAGGAAGTGGTGGTGTGCTCCTTTAATCCCAGAACTTGGGAGGCAGAGGCAGGGGGATCTCTGTGGGATCAAGGCCAGCCTGGTCTATGGAATGAGTTCCAGGACAGCCAGGGCTACACAGGGAAACCCTGTCTCAAAAACAAAACAAAAAGCCAGGTGGTGGAAGGGCAGGCCTTTAAACCCAGCATTCAGGAGGCAGAGGTAGGCCGACCTCTGGGTTCAAGACCAGCTCGCTGTACAGAGTGAGTTCCAAGACAGCCAGGGCTACACAGAGAGTCCCTGGTGTGTGTGTGTGTGGGGGGGGGGGAGTACTCTTTAAAGATTTTTTTTTTTTTCTGAAAATGTGTTGTTATAGTTTCCCCTGGAAACCTCTAGCTCTTGTGTGTAGGTCAGCCCAGGAGAGGCAAACCCCGGAACATGGAAACCACTTGAAATCTGTTAGTGGAGCATGTGTGAACAAGCACTGTTCCCTTAGCACAGTCGCTCCGGAGAAACATGTATGTGGGACTGTTAGGTGTGGTCTACCCCTCCCCCACACCGGTTGCTTCATCTCCTCTCACTACCTGCTTGACAAACGCGCAGGGTAGCAGTACACGCAATATACAGCAGCACGCCATTTCCTGCTTCCTTTTAAAATAATTTAAAATTTTAATTTTATTTTATGTGCCTGGGATAAGGGTATCAAATCCTTTGGAACTACTAGAGTTACAGACAGTTGTAAGCTGCCATGTGGGTACTGGGAATTGAACCAATCTCTACAGCCTTTTTTGTTTTGTTTTGTTTTGTTTTTCAAGACAGGGTTTCTGTATAGCCCTGGCTGCCTGCCCTGGATCTATGGACCAGGCTGGCCTCAAACTCACAAAGATCCCCCTGCCTCTGCCTCCTGAGTGCTGGGATTAAAGGCGTGCACCACCACGCCCCAGCTACACCCTTTCTCTCTAAAGCCCAGAAAGGGAAAAGATGCTGACGGTTCAATATGGCAGCACAGGGAGGGAGGAATGCCAGACCCTGGATCTGCCTGCCTCCCGCCCCTCTGATTCTTTTCTCCCACCACTGTGGCTTCCTGAGGACAAATCCATGAACCTGAAGATGGGAGAAGGGACTGAAGAGGCTGGGGCGGGGAAGGCAGACAGGGAGAGACAGACACAAATCTGTTAGGGTAGAAGTATAGGTTATATGTTCTCTGCCCAGAGGAGGTGGGAGGGCAGGAAATGAGAGCCAACAGCAGCAAAGCACAAGAGTTCAAACAGGACAGTGGTAGCATGGTCAGGATGGGACTTCTCAGGGACCCAGAGCCCTGAACGAGGGATCTCCTTTTTCCTCCCGGAGGGCCCCTTGGGCGCCCTGTGGAAACACAGATGACACAGAAGTCCCCGGAGGGAGGGGGCAACAGCAGCTCAGGTAGATTTTCCGTTTTGGTACTTATTTTTTTTTTTTTCCAGCACCAGAGATTGATCATAAATCCTCACACTTGTGTTCTGGCACTTTAAATCCTCACACGTTAGGTAAGATGTCTACCTCTGAGCTATCCCCAGGCCAGCCCTCCTCCCCTTATAGTCTCATATAGCCTAGGTAGACCTCAAGCTTATTAAGTAGCTGAAAATGACTCAAAATTATTATTGTTGTTGTTATTAAATTACTAATAAAAATTAGCCTGGCCTGGTGATACATGTTCTATCTATCTATCTATCTATCTATCTATCTATCTATCTATCTATCTATCTATCTAATTTTCCTCTTGGGGCAGGGTTAAGACAGGGGTTTCTTTGTGTATCCCTGGCTGTCCCGAAAATCACTTTGTAGACCAGGCTGGCTTTGAAGTCAGAAATCCACCTGCCGCTGCCTCTGGAATGCTGGAATGAAAGGTGTGCACCTGGCCTTGACGCAAGCCTTTAATCTCAGCATTCAGAAAGCAGAGGCAGTCAGATTCTGTGAGTCCAAGGCCACCTTGGTCTACATAGTAAGAGCTTGTCTAAATAAACAAGCAAGCAAATGAAGGAATAAATAGATAAAAAGAGAAAGAAAAGGAAAAAATGACCTGGTAAAAAACCCTTGAACTTCTGACCTTCCTGCACCATCACATCTGGACTCCCAACCTTTCAAATTTATTTTTAGCTTTTATTTTGAAACAGGATCTAGACCAGCCTTAAGCTCACTCTACAGCCCAGGTGGGCCTTGAACTTGCCATCCCCTTGCCTCAGCCTTACAGTCCTGTCACTAAGGCCTGGCTTTCTCTGACAATGTTCTGAAAGGCCTGTTTTCTTGCACAGTCTTCTTCAGGCTGAAGCTAATCTAGGACAGGGTACACACTGAATCTACTGAATCTCCCTATTCCCCCCAGTGCGGTACACAGTAAATACCTCTTTTTATTTTATTTTTTTTAATAATTTATTTATTTTTTTATTTTATGTGCATTAGTGTGAAGGTGTCAGATCCCTTGGAACTGGCATTACAGACAGTTGTGAGCTGCCATGTGGGTGCTGGGAATTGAACCTGGATCCTTTGGAAGAGCAGACAGTGCTCTTAACCACCTGGGCCATCTCTCCAGCCCCCTCTTTTTATTTTTAAGAGCATGAATGGTTCGCCTGCATGTATGTCTGTGCACCACGACACGCCTGGTGTTTGTGGAAACTGGAACTGGAATTACAGATGATTATGAGGTGGATGCCGGGAATCGAACCCTGGTCCTCTGAAAGAACAGGCCGTGCTCTTAACTTGCTAACAGCTGAGCCGTATCTCCACCACCTGGGTTTTTTTGTTGACCACAAACAAGCATAGCATGGTTGTGATGCATGAGCAGAACACACATTGTTCCCAGCTTCTGAAGGATCTGGCTTTACAGATCAGAGCCCAGACCTGTGCTTTGCTGTTGCCCAGCTCCTCTGTGGACCAGTGGGCGTAGCAGCCTTTTTGGACCCTTAAAAAGGCAATCGAAAACCAGACAGGTTCACCTAGTTTACTGGGACTCATACAGTATAGGAGCCTGCACAAGCCACGGTCAGAGAATCAAGAGTCCTCCCCATGAGGATAGGGACCGGAGCAGACTTATGGAATGCCCCTAGTGCCACCGGGCAGCAGACAGGCTTCTGCATGTTTGGGTGAGCCCAGGGACTCAGGCCAGAATATTTCAAAAATGCTCTTTGCTGTACCCTCCTAGGGCTCACGGGCCCAGGTGACTAGGCAGGTTGGTGCCTGTTCGGAGATCACCCCACCCATTCCTGCTTTGCTCCTTACCCGTGCCCTCTGGACCTGGCTGGGATCCGAGGAGTCCAGGAGACCGTGTGGCCTCCAGGCAGTTAAGAGGAGGAGCCCTTAAGGCTCACTCTCCGGTCTCCATTAAATAACAGCCAGCCCTTAAAACTTGGAAGATCTTGATAGTCTTGCCCTAGTTGGAAAACAAGGTCCAAAGGGAGCCACATGCCTGATGTCACGGAAGTTCTAAAGCAGGTGTCCTCATTCCTAGTCAAACTGTTCTAGCAAGCCAGAGTTTAAGGGATGCTTAAATAAGGTAATACGTAGTAGTTGTTTTTCGAGACAGGGCTTTTCGGTGTAGCTTCTGCTGTCCCAGATTCAATTTGTAGACCCCAGACTCAGAGATCCGCCTGCCTCTGCCTCCCTAATTGCTGGGATTACAGGCCTGTGCCACTGAGCCTGGCAGTTAACCCTGGAGGCAGAGACAGGCTGCTTTTTATGAGTTCCAGCCCAGCCTGGTCTACACAGTGAGTTCCAGCACAGGCAGGGCTCTGCAGAGAGTCCTTGTCTCAAGACAGAAACAAAATTAAAGCTGATTGTGGTGGTACATACCTTAAATCCCAGCGCTAGAGAGGCAGAAGTAGAGAGATGGCCAAGTTTGAGACCAGCTTGGTCTGCAGAGAGAGTTCCAAGACAGTGAGGGCTACACAGATAAACCCTATCTCAAAAAAAAAAAAAAAACCAACCAAAAAAACCTAATAGGCCCAGGTGTGCTAAGAAAGTAGTTCATTCAAGAACATGAGCCTCCTGCCAGACATGGTGCTGTAATCCCAGTTTGGAGTTTGGGTGAGTAGAGGAGGGAGGACCAAGTCAACCTCAGCTACACAGTGAGCTGGAGTCTAGCTTGTCTGGAAACACACATACCTGGTGTGTTTCTATAAATGACTATAGATGAGACGGGGTTCCAGGTCCCCCTACATCTCAGAAAAACAACAAAGAGGAACAAACAAGCCTTCTCCCCTAGGGCCAGCACCTTTTTCTTGATCAGAAGGGGACACTTCCTTCTGATTAAGAATACAGTTGGAGGATGGGGGCTGGAGAGCTAGGTGGCTTGGCCGTTTAGAGCACTGGCTGCTCTTCCGGGAAGACTGAGGTTCGATTCTCAGCACCCACAGGCAGCTCACAAGCGTCTGTACCTCCAGGGCCAGAGGATCCAACACCCTCACACAGACATCCATGCAGGCCAAACATCAGGGCACACACAGGGAAAATGAAAAGTTGGGGTCCTAAGGGGTGTGGCTCAGTTGGAAAAGGGGTTAGTGCCCGAAGGCAAGGTACTTTCTTAACGTCCCTAGGTGCCTGCCTCTGTAAAACTGGAAACACTAAAGCCACCCGCCAAGAAGCTGTCCAGATCACGTGGCCAAGGTCACCCAGATGGTTCCTGGAAAAGTTAGTTAGTGGTCTTCTTCCCTCAGGTGGGCCGTGACCTTGGATTCCTGGCTTCTTGGCTTCACCACTGGAACCTCGGACAAGTGACTCAGCCTCGTGGTGAGGCTCAGCTGGAAAGCTCCACTCTGGCCACCTGAGTCGAAGCTCAGCACGGACTTGAGCAAGCTCTGTCACCTCAGGCGACTCTTCTTCGCTCTCCGCCGGGTCGGGTGACCCAAGTCCTAAAGTGAAACTGATAAGGAGCACGAACTTCGACTCTGTGCTTTGCTGAGCGTGTGCCTGGGATGCCTGGACCATGGCTCACTCTTCCCTCCTGTCTCTGTCCCCATCTTTAGACATAGGGCTGATGGCCCCATTGGTTCACTCTCTGTTAAGAGGGAAAGTAAAGAAGATTGAAAGATGGACAAGGAATGTTGTGAGCGTTTTAGCTTGTACCTCGCAGGAGCAGGGGGGAAGGGAAATGGATGGAGTGTGTTGGGGGGGAATAGGCATTCCCCCATCCCCCCCCCCCCCCCCCCGTGCTGGGGCTAGAGATGGTTCAGCAGTGAAGAGTGCTCCTGCTGGCCTCTCAGAGAACCAGAGTTCAGTTCCCAGCGCCCATACTGGGCAGCAGCTCACCTATATTACAGTCACTGCCTGTATCTCCAGCTCCAGGGGATCTGAAGCTCCTGGCCTCCAACCGGTACTTGTATGCTCATCTCAAGCATATACCCACATACACGCGTAGTTTAAAATAAAATAAAGCTTTAAAACGCATCAAAGGTTTCTGTGTCTGGGCCTGCGAGTGTCAGTGGTAGCTGTTCCCTGGCGTGCCCGACTGTCCATCCAACACCGCTACACTTATTTCACTAAGGCGCTCTGCAGGCCGCACAGGTGAGTTCTGGCATCCCCGTGACCGGGCTAGAAGGCAGAACAGGCAGCAAAAAGGGAGATAATTAGTGGAGGCCAAAAGTCCTCTACCAGCTCTCCCTGACAACATCCGTGAATCTAGAAACGAGGATGAGCTTGCACCAGAGAATCAGGATTTTTTTTTTTTTTTTCAAGACATGGTCTTACTATGTAGCTCTGACTTTATCGTAACTCTTTCTGTAGACCAGGCTGGCTTTGAATCTCACAGAGATACAAACAAACAAAACCCAAGAGCCGGATTCCTGAAGCACATCTGTAATCCCAGAACTCGGGGAGGCAGAGGCAGGCGGATCTCTGAGAGTTCAAGGACAGATTGGTCTACAAAGTGAGTCCAGGACAGCCAAGGCTACACAGATAAGCCCTATCTTGGAAAAACAAAATAAAACAAACAAACAAAAATCTAAGGCCTCTAGAGTCAGTACCTGGGTGTGAGTCACAGAGCTAAATAAAACAAACAGGAATTGGGTGGTTAGTTGCTGGCACATGCCTTTAATCCCATTGTCCCAAGTCTACAAGGTGACTTCTAGGACAGGCAGGGCTACACAGGGAAACCCTGTCGGTCTGGAAGACAACAACAAAGACAAACATGGTCTCCGCCAACATTTACTTAAAGGAGAGCAAAAGTGAGAGGCATACTGTGAGGTCCTAGATAAACCAATTGGGCCGGAACCCCAGCAACTACCATCCCTTAACTGGATGGCCCAGAGCAAGTGCAGTTAGCTTCTATTTTCTTCTTTTCTGACTGCCACCATTTTGGTAGGAGAGAAAGGATCAGATCACGGATCCACACGTTCAGATCTTTCCAGCACCTACCCACTGCTCTGCCAGTACATACTGGACTGGCATAAGGAAAGGTATTAGAAGCACATGCCTCGCTCAGGAGGTGGAGACAGGAGATCAGAAGCTGAAGGTTATTCTGGACTATAAAGCAAGATCCAGACTAGCTTGGGCTACGCGGAAGTGTCTCAAAGGTTGGGGGCACTTCAGGGCAGAGACCAGATACAACACAGCCGCTAAAGACCGTGTGAGCCTGTCTTTGGCAGGGTGTGGAGAGAAACAGCTTCTGCAAGAGGAAAGATTGCAGAGTATGGTGACTCAGGCCTTTAATCCATCAAACCGGAGGCAGGGGGATTAGGAGCTCCAGGCAGGAGGACTAGCAGGGTGGGTAAGTGAGCTCAGCACAAGCCATAAAAGACCCCAGCTCAAAATTTTCTTTTAAAAGGGCCTGGCCTGGCAAGGCGGAAGGAGCATGGGCACCTACTAGTTGGCCTCTGACCTCAGCAAGGTAAGGTGAAGGGGCACCGCTGGGTTAGGAACAGGGGCAATGGAGAAGTCATGGGCAAAGGTTTAAAGGATGGTGGGGTGGTGGGTCAGGCTCGCAGCCTTTCTATCTACCTTTATACTGGGAGAACCATGCATGGAGTACCGGTATTCAGAGCTACAGGTCGGAGGAGGGCTGAAGTTCGACCCAGGCCGGGGTACCCCTCCTTCTCACCTAGAGATCCCGTCCTGTGACTGAGTGACGAGTTCTTGTGTTTGAACTCTTGGGCAAACTGTTTCTCCTGGGTCAAGGGCTCGGTTCACAGTCCGGGCTCAGGAAATCTTAGGCTTCAACACCTCTTCTCTCTTGATCTTAACCTCGGTGTCCTGAGGGCTGGGAAGGATGGCAAAGCTCCCCAGAGGGGGGGGGAAAAAAAAAAAACAGCGGGAGACGGAGCCAGGAGCGCGCACCCTCGGGACTCGTGAGAAGGCGGGTTATTCGCTCCACTGGGCTCCGCGTCGGTCCTCCAACTCCGTGTTTACGCGGTGCTGCGTGAGTCCCTCCGCCCGCAAGCCCGAGTGCTCGGGAGTCTGGGGGACCGGGTTCCGAGGACGCGGCGGGTCGCCGTGGCTCCTCCGGGAAGGGCGGAGGGCGGCGAGCCCCGCGCACGTGGAGAGGGCGCTGCTCGGCTCCTCCGACCGTCCGGCGGGCGGCGGAGGGGCCGCATGCAAATCCCCCGCGCCGAGCCCAGCGAGGGGGGCGGGCAGGGTGACAGTGACTCACGCGCGTGCCCACGCGCACGCAGAGGGTGCCCCGCACCCACGCCAGTCGGACGGGACGCGCCACGCTCCACCCGTCCCGCCCGCCCGCCTGGTCCCACCGCCGCTCGCGCGGCCTCGGGGACAGCCGGGAGGCGTGGCTCGCGGGCAGCCCGCCCCTTTGATGTGCGCCGGCGCCGCGGTGATTGGCCGGGCGCTTGTGACGTGCGGGGACTGCGGTGGGCCCGGGTGCTGCGGCAGCCGCAGCGCCCGCCGCGGCTCGAGCTCAGGCTCCCCGGCATTTAAAGGGAACGCAGCGGCGGACCCGGGGATGGGGGCAGGTGGAAGGGACGGAGCAGAAGCACATCATCCACAGTCCCTCGGGGCTGGAGGGACGCGTGAGCCGGAGCTCAGAGATCCGGGGGTGGATAAGACCGCGTCCCCCCCAATTCCCGTAAGCACCCCTTGCTCCATCCTGCCCCTAGATCCCTTAACTAGCCCCCTTCCCACTACTTCCACTCCAAACTCTATTGGGACACACAGCGGGACCGCCGCTGCCCTGCGTGAGTCCTGGGGCTCCGGGAGGACCGCAGTCTCAGTGTTGGGGTGGGGGCCGTGCGGAGTTTGAGGGTGTTTCATGCGCTTGGTGGTGGGGGTAATCCCTGGGGTACGGAACTGGCCCCCCCTTCTTTCCCAGGTTTGTGGTGCTCAGTGTCCCCTCATCTCCGGGGACTGTCATAGCTCCCCGCCACCCACAAGTCTTCCCTTCTCCCCGGCCGCGCACCCCCCGCCCGCATTAGAGCGAAGCGCCGGCCAGCTGGGGGTGTGCCAGAGTGCCTGCTTTCCAGTCACCTCTAAAAATATCTCTCCTGCTACCCCACCGGCAGCTGCCGTCTCCCTGTCCCTACTCGGTGAGGATCACCTCCGCCTGTCCACCCAGGCAGGGCACCCCAGAGGCGACGTCTAACCCCAGATTCCTCGCTGGCACCAGGGCACAGATCATTACCCCCTAGCTAGCCAGGACAGGGGGCATTCCAGAGCCTCCCAGCAGCCGGGGAAGGTTCGGCTAGTTTCTCCAAGAGACCCCAGAGTTAATTCTGTTTGGGATGCTGTTTGACGCCGGTGATGTAAGCTGGACCTCTCTGGGCTTTTTCTTTTTTTTTTCTTTTCCTATTAAGGGTTCATGAACAAGAAGGGGGTTCCTGAAGTTGAGTGTTAAGGGCAAGAATCCTAGCTTAATTGTCGGATCTAATTTCTGGTGCCGGACATATTTATTCTTGGAGCCGAGAGGGCTGTTACTTTGACTTTTCTGAAGTCCTCAACCCCATTCTCAGCCTGCATGTTTCTTCTGGAAGACTCTCCGAACTTTCCTATGGGCTATACCCTCTCCCCAATTAGAATTTCAAGCTTAGAGCTCTCTCTCACTCACACGAACTCCTACCTTCCCACAGACTTAACCTAAGCGTATCTGTGTCAAAGGAGGGAGAGAGTGGGTAGAGGCTGTGATCTGATGTGGAGTCCGGGACCACAGAGGTTGATTTTTGGTGGGACTAGAAAAGAACTATCTTCAGCCCCAGAGAATCTGCCCCTCACAGCTCTAGCTGGAGAAACTCAAGAGGTCCTGTCCTCATTCTCCACCAGGGACTCTAGTAGCCCACACAGGATTTTTTGTTGTTGCCGTTTTTTAAGACTGGGTTTCTCTGTGTACCCCGCTGTCCTGGAACTCACTTTTCATGTAGCTCGGGCTGGCCTCGAACTCAGATTCTCCTGGCTGGCCCTCCCTCCTGCATCACCAGGCCAAGCAACTGCCATTGGCCTTTTTGAATGCTATGGAGGGAAACAATAACTAGGGGAGAGTGGGGCAGGGATGGGGTGTCACGGTGAGGCTGCTTTAGTGTCTGGGAAGAAACCAGGGGTGCCTGGCTTTCTTCTGTGGGCATAAGAAAGAAGCAAGGGTATGAAAACTGATCTTAGCAGAGTATTTATCACATGCCTGAATCCCTGTGCTCTGGAGTCTCAGAACTAAAAACAAACAGTATTAGATTAAGGGTGTGCTGTATAACAAGCCTGGAAAGCCCTGGGGTCAGTGCTGACTGGGAGGGAAGGGAGAAGCAGAATGAGAGAAGGGAAAGTTGGTCTGGTGGCTGCTGGTGACTATTTGTATCTTCTCGTCTTGTGTCCGCCCCTTGCTTCTTTCCCTTCCTGATGCTTAGTCCCTCTCTTTGAAATTGTTTTGTGTAATGGTTGTGGCGCCCCCTGACTTTTCACCTCTAACTCTTGTCTTGGGACAAAGGTTGAATCTCCCAGGATTCTGACAGTGACTCCTTACCCGATATCCCTTGCCTGCCATTCATTCCCTTGTCCCCTTCTCTCCCATTATCTCAACAATGTTTGGGTCTCACAGGGCACTGCTACTTTTTGCTAGTGAGCTTAACGTCCTTCCAGTAACTAGCTCTAAATTCTTTGGGGGCGAGGAACACTAAGCTACTTTCCTGTCTCTACTGAAAAGCTTTGCTGTGAGGATGCGACGGTGGGCAGCTCTCTAAAGAGGGTTCCAGAACCTGTGTCTTCCTGGTCCTACCATAGTCTATTCTGGAGGCAGTTGCCTCTCTGCTGCCCTGGGATGGCCAGGGAGTGTCACCTTGACAAAGTCAGAATTTACTTGTGCCTCCCATCGCCACCACTAGAGGGCAGAAGTCAGCTAGAGCTTTGCTCTCTCTGGTATCTTTCCAACTCCAAGCTGTATCTTTCCAATTTTAAAAGGGACTGGCCTCTGGCCTCTCGACCTGGGAGGTGAAGGGGTAGGGGAGTTGGGCGGCACCGGAAGCTGTAGATGGTATGCTGTGTGGCTGCACTGATGATGGTCCTAACCAAAAGATCAGACGGGGTCACCTAAACTCCAGCAGAGATTTCAGCCTGGCCTGCTGGTGAGACCCCTAAACAAAATTAGTGTTCCTGTGGGGCCCAAGACTCTCAGCCTCTATCGAGACAGCGGTGCCGTGTTCATGAACTAAGTGCCAGCCTGTTCAAACAATACGGCCTCTGGGAAGTGAGTTAATCTCTCTGCCCTCTGCCTTCGTGGGTCTCATGAGCCGTGAACACCATTGGGAATAAAGGTGATGGGTAAACTGTGATGCGCCCCATTCGAGTGTGGGCATAGCTCATCCACGGGGAAGAAGCCCTGGACCAGACTCTGAGATCTGGTCTTAAAAGCGTCTCAGCCCCTTTGAGTGAATGGCCTTTGGGCAAGTCCCTTTCTTAGCCTCCAGTAATGCCTTCTGTAACCTCTCTGGGAAGCCAGGGAACTGGCCAAAGATGCTGCTAGTAAGGAGCATGCCCGAAGTGTATGTTTAAGCGTTTACTCCTGCTAAGAACATGGGAGTGTTTCCTGGGCTTGATGGAAGGAAGAGAGAGTCAGAGGGGCATGAGTGGGGAGAGGGAAGGCAGTGAATAGACACTTTGTTTTGAGACAGGCTCTCTCTACATACACCTGTCCTAGAACTCACCAGGCTGGCTTGGGCTTCCAGAGATCCGCCTATCTGCCTCCCTCCTGAGTGCTGAGATTAAAGGTGCAGATATGGACTTTCTTTGTTTTGTTTTTTCCAGGAGCTCTAGATGACAGCTGGAGACCAACAAAGTTTCTAGAGGTGGTGCTCAGCATCCTGTGTTGACAATGAGCGGGTGTTTTCCAGTTGTTGGTCTACGATGCCTATCTAGGGTAAGTGGGACCCTTCAGGATGAGTCCTCAAGCCCCAACTTTCCACCTTGGGATAGGAGGAAGCCCTCTCCGGCCCCTTTCAGATTTGCCCTGTCCACTGGCTCTCTGTGAATCCCTGAAAATTTCTCTGCTCTGCATCCTGATGCCTCACATAATGGGAGATCCCAAGCCAGAGATTCCCACAGACTGGTGCTAAAACCCCATCATCCTGGAGGTGATGAAGTGGAAGAGATGGTTCTCTGAGGGAGGCAGGTAGCCAGGTTCCAACACAACTCTGAAATGAGCTCGAGCGGTTGTTTTATAAGGTGTGCCAGGCCCCCCAGCACCCCGGAAGTAACGAGAGCCGGTAAGCGCTTGGGGTGTAGCTGGGTTGGTGGAAGGCTGTTCATCTCAGCACTGGGAAGGTCTTGAAGGCTGGAGAATCGGGAGTTCACGCTCGTCCTCAGCTACACAGCAAAGTTTGAGGTTAGCCTTGAGCTGCACGAGACCCATTCTTTACAAAGAAAGAATGTGGGTGTAGGCGTGTGACTGGAAACCAGGTTCCATATTGGATACTTAGCACACTGGCATAGGAATCAAATGCTGGACAGGAGTCAGAGAGACAAGCAGTGTGACGGGCATTTTAGGATTTAGAGGGTCTGTCACTCTGCCCTCCTCACGCAGCTGCTGGCAAACAGAAGTGGGCTGGGACCTGTAGGTGGAGGAGATCCTACTATGTCCATGTGCTTGCTTCCCTTTGGGCCCCCCCCATACTTCCATGGTTCCCACGCTGTTCCCCCTTCGCCATCTTCCAAAGAAATGACCCTGACCCCAAAGTCTCACTACTTAGGGCCCCCCACCATGTTCCAGCAGCCCTACTCCACCCTCCAGGTCCGACTTCATCCTAGAAGCCCCCGCACCCCGTCACCGCCCCTCCCTCCCCCGCCCTTTCAGCCACTGCTGCTCTCTCTCTCCTCTCCCCTACCTGTCTCCCAGGTGTGCCGTGGCCTGGCGAGGGGGGCTTCCACCTCCTTAAGCTCCATTGCTTCTCCTGCTGCCTGCTTGCTTCGGACTCTGGCAGAAACCCCACCCGCTGGCACGCGCTTCCCGGGGAATTGGCAAGTGATTAGCGATGGGCAGCAGCACAGGGCCCGGCAGCTCCCAAAGAGCCTTCCCTAGGTCTCGTGTGGTCTGCATACCTACCTGGTAATTTTAAGGGCTAAAATCCAGTTCTCTGGCCAGGCCGGAGGAGGCTCAGGAACCTGGCTTCCCAAGCCCTGCCACTTAGCACGACATCCAGGCCCAGGGAAGCCCACCTGCCTTGGCTTTTCCTGGAGCCTGGCTCCTGCTTTTAAAACCCTTGATCCCACAAAGTTCAAAGGGAGGAGACTGCTCCCCCCCCCCAAAAAAAAAACGATTCTTCCATCCACTCTGCTGATTTAGAGCAGAAAGTGTGGGGTTCGCCCACTACTGTCTGCAGCACCCTCCTGAGCCTCAAGGAGTAATCCCTGACAAGTCACTCCTGCTAAGTGAGCCCCAGAGATCTCATGAGGGCAGCAGAAAAGGAAGCCTCTGGCTTCAAGGCTACTTAGGATGTCCCCCTTCGTCAACCCAAGCACGAGTAGCTGAACAAACAGGCAAGCGACGGCGGGGTGTGGGCCACACCTCGGCTCCGACTCCAGCTTAACCAGCCTTGGGTCCTCCTCAGGTCTTGGATGTGCCAGCGACCCTGGCCGTGGCCCGCTAACCAGCCTCTCCCTGGCCGGCTCCCGCCGCGCCGCCTCTCGCTTGCCTTCTCCTCCTGCTCCTCTTCCCCCTGCTCCCAGGACGGCAGGATGGCTGCGCCGGGAGCGCCCCGCTTCCTCCTGACCTTCGACTTCGACGAGACCATCATAGACGAAAACAGCGACGACTCGATCGTGCGCGCCGCGCCAGGCCAGCAGCTGCCCGAGAGCCTGCGTGCCACCTACCGCGAGGGCTACTACAATGAGTACATGCAACGCGTCTTCAAGTACCTGGGCGAGCAGGGCGTGCGGCCCCGGGACCTGCGCGCTGTCTATGAGACCATCCCCCTGTCGCCGGGCATGGGCGACTTGCTGCAGTTCATAGCCAAGCAGGGCTCCTGCTTCGAGGTCATTCTCATTTCCGATGCCAACACCTTCGGGGTGGAGAGCGCCCTGCGCGCCGCCGGCCACCACAGCTTGTTCCGCCGCATCTTCAGCAACCCGTCGGGGCCCGACTCGCGGGGACTGCTGACGCTGAGGCCCTTCCACACGCACAGCTGCTCGCGCTGCCCCGCCAACATGTGCAAACACAAGGTGCTCAGCGAGTACTTGCGAGAGCGGGCCCACGAGGGCGTGCACTTCGAACGCCTCTTCTACGTGGGGGACGGTGCGAACGACTTCTGCCCCACGGGGCTCCTGGCGGGCGGGGACGTGGCCTTCCCGCGCCACGGCTACCCCATGCACCGCCTCATCCAGGAGGCCCAGAAGGCCGAGCCCAGCTCCTTCCGCGCCCACGTGGTGCCCTGGGAAACAGCCGCCGAGGTGCGCCAACATCTCCAGCAGGTGCTGAAGACCACCAGCAGGTGTTGAAGACCACCAGCAGGTGTTGAAAGACCACCGCCAGCAAGGGGGTTGCCGGGGGGGGGGCAGAACCGGGGGGGGGGGGGGGGCAGGACTGGAGATGGCCTGGGAGCGCCTGGTTTTTGACTCCTCCCTCTTCCCTCTTGCTTTGCCACGCCCCGCCCCGCCCCGGGCGTCCCTGGAATTCCTGTCCGCCCGTAGGCCGGGAGCGGAGAGTCTTGAGCGGTGCCCTATCTATGCAGTCAAACGAAGCTCGGCTGCCTCCTCTCCGAGAAGCGGTGGGCACCCCTTGGAAGGCAAGCAGTGCCCCTCGAGCCGAGAGGAAGGGGGCTCCTGGCAGTTGGGAGAAGGAACACCTCCCCCACCCAGTCTCCCTTGCAAACGGACTCAGCACCCCCCCCTCCCCCAATCCGCATGCCAGCACGGACTTCCTCGCGTAGACCTACGATGCTCAGGAGACAGCTCCGGGCGTGCTTGATCTTGCTTCAGCCAACGCCGCCCTACACTCCGCTGCGCCGGCTGCGCCTCTCTTCCCCCCCCCCCCAACCTCCCGCCCACGCCAGACGCCCCCAAAGGAAGTAAAAGCCAGAAGGAACAACCACCTCGTGCTGGTGGAACGAGGTCGAACCCAACCAGTGACCTCGGAGAGATTGACAGGTCCTCTCCAAAGTCCTCTTCCGAAACCCCCCTGCCCCCTTCCGCCTTTATGGAACAGAAAGCCATGTTTTTAAGAAGAGCCAGGGAAACCCAAACCCCTTCCCCCTCTAGTTTTCAGACCTATAAAGGAGGTGAAGGGGGAACAAAACGGCTCTTCGTCAGTTGCGCCACAGTGGGAGGGATGAGGGAGAGGTGCTCTTTGCTCTTCCGGGGTAGGGGAGGCCTGACGAGCCCAGACCGAACATAAGCGAGAGGCAAAAAGCAAAGGATGCGGCGGATGGCTGCCTGTGACTGGCAGGAGTCTGGTCAGAAGTGGAGGACGGAGATGGTGAGGTCCTCCCTGGGCAGTCTGCAGAGCTGTGTGCATGACCTTGTTCCCTTTTCCATCACGCCCTCTCTGGTCCTCTGACCCTGTGGGGCAACTACCAGGAGGTCAACAAGAGTTTTATTCAAAGCTGTCAATATGCTCTGCATGAGTCAGGGGTCCTCTGGGCAAGGTGCCTGAACTTGCCTCCGAGTTTTGGGTTTTTTGTTTTTTTTTTTCTTCTCCTGAGTACCACGCCCTCTCTAAGCACCCCCTTCCCTCTGCTGTGTGGAGCAGGGGCTGAACATGGACACAGTCCCACAGCCCAAGAGGTAGGCAGGCGGTCCAGCTTTGACTGCGGAAGCTGGCTTCTCGGGGTTCCCGGGGGTCCCCTGAGGCAGTGCTGGGTTGGTGCAGGGACAGATCTGGGCTGTCAGCAGCTGGGTTCCACATAGTTCCCGGGGAAGAATCCGGCGCCCTCTGAGCTGACACCCTCACACCAGCCATCCGAGTAGCGGCGGGTGACACAGATGAGGGTGCCCTCGGAGAAGGAGAGCTCATTGTCCTTCTGCCGGGTGTATGGGTATAGTGTAACCACTGCAGGGCAGGAAGAGAATCCTTGTGAGACAAGCCCTCTGCCGTCCCCTCCACCCCCCAAGTGACACAGCTATAATGCTGGGCTCTAGGGAAATAGTGGGAGGAGGCTGCAAGGGGGGGGCTTTAGAAACTTCACCTCTCTCCCCAGCTCAGGCAGTATTCAATACCAGGCCAGCTGCTCTTTTCCTAGGCTTCAGAACTCAGCTCATCAGAAATGAAGGGGAAGGAGAGACCAGATAAGGTCGCACCTCGGCAGAGAGCAAATGCCTCTGGGATGGAGACCAGAAACCCAGCAAATAGATTCTGGTGCCTTTTGGGTCTCAAGAAGGTACCTTTCTCCAAGTAGGCATCAGGGACCCAGCTGGGCTCGTCTGGTCCAAAACCCGGTGGAGGCGGAGGCAGCAGCCCCAGTTCATCCCCCTCCAGAGCTGGAGGTGGGGGCAGGAGCAGCTCTGTTGCTGGGAAGGAAGGCAAAAAAGGTGTGTGTGTGTTTGTGGCATGGGCCACCCTTCCACTGTCCTGAGGATCTCACTGGGATGGGCCACCCTTGCACTGTCCCGAGGATCTCACCGGTTCGTGTCACCACCCGCAACCCACCGCTGAGGCTTGGAGGGACTCAGCACAGGCTAGGCAGACCCTGCTGGACAACCCCTTAAAGGGCAGGTGGCTTAAAGGCCCTGCCAAAGTTAACTTCACATGAGAAGCTTTGCACGCGGCGGGGGGCGGGGCAGTGTAAAACAGCCTGGGTAAACTGCCTCCCTGGGGTTCCCGAGGAGCGCACGCTGCAGCCCAGAAGGCTGGATGAGAGTCTCAAGGTGGGCGGGACACTTCTTACCCAGAGGGGGCTGGAATAACTCCTCCAGCGGAGGGGGAGGCAAGAAGACCTCCGCAGAGATGGGTGGAGGGGGCGGGGTCCCGGGTGCTGCGGGTGGAGGAGGCGGGGTCGCAGGTGCCACAGGTGGAGGAGGCGGGGTGGCAGGTGCTACCTGTCCCTTGGACTGGGGGATCCCACTGGCACCCTCGGCACTGCTAAAGACCAGAGCACATGCAGATGAGGGGCGCCCTCTAACGGGGGCTGGGGGGCCGCCGCTCCAACCCAAAATCTAGCCTCATGACTTTCCACACCCTGTGGTCAGTTTTCTCGACCCCAGAAGTCTGGCAGGAGGCCCTCCCGAAACTCACCGGCCGCCTACCCACCCACCAGACTCAAGCGCTCACCCTGCCGAGGCCAAGGAAGAGGCAGAGGAGGCAGCGGAGAGCTTGCCGTCCGGCACGGCCGGGAGCTGCACCGGCTCAGGGATCCGGGGTGGTCTCCTGGGGGGTGGGGTAGGGTGACATGAGGAGGGAGGGCTCTCTGCTGAGCGGGCCTCAGGGTTGAGGAAGGGCGACTCGCGGAGGGGGAAGCTGGGCGCCAGGCGAAGGAGTATCAAGGCGCCAGGTGCTGCGGGTGAGGGGTTGGGTGAGGGGTTGGCGGGGGGGGGAGCAGTGAAGAACCACAGGGGGCTGGGCAGGGCTGGTTGGGATGGCCTGGAGGCCTCACCCCAGCGTGGCCGAGGCAGGTGTGGCTGGCGCCTTTATGCTCTTGCGAGACAGGGTCCCGGTCCGCGACAGCTGCGTGCTCAAGTCCTGAGAGGAGGGGTTAGGGTTGACATCTGGAGCAAGGGGCGCAGCTCTCACCCCCATCCCTGGGAGGAAATGGGGGAGGGGAGGACGAGAACTGGGAGGGGTTAGCCAGACTCAGCAAGTTCCCACTTCCACTTCCCAGCCCTCCTCCTGCCCTAGCCCCACCCCGGCGTCATTGCCCGAGCCACAAGAGTCCTTAAGTCTGCAGCACCCCCCCCCCCCCGCCCCAACCAAGCCACGGAAAGAAACCCGCAGCACAGACACGTCTGAGGGCCACTTCCTCTGCATAGCCACAGTGACTGAGCTGGCCTTTTCTCCCCACACTATCTCAAATGCCCAGGGATCCGGGTGGCTGGGTGGTCCTTAAACTCTGATTAGTTAGACCTTTACTGCAGCGTGAGCTGAGGAGACACATCTCGCGGGAAGTGTCCCACTCATCACTTCCATAAACCTACGGAAATGACCTCCCCAGATTCAAGGCAGAGGGATGGCAAAACCCAAGACACTCAGGAGAGTCGAGGATCGGGTGCAACTCGCGATGCGAGAGACACCATTGTAACTTCGGGACTTCCCCCGGGGTGAGCACCGCAGGGCCCATGTTCTCTGTCACCCTGCCTCGCTAGGGACAAGACAAAGGGGGAACTGAGGCACAAAAGCTAAGTTGGAGGCTGGGCCCATGGATCAGGGGTGGAGCTTGTGCAGAGTTTATAGAAGGCCTGGGTTCCATCCACAGCGCCATCAAAAGAAAAACAAAAGATAAGAAAGTTGGATGAGAAAAACAACTTACAGGGACCTGGGAACTGAAGGGGAAAGTTATATTCCCTTCTGGGGCCGGCATAGTACCCAAGGGTTAAACTTCTAATCTAATCTGGTAGGAAACGGTGCTGACAAGCTGAGATCTGTCTGTCCCCTCCACCAAGTCTGCCTTCTGTTGCTGCCTCCTGTCCCTGCCACCAGCATTCTGGGGTGACTTCTTAGAGCAGTGGCTTCAAACCCCCAGACAGAGGAAGTTGCCGTTCTCACGTGGCTGCGAAGTGGTTCTCATGCCCCGACAGCCTCCCTTCCCCCTCTTCCCCTTCACACCCACACCCAGTACCCATGGGTGGGGGGCGGGGACAGCCCTTGGTCTGAAGCCGAGAGTCTTCAGAGAAAGGGTGTGAGAGGGGAAGGAGGGGGCTGTGAGGTAGGACAAGAGCTCGGAATGAAGGGAGACGGGAGGGGGCTGCATGGCAGGACGGGGCGGGCAGTGGAGAAGAGAGAGGGCTTCCCTTACCTTGACACCATGGCCAATGTCATCCAGGCAGGTGAAGTTGAGGGGTTTTCTGTGGTAGGGAGTGAGGGGAGGCAGGCTTTCAGGGGGGATGACCTTCTGGCTAGGGGGCAGCCTCATGACAGTGGCTAACGTGCCGATCTCCCTTCGGGCCACCTTTTCCATATGCATGTTCACCGTCTATACACGACAGGGTCGGGAAGGCGATGGTGAGAAATAGCCTGCACAACACCCTTCCCTTTAAGAGGGGGGCAAACCCAGCACTCGGGAGACAGGCAGGTAGGTTTGTAGGCCAACCTTGCTTATATGATGAGTTCTAGTCCAGCAGGACTACATAGTGAGAAGCCCTGTCTCAAAAGAAAGAAGGGAGGAGAAAAGAACGGGGCCCACCGGAGGCAAGGAAATGCAGAGAAAGGGCCGGTTTTGTCCCCGTGGCCGTACAGCAATTAGGACAAGAGTGGCAGGAGAGGATGGAGCCTCTTTGGAAGCAACTTCCTGGTGGAAGAGACTTCAGGTTATTATTAGCAGGAACCAGAAGAAGAGGGGAAAATGACATCCCAGGGGATGCTGGGAAGGGCTTGAAGGACAGGGCACGGCTCTGGAGCAGAAGGGCCTGTGTGGAGGTAGCAGAGAATTACACCTAAATCAGCTCTCCTCCTTAGGAGACAAATATGTGAATTAGCTTCCTTTTGAAATGTTCCCTCAGGCCTTGAGGGGTGGGCCCTTAGGTCTTCAGGAGGAAGAGGAAGACACACCCCATACACTGATCCCCTTGGGGACATATGGTTAGATTAAAAGTGTGACTCGCTAATTCCTGTGCCTTGTGGGGTCAAGGATCCTGGAAGGAAGGCTAAGGGTATTTATGACTCTGTGTGGTGGTGGCAAGGACATCGTGGGGCTGAGTCTAGGCTTGCCTAGCCTCAGCGGAGGACATTTATGAATGCACGCCTCTATGTCAACGCAAAGAGGATGATGGCCTTTAGTTGCTCCTGCTCTCTACAGGCACTGTGAACGGCAGACAGAGCGTTAGACATCCAGAATAACATTCAGAGACAGAAAAAAAAAGAAAAGTCTACTTTCCGGAACTTTGTGCCTAATGGGGTAGCCAGGACCCCACTAAGACATAGCCGTGATAGAAGTCTCCAAAGTTCAGAAAGTGCCAACATTCTGTAGTCACATTGGCCTGTGTGGACGTGGAGAGAGACCTTTGTTACAGAGACCATTAAAGTAGGGCTGAAGAGCTGGGAGCAGAAGGGGACGGCCACACCCTTACCTGGCCCAGCGTGCTGATCCTGGCTTCCACCTGCCGTAGGGCAGCACCCTGGAGGTCCAGCATTCGAAGGGTATGCCCAGCCAGGTTACCCACTTGGTAGGCCACACTGGCCAGGGCCTGGGTGGTAAAAGCCATGGTCTCCTCTAGTGCCTTCCGCTTGTCCGTGGCCTGAAATACACACAGGCTTGGCCTGAGGCCAGCACATTCCACAGCTTCCTTGGCAGAGTCCCGTGGAACCAGGAGAGAATCTAAGGAAGGCGGGAGCTGAGCTTGGAGAAAGCTGCAGTCCTTAGATGCTTGAGGTAACTTCCGGAAGGATGGTGCTGCAGTGAGAGGAGACACGCACAGGCAGTGCGAGGGACATTGGGAAAGCAAGCCTGAGGAAACTGGAGGTTGGGGGAGGAGTCCTTTCCTCCAGTTGTTGAGATGAGGGCTGAATGAGAGGACCCTATTGCCCTCTTCAGCAAGTGTGTCTTTGCAGGCTGACTGGTGAAGGGTAGAGAAGAAAGAGGGAGTTGATGCTGGCTAGAGGAGACATTCCTGCATTTAAAAACCAGCCAGCCAACATCAGGCTCTTACCTGCAAACCCTCATAGGGAGGCCAGCCCCCAGCCCCAACCCTCAGGCAGGTGTGTGCGAACTCAGAGGACACTGCGCCCCAGAACCAAGTGACTTCATTCTCTTGTTCCCTCTGACAGCTTTCTAACATGCTTTTCTTTTCTGAAACAGGGTTTCCTGCAAGTATAGGCCTCAAACTCTCAGTGTAACCAAGGCTGACCTTGAACTAGCCCTTTTGCCTTGTCACCTAAGTGCTAGGATTACAGGTGTGCACCACAACAGTTGGCTTTATTTTATTATTTTATTATCTATCTATCTATCTATCTATCTATCTATCTATCTATCTATCTACTATTCGGATTTTCAAGTCAGGGTTTTTCTGTGTAGCCCTGGTTGTTCTGGAGCTCACTCTGTAGACCAGGCTGGCTGGCATTAAACTCAGAGATCTGCCTGCCTCTGCCTCCAGAATGCTGGGATTAAAGGCAGGAGCCATCATTACCCATACACAGTGGCATTAAAATACCACCCTCCCTTTTCCACACAGACCTCTTGCTTCTCTCAGGCCCCACTGGCTACTGGGGTTCTGCACCCTAACAAGACACGTGGCCCCTACCTCGGGGCCTTGGGGCTTGCATTTCTTAGAGTTCTTTCACTAGGCAGTTCCAGCTTCTCCACTGCTCTCATCACCCTAAGCTTTTACCCAGCTCACCTTTATGAGATATCAGACTCCCCGCCTTTTTTTTTCACGCCCCACCCCATCCACATAGAAGTACCATAAAACCAGAGAGCCTGGTCCATTCTGTTCTGCATCCTATGCTGACACAGTCCCCAAGACATAGAAGATCATAAATAAGTGTGCGTTTGTTGGCTGATCGACAGGTCAAAGGGGAACCCAGCACTAGCTGGGCAGCTTCCTTCTTCACGCCAGACACTGGCCAGTGCCACTCTGTCAGTCAGTGGAAAGCGGGTGGCCAGAGAGTGACTAAAGACAAACTAAAGACAAAAGAAGACTTTTTTTTTTTGGTCCCAGACCAGACCTTTGGGGCTGGGTAAACCTTCTTGGGTCTCCGACTTCCCCATCAATCATGAGCTTGGTACACTGAAGCCTGTCCCTCCCTTTGGGGGGGGGGGGGCAGTGGGCTACAGAGGTGAGTCCAAGGCCAATTAGAAGGGCACTGGCAGTTAAGGCTGCACACCCCACGGCCTCCTGGCATGAAACCTTGTGTCCTCCCCAAGACCTGTCACTGGAACTATCAGAGTCGCGTCCTTGGTGAGATCGGATTCCTCTCACGTAGCCTGAACTAGAACCTTCTGGAAAACCCATGCCAAGGTCCTTCCCTTCCCCACTCTTCTGTTCTGACAGCAGGAATGCAATGTTCATTTGTGTGCCTATTTACATGGTATCTGCATAGGCAATAAAATTTACATTTCATCTACATATGCCAACCCAAATCCTTGAATAGGCAAAGAAACTAGAAAGGACTGCAGACTTTGTTCTAGATCGTTGTTTAATGTAAGAAAACAGTCCCCCCACACACACACACACCCACTCCTGGACAGTCCTCTTGTTTGTAACCCAAACAAGAAACGCATCTGCTTGGACCCAGCTCTAGGTGCCTCTAGACGTTTCTAACCAGTAACTTCAATCCTGGCCCAAGGTCAGGTCTGGCAGAAGGACCCTTACAGGACCCTTCCTGTAAGCTGACTGTCATGCAAATGACCCCATTTTCACACTCCTGACTGAGAACCCCACAGTTCACCAGGGGAATAGCCTGAGTCAGTTCACAATCTGCCCCAGGCTATTCCCCTGGGCTTCTGACACCTGGTTAAATGGGAGGGGTTGGGGGAAGAATGGGATGGAGACCCTATTAAAGACATCCACCAAGATTTTCCTCTGTAGACAGACAAGGATGGTCTAGGAGCCAGTGGTCTACACAACGGAATCCAGGGATTCCAACCTGGGTGGGGACTTCTGGGGGGCCGCCCCCTCAGAAGAATGGGGTTTCCTCACTAGCATGTGCCTTCTATCCTCCTGAAATGGTAACAGCAGCAATGGCAGCTACACTTGGCCTGCCCTTCCTTCTTAAGGGATGACGGGCCCTGATCGAATGCTTTAACACTCATTCCAGTTAATGCTTGTAACCACCTTGGAGAAGTTAAGAGTCTAAGAGGAACCTCATCCCATCCACAAATGGTGACAACGGGCCTGTAATTCCAGTCTTCTGGGGGCTGAGGCAGACAGGTCATAAGTTCAGGGACAGCCTGAGTTACAGAGTGACGATGACTAGAAGGGAAGAGAGAGGGAAAGGAAGGAAGCCGGTCTGGAAACGCACCACAGGTTCCTAAGTCAATAGGTGGCATACCTGTGGACTCGGCTTCGTGGCCTCAGTTCCTGTGTGCACAGCAATTGTATGCATGGGACCACCAGAAACACTTTGAGGTGCGGGGAGACACCGATGGAGTGAAAAGGGTTGCTTCCATCCCTGCCAGGCATACACGCTTAAGTGCTGGGGGGGCAGAGCTGGTTTATAAGCCACATGCCAGATCATCTTTCTAGAAGCTGGTCACTCAGCCTCACACACACACAGAGACACACACGCACACTAGAATGACACTCAAGGTAGCCCTGTGGCCTGAAGGGTTAGGGCCTGGGCTCTGGAGTCAGAATTCTGGCTGCTTGTTGGTTTGGTCTATTGGAGTTAATGTCCTGCTATGTAATCCTGACTGGCTTGGACTCACCATGTAGACTCTAAAGAGGGTCTTGAACTTTCAGAGATTTCCCTGCTGTAGCTTCCCAAGTGCTGGGATCACACAGGTATGGACCACCACAGCCAGCTAGAATCCTAAGTTTGAACCCTGTCTCTGTGTCTATCTTGGAGGCCTCTGGAAATACAATTGAAGGCTTTGCAAACCTCAGCTTCCTCACTGTGAAGTGTGAAAGGTGCTCACCTCACAGAACTGGGGTTAGGGACAACAAGAGGCTGTGGGAGGGTTCAGAGAGAGGTCACTGCCTCTCTTTGGTCTGCCATTTCCAATAGGCATTTGCTTTCCTTTTCTCCCCAGCCCTCTCACTGTAGGAGGAGAGGCGCCTGGTGTCGTCTCAAGGTCTGGCTAGAGGTAAGAGGTCACAGACTTGGTCTGTCACTCTTGATGGAGCAGTGGAAACCAAGGACAAGGACAAAGAGTGTAGATAAACTGTCCCAAGCCATGCACCATGTCAGGCTGGCAGAAGGATGGAGAAGGAGGGGCCCAGGTTAGAAGGCAAGGGAACCATGCTTGGCTCTGCTAGCCATAGCTGAGTGGCCCTGGAAAAGTCACCTCCACACCCCAATTCCCACCCCAGAGCAGCTGTTCTCACGTTCATAAGACAGGAATTATATAGTCTTTGCCTCACAAGGTGGCTCTGAAGATTGACAAAAGAGCAGGTGGGCAGTCGTGAAATCTTCTGCCCCAGGAATTAATGTTATAGAAGAAGCACAGGATCAGCAAGGCTACTCCAGGGTGGAGGGGGTCTTAGCTCAACCCAAGACAGCCCTGGGCTCCCCTTCCAATGCCTTAAGAAACTGAAAGAAAACTTCACGACACAAACAACAGCCAGGTGAGCTGGTGGGAGCCTGTAATCCCAGCACTGAGGCTGGTTTGGGAGGCCAGCCTGCGCTACAGTTAACACAAGGGCAGCCTGGGCCAAACAGTGAGACCCTGTCTCAAAAACCCCAAATAAGTAAAGTTCAAGCTGCCCTACAGAGCCCGGGGCCATGGTGGTGCACGCCTTTAATCCCAGCACTCAGGAGGCAGAGGATCTCCGTGAGTTCGAAGCCAGCCTGATCTAAAGTGAGTTCCAGGACAGCCAGGGCTACACAGAGAAACCCTGTCTTGAAAAACAAAGCAAAACAATGCTTTGTTTTGCCTCTCCTGTCATCATTTCCCAATAGGCAGGCTGTAAATCCCCTGCCTCTGCATCACACCCCATCTCTCTTTGGGGTCCGCTCTGATCCTCTGTTCTCCCTCAAACATCAAGGAACAAACTCCTTTCCGGTGTCCGCGGGAAGTTTCCTGACTCCCCTCGGGCCAGCCTGAAGATGCTTACCAGCACCTGTGACAGGACAGGGTCTTCCCCGAGAGATGAGCGAGATTATATATGCAGCGATGTGTGCATGTCCTCTACCTCCGAGGAGGCCGTGGCAGAGAGAGCAAGTGCTGTGGCGCGTGAGATGACGGCTGAAGCCTGAAGACTGCTCAGCCAAGGCGAGAACAGTTACCTGCAAGGGGGACTAGGCGGCAGCTCCCCTCCAGGGTTCTCTTGGCCTGCGCCCTCTCCACTTACCTGCAGGTAGTTATCCTCGCAGTACCTGGCTACCCGCTGCAGGGCGCTGTGGTTGCCCCGCAGGGCCTCTCGGCCCGTGGGGATATCAAAGTCCTGCAGCTGTTGCAGCTCCAGCTCCGCCATGGCTCAGGCCTCGGTGGGGCTCCCTGGGGAGCCTGCCGGGTTTTTGAGCCTCACCCTGCCCCTGATTGGCCGCTCTGCCTTCCCTCCCTCTCACTGCTTTTGGTTTCCTCTGCGTGAGACCCAAACCTGCCTGCAAAGGGTAGGCATGTTCATGTTCCGGGACAAGAGGAAGTCAGACCCTGGGTTCTGGGCCTGGGCCTCTCTGTCCCCTGCTCGGGGAGAAGGGGGAAGCCAGGGGCCTGCTTGGGGGCTCGGCCACCCAATCTCACCAGGCAAAGGAAGCCAAGGTCGGGCCATCTGTGATTGCTCCCTGGTCCTGGAGAGGAAGCTCGTCGATGGGGGGGGGGGGGGGGGGGGGGGGGGGGGGGGGGGATAAGTAATGGGGGGGGGGGGGCAGGGCTGGCAGTGCCGCTACAAGGGAAAACAGCCCATACAGCAGCAAGAAGAATGAGGGTTAGACACCAGGAATGCAGAGCTAGAGTTCCTGAGGAGCTGTGGACAAGCCTGTTGAAGGGTCAGGTAGGAAGTTCTGTGGCCAGTATTTTGTGCCTGATGGAAGTAGGAGAAGATGAAATTGACCAAATAAGTAGTATGAGGGAACCAAATGAGCATCAGGGAGGCCTTGGATGCGAGCTAACGGCACTCCGGGTGCGAGCGTGGACTTGAGGCGGCGCCACTTGGACAGATGGCTGAGCAGGCCTCACGCATTAGCCAGGAGTTGGATGGGCCGACGGTTCTGTCCTAAACTTGGATTCATGGAGCTCCCACACGTGAGAGGGACTTGATCCCGGGGCCAGGGATGGCCTCCCAGAGCCCCTCCCCCTCCCAGCCTGTCATCCTCCCGGCAGAAGAGGAACCTTACTGACCACACTGGTTCCCTAACATTTCCTCAAGAATGTCCCTTGCCATTGGACAAATGTCAGCCAGAGCAGGAGCTCAGCTCTGCTAAATGCCATCGTGGTACGTCAGGTGGTCCTGGGAGTGGCAAGGAGAACGAGCAGGTTGTAGGCCAGGACTAGGAACCAAAAGTAAAGGACATGACCATTGGGGCGGCCAGGGCCACTAGATACTAACCGTTGAGAGTTGGGACTGAGGGTATGTATTCACGGTGTGAATGAGGAGTGTGAGCCTGAGGACCCTTGTAAGTGAAATGATAGGGCCCCTAATGGAAAGCACAGGGCTTCCGGATGGGGAAAGCTAGGAGCCAGTTTGGGGCATGTCATCCGGGGAGGAGCAGGATCTGCGATGGAGAAAGACAGGCAAGGGGGAGATGTGGGGCTAGAGGGAAGCTGTGCAGCTGGGAGAGGAGGCGGCTAGGAGAGGAGGCGGCTAGGAGAGGAGGCAGGATCACTAAAGGAGATGAGCTGACGTCCTCCAGGGCCCCATCATGGAGGCAGCCTGTTTGTTTGTTTGTTTGTTTGTTTGTTTGTTTGTGTTGCGGGGGGGAACGTTCGTGTCTGCTATATAGGAGCCAAGGGCTTGGAGGCTCAGCTCAGATCAGGACTTGCAACCCTGAGCTCCTGATCGGCTTAGGAGGCTGAGATTTGGCTTTGCCGACCATCTGCTTTACCTGAAGATTTTCAGCCGATGAGGCCCTAGGAGGTTCAAGCACCATCACGCCTCTGATCCTGGACTGGTGGTTTGGGGAGAGCGCTAACAGGTAAGGAGGCGCTGGGACACTGGGCAGGGATCTAGTCTTAGCGTTACTAACTCTAAGCACCAGGCTGGCTCTCCTGGTTTCCCTGGTGTTTTGATGGTGATAATCACAGAGTCAGAAATAAGAAGAAGAGCTGTTCCCTGGTTGTTATATGCAGTATGACAATGTTTCCCTGTGCATTATTGTCCTTTTTATTTGATATATATGAATGTTTTGCATGCATGGATGTACTATGCCTTATGCATGCCTGGTTCTCACATTGCTCAGGAGATGGCATTGGGTTCCCTGGAACTGGGGTTATGGATGGCTGTCAGCCACCAGGTGGGTGCTGGGAATCAAACCCTCGCCCTCTGCAAGGCCAGTAAGTTCTCTAAAACGCCGGGTCATCTCTCCAGCCACCTCATGCATTTTTATTAATTATTATTATTATCATCATTGGTGCTCACAATAATAGTGGGATGAGGGATGTAGAGCCGTGGCTAGAATGCTTGCCTAACGGCCTTGAAGCCCAGGTTCCCTCCCCAGGAGCACAGAGTCGGAGCTGTGGTGCCTGACTGCCTCCAAACCCCTTAACGCTGCGCACGCTGTCCCCTGTCAGGACCTAGACACAAAACATCCGCTCAGTCATTATACAGAGCACTCACTGTTTGTCCCAACTTTTCTACACTTAAACTCCGTTTTCCCTTCCTTTTCTGTTTCCTCCCTAGAGAGGTTCTTTGTCAAGGTCACCCCTATTGACCAGTCACTTCTCTTCCTTCGAAGCCTTTGTTCATGATAGAGTGAGAAATGGAGGGATACAGTGAGGGACCTTGATTGGGGTATCAGGCATTGAAGTGCTGATGGCTGTGGCATCCCATCAGGCCCCAGGTCTCCCTCTAGGGCAGGATGGCCCAGGATCTCAGTGAAAAAGAGCTGCTGAGGATGGAAGTGGAGCAGCTGAAGAAGGAAGTGAAGAACTCACGTGACCCGGTGAGCCTCCAGTCACTCTTCTTGGATTCTCTTTCTGTTGGAAGCTGAGGGGAGACGCTAGGCAGAGGACATATTGCTGGGTTGGGGTGGGATAGAGAAGAGAGTTGGGGTCCTCCTCATGTTCCTGGGCTCAGGGGAGAGACAGAACTGAAGGGAGCCCAGCGTGTCCCAGGCTGGGCTGACCTCGAGTCCCATAGGTGTTTGAGGGTCGGCTCCAGGAACTCACCCCCCTGCCTGCCTCTTTCTTCTCCCTTCTTCCTCGCTGACCTCTTCCCCACCCTGCCCATCTTATTTAGATTGCCAGGTCAGGGATTCTGAGAACCAGACAAGAGCTGTGACCATGTTTTATCATCTCGCAGATTTCCAAGACAGGGAAGGAAATCAAGGATTACGTAGAGGCCCAAGCAGGGACTGACCCTCTTCTCAAAGGCATCCCAGATGACAAGAATCCCTTCAAGGAGAAAGGCGCTTGTGTGATAAGCTGATGGTCCAGAGCACCCCCACCTTTCTCTGTCCCTCCTCAGCCAGACCCACGTGTGCCCGAATACCCAGGGACTAGTGCTTACCTCCTCTTCCACATAAAACAAATAAAGATACTGGAAAAGACAAACAAACAAAAACCCTGAGTCGATTCTCAATCCTGCTTTCCACCCTGTCCCCCACCTGTCTGCCTTTCCTCATGATAGGGAAACAATGGGTAGGGTGATACAGTGAGGAACTGTTAGCCAATGGGGCGCCTTCACTGGGGGTGTGGCCAGGAAGACCCAGAGGTTTACAGCTGAGCAGGTGGTCCATGGATGGCAGGTCAGCAAGAGCCTGCAATCCCCTGAGGCCTCAGAGGGAAGTCCTAGGCGGCATTTACTCCTAGAATGCCATCCCCCATCTTTTCTTCTCCTACCTTCAGCATCAGTGAGGCTGGGAAGAGGGCTCCCCTGCCCCATGCCCTATCTTGATATCCGCTTCCTAGTTATTTGGGTCACAGCGTGGGGGTTGGGAGCTCAGTTGGTAGAGTGCTTGCCTGGCATGCAGGAGACCTGGGGGGTTCCATCCCCAGAACCACATAAAGCTGGGTATGTTGCCCCTGTCCAAAGGGCCAGCCCTGGGGGACTAGAGGTAGGACGACCAGAAATTCAGGGCCGTGGTCATTCATTACATAAGAAGTTTGAGACCAGCCCAGGCTAAGTAAGATTCCGTCTCGATAAAATGAAACAAAATAAGAAGGAAAACCAAAAACTGCACTAGCTTTGATAGACCGAAAATGAGAGAGAGAGAGAGAGGTTTGTAGGGTCATGACTACGTGGTTTATGGCTTATTTAATGTATTAAGTGTCTATTGCGTGTTAGGCAGTACAGCCGGAAGCACGAGCAAGACTAGCTGGTTCTTATTTTTATGGAATCTGGTAGAGAAAACCTAAAAGAATCTGCTGTGAAGCCAATAGTCCATGGTCTGGGGGGAGTCAAGGGCTATGCAGAAGCACAGAGCAGATGCACCTTTAGGGCAGTAAATAAGGTCAAGGTGATCACCAACAAGAGGGCAGAGGGTACAGAGGGTGAAGCTCGGAGGAACAGCCAGGCAAAGCCTTGAAGGGATCACGGGCTCTGCGGCACACGACTTTAATTCCGGCACTGGGGAGTTAGAGAGGCAGGGGGATCTCTGTGAGTTCAAGGCCAGCCTGGTCTACAAAGCGAGTCCAGAACAGCCAAAGCTACACGGAGAAACCCTGACTGGCAAAAACAAAGTCTTATTTGTGACATCAGTGCTACATTCTCTTCATGAGCGGCTAGAGAGATGGTTCCGTGGTTAAGAGTGGGTTCTGCTCTTGCAGAGGACCCAGTCTGGTTCTCAGCACCCAGAGGAGGAGGCTCACAACCACTTGTAACTCCAGCTCCAGGAGATCGGTATATCTAAGCCTCCAAGGGTGAGCACACACGCACACATACATGTGCACATATACACAATTAAAAACAACACAGAATTAAAAATAAAACAATAAGTAAGTGTAAATAAAAAAAAAATTTAAAAATTGTTTTCATGACTCGGTCATAGTAACACGTGCCTGTACTCCCAAGACTAGAGAGACAGAGGGAGGAAGATCACAAATTCAAGTCAAGCATTCCAGGTTACCCTGAGCTACTCAAGAGAAACCCTGTCTTAAAAAAAAAAAGAAAGGAACTTTCTCCTTTTCTTCTCCTTTTTTTTTTTTTTCTTTTTTTTTTTTTTGTTATTTATTTTTATTTTTTTGTGCATCAGTGGCTTGCCTGCATGTATGTCCGTGTGAGGGTGTCCGATTCTGGGGCTACGGACAGCAGTGAGCTGCCGTGTGGGTGCTGGGATTTGAATTCAGGTCAGTGCTCTTAACCACTGAGCCAGCTCTCTAGCCCGGGAACTTCCTTCTTTACCTCAAAGGTAAATAGGAACAGAGATGGGTATTTAGGTAGCCAAGGGACCTGGCTCAGTTAATAGAGAGATCAGTCAGGTCCTGCCCGGGGCTGAGAATGTAATTGTGGGCACAGCTCTGAGGCTTTGTTAGCCAGGAAGAATCTGGAAGAATCATAGATGAACACACATGGTACAGAGTACTCCCTGACATATAAGAGGTTTGTTGGATGTTACAGGGACTCCTAGAAGGCCTACCTAATCCAGCTAAATGGGTACACTGAGTCCTGGGAGAGAGGACAGAAAAGGTCTCCAGATAGAAGTTATTCCAAGGAGGACTGAGTGCCAAAGGCTTATGCTCTGACTACCTGTGGGGTGACGCTCCTGGAACAAACAGGAGCACAGAAAGGAGAGGAAAAAGAACCACGGTTTGGTGTCTGGCATGATGGCATGTGATTCGAACACTGGGGAAATTGACATAGTTTGGGAGAACAGCTTAAGATACCTAGTGAGACTCTCAAAAAATATATATTCATAGATATATAGATATATATAGTCTTAGTCACTGTTCTATTGCTGTGAAGAGACACCATGACCAAGGCAACAGTTATAAAAGAAAGTATTTAATTGGGGGTTTGCTTGAAGTTTTCAGGGTTAGCCCATTATCAGCATGGTGGGGAGCGTGCATGGTACTTGAGCAGTGGCTAAGAACTTTACATCATGACAGCAGACAGAGAAATTTTGGGCCTGGTGTGGGCTTCTGAAACCTCAAAACCTTCCTCCAAAGAGGCCACACCTTCTAATCCTTCTAATCCTTTCAAACAGTTGTATCCTTTGGTGACTAAGCATTCACATATATGAGCCTATAAGACTATTCTCATTCAAACTTTTTGTTGTTGTTATTTTTGCTTTCTGTTGAGACAGGTTTCACTATGTAGTGCTAGATGGCCTCTCCCTTGCTATTTAGACCAAGCTGGCCTCAAGCTCACAGAGATCTAGCTACTACTAGCCTCTGCCTCCTGAGTGCTGAGCCTAAAGGTATACACCCTCACAACCCTGCTCAAACTTGAATTTAATGTTTTTGTTTTGTTTTAGATTTATTTGTTTCATGTAAAGGAGCATTTTGCTTGCACACCTGTATGTGTACCATGTGAATGTCTATTTCCTGCAGAGTGAGGTCAGAAGAGGGCACCGGATTCCCTGGAACCTGAGTCTCGGACAGTTGTGAGCCACCATATTGGTGCTGGGAACCAAACTGAGTCTTCCGTGACTGAAGCCAGTGCTTCATCTCTCCAGCCCCAAGAACTACACTTAAAATGGAACAGCAGTCAGGTCGGGACTGAATATCAAGAGGAAGTCCTTAGGATGCCCTCTGGAGGTGGACTGGAGGGTCAGAGGGTCTTGCTTGTTGGGCTATGCAGCTTTATCTGCTGATAGATCCATCCATCTCTCTATCTACTTCCTGGGTTGTTTTGTTTGTTTGTTTGTTTGTTTGTTTGTTTTTATTTTGTTTGCTCATTTGTGATAGAATCTCATACAGCACTCCAGGCTCTCCTTGAACTCAAGGCAACACTTCTGCCCCAACTCCCCAGTGCTCAGTGACAGACACGAGCCACCACACCTTGGGGAAATGTGTTCTTGACAAGATTGGAAGCAGAAAGCGATCGGAGAGGGAAGCGAGTGATTGCTTTCCGGGGAGAGATGACATAAACAGCAGCGGCCATTAGTAGGAATGGGGATGCCTTGAAGAGTTTCTTTGGGAAGTGAAGTTTACAGATCTTGGCTTCTGATGGGTGGGAAGGAGAGAGTGTGCTCACAAATGACAGCGCTGGGTTCTCGAGGGTGAGCTGAAGGAACTGACCCAGTAGACTGTGTATATTCAATATAGGGTGGTTTGCCAGATTGGCTGACAGAATGAGGGCTGGGCATTCTAGCGGTGCCCAGCTGTATGTTAGAGAGGCTGAGAATGTTGCAGCTCCCTGGTCTACGGAGCTGGGTGCCTCACGGTTGGAGGCTCTGTGGAGAGGCACCAGCATGCACTTAGTCCACCTGGGAAGGCTGAAGAGGCTGGAGTGCGGTGTCAGCAGAGGACGATACTGTCAGAAGGAAGAAGCTGTGGCAGGTGCCACCTCTTTTTCCTTCCTGGGCCACCATCTAGAAGGTATTAATTGAGAACATATCATCCCCCTCTCAGTTAATCCTCTCTGGAAACTCTCTCCCAGAAATACCTAAAGTTGTGTCTCCAAGGTGATTCTAAATCCCTCGAAGCTAACAGTTAGGACCAAACATCAGCAACCAAATGCCAGCACCGCCGAGCAAAGTGGCGCTCGCTTTTGGCCCAGCACTTGGGAGGTGGAAGCAGGCAGATTTCTGTGAGTTCGAGGCCAGCCTGGTCTACAAAGTGAGTTCCAGGACAGCCAGGGCAACACAGAGAAACCCTGTCTCGAAAAACAAGCAACAGAGCATGCGCTACCCTTGTTGAGGACTGAATTCCAGACCCCAGTACCTACATCAGGCAGTCACAACCACCCGCAGCTCCAGTTCCAGAGGAAAATGGCTATTTTAAAGAAGGGGGAAAGGCTGGAGAGATGGCGTTCTGGTTAAGAGTACTGCCCTGGCAGAGGACCCAAGTCCAGTTCCAGCACCCACACGGTGGCTCACAACTACTTGTAATTCAAGTTCCAGGAGATCTGATGTCCTTGGTAGCTAGGGTTTTGATCCTGGCAAGAAACTCTATCCCTTCTTCTTGACTGGGGTTCCAGTCAGAGAAGTTCTTTTGTTTTGTTTTGTCTTGTCTTGTTTTGTTTTCGGAGACAAGATTTCTCTCTGTAGACCAAGCTCGAACTCACAGAGAGCCTACGGCCTCTGCCTCCTCAGTGCTGGGACAAAAGGCGTGTGCCACCACACCCAGCTAGGGGCCATTTTTTAGCTGATCCTCACTCAGACTATCACAGGCCACATGCTCTCCGGAGACTGTGTTTTCCTAGCTACTCCAAGGTACAGTAAGAGTCACAGGATCCCCTGAGCCTCAAGCTCAGGCGTTGGCCCAACACTCTTTTCCATCTGAGGTTTGTCTGTTTGCTATGTTCTGCTGCGATATTCTCACTAGGTAGCCCAGGCTATGCTTGGAACACTAGATCCTCCTGCCCCCAGCTTCTCGAGTGTGTGTGCCTGATGTCAAGTGTACACACCAGATGAGTGTACGCTTTTCCCTCTACCACAAGGAATGTCAGCTCTCTGAGCACAGAACACAGCTTCCACCTAATGGAATTAAGGCCCTGCGTCCTGGTCGTATTGCTCCTTTCTTTGGTGCCCAAGCCTCCCGTGAGCAGGTTAAAGGGACAAGAATGGGGGAGGGGGAGATGGCTTATCAGTAGAGTGCTCGCCTTGAAAGTACAAAGCCAAGTTTTTAAAAAGGCAGGCATGAGGTGGCATGGCATCACAGCAGTCAAGAGGCAGAGGCAGAGGTAGAGGCAGGTAGAGCCCTGTAATTTGGAGGCCGGCCTCTATCTATTGAGTTCCAGGACAGCCAGGCCGATATAGGGAGAACCTGTCTCAAAAATAAAAGAAAGAGCAGGGAGAGGTGGCACGTGCTATCATCCCAGCACTCGAGGAGGCAGAGGCAGGCAGATCTCTGTGAGTTCAAGGCTAGCCTGGCCTGCAAAGCAAGTCCCTGACAGCCAAGGGTACACAGAGAAACCCTGTCTCAGGAAAAAAAAAAAATAAGGAACTGAGAAAGAAAGGAAAGAAAGAGAAGCAAGAAGCTGGACACAATAGTGAACATTTGTAAGTCCAGGCAGAGACAAGTGGCCTAGGGGACTTGCTGAGTTCTAAGCCAGTGTGAGAGACCCTGCCTCAAAATAAATAGATGATAGATCAATAAATGTCGGGTGTGGTGGCACACGCCTGTAATCTGAGCACTCTGGGAGGCAGAGGCAGGCTGATCTGAGTTCGAGGCCAGCCTGGTCTACAAAGGGAGTCCAGGACAGCCAAGGCTACACAGAGAAACCATGTCTAACAAACAAACAAACAAACAAAAAAGTAAGTAAATCAATAAAATAAAGGTGCCCGGCATCTGAGGAAAGACACGCGAGTGTGTAAGCACAGGCACACACTCAGAGGTGTACTTGCACACACACAAACATGCACACACAAAGAGAATGGGCGTGGTCATTCCCAGAGTGGGTCACCTGTGGCATCCCATCCACCTTTCCCGTCATTGATCTCATAGATGTCCAAGGGTTTGAACCTGGAAAGGGGAGTCCTGAGAGGCGGGTACCGCTGGTCCAGCAGAGCCCACCAGGCAGCTTTTCCAACTGCACTTGGCCCTGGGCAACATGGTATCACCCAGCAGAGCTGGGGCCACCGCACTGGGTCTTTCCCAGTTCAGCCTACCATGACACACAAGCCACCGCTTTCAAGTTCTGATCACACATGGTGCCAGAAAGGCCTGCCACCATCAGCTCCTTGGCTTCCCCCCGCCCCCCTTTTGGTGGCTTTATTTTTATTAATTTACTTATTCATTTTTGTGGTTTTCTTGCTTGCTTGCTTTATTTAGTTATTTTCTTTGTTTTGTTTTCAATGCACCCCGACAACAGTTTCTCGTCTTCCCACTCCTCCCAGGCCCCAGCCCCCTCCTCATTGGTTTTACTTTGAGGTATTTTTAGATTTACAGAAAGACTGCAGAACAGAGTTCTGCAAAGTAACATAGGTTTTTGTTTTTTTTCTCTCTCTCTACCCTTGCCCAAGTCGCCCAATGGTGACCTCTTCTAGGACCATGACATTTTTTTTTTTTTAAATTAAGAAATCAAGAAATGGAGATGGCGCAAGCCTGTAACACCAGCACGTGGGAAAAGGAGGCCCGAGGATTACCAACAAGAGGCCAGCATGTTCCACATCGTGAGTTTCAGGCTAGGCAGGGCTACACCATGAGATGCTGTCTTCAACCAGCAGCAGGGGCCTGGGGGAAAACTTCAGTGAGTGGAGATGCCTGCTGCCAAGCCTGACCGCCTGAGCTGTGGGGACAGCTCAGCCCTTGGGAGTCTTGCTGTGCCATCCACAGAGAGGTCCCGGGGCACTGACGTGTGCACATCAGTGCATACACACAAATAAACAAACAAACAAGAATTCTCTGCTCCAGGATTTCTCTTAAGTTTATGGTCTTTCCTTTGTTCTGCCACTAGAGAACTAACTGCCTAGTGTCTTTCAGTCTCTGGACTCACCCCACAGGGTCTAGCCTCAGCGTCTTCCTGGATCTCTTTGTCTTCATCTCACTGATTATGCTGCATGACCTTGACTGCCTGACCGGAACCTTAATAACGTCCCAGGAATCCTAGAAAATAGAAACGACTTTCGGAGCCACCCTGAAAACAGCAGTTTCCAGAGAAAGGGGAAGCAGTACAGTGCAGCCAAGTCTCCCAGATGTGGTTAGGAGACGAAGGGGGAAGGAACCGAGGGAGGCAAGGAATAGGAGAAGAGACAGAGAGAAAAGACCAAGGATGCTTCCTTTAACTCTATCAGGGTCTTCGGAGGATGAGTGAACGGTGATGCCACAGGTAGAGACGACCCCCCCCCCATCCACACACACTTTCCCAGAGATTCCCCCACCCCCGCTTTTCCTCTCCCCTTCTGTGCCTAGAAGAAGGCCAGAAATAGAGCTCGGAGGAACCGCAGCAATTCAGGCCAGCCGGTGGAGGCAGGGCAGTGGAGGGGCCTGAGAGCTGTCGGGTCAGAGAAGGGAGACTGCCCAGCAGAGACCAGGCGATTGCAACTCAGAGGATCCTGATCTGAGGAGGCAGTGTGGTCGTGTAAACTCCGCCAAGTCCTGCTCAGTACGATTGTGCTGAGTCCTTTTCAAGTTTCAAGTTCTTGAGACAGGCTCTAATGTAGCCAGGGTTGGCCTTTCACTCACCGCAGAGGATGGCCTTGGATATCCCATCATGCTGATCTTTCTCTCTGAGCTCCTCAAGCGTTGAGATTATAGGCTTGTACCTCTGTGGGTACAAGCTAATCCTAATGGACTCTAATTCTCCAGGAAGGCAAAACTCTCAAGCATTCATCTGTAAAAGCTGTATTCCCTCCCTCTGCCACATCCTTAGTGAAAGACCCTTTACCTCAGGCTGACCACTCTTTCCCTGTCCTCATTCATTCTCTCTGTAGGAATTTCTCTTCTCTTAAAGCCCGTCTTGATTGTTTTGGATTTTCGTTTGTTTGTTGTTTTCTAGACCCGTTTTCTCTGCGTAGCCTTGACTGTCCTGGAGCTCTGCAAACCAGGCTTGTCTCAGACTCAGAGATCCTCCTGCCTCTGCCTCCCAAGTGCTGGGATTCGAGGTGGGGCACAAGCCTGTTTTGCCTGTCTTGTTTTGGCTTTGAGACAGGTTTTCAGTACTTAACCCAGGATGACCTGCCACTGGTTACACATGTAAACTGGTCTCGAACTCACTGTCCTCCTGCCACAGGGGTCAGGATTAGGGGCTCAATTTTAACGTTTCCATCAAGATGAGATGGCTTGGCAGGTAAAAGCTGTTGCTGCTCGCTCAGGCTCAGGCTCGATTACCCGAGTTCTAGCCCAAGAATTCACAATGGAGGAGAGAACTGACTCCTGAGGGTTCCCTTTTAACCTCTTACAAGCACTCCTTCCTTGCACATCCATCTCCACAATCATATGCACACATCACGCCCCCCCCCCATCCCAAGAATAATAACACAATTTTTTTTTTTTTAAATCTTCATTTGATGTGGAGAAGTGTTTTGCATGCAGGTGCCATGTGCATGTCTGGTTCCTGCGGAAGCCAGAAGAGGGCACTGGATCCTCGGGCACTGAGGTTGGGAGCTGCCATGCTGGGAATCGAACTGGTCCTCTGCGAGAGCAGCACACTCTCTTAACCAACTGCTGAGCTGTGTCTCCAGCCCCAGTTATTTATTATTATTATTATTATTATTATTATTATTATTATTATTATTATTATTATTATTATTATTTTTCTTTTAAGGATCTCAGACTTCTTGAGGGAGGAGGTCAAGGCTTGCTTTATCTCATTGACCTTCGAGGGTGCTGGCCAACAGGTGTGAAAGGAGCCTGTGTTCTGCCACTCACAGGCTGCTGTGTGCTAGCGAGCGTGATAAGGGGTGCACATACGTTATCTTATCTGCGAGTGAAAACGGAGACAAGGAAGGGACAGCCTCTGGAAGGTAGGAGGCGAACGCGACTTTGCTGGCGCCAGGGTGCTGCCCCCTGCTGGTGACTAACATGGAAGACGGCACGCTACAGAAGGTATCCTTCTGCAGTGCATTCCAGGTAACAGAGCCCGTCGGTCCCTTCTGCGGAAGAAAACCATGAGAAGGGACTTGTCAGACCGTTGTGAGAAAAGAGAGGTTTCCTCCAAAGCTACAGGGGCCAGGAAGACGGGAAGATAGGGTCAGAGAACCTGGCGCTGGAAAAGAGCAGGGGGGTGCCAGTGGGTTTTGTTTGTTTGTTTGTTTGTTTGTTTGTTTTTGCTGCTGCTGCTGCTGCTGCTGCTGCTGCTGCTGCTGCTGCTGTGGTTTGGTTGGTTGTTGGGTTTTGGTTTTTCAAGACAGGGTTTCTCTGTGTAGCCCCAGCTGTCCTGGAACTTGAACTGTAGTCCAGGCTGGCCTTGAACTAAAAGATCCACCTGCCTCTGCCTCCCGAGTGCTGGGATCAAAGGCGTGTGCCGCCACCATCACGTGTTGCTGAAACCAACATTTTAAAAATAACATGCATCAGGATTGAGAGATAGCTCGGCGGTTAAGAGCACTTAACTGCTGTTGCAGAGCATCTAGGTTTCATTGCCAGCACCCATATCAGGTGGCTCATAATCACGGGTAATTCCAGTTCCAGGGAGGTGATGTCCTTCGGCCTCTAAGGGCACTTGCATACACACGGCACACATAAACTCACACAGGTACACACACGTAAATAAAACATATGAAGGAATCCTAAGCACCTAGAAAAATATCAGAATGCAGTCTCACATATTAAGGATAAGTATCTTTTCTTTAGTTTGCTTGTTTTTTGTTTTTTTTTTTTTGTTTGTTTGTTTTTCAGGAAACACGTTGCCCAGGCTGGCCTTGAATTCACTACAATATAGCTCCCCTTCTCCCCAGAGTACTGGAATTGCTGGCCTGCACCACCACATCTAACACACACACACACACACACACACACACACACCCCGTTAGATTTATTCATTTTACTTTAGTGTGTATGTCTGTGCCCCTCATGCACACTTGGTAAACCAAGGTGGTCACAAGTGGGCATTGGAGTTTCAGGAACCACAGTACGGATGCTGGGACTCAAAACCAGATCCTCTGCAAGAGGAATGAATGGCTGCTCTTAACTGCAAACCATCTTTTCAGCCCAGATCATGTTTCTTAAACTTATATTTCAGGTGTGTGTGTGTGTGTGTGTGTGTGTGTGTGTGTGTGCGTGCTGGTTTGTGAAACAAAATATGTTTTCTGGCCCACAGTATTAATACCAAGGAATAAACGAAAAACAAACAAACGAAAAAGGGGAAACCCCTGGAAAACTGACTGGAAAGTTCATGGCCAGCGAAGCCCTGAGCTGGAAGAGGAGTCACTGGGAAGCTGAGGAGGCCTGACACTGAATGTGGTGCCCGTTGTCTCCCAAGGGTCTTTGAGTTCCCCAGAAGACGTCCAGGAACCGGAAGCCTCATCTTGAGGACTGTCCCATTGATGGACAGCACCAATGGTTACAATGTTCTTCCTAATGGCCCCTTCCACTTCCACCCGCCAGTTCTCCTCTGCATCTGTCGGAACCCACACTGAGAACACATAGGCAAATACATTAAATAGCTGTCTGTGCTCTCTTAAGGTTTTCCTCCTTGTGTCAGCGTTTCTCCTTTCTGGTGTCTAAGCTTTCTAGAACTAGCCTGGTTGTCCTTCTGGAAGTTACCGTTATCGGAGGAGGCACAGACTGGTCCAGACAGGCAGGTGCTTCCCCCTTCTCTCGCCTCACATCTCCTGTGTGTCTATGTGTTCCTGAAGAGTTGGGCGGAGCTGGATGTGTGTCACGTGTGTGTGTGTGTGGGGGGGGTCAGAGGACAACCCTTTGGGAGTCAGTTCTCCCCTTCGTCCTTATGCAGGTTCCACGGTGGAGCTCAGGTCAGCAGGCTTGTGAGGTGAGCGACTTCACCCCCTGAGCCGTCTCACTGGCCTCTTTCTTCCTCTGACAGAATCTCATGTAGTCTGTGCTAGCCTTGACCTTGCTGTGTAGCTGAGGATGGCCTTGAACTTCTGATACTGCTGTTCCTACCTTCCACGAGTAAGGATTATAGGCGTGTGGTAATATACCCAGCAAGGGTTTTTCTGAAACATTGGCAGGCAAAAGGCACCGTTGTTATTCTTTTACCAAAGAGGCTTAGTACATTCAAACAGCTTACCCAGATATGTTTACCCAGGTTTTTGCATGACTCCTGGTCTTATAAATGCATCCTCATGTCTACTTAAAGCAAAAACATATTGTGGGATAGGTTCTGTTTTAGACAAAGTCTTTTGAAAATTTATTTGTTTGTTTGTTTGTTTGTTTTGAGACAGGGTCTTTCCACACGTCCTGGGATGTTCTGGAACTCACTATGTAGAGCAGGCTGACCTCATATTCATGGAGATCTGCCTGCCTCTGACTCCCAAGCGTTAGAATTAAAAGCGGGTGCCGTTATTGTCAGCTAAAATAAGCTTTTTTTTTTTTTTTTTTTTTTGAGACACTCTGCTGTGTCCCAGGCTAGCCTCCAATGCCCTATCAGAGCTCAAGATGACTGTGAACACCTGTTTTTCCTGCCTCTGATGGTTCTCTGTGTATCTCCTGCTGTGGATTGGGCATAAGGTTTTCTGCAAGCTAGGCACACACTCTACAAGATCAGTTGCTTGTTTATTTTTAAGTGTATGCGGTTTTTTGTTTTTTTTTTTTTTTTGTGTGTGTGTGTATGTGTGTCTGCAGTGCCTGAGACGTCAGAAAAGAGCACTGGATCCCCTGGAATTGGACCTATAGACAGCTGTGAGCACCACGTAGGTGCTGGGAATCAAACCCAGGTCCTTTGAAAGAGCAACCAGAACTCTTACATAAGGAGCCCAGACAGTCTGTGTAGCCTAGGCTGGCCTTGAATTCTGTTCTCTCGCCTCACCCTCCTGAGCTATGGGGCCTCAGGCATTCAACCCATAATCACCTTAGGTAATTTTCATTTATTTATTTTATATGTTAGTATTTTGCCTTCTGTCTGTGTACCGCATGTATGCCGGATGCACTCAAAGGCCGGAAGAGGATATCAAGTTGTCTGGAGTCAGAGTTGTGAGCCACCATGTGGCTGCTGGGAATTGAACTCTGGTCTTCTGGAAGAACAGCCAGTGCTCTTACCCATTGAACCATCTCTCCAGCCTGTAGATGAATAATTTCTGAGCATTTCAAGCTCCCTGTAGAATATGATGTGCAGGCAAAACAATGTGTACTCATACCCGGGCTTTTGTTTTGTTTCTTTGGAAACAAGGTTTTGCGGTTTAGTCTTGAACTTGCCGTGTACCCCAGGCTGAACTCGCCGTGTACCCCAGGCTGAACTCAGACTCACCGCAATCCTCCTCCCTCTCCCCGCTGTGTGCTGGATACTGGCATTATAAGGATGTCCCATAATGCTGGGCCATACCTGTGCGTTTGCGTGTGTGCACGTGTGCGTGTGTTTACCTTATTTATGCCTATGCCCCTATGTGAACGAACTCAAGTATGTGCAGATGTCTGAGGAGGCCCAGCTAGGGCTTTGTGGGGGTGTTCTGGTGACCTACGCTCCCATGTTCTTGGGGACACTTGGCATTGCCATCAGGTGGGTGAGTGGTGTGCGATTGAGGTCTTTAATGATCTACCTCCCCTTCCAAAGTGAGGTGCTCACTCAAGTCTTAGGCTATTTTCCTCCCGGTTTTGTGATTTTAAAATGTGGGTGCATGTGGAAGTGACCCTCGAGATCAGCCTCAGGTGTAGCTCCTCAGCCAATGCGATGCTCAGTTTCAAAAATAAAGAGACAAGTTCTCTTATTGGCCGGCCAGTGAGCCTAGCCCCAGAGACCCTGCTGTCTCTGCTTTCCTACCGTTGGGACTATAAATCTGTGCCCAGATTTTTGACATGGGTTCTGTGGATGGACCTCGGGTCCTCATGCTTGCCAGCTGAGCTATGCTGGGCCCACGGTTTTGCTAGTTTTTCTGCAGGCAGCTTTCTTACAGGTTTTTAGATTTTTTTTTTGTACTTATTTACATTAATTTGTTATTTCTGCAGGACACACGCATATCACTCCAGTCCCTTGCACAATTTACCACTGAGTAACACCCACATACCTAGACATGTTTGCTTTCTTATTTACCAATATTCTATGCTCTTTTTTATAATAAGAGCATAGAGTAGCACGCTCAATGTTTTTGTCTTCTTCTTCTTCTTCTTCTTCTTCTTCTTCTTCTTCTTCTTCTTC
>NW_026595981.1:20059554-20079842 GCF_907164565.1 Psammomys obesus
TCTTCTTCTTCTTCTTCTTCTTCTTCTTCTTCTTCTTCTTCTTCTTCTTTTTTTTTTTTCAAGACAGGGCTTCTCCGTGTAGCCCTGGCTGCCCTAGACTCATTTTGTAGATCAGGTCGTCCCTGAGCTCACAGCCATTCTCCTGCCTCTGCCTCCCTGAGTGCTGGGATTAACTGCGTGCGCCACTACGCGGCAATGTTTGTGTCTTTTATTAAGCCTTTGTTTAAACTGAGAGACGGCAATGTTTGTGTCTTTTATTAAGCCTTTGTTTAAACTGAGAGACGTAGGCATTCCCCTGTGCTGTCACCCCGAGCTTCACTTTCAGGTCGACAATTCTCGTGGGATTTACTGCTGTGTGCTTGGCGTAAATTAGAGAGGAATCCAATTTCGTATTTTTCCATATAAACGATCCGATGTCGAGTAGGACATTCCCCCTGCTCTGCTGTGCTACCTTTCATTATTATTTAAATTTTGTGTTTTTTTCGTGTGTGTGTGTGTGTGACACCTTTGGTATAGACTGTCTATGGGGGAGGGGCCGTTTCTTGGTTCTCGACTCTGACCCATCGGCACGTTCACCTCGTCAGCGTCCAGTTGACAACAAGCAGCTTTATCTTTCGGTCCCTCCTCATCTCATGCCTTGACATTTTTCTTTTTTTTTTTTTTTTGAAGCCGTTAAGGTTCATTCAAAGCTGATCCATTCGGAGGCTCGGAGGAGCGCGAGGGTCAGGTCCGGAAGGGGCGTGCTCAGAGGACTAACAGCACCGGCGAGGTGAGGCTCCTTCTCGTCTCCACGGCATCCTCCCCGGGGTGGGAGCCTCCGGCCGCGGTGCCCGTCACTCCGTGGGGAGACGGCGATGCGTCAGCAGGCTCCCTCGTCCTCGGCCCCGCGGGGGAAGAGCACGTCTCACACCCCCGACACCAGCGCGAAGAGGGGAGTCCTCCCCGCGCGTCCTTTCCCCGCGGCCCCACGCCCGCGCGATGCTGCCGGAGGAGCCCTGAGGCGAGTCCCGTCCTCCGCTCGGAGAAGCGCCCGGGGACGGCGAGCCACGGAGACGCCCGGACCACAACACGGGTCTCTGACCTCTAAGCGCACAAACCTCCGGGAGCCACTCGCTCCTGACCAATCAGGGGGCCCCTGGCGTCGCTATGCCCGCCCCCCGGCCCCGTCCGGCTACCTCATTCGCGGCTCATAAAGCAATCCGGCCGCTCGTTCTGCACGCCAGCCAATCAGAGGACAGGGGGGCGGGGACTTCCAAGCGCGCCTGAGTGCGGCCGTCCCCGGACAGCAGAGCCTCGGGATCCTTCGGCTCCTTTCGTTTTCCCTCCAGGGCAAAGTTATATTCAGTCGTTCCATCCACACGTTTATTTTTCCGCCCGGCTCGGCGCGCGTGCGCAGTGCCTCCCAGCCCAGGCTGTTCCAGAGATGTAAGACCCGAGAAGGGAAGCTGAACGGCCATCCTGCAGGTCAGTGCATTCCCCGCGCAGCCTCGGGTTGGTTCCTCCTTCCTGCAGGCCCCAAAACAGGGGATTCGAAGGCCAAAAAAGGTTCCGTGAGGTCCCACCGAGATTTGAACTCGGATCGCTGGATTCAAAGTCCAGAGTGCTAACCATTACACCATGGGACCTGCTGGCGGCTTTAGGCGCCCGGCAGCCTTCTCAAGCCACATGACGTTAGGCAACCTTCTCTAGGCTTCGCTACGCTCGGCTTGGGCCCCGGGTGGATGGCGGCGTCGGCGGGCAGACGCCGAACGGCCGAGATTCCCGCTCCCAAACGTTCCTGAGCCCCGAGGTGTCCCCTCTTCCGGTGCGCCTCCGTGGGTACCGGGCCCTCGCGCCCTCCCCGCCCCCCAGTCCGGGGGTCGGCGGGTTGTCGGGGTCGGACCAAGTCCGGAGGAAGCGGACTCCGGGCGGGAGTGCGCGTGGTTTACGTAGTTATGGTAGGAGGCCTGCGGCCGGGACGCTGTGGCCCAGCGGGGAAGGACGCGGGCCGGCGTGGGGTGGCTGGGAGCCAGCCGGGGATGCAAACGGGGGGATCCCGGGGAGGGCGCCCCGCTTGGTCCCCGCCGTCCCCGCTCCGTGCACAGATGGGGAGACGGGCGCTTCCAGTCTGCACTTCCGCCCGCCCGCCCGCTCTCTGAAAGCTCCTTCTAGAGTTCGGATCCTTAGAGAGCCCCAGTGAGATCTGTAACAGCAGACCTTCCCCCCAAAAGGAGGGATTTCTCCGCGCTTTCTCCGTCTCTCAGTTTTCACCGACTGTAAATGTGTTATCTGCGGGTCAGTCTAGCAACGGTTTTTGACTCGATTTCGCAGGAGGCTCTTTCAAGGAGGCTGTACGGCTGTTGTCTACTCTAATGCAGTGAAGACTGGCAGAAAATATTAAAAAAAAAAAAAAAAAAAGAAAATAAAGCTGTTCTGGAAGCGCGTTTTTAAGAGGCGCAGAAGTTCTTGTGGTCGCACATGAGCGCTAAGGTGTGCCATGTTAAACACACAGGGTTGTCTCTTGAGGGAGAGAGATGGACAAGCTGTTTTCTGCCCAAAAGGCAGGGTGTGGACGTGGTTTAATAGCCTGATGACCTTTGCACTGTGTGGCAGAGACCACAGCAGTCCCCCCCCCCCCAACACACACACCCTGTGTTTTCCGAGTCTGTAGAAAATACCCCCATGGAAGATGTCTCATGTACATGACAATTTCAGTGTGGTCATGTCTTAAGCTTTGTTGTGCTCGCGGGATTGGGTTAATTATCGCCAGGAAAATTTTCACCAATTTGTGCTAGGCTTAAATATGCCTAAAATCAACTACTCGACGTCAGACTCGAAGTTTGAACCAGCACTGGCTCCCGAGTCGCGTTGAACTGAGCCGCCTTCTTGCCTCCTGCAGATCATTGCTCAGCTGGCCTTGGTGGTCAACAGAGACAACCCCACCCCCACAAACTTGTATTGAGACAGAAGACAGACCCAATAAAAACAGCTCTGCCTTCCACTTCGGAAGCTTAAGGTGCCACCCACATGCAAACAGAAGAGCTACGCATTAATGCACTATATTTGTTGTGTGACATTGTGTTAGTCAGGGTTCTAAAAGGGTAACAGAGCTTATAGAATGAATATATATAATTAATATAACATGTTATATAAACGTATTATATAACAGTATTGGGAATGAATGTATGTATACATAATATTAATATACGTTATATTGGGAGGACCAGGATCCAAGAGGGAGCGAGGAAGATGGAGTCATGAACCCAGGAAACAGACTCCAGAGACCAGTGTCGAGGTGCAGATCTATTTTATTGTGAAGCAGCAAGCCTTTTTATACGACCTTTGGGCCAATGGGGAGTCGACAGGAGCTTTGGGGTAGCCAACCATCCCACTGTCACTGGAGGAGGTAGCAGGCCTGCAACACCTGAAGGGGCTTCTTGACGGACCAGGAAAGCAGCCACTGCCCTGCTCCGGGCACATTTCGAGGTTCTGGTAGAGTGCTAGGATCCTTTGTTTTGTGTCAGGAGATATGCCAGCAGATATGGGCACTCGGACCACAGAGTGGTGTGGAAGCCTCCCTCACCGACCACCCGTCCTCACCCAGGGTCCACAGCACCCACAATATAAATGTATATATTTACATAAATATCTCATAAATATATTAATATATGTCGAATTAAAGGTGTGTCTTCCCACCTCAAGATCTGGATGAAAAGTGGATCTGAACTATTTCAAATAAAACAAAAACCCCTTGAAGGCCAGCCCTCCATTTTTGGATTTAGTCAAGTTGACATCCAAAATAAGCCTCGTGGGTGTGGTGTATGTCTGTCTTACTTCCTTGAGGAATTCAATGTTTTGCAAGTCTGGGTGACACCAGAACTGTGCCCAAGGCAAATGCACTTACTCTCCAGGCTCAGTGTTCGTGTGTTCCCATGTGCTCACGCATGAACCTGTCTTTAGCTTGATGGGTTGGACTTGGACAGGATCCAGAGACTAATACTCAGAAGCCGTAGATTTTAGAATTGGATCCAATTCTGGTGGTGTCGCTGACACCCATTGACCTTAGTGCCATAGGGCAGCCATGCCATGGCCACTGACTCCTCAAGTGACAACCCAAGCAAACGGGCCTTTCTGGGTTCTTGGTCACCCCAGGCCCCTGGATTCCTGGCCACTTTCCTGAGCTTGTTTCATCCACCCCCTTCTAGTGCTATGCGCTATCCACCATCCTTCTGGTAAGTTCCTCTTCTGTATAATGCATGGCATCCTTTATAATGCATTTCTGTATAATGCATGCAGTCAAAAACATGGTTAGCCCAAGCCCCAAAAGCTTCGTTGTCGGCAGCGTGGCCATTTGCCTTTATAACTCTTACATACTATCAGGAGAAACACTAAATGTTTTCTGTTTTGAGGAATAAACCATTCCAACCTTGAACTTCTGTTAGGGGTTACCATCCTTCAAGGCTGAGCCTGAACACCAGCCATTTTTAGACCTCAGTTTTCTTGCTTGTTTCTTACAAAGGTTTTAGGTAGGAGCTGGACATTGTGGCTTAAGCCTATAATCTCAGCACTGTGGGGCCACTGGCAGGCTGCTCTCTGTGAGTTCTAGGACAGCTAGGGCTGCATAGAGAGACTTGCCTGCCCGCAAATGGTCCTATGACTCACACAGGACAGACACAATGTCACAGTCTCCCCCACCCCTGTCCTCCCTCTCTAGGGTTTCACTCTGCCCCATAACTTGCTCTGTAGACCAAAGATCAAAGACATCGTGACCACAACTGGCCTAGTGTGATTTCTCAAGAGCTAGCATAGGTCAGGATTATATCCCTACAGTGGGTAGGCCACAGATCCTTCTGTGTTTACAAGGTGACAGTGACTCCTACTGCTGTGGATAGAAACAGGTTTGTTTTGGTCCCAGGTGTGGGATGTGGGACTGATTCAGATGGTCCACAGCAGCAGACTGTTTGCCCTCATGCAGGCTCTGAGAGGAGCTCTGTGCCAGCTGAAGGTAGTTTAAATCTGAGGACTCTGGAGAGGGAATAAATGCCAGAGCGCAGAGAGTGGAGAGGAGAAAGGACAAGGCTGCTCCTGCTTCCTCCCTTGCTGCTCCTGGTTGCTGCTATGGGACAAGAAGATAGAGATCTCCTGAAATGAGGATTGGACCGGCTCCAAGGAACCTGACGACCCTGACCAGCAGGAAGCACCTAAGAGAACTGTACTCCTTCTCCCACCAACCCCTTCTCTCTCCTACCTGGTGTTGGGGTGTTAGAAGGGATTGGGATGGAGTAGGAAGAAAAAGATAAAAGAAATGAAATGTAAATCAGTTTTTTTTTTTAAAGTATGCCACTTTGGTGACATTAAAGAATTGCTTTCCTTGTCTTTGCTTGCTGCAGTTAAGAGGAAAGAGATTCAGTTTTTCTACCCACTGTCTCCATTTGATGTGGCTGGGAAATCTCAGAGTAGGCCCTAGAGCTTGCTAGTATTTAAATATGGCTACTGTCTTACCTGACTTGGTGACTGAACTGCTTGCTAGGGACATAGGAGCACCCGAAGGAAGAAATGTTCTCATTTTGGGCCTAGAGACTCTTAATACTATACTGTCATGTGACACTGCCCTTAGGAAGGTGTGAACAAACATAACTCCAATTAGGGAACCAATGACAGAGCAAAGTAAGGACACTACTCAAGCCCAATATAGTGGACCAACGAGTTTTATTGGGATTACTTACAGACATATGGGTGAGGGTTTATTACAGAAAAGGAAATGACTCAAAAGACAGCTGTACCATGAGAGCTCACCATGTCACAAAAGAAGTAAACTTGGAGCCCTCTGTACCATTTGCAGGCAGCTTGACAGGTTAGAAAACGTCTGTTGCAGGGAGCTCAGCTTGGCTGAGAATGCCTCTTAGCACCTTTTATCTACTTGGGAGGGAGGGGCCTACTGTGTCTGGTAGGTTTCAGGGACTTCCTGAAGCCTTTGGGTTGAATGTAAAGTTTCACATCCCTTGAGAACATTAAGTGCTCCTGGGGAAGAGGGGTTACTGGATTGGAGAGGAATCTTAATACGGAAGATGGCCGCCCTGGCAAGAGATCACATCCAAAGACCTTCTAGGTTTGGGTGATCCGGCTGGAATACAAACACACCTTTAATCCAGGAGACAGAGGCAAGCAGATCTGAATTCAAGGCCAACCTGGTATAGAGCAAGTTTCAAGTAAAGAAAAGCTTAGATCCAGGCATGGTGGTACATACCTTTAATCCCAAACAATGAAAGTAAAGATAGTTTGTAGAAGGAAGCATCCATGTTTGAAAGTGATGTCTAATTGAGTGGCAGAAGAGGTGACAAATCAGAGAAAGATTTGACAAAATAGGATAATCCCAACTCTCAGGAGAAGAGAGGGGAGCTATTAAGGGAGCAACACAGAGAATGAGAGAAAAGGTAGCTTTTACCGGGATAGTTTTACAGAGAGAGGTTGAATAAGCGGAGAAGCTAGACACAGGTGAAGACCAAATGAGTGAGCCGGAGAATGAGAAGGAGCCAGAAGATTAGAAAAGATTGCTGGAGTTTGATGCCAACTAGAGCAATTCAGGGGCTGAGAGAGAAGCCAGATTGAATAAATCACCTGGGAGAGGAATTTGAAGCAGAACAGCTGAGTTCAGTCAGACAGACCAGAGCTCAGTAAGAACAAGAAAGGGTGAGTTTATTAAGCAGCAAGTTTGAGAGGCTGAAAACCCTAAGATAGACAGTGCGGAGGCTAGAAGCTTCCAGGACTAGCCCTAGGTTAGCAGAAGGAGGTAGTAAGCCCCCGAGACAATGGAAACAGACAAATAAAAGTTCCTTTTACACTAGATCATAGTTTCTCTCTCCTGGAGAGATGGTTCTAGATCTTGAAGTAGAGAAGGCACTGTGCTTGGGCATGCTGATGATAATCCTGTCAAACTGGAGGATGGTGTAGTTGCTGCCAGAGTGCCTGGAGTTACAGGCTGCAGCCACGCCTTGCTTTGTGTTCTGGGAATCTGGACTCAAGTCCTCAAGCTTGGGCAGCTTCTGAGCCATTTCCCCAGCCTGATTTGGGTTTTGTTTTTAAATATTAAAAAAAAAAAAAAAAAAAGTTCATCAAGCCGGGTGCACACCTGTAATCCCAGCACTCTGGGAGGCAGAGGCAGGCAGATCTCTGTGAGTTCAAGGTCTATAAAGTGAGTCCAGGCCGCCAGGGCTACACTGAGAAACCCTGTCTTATCATAAAACAAACAAAATGCTCAGTCTATAGCCCTGGCTGGTGGATCTCTGAATTCAAGGCTGGCATTAGCTGGTCTCCCTCACCCCTTCCCTTTCCATCCTCCTCTTCAGTGTTTGGCTTTTTTTTCTTCTTCTTCTTTTTTGTTTGTTTGTTTTTCTCCAGACAAGGTTTCTCTGTGTAGCCTTAGCTATCCTGGAACTTAGCTCTGTACACTAGCCTGGCTTCAAACTCACAGAGATCTGCCTGCCTCTGCTTCCTGAGTGCTGTCACCACCCGGCCCCTGTCTTTGTCTCTTATTCCCTGCTCTTTGCCCCTCTGGGGCAGATAATCTTTGTGCTGAGAACTTGGTCTTGGGGTATCTCCAGCCAACTTCGAGGTTCCTAAAATAGCTCCAGCTCCTGGCTACTTTGTCCTCCTGTTCCTCTTGTTGGGAGTCTGCTTTTGGTATCCCTAATGACCAGCCTTTTTTTTTTTTTTTTCCCTTTTTCTCTTTCTTTGTTGTTGTTGTTGCCAGCAGCCAGTGTGTTTATTTGGACTTCCTGTCCTTGCACCTTCAAGTGGAGCACAGGAGACGGTTCTTGAAGTAGTGGAGCGCAAGCTTGAATTGGACCTGAGAATTGCTGTTGGTTCGGTAAGTGCTGTAAGACTTCTCCAAGGCAGCCAGCGCTGGATCTTTTGCTGGCGTCCGTGTTTGGTGCTCTACAGTCACGTCCTTGCATGAGCCCACCAACAGACTCCCCAGCCCGTCAATAAAGAACTCTGCAAAGAGAGGAGGAGCAGGGAACCAAAGGGAGCTGAAGCCACATAGCCAGGCGTCCCCACCCTCACTGTGGGCCCTGGAGCAGGAGGGGTGACAGGGGAGAGGGGGAGGGGAGTTCCTGGGTGCTGTTTTAGGTGGAAAAGACTTTCTGAAAGAAGAATGTAAAGCAGGGGAAGGTAAAGGGTGGAGCTGAAGGCAGGAAGAAGTAGGGTGTCTCAGATGGGCAGAGGCAGTCTAGGGGAGACACTGAGAGGTGAGGGTGGGGAGGGGGGACTGCGGGCTCCATCGTCAGGGGTGAAAGGGGAAGGAGCAAGAAGAGGTTCCCAAGGAGGACTCCCTCCCTCATCCCTCCAAGCTTCCCACCTGAGTGAGCCACTCTTTGCAGGATGGGATCAAAACCAACTCTTCGGAGTTGTTCTGTGTGAGCCAAGAAGAAGTTCGCAACACCGCTGGTCACCGTGCATCCCGGGAAGCCGTCCAGGGCCCGGAACCCTCCCCACCTCTGGTGAAGGCAGTCTCCATTCTCACTCTGTTCCAACAACAGCCTGAACTGGAAAGTGTTCCCCTGCACGCTGCCGCCCACCTAGGCCACAAACAGAAACCGGGGTCTGAGCAGGCTCAGTACTCTTCCCCTCTAGGAAGCTTCACTCTACGGCACCCCCATGGGGGTAGATGCTGTACTCTATGGAGCTAGCCTCCTCAGGACCCTCAGAGGCTCTGCCCTTCCTACACTGCTCCTGGGTCCTTCAGATCATTGAATCCCTATCTCCACATACAGGCACTCACATACGAATGTGTAGACACAGGCATACACACTTGCTTTATAGCCAAGGCTGGCCTTGAACTCCTGCTTCCACAGGCATGCACCAGCACACACAGTGTATATCTTTAGGGGTTTGGGTTTTGTTGTTGTCTCTGAGGTAGGGATCTATCAGGCTGGCCTTGAACTCACAGAGATCCTCCTGCCTCTGTCTCCCCAGTGCTGGGATTAAAGGTGTGTGCCACCATGTCCAACTGTATTTTTATATTTAAAAAACAAAACAATGTCATGGGGTGGGGGGTAGAGAGTAGTTAAAAGCACTTGTTCTTGCAGAGGACCAGGCTCTGTTCCCATCCAGCACCCACACGGCAATTCATATCCATGTGTAACTCCAGTTCTGGGATATCCAACACCATGAGTTCACAGAAATATAGGCAGCAAAACAACTATACACATAAAATAAAAAAAAATAAGTAAATCTAAAAAAGCTTGGGACCAAACAAGAACACAGTTCTCATAAACCTCATATAGTCCAAGAAAATCAGAAATGAGATGCGTAAACGCTCTGTTTTGAAAATAGAACAACTGCAAACCTTTTTAGTGTGGGGTATAAAATCTGCTCAAGGGAAGCCACTGGGGAGTCAAAAGCAGAATGCACGTGCTCTCCAGCCTTCCTGCGAGGCCCTCTCCTGCCTTGTCCTCCTCTCTGCTCCTCCCTCAGACACTGGTGTTCCTTTCTCTTCCTCTGTCCTTTCCCCTCACCTCAGGCTACAGCCGGCTGAACTTGGCCTTTGAACCTTACCACATCCAGTTCAGTTTTCTCCAGGACATCCACCAGCACCTCAATCTTGGTGTTGTTGTTGAAGAGAAAGTCATCGTCTACCCAGAGGACATATTTGGTGGTCACCTGTGAGATGGCCAGGTTCCTACCAGCAAACCAGCCCTGTGGGTAGCATGGGGTTGGGTCAGCAGCTGTCCCCTGGCGGGGTGAGGCTTTCGGAATTCCCAGTGGCCAGGCTGCCTCCCACCATGGACAAAGTTGGAGTGTGTGGGATTCCACAGTTCAGACAACTACTGGGTCAAAGGAGTCCACCTCTGAGAATCATGTTAGGGACAGTGATCTTCTGGATCAGAGGCTGAGACAAAGACTGGAAAGCCCCTCCTTGGACCAGTGGCCTCTGTGTATAGGCTGGAGTCCTTTCTCACTACAGTTTCCTTCTACTTCCTGGAAGATGGTGGTTTGGGGAACGTCTGCTATCAGTGATATCCCTCCCTCTTCTATCCTTGGTGGAAGATGGGAAGGAAAGAGGGAGGGAAGGAAGCAGACAAGGAGGGAGAAAGGGAGAGCTTAGCTTGGGCACAATCCCAGGGAACAAAAGGCTGCTGTTAACCCACACACAATCAGATGTCAGCTCCCTTAAGTCACTTATAAGAACCCCTGTAAGATGGAATAAACTAACGCTTTATTAACGTGGAAAAATGAGACCCACCTAATTTCCCTCTGAAGGGACTGCTCTTCCCACAGGACTGTGCTCCCTAAAGAAGGCATGGAAGCAGCTGAATCTGGAGGCCTCCTGTTTTGGGAGCTAGGTGTCCCCAGTCTGAGGGGAACATACCTTTCCAAAGGGCATGGGGTAATATTCCAAATAGTCATCTTTAATTTCCAGGGGCTGCTTGCTGTCATCGGCCACAATCACGGTTAAGTCTGGGTAATATTTTCGAATGCTCTGAAGCAGGATCTTAAACTTGTGAGGACGGAGGAAAGTCTTGGTGGCAATGGTCACCAGGTTTCTGAGCTTCCTCTCTAGAGAAAAAAAAAATGTAAAAGTGGATGCTAGCACCGCAGCTCTGGATTCGCTTTCTTCGGGTAGGGCTTGTTTTGGTTTGTTTTCTGTCAGGCTGGGGGTTTGAACCTAGGGTCTCATGCGTGCTAAGAAAGCATTCTATCAACTGAGTTACAGTTCCATCATCTGATGGCTTCTTTATCCTTTGACCTGCCAGCATGGGGGACCTCGTGCCTTCTGTACACAGGAGGTGCTTAGAGTTTGTCAGCTGCACTGGGAAATAAAGACATTGTAAAGTTGCCCAACTCGGTAAAATCTTTTCGTCCCTGGTTGGCTTCGCTGTGCTATTCTCCTGCTGTCAGGGTTCTTCATTTTCTGGTTGCCTCTTTCTTAGCAACCCCTTGTGAGTCCATCTTACTACTAGAAGTTGAGGTGCCCAGAGCTTTTTCTCTAAAAGGGGTTCCTGATGAAAGGTTCCAGGAAGAGAAGAAAAGGTCTAAAGGACTAAAAACCCACCCTTGTTTCAGTTCTAAGAAAGGCTTTCCTAGGAGAAGTCCCCTGGCCTCTGTCTCAGAGAGGCATGGTTAGAAGTCTACTTGAAGACCAGAGGACCTGGACCAAGTTGTTGACTGTAAAGTACGTCACTTGAAAAAAAAAACAACAAACAAGCAAACAAAAAACCCATAAGACTTGGAGGGGCTGGAGAGATGCTCAGTGGTTGAAACATTCGCCACTCAAATGTGTAGCTACCCAAGTTCATATCCCCAGAACCCACAAAAATGCTGGGAGGGGTATGGCAGCATGCCTGTAGTTTTAGCTTCAGAAGATGGGTTCAGGGGATCCCCAGGGCAAGCTGCCCAGGGAGACTCGCTGTATTATGGAGCCCTGGCTTTGACCAGGAGACCCGGTCTCAGTGAACGGGTGGGAGTGCCCTGAGGATGATCCCGGACAGAAGGCTAGGAACGACATCTGAGACGCTCCTCTGAACTTCATATTCCCACTGTGGTACGAGAGCACAGATGCGCACACAGACACAATCACTAGCTGCCTGGAATCTCACCGCTAACAAGGCTGAGTCCAGAGGATTACCAGTCTAGTCATATGGAAGGGATGAAAATCCAGCTCTGTTGGTAGAGTGCCTACCTACCTAACACACCCGAAGCCCTAGGTTTGATCCCTGGCAACTGGGCTTGGTGGTACATGCGTAAAATTCCAGCACTTGGGGACGCTAGGCAGTGTTGGAGGGCCCTGCTGTTTGAGGTTGCAGCCCTCCAGGACCAGATAGCCTTTCTGAGCTTGGCACTAGACAGAGGACTCTCCCTCTCCCTAGCAGGAACCTCACCTGGAGAGCGTCCTAAGGCAGAGATCCTCTAACCATACCTGGTGTATGACCTTCAGCACAGTTCCCTGCTAGCACTCCCCCTCTCCTTGTGCCTGTAGGATAAGTAGGTACTCTGTTCCCTAGGACCGTGCTGCCAAAGCATCCTTGGAACTCCTAGTTTCAACCAATTATGTACGCTTACCCTGGAGCCTCCTGCCCACTCCCTAAGGACTATATCTTACACCTGGCCTGGTGTCACACACCTGTGATGTCAGCACTCACGGAGGTAGAGACAGGCGGATCTCTGTGTGTTCGAGACCAGCCTGGTCTACAAAGTCCAGGACAGCCAAGGTTACACAGAGAAACCAAGGTTACACAGAGAAACCCCGTCTGGAAAAACAAATGTTATCTTGCTGAAGTGGTTTTCAGAGGTCATTCCGTAGTACTTGCTGGCCTTCCAAATCCCCAGTTTGTCCCCTCTGCCTCCTTGTTCCTGAGGACCGTTGGCCTGAGGAATGAGGGAGAGCCACAGGCAGGGAGTTCAATAATATTATTAACTATATATATATAGTTTGAGCTCACCCTGGGACACGTGAGACCTTGCCTCAATAAAGGGCTGAGAGGACTGGAGAGCTATGTTGGCAGTTGAGAGCACATACCGCTCTTGCAGGGACCAGAGTTTGGTTCCCAGCACCCACATCAGGTGGCTCACAACCACCTGTCACTCCAACTCTAAGGAGATCCAAATTCTGGCCATGTACACATGCACACACATACAGTTAAAAAGAATGAAAATGAATCTTAGGAGGGAAAGTGATCCTGGTCTTAGTTACTCTTCCACTGCTGTGAAGAGATGCTACGAGCGAGGCAGCTTATACAACAATCATTTAACTGGAGGGCTTGCTTACAGTGTCAGAAGGTGAGTCTGTGACCGGCATCGCTGGGAGAAAGGCAGCAAGCAGGCAGACATGGCACTTTAGAAGTAGTGGAGAGCTTACATCTTATTCACAAATTGGAGGCAAACTGGGTCTAGCCTGAGCTTTTGAACCAAAAAGCCAGTGACATACCTCCTCCAACAGGGCCACGCCTCCCAATCCTTCCCAAAATAGTTCCACCAACTACAGACCAAGCATTCAAATATATGAGTCCGTGGGAGACCTGGCCATTCAGACTACCACGCCCTCTGACTCTCACCCTGCCTGATGGACTCCCTGAACCTCAAAGACGAGAGCCTTACCAGGTCCAGGGTCATACAACTTGGGTACAACTGGCTGGTTGATGGTGACTGGAAACTTGACCACTGAGGACTTGGACTCCAAACTCACTGGAAGGAAAAGAAAAGTCAGAGGCCAGGCCGTGTCAGATCTGCTCAGACTCTGATGTCCTGAGGAAGCCAATGAGGCCAGCAGCTGCAGGGAGAGTCCTGGCTGGGAGGAGGCTGAGGACTCACGTAGACTGGGGCATCCTGACTCCTGACTTGCCGTGTATCCCTGGGGCTATGAGGATGTGCTGCTGGAATGGGCTGGAGATTCAAGGACCTGGATGAAGTTGGACTCTGCCATGCCCAACCTGAAACAGGTTCCTCCATCAGCTTCTCCGCTGACAAAACCAGGGCAGTAATATCCACTGTACCTTATCACATTTGGGGTCACATTCTGAAGAAAATGCTTTCAAATCTGAAGGTGGGGAGGATGCTCGCTATAGCCATGGAGGATTAACCTAGGGCCCCTGAGTCCTCCTTATTCCATCCCTTAGGGTCCTAGGCAAAGCAGGACCCCCCACCCACAGCCAATGTCATGTGGTTGCTGGGACTCAAACACAGGGCTCTGTACGTGCTAGGCAAGTACTCTACCAACTAAGCTGAACTTCCATTTGTCCATGCTACAATTTTTTTCTTGTTGCTGTGTCATGCACGTACTCAAAAAAGAAATAGATACTTTTAACTGATGCAGACAGAGGCTGAGGCTGTCCTGAGGCTGGCAAGACTTATTCTCCCAGTTCCCTGTCATGGGGGATGTGGAGAAAGGCAAAGCCATACCCTCACAGTCTCTCTGTCCATGAGTGCTTAGGACAAGATAGTGACATGCAGGCTGGTTAGGCTGGTCCCTCCTCAGCACAAGCTTTAAAGCTGCAGAGGGGTCATCAGAATGGCTCAGCAAAAAGAAAGGGAAGGAAGAAGGAAGGAAGGAAGGAAGGAAGGAAAGAAGGAAGGAAAGAAAGATGTATGGTTGTAATCCCAGCATTATGGATGCTGAGGTATAGGAGTTAAGAATTTGAGGCCAGCCCCAGGATACACAACAAGATCTACCTCAAGCAAATGGACAAACAAACAAACAGAGTGTGGTGGTACGCACGTGTAATTCCTAAACTTGGAAGATGAAGAAAGGAGGGTCCAGAGTTCAAGAACAGCCAGCTACAACCACAGAAAGGGAGTTTGGGATATCCTGGGCTACAGGAGAGCTTATCTCGAGAAACGAGGCTGGCGATGTAACTCAGTTGTCAGAGTGTGGTCTACCACACAGGAAGTCCTGGCTTTGATTCCCAGTCCCCCCATGAACGTTACTTGGAGGTACACTGCCTGTAACCCCAGCACCCGGGAGGTGGAAACGGGAGGGGCACACGTCCATAGTTTGAAGTTGGCCTGGGCCGTCTGAGATCCCGTGTATCAAGCAAAACAAAACCCCATGGATAACAGGAAGAACTGGAAGGTGCTGTGGTTGGGATCAGTGTCTGCCAAGGTCCATGTAGTATATATAGGTACAGGCCGCCATGGCGGCAGCGGGAGTCGGAGCCCTCAGAAACTAGGGGCTGATGGGAGCTGTCCGGGGCCCTGTGGGCATGCCTTGGAGCTGACAGCAGGACCCGCCTCCTGTCTCTCTGCTCCTGTTTGCTCCCTAGCTCTGAGGCGAGCGGCTCCTCTCTTATCACGCCTCGCCACAAAGCAAAAGGGCCAAGTCACCCCAGCCTGAGGCCTCCGAACTTGTGAGGCAGAGGAAACCTTTCCTTCTCCTCCGTTATCTCGGGTATTGGCTACGGTGACAGGACACCGACGTGGTGCCCACACGGCACCCTGTGGGTTCAGTGGCAGCAGGGGGACACTGCTGGGTGCTATCAATAGGAAGGTAATTGTCTGGGCTTAGAAACTGGTACACAGGAAGAATCTCTGGCGAATGCTTGCTTCCTGGAGGAGGAAGGCTTTGGGGGGGGGGCTTGGTGCTTTTTTCCAGCCCCCCCCCTCAGCATTTTGCAGCTGGAGGACGGATGCCTCACCCACGTCCACCTTGCGGAGATGGTACACTGCGCTGGTGTACGTCACGTGCTCAAGGACAAAATTCAGGACCCTCCGGTCGCTGGTGGAGATGGTCAGCTGCTTCTGGCCTCTGCCCTGTGCCACGTTTTCTGGGACGTCAGCAAGGGTGTTCAGTGTCCCCAGAGACGCTCTCAGGGTGACCTGGGGGTGACATTCACAGTGCTCATATTATTGTACCATCACCTCTATCCATCTGTAGAGGCCCTTTGGCCTACCCAGTGAAACTTTATACCTACCCGGCTGTAACCCCCTGGTCTCCCAGCCCTGAAAGATTCTAAACATCATGCACGGAGAAAAATCCATTCACAGGTAGGGCAAGTACCCAAGATGGCCAGCAGGGGGCAGAGCACCCAGGGTACAGAGCCACCTTCAAGCGCTAGGACAGGCAGAGACTCGGAAATTTAAAGAACCCATTCTGCAAATATCTCTATCTCTGTCTTTTTTCTTTTAAAGATTTATTTATTTTACATATGAGTGCTCTATTTGCATGTGTATCTGCATGATAGAAGAGGGCAGCAGATCTCATTATAGATGGTCGTGAGCCACCATGTGGTTGCTGGGAATTGAGCTCAGGAGACCTCTGGAAGAGCAGACAGTGCCCTTAACCTCTGAGCCCTCTATCTCTGTCTTAATGGACATTGTTCTTCAAGACTTCAAGAGCCAGGCGGTGGTGGTGGCGGCGCGGCGGCGGCGCACACCCTTAATCCCAGCACTTGGGAGGCAGAAGCAAGCAGAGTCTCTGTAAGTTCCAGGTCTACAGAATGAGTTCCAGGACAGCCAGGGATACAACAGAAAATCCCATGGCTGGAGGGCGGGGCCCATGACAACAAAGAGGACTTCTAGATTATTTCTTCTTCCTCCTCTTTCAAAAAGATCTCCGAGTTCTCACTCTGTTGCCCGGAGCATCCTTGAGCTCCAGGGCTCAAGAGTTCTCACTGCCTCCTGCCACTACCTCCCCAATATCTGAGACTACAGATGGGGGCCACTTTGCCTTGCTCCCCTGCTGCTGCTGCTGCTGCTGCTGCTGCTATATGATTTCTGTTTGTCAGTCACGGCTGCTCCACCTCCCTCTGACGTCTGATGGAAATTTTCCAGAGCTTGGTTCTGGGTCTTCCGAGTTATAATTCCCTGCCAGAGGATTTTACCCATCATCCAGAGATACCATCATCTTTCAAGTCGTTTCCAAATGTTTATCGCAGCCCACTTTGGTGGCACGTGTCTTTAATCCCAGCACTCAGGTGTCTTGTGAGTTTGGAGCTAGTTTAGTCTACATAGTGAATTTCACGCTGGTCAGGGTGAGGTAGTGAGACCTTGTCTCAAAAAAAGAGTAAATCGAAACGTTTGTCTGACTCATCCCACTGCCTTCACCCTTTGCCCCGTGTGGTGGTTTGAAATGACAACAACTCCTAAAGGTTCATATGTTTGAATTCTTGGTCTGCAGTTGGTGGAATTGTTTGGGAAGGATTGGGAGGTGTGGCCTTGTTGGGGGAGGTATGTTACTGGGGCAGGCTTTAAGCCTTCAAGAGCATCCCACCATCCTCAGTGTGTCCTCTGCCTTTTGATTTCGATTTGAGGCGCGGCTCTCAGCTGCCACCATGTCTTTGCTCTGCTATCAAGGACTCTCATCCTCTGGAACTGTAAGCCCAGTTAAATGTCTGTCTGTCTGTCTGTCTGTCTGTCTGTCTGTCTGTCTGTTTGTTTGTTTGAAACAGGGTTTCTCTGTGTGTAGCCATGGCTATCCTGGAACTATCTCTCTAGACCAGGCTGACCTTGAACTCTCAGCGATCTGCCTGCTCCTGTCTGGTATCAAAGGCATGCACCACCATCTCCTAGTTTTAAGTGCTTTTATAAGTTGCCTTTGTCATGGTGTTTTTCTCACAGCAATGGAAAAGTAATTAAAACAGAAATTGGTACCAGGTTCGTGGGATAGTGCTATGACGGACCTGACCATATTTTTGAAGGAATGTGGAAGATCTGGGGACGTTGGACTAGGAAAGTGGTTAAATGCTGTAGGCAGAGTTTAATGGGCCATCCTAGGAGGGGAAGGCTGCCGTGATGGAAGCTATGTGGGTTGTGGAGGCCCAGCTCCAGAGGTCTCAGAGGGGAACAACAGTAGGGGCTGGGCTAGAGGCCATCCTTGTGATAATTTGGTAATGTCTGCCTTCTGCCCTCAACCTAAAAACTTGCCTGAAGTGAAGTTAAAAAGCAATGGACTAATTTCTTCAGCCGAGGAGATTTCAAGACAGCCCAATGATGACTCTATTATACGGTTATTAGTGATCATTTTTAAGCAGGTGTACGCTGAAAAAGAGCACGTGGGGCAAAAAGAAGTTCAAAATGTACAGCCTGAAGAGAAAAAGAGTAGGCCAGTAAGCAGCGTCCATGTCCATGGCTTCTGCTTTGGGTCCTGCTTCCAAGTTCCTGCTTTCGGTTCCTGCCTTGACTTTGAGGATGAATTATGCTGTAAAACCACAAACTGAAACAAAGCCCTTTGTTTCCCAAGACGCTTTTGGGGAACAAAAGCTTGTGGTGTTTAGCACAGCAATAGAAACCCTTACTAAGCCACCCTGCAAGGAAGGCTTGCATGCAACTCAAGAGTTAAAAAAAAAAAAAAAAAAAAAAAGCAAACAAACAACTAAACCGCTGGGCTGTACAGTGGCAGAATATGGCTCAGCTGTACAATCACAGAAACCAGAATACAGAGCCCAGCACCTACATAACAAGCTGGGCAGCCTGGAGAAGCCTGTAACTCCAGCTCTGAGACACCAGACGTTTCTTCTGGCCTCTGAGCACTGAGGCATGAGTTCACTTCACAGCACAAAAATAAAAAATAAAAGACAACCAGGACAGGAGCCTTCCACAGAGGGCCTCTGAAAGACTCTACCCACCAGGGTATCGAAGGAGATACTGAGACTCATAGCCAAACTTTGGGCAGAGCGCTGGAAACCTTGTGGAAGAAGAGGGAGATAGAAAGACCTGTAGGGACAGGAACTCCACAAGGAGAACAACAGAGCCAAAAAAACCTGGGCCCAGGGGGACCTGCAGAGACCAATACTCCAACCAAGGACCATGCATGGAGAGCATCTAGACCCCCTGTTTAGAGGAAGCCCACAGGCTGCTCAGTTTCCAAGTAGGTTCCCTAGTAAGGGGTCCATGAACTCAGTGTCAGGCTCTTTGATCACCTCCCGCTGGGGAGTACAGCCTTGCCAGGCCACAGAGGAAGATGATGCAGCCAACCTTGATGAGACCTGATGGGCTAGGGTCAGATAGAAGGGGAGGAGGACCTCCCCTATCAAGGGACTAGGGGAGGGGCATGGGGGAGATGAGGGAGAAAGAGTGGGACTAGGAGGAGATGAGGGAGGGAGCTGCAGGGGGGATACAAAATGAATAAATTATAATAAATAAATAAAATTTAAAAAAAGAAAAGAAAACCCGCTAAATCAGTTTGTCACTAATAGAAACTGCCGATGCCAGCCCATCATCCCCTCTCACCGCCATTGGTACTTGCTTCTATTCCAGCTCTCAGATGCCCAAAGAGCGGCCATTCTTGTTCCTCCTACCTGCAGCCCACCTGGGAGCAAGTCCTGCCCATTGATTCTACCTGAAGATGCAGCTGGAAAGCAGGCTTCTCTCGTCCCCACCACCCTAAAGGCCACTCTTTCCTTTGTCTGCCATAGGCAGGCGTCTTTGTGGGGAGACGACTGGGTTATGGCCACTCTTCTGAAAACTCAGGTCTATCAACAGAATGAAAGTCTCCGTGAAGCAAGCCCGTAGGCCAGTGAGGATGAGAAGCATACAGCCACTCCCACACCATAACCAGGCACACAGTGAAAGGGGCTAGAGGCATGGCTGGGTGGTGGAGCATTTTCCCAGCATGTGTAAGGGCCTGGATTCCCTAACACCCCCAAAAGTAGTCCTAGTTATGAGAAAGATGACAGGGATAGGATGGGGGTTGGGGGAGCGTATGTGGGTGACAGAGATGAGATCTCTGAGGACAGCGAGCAACTCACGTATCCCCACTCCAGCCTGTGGGGGTGGAGGATGCAGACAGCACAGGGTGTAAGAACGCTTGTCTAAGTATCAGAACCTGAATTTGCATGTCCCCAAACAGAAACATCAGGCAACCCCAGTAACCAAAGAAGACAGACAGTGAGGCAGGAGGCTCGTGGGGAATTGTTGGCTGTGAGCCTGGCCAAAAGAACGGTGAGTTCCCCAGTGCCTCAAGGGAATAGGGGGGAGAAACAGAGGAGGGTGCCTCCAGATTCATCCCTGTGCACATATCCCGAGCTTCATTTCCCAGGCCTTTTGCAGGTTCCAAATGGGATCATGCCTCTCGCCCTTCAGACGTCCCATCCTAAGGCCTCAACCCAGAGCTACACTGTGAGGGGAGGAAAACGGGACAACCCACACTCTTGTGGTCACGGGCCACATGTGGCGGCGGCTCCCTCGTAAAACAAACACAGCCATGGAGGTGGCCTCGTGCTTTGTGTAGCATTGGAAGTCCTGTCCGCAGCCATTCCAAAGGCTAGAAAACTCCTGCGCAAGGGCCCCGCGTCCCGCTTTGCATTCATCTGGTGTTTCCGCCGGACGAACGATCGGGGTTAAAGACTGAGGTCAGCCACAGTCGTGGAAGCAAGAGCAGAGCCGAAAATGCTGGGATGGGGACGCCTACCTCATAGACTGGGGCATCTGGCCCTTCATACCGGAGGCCTAGAAGACACAGGAGCAACAAAAAAGGATCTGAGTGGACAGGGAAGCTCACCAGCACACCTCCCCACCTCTGACCCCTACATATCTGAAGACCCGCCAAGTGTCACTTCCTATCAGGTGGCTGGCCTCCAGGTCGGTCCCCCATGAGATGGTCTTGAGGTCTCAAACCCACGCGGCTCTAAGGCTTCCGGTGGGGTAACGGGGAGACCCACCCACTAGGCAGGGGACCCTGGACCGTGTGGATGGACAGAATGAGCTGAACACTAACGCGCACACATCCGGGTCCCTCTTCGACTGACCGCACACACTGTACGGCGCAGGCGCCTCAAGTTCCTGAGGCCTCGACCGGGCACGAGCAATGCCTCGGGTCTGAACCCCGGGACTCTGGGATCAGGAAACAGCTCAGAGAAGCCGCTGTGTGTGTGTGG
>NW_026595981.1:20079942-20080397 GCF_907164565.1 Psammomys obesus
GGGGGGGGAGACCCTTAGAGTCAGAAGTCGGAGCGCTGCAGACAGCTGGCTTCCGGACGTGACGTGGCCTTCTCCGTCATGACACGGTGGCATCTGTGACTACCTGCGCGAGGTGTGGCGCCATGTGGCGCCCGTCCTGGACCGAGGGGGAGGGAGAGCTCACGAGGCTCCACCCCTCTCCGAGGAGATGGTAGCAGTTGGAGGAGGGGGGAGGTGTTTTCTTCAGTGCTATAGCTGCTAGGAGGTTGCTCACATAACAGGGACTCTCCACCAAACCTACCTAAGCAAGCCTAAGAACACCTCATTGGGTCTTATTTTCAAGTTTTAATTAATTTTTTTAAAAATTTACAGGCATAAGTGTATTTTGCTCTTTGTTTGAGGTTTTTGTTTTGTTTTTGCTTTTCTTTCTTTCTCTTTCTTCTTTTTTTTTTTTTTTTTTTTTTTTTTTTTTTTTT
>NW_026595981.1:20080497-20211903 GCF_907164565.1 Psammomys obesus
TTTTTTTTTTTTTTTTTTTTTTTTTTTTGAGACAGGGTTTCTTTGTGTAGCCTTGGCTGTCCTGGACTCACTCTGTAGACCAGGCTGGCCTTGAACTTGCAGAGACCTGCCTGCCTCTGCCTCCCGAGTGCTGGGATTAAAGGCCTGCGACAACACTGCCTGACATATATGTGCATTTTTAAAAGACATGAAAGCAAATGGGGGATTTAATAGGGAAGAAAAATGGGTTCATTTGGAGGGTGAAGAGAAGTAGAAAAGATAATGGGGATGAACATGACCAATACATTATACACATGTATGAAATAGCCAAAAAAAAGACCTTTAAAAATCCTTCACAGCCTGCCTGACCCTTGCTTGCTTTCCACTTTATATTCCTGTCACTTGTTTTCCACCACACTCTGATTTGCTACATAAAGTCTTCCATTCTACAAACTCCTTGTTCTTCTAGAACCAGAACCTTTGATTACTGCCTTGTCACCTGCTGAAGTCTCATCTTCTCTGCATAGTCTGCTTTATCACTTCTTGCTTTACGATTCTGTGTGTGTGTGTGTGTGTGTGTGTACATGTGTGTGGAGGCCAGGCGTTGATGTCCCTTATTTTATTCTATGTGGATGGGTGTTTCGCCTGCGTGTCTGTCTGTCTACCATGTGCATGCCTGGTGCCGTTGGAGGTCAGAAGGCATCAGATCACCTGAAACTAGAATTATGGAGTCGGGAATCACCAGGTGAGGTAAAATAGACCCTTTTATCCTCTGAGTTGTTTTTGTCAGGATATCTTAGAGTAACAGGAAAAGCCAAAACAAACAACAAAACAAGATGTCCTCTCCAAGGTTTTCAAAGGATTTGTGGGTTAAGCAATTTAAAATTATTTTATTAAAAACATTTTACAACACACAACAAACAGGCCAGAGAGGCAGCTCAGGAGGCAAGTGTGCTTGCTACACAATCATAAGGACCTGAGTTCAAGTCCCAGTACCTTAAGATCAATATGGGTATGCCTGTTATCCTAGCTCTGAGAGAAGCAGAGACAGGGGGATTCCTGGGACTTGCTGGCTTCCAGCCTAGCAGGGAAAACATGACTCCAGAAAACCTACCTCAAAAAGGAAAAGGCAGAGGTAATAGAGAAAACATGACAGTCTTATGGCCTCCATACACATCTGTATGTATTGAAGTATGTATACACACACACACAAGCATAAACATTTTAAATAAACAACAAAACAATCAAATAAACGGATCTAATTTTATAAATAAATAAGTTACCCAAAATATAAAATCATTTTTAAATGGCTACTCAAAAATATTACCAGGGTTAAGGGTGGAACTCATTGGTACAGCCCTTGTCTGAAGCCTTGGGTTCAATCGATAGTGTTCTCCCTCTAGGCAAGACACATTAGTCATCTCACAGGATGTAATTAAGAGTGACTTCAGCCGGAAAGGAAGGCTGTTAAGAGCAGGGTAAGAGGAGGCTGTCACTGGGCCGAGGAGGCAGCTTCTCCTTCGGATTGTTCTGCCTGGAGAGCTTGGCTACAGATCTGGTACCCACAAGCCTTCTGTCTAGCCTAGCCGCTCACACTCATCTCCACCCGTTTGCAGCGTGAGTTTGGATAATTTGGGTCTTGCTCAGGGACACCTGTGTGCCACTGTCACCCAGCTCAACCAGGGTCTTCTCCATGACTCGTGGTGAGGGATGTTTGCCTCTAGATGCCAAGAGCACATCGGAGGGGAGGAATCCACCCACCCGCTCTGAGGGGAAATGCGTGTATCGCCTGTGTTCTCTGCCGGCATTGCAAAAGCGGGTAATGTTGAACCAGAGGGGCGCCTAAAGGCCCCGTGACGAGGTGTTTGGTTTTGGTTTTACTTTGTTTGGTTTTGCTTTGTTTGGGAGGGCTTGACATTGGAGTGTGTAGCTCTGACCCTCCTGCCGCAGCCTCCTGACTTCTGTGTGATTACAGGTGAGTGTGTCACCACACTGAGCTTGGAGAGGAACTTAATTGTTATTTTACTTGACATCTTAGAAGGTTTGTTTTATGCACAGAGAGCATGTGTGTGTGATGGGTCTCGTTGTGGAAGGGTATACGCAGGCCACGGCTCAGGTGAAGTTAGAGGAGAGTCTGAGGAAGCTGTGTGGGTCCTGTGTACAGACCTCAGGTGTCAGCCTTGGCACAGGCTCCTTTATCTGCCAAGCCACATCTCCTGCCTACAAGGGAGTTGAACCGACATAAGCATTCTCCTTAAAAATGGGTTCATCAGTGCATTCTTTTTTTTTTTTTTTCTTCATAATTTTAATGATTTATTTATTTATTTTTGGGTTTGGAGTGTCTCGAGACAGGGTTTCTCTGTGTAGCCTTGGCTCTCCTGGACTTGCCTTGTAGACCAGGGTGACCTCAAACTCAAAGTTCCACCTGCCTCTGCCTCCCAGAGTGCTGGGATCACGGTGTGCGTCACCGCGCCCGGCTCTTAATGATATATTTTTATTTCAGGTACATTGGTGTTCTGCCTGCAGGCATATCTGCATGAGGGTATTGGATCCCCTACAACTGGAGTTACTGACAATTGTGAGAAACCATGTGGGTGCTGGGAATTGAACTCAGGTCCTCTGGAAGAGCAGCCAGTGCTCTTAACCGCTGAGCCATCTCTCCAGCCCCCCATCAGTGTGTTCTTGATGCTAGAGGACCTTTGAAGGCTAATTATTCCCTAAGATTCCCAGAGGCCCACGGAATGCCAGCTTCTCTGTCATCTCAGGGCCACAGGGAAGCCGTGGCTATAAAGAGAGATTCTGTGTTGTGAACCAGGGAGGCTAACACACCCAGGAAACAACGTCCTCCTTTTGTTTCCGGAGAGCAAGAGCATCGCCTGCAGCCTCTAAGGATACAGACAACCCTACCTGGGATGAGGACTGTGTGCAGCGGCATCACCTCCACGCCGTGTACCGGGTACCCGAAGGGGAGGTTGGGCGGAGCCAGCAGAGGTGGTGGGCGGGGCAGCCCTTCTCTTCAGGAGAAAACAAGCATGAAGGTCAGCGTACACCAAAACGCATTTAAAAAAAAAAAAAACACACCCTCATAAGCAACAACAAGGATCAGTGAAGTTACCGCCTGCGCGTACACATGCGTATGGTTTAAAATAAAAAAAAGTAAGTCTTAATGGAAGAATGTCTTCATTCCTGCCGGGCCTGTTATATTTGCCTGTTTCGTGAGGTGACACATGTCTGTATGGGAAACAAGTATCGTGGACAATGCAAGTAGGAATCAAGGTTCACATCCCGTTTAGAGCCAGCTAGTACTGCAGAAGCAGCATTTCTCTAAAACAGCGGTTTTTAACCTGTGGGTCCAATGACCCTTTCACAGGGGTTTTCTAAGACTATCGGAAAACACGGATACTTGTGTTACAATTCATCACGCTGGGAAAATTGCAGTTATGAAATGCCAATGAAAATAATTTTATGGTTGTGGGGGTCACAACGTTAGGACTAGGTTGAGAGCTACTGCTCTAAAACCTCTCGGCTCTTAGTTACTTTTAAAGGGGCTGTCACTGGCAACTCCATCTTGTTGGTTTGAGACAAGGTCTTGCCATGAGGCCTAGGCTGGCCTTAAAGCTTACAATCCTCCTGCTTCAGCTTCCCACGTGCTGGGATGACAGACAGGCGCCAGCAGGCTCGGCATATGTCAAATCCCCTTGAATAAAAGCCAGCCAGATCCTATTTGAATTCCTTCTTCAACCAACAATTTTGGTATCGACCCTTGGTTTGATTCCCAGCGCAGCAGGAAAAGAACTGGGGTAGGGGGGAGATAGATAGTGGCTCAGAGGTCAAGTGTTTGCCTGGCTTCTAGGAGGGCTGTCAGCTGACAGACAATATGCTCCCAGCACATACAATCACCTTCTGTGCTGGCCCCAGGCACCTGGTGGCTGTGTCACCACCATCGCCGAGCAGTGTGGAGCCCCCCGTTCCTTTTTCTCTATTGGTTTTATTGAAAGGTTTTATGTGCACAAAACCCCACAACTCCTCCTTGGGGAGTACTGCTCTCCATCGTCTTCCTCTGTTTATTCCCAGTAGTTCCTGCCAGGGCCCCCTGGATGAGGATGAGGTCCAGACTTTTTCCTTAGGGTCCCTCACTCTCTCAAAGCACTCCAGTGTTTGCTCGCTCTCTTGCTCTCTCACTCTCTCTCTCTCTCTCTCTCTCTCTCTCTCTCCCCAGAGACCCAAGAGCTCCCTCGGCCTGTGTCACCTCCTCTGAAAGTGTTCAAATTCCGCCTGTCTCCTGGCATTCACGGCTGGGAGGTCATTCTGGTTATAGGCATCCTGAAAATTATATTTTCTTTGCAGGTGGCCGGAGTCACAGTCGCACTGATTCTTAGGGAAGAGCCTAGAGCAAGAGAGAGAAGCGCATACACTCAGATGGCTGATGGCTAATGTTACGCGTTACTCACCCTGAAAATCTCCTATACCACATGGCTGTCCTAACTGGGCTGACACCCTGGAACCACCCAGCAGTGACCCCTCAGAGAGACGAAGGAGGGAGGTGAGGAGGGAGGACCAAGGGAGGAACTAAAGACCCTTCCCTCTTTCTTTTCCTTTTCCCTTTTGACATAAGATCTTGTCTGTGTGGCCCAGCCTGGCCTCATACTCATGACAGTCTCCCTGCCTCAGCCTCCTGAGTGCACCACCATGCCCAACAGCCCTCTCTTGAATTATCCCCTCAAACCCAACAGCCACAGGCATGCAGCTAGCTCCACCAGGACGCACGCCAGGAGCAGCTTGGCCTCCAATGAGGCTGTAAGGTTGCTGGGCGCTGCAGGGGACAGAGACTGGGTCCCACAGACTGGTCTCTTAGACTCACTTTAGCAATCAGCACCTGTTCAGAACTGTCTACAGGGTCTAGGGCCCCATGAAGGAGCAGGGAGGAGACATGGAGGAAGCCTACGATGAAGCCGGAACACCCAGTCTCACCAGATGCCACTGTAGGTAAAGAGCTCCCTCAGCTGTGCCTCTGGTAGAAGTCTCAGCACTGGGTCCCACGCAGGCTTCGGGATCTCTGGCTTGAACATGTTGAAGTTGGCCTGAAGGGACACACTTACGAACATCAACAGAACGATAACGAGTCCCAGGATGGTGACTGACAGCTTGAGGAGCCACAGAAACCTGGAGCTGGCAAAACACACAGAGAGAAAGCAAAATGCATTTAAGATCTTTGATCCTGAGGGGCTGGGGAGGTAGTTAGCTCAGAGAGTAAAGCCGCATGTGAGGGCCTGAGTTCAGTTCCCGGCACTCATGTAATAAAGCTGGGTAAGAACTGGTAGAGGGTTCAGTGGGTAAAAGCACTTCCATGTACACCAGGGCACGATGCGGTTCCTGGAACCCATGCTAGAAGGGCAGTTCCAGCTCCCACAACCTGTCCCCCAACATCTAACCCGAGCCATGGCATTCACACGTGTACACCCACACACACTCAATAATACAAGTTTGTTTGGTTTTTCTGATTGAGACAGGTCCCACCATACAGCCCTGGCTGGCCTGGAGTTCACAATGTAGATCATGCTGGCGTTGATTTCACAGGGCTCTGCCTGCCTCTGCCTCTTAGGCTGGGATTAAAGGCGGCGCGCTCAATTACTCTTGGCTTAATAATTTTTTTCGAGTTGGGTGTGATGTTACAACATGCTTGTAACCCCAAGGTGAACAGGAAGACGATGGGGGCTCACTGGCCAGCCAGTGTAGCCTAGTGGTGAACTCCAGGCCAATAAAAGATTGTCCTTCCTTCCTTCCTTCCTTCCTTCCTTCCTTCCTTCCTTCCTTCCTTCCTTCCTTCCCTCCCTCCTTCCCTCCCTCCCTCGTTTTTGGTTCTGCAAGACAGGGTTTCTCCACGTAACTGTGTCCTAGAATTCACTCTGTAGACCAGGCTGGCCTTGAACTCCCAGAAATCCACCTGCCTCTGCCTCCACCCCTGGGATTAAGGGTATATGCCATCACTACCTGGCAGAGACTCTGCCTTAAAGAAGGTGAAGTATTTCTAAGGACAACTCAAAAACAAAGAAGAATCAAGGGTCAACAAAGGACTCAGAAAGATCCCAAATGAAGGGATGGGCAAAAGGGTGTGTGTGTGTGTGTGTGTGTGTGTGTGTGTGTGTGTGTGTGTGTTTGGAGCTAAAGCTCATGTATCAGCACTTTTTCGTCAAAGTGATTAAATGACTTGCAGAAAGCATCTGAAGTAGGGGCTCACTTGGCCCCATGATTTAAGAAGCTCAGGCAGTCACTGCAAAGAAGGCCCCAAGGGGGCCCCTCACATCACAGCCAAACAGGAAGCTGGGAGAGGGGAAGTCCAGCCCAAGGGACAGTAGCACCTACATTCAGTTCAGGTCTTTCTGTCTGTGACCTGACCTTCCTCCTAGGGCGGCGAGGACAAACACCTGTTCACTCTAAACAGAGAACGGTCCCACCAAAATCCAACTTGGTGAACCCATGAATTTATCGGGGATATGGGCGAGTGGTTTCTCACAGGAGAAAAAACAACCCGAAGACAGCTGCATTACCAAAAGCTGACCAACCCCAACGTGACTCATGACGGCTGCAGCTATCTGCAGAACTCCCCGGCTGCTTTCCCCCCAGGGTGAAAAGTCTCCTCTAAGGCTGCTGGAAAAGCATGTATCCCAGCAACCGCTTTATAGTCTCAGGGCGGACCCGGCGCTAGCTTACAGGCGGTTTCAGCTGGCCTGCCTTTAGGGCGCCAACGATTGCTTAGATCTTCACCTGCCTCTGCCAGGTGCACCAGGTGCATGCAGGGTGTAAGGGCCCTCACCACCCCAACTCTCTCTACCCTCTGTTTCAGCTCCCTCTCTACCCTCTGTTTCAGCCCCCTTTCTCTCGCTCCCTGCCCCCTCTCTCTGCCCTCGTGGCTCACTTGCTTGCCTCTACACCTCCTCCAGCCCTTCCTCTCCCTTCCCCCAATAAATTTCCATATACCAGACCTGTTGCTTGGCATGATTCCTCAAGGGGTGCCCCTTGGCATGGGCCCTCCCTGATACCCCTCGTTGCATCGTCGCTATGGATCATAGCATTGGTGCCATGACCTCGGTGGGCTCTCCTGGTGTCTAAACACACTGGGATCCCTTGTGTAGCTACGCCCCACCAGCCACAGATTTGCTTTCTGGTCCACTGATCAGTAGGCGCTCCACCCAACAAGGACAAATTGGTGAATTCTCTAAACGGTTTCTCTGTGTCTGACCATTTCCCTGGATGAAACTTTGTTTTTCCAGCACGTTTTCTCCTCCTCCTCCCCCTCCCCTGTTTCATTCTGTCTGGTCTCTCTCCCCCATGCTATCTGTATAAATGTCTCTAAGTATGCAACACGTTGGAGCCAGGGGACAACAGGGACGGCACTGCACACACACACACACCCCTTTTCTGCTGTAGGGCCACATCTGAGGTGTGGATCATCTGTCTGTGAATCTGATTCCAAATTCTAGCTAAAGCCCGACTTCTCCACGTGGCTCTAGCCTTGGGCCTGCCCGCGTGGACCGGCTTGCCCCTCTCTTAGCTGGCCTGCAGGAAGCCAAGCGCTCTCCCCTCTCCCTTCCTGGACTAGCAATTGGCACACCCAGTTTCCAAATTCACCGCCAAGGACAAATGACTCCTAAATATCTAAGTTTGCTGGGCTCTAAGTTCCCAAAGGCTCTTATCTCCAAGGCTCTTCTCCCCAACTCTTAAAAAAACTTATCTCTCTCATTTCTTTGTACTTACTCTGCTCTCAAAAGAAAAAAATAAAATCTTAAGATTCTGCTATAAACTCTTATCTGAGGATTTATAATTTGCTCATTGGGTATAGTTAAAAATCTATATAATCTACAGCAATGTTTGACTTTAAACTTAAAACAAAAGGCTTATAATTTAAAATCTCTATATAAGTATATATATGATTCAATTCTTGTTTAGGGCATATCTATGTGTATAAAACGCTAATTCAACTATGTGTATATATACACATGTAACTTGAACTCAACTCTCATTTAAGGATATATACACAAATGTTTTCAATAGCAACGATATCAACCACATACACAGCTTGCGATCTGCCGTATGTCTTCGCCAGCTTAAGATGACATACAGCAACATTTATAAAGCTTTTTAGTCCAGCCAGGTGGTGCAGTGGCACACGCCTGTGATCCCAACACTTAGGGCAGGCAGATCTCTGTGAGTTCAAGGCCAGCCCGGGTCTACAAGGTGTCTCAAACAAAAACAAACACAAACAAAAAAACCCAACCGAACAAATATGTTTAGCCTTGATTTTGCTCATTTTATTCAGCTACAGTACAGCTTTAGATTTTTATAAGCTATAGACTTTTCATAAACTAAATCATATGGGAAACTTATTTTCCATAGGTCAGAAAAGTTCCCAACCTCTTCATGGACTATAAATACGGAATGAAAAGTTTAATTTTGATACTGAAGAGCTCCAATTCAGAATCATGAACTTTAGGGCTGTAAACTTAACAGGGATAGACCCTAAGTCTCCAATTCAGAATCATAAACTTTAGGGCTCTAAACTTAACAGGAATAGACCCTAAGTCGCAGTCCTTAATGATAATCAAGAAATGCGAGTTAATAGTTACCTTACCAGTGATCAAAACCTTTAGTGTGCTCAGAAATGCGTGTGTAGTCATGAGAAGGGCTAATGTGATTAATTACGAGATTAAACTTTATTTGGACTCCTGTATTTGTTTTCAAAGTTAAGCAGAGAGCAACTAGAAACAAGCAAAGTTTGCCTAGTTAGCCCTGCTTCGGGCAGACACATGGTCCTCAGACATCTCAGAGATCTACAGAACATGGCATTTAAAATGCTTATTTTAAAAAGCTCTCCGGGACTGACAGGCCAGCTCCTGACAGCACCTCCAATCTCCTCCAAAGAGGAGGATGGGCACAGAAGAAACTCCACCCGAAACTGGCTTTAAACGTGGCGAAGCTGGCCCCTGGGCTGTAGGCTGCCCTTTGTCTCACCTGCCATCAGCATGCTGTCCAAACTATGGACAGGCGGGACACCGGGGAGTTGGCTATTTTCCTTAAACAAATGTACGACAGCACCTCCAAGTTCCTGCTTTACAGAAAAGTCTGTCAGGTCTCCTGGGACTAGTGGCCGAAGATGGGCGCCCAACAGGCACAGAGGAACCTTGGGTGACTGTTCAGGTAGCTGGTAGGCCTGTCATTTTTTTTTTTTTTTTAGAGACTCTTTACAGAAGTTTCTGTGATAGACATACCAGCTCCTGGCATCAAACCTAACGTCATCCCTAATCTCCTCCAGACGACCTTCGGCACACAGGAGACTAGCTTTCAATGTGGCAAAGCTCACCACAGGAAGTGTTTTGGTCTGCGCTCCCTGCTGGCTCAGGTGAAATTCACCCTTCTTGGGTCCCAGAGATCCGCCTACCTCTGCCTCCGGAACGTTGGGATTAAAGGCCTGCACCACCGCCGCCCGGATTAAATACACACTTTCAATTGCAAAACATAAAATTAACAAATTAAGCCTGCACAGCAACCGCAGTCCTGGGCTGGAGAGACGCTCAGTGGCTTAAAGGGTCCCGATGCTCTCAAAGCGTTCGGTCCCCAGCACAGTTCCAACTCCAGTTCTGGAAGGTCTGGCCTGATACCCTCACGTGGCCTTCTCGGGCACCTGCACACACGGGGTTCACATACAGATACTCATAGTGCATACATGTAAAAGCCTCTAACCCCAGCGCTCCCAAGGCAGGGGCAGGCAGATCTCCAGGGCCAAGGCCAGCCTGTCGTACGAAGTGAGTTCCTGAACACCCAGGGCTACAGAGAAAAATCTTCTCTTGAAAATAAAAAAGCAAACAAGCAAACTAGGTATAACTACATTCTAGGCAGAGCTTTTGAAGAGCTGATGATTTTAAAGCGCAGTTATTGATCCAGGGATCAACAAGTACGTTGAATGAGTCCACTGCTAGAAATGCTCGAGTTTTTTTTTTTTTAAATGGGGAATTTTCACTCCCTTTATTATGCATTCTTTCTAACATCTGAACACATTCAGTTAAACCAATCAAGTTACAGAAAACTCTCCTAGAAAATGAGACCTTTATTTTCTTCATCAACTCCTTAGGCTCTTAAAAACTATTTATTTGTTTATTCATTTATTTTGGATAGGGGAGAGGTACGTGGAGGGCAGACGACAGCCTGTGGGGGTAAGTTCTGTTTTTCTACCATGTGGGACTCAGGGATGGAACTCCATTTGTCTCTTTTGGTAGCAAGAGCCTTTATATTGAGCCTTCTCCATGGCCCCTTGGACTTTCCTTTAAAAAGGAAAAAAAAAAAAAAAAAAGGCTGACCTCAAACTCCTCAAACTCTCTGTCTAGCCAAGATGTCATGGACTTCCTGCTCCTCCTGCCTTCACCCTCTAGCCCAAGTACCAGAATTCTAGGCTTGCAACACTGCTTTAGATTTAAATCGCTGGACTTGTATTTTTGGTAATTTTTTTGGTTGACCCCAGGGCCTTGTGTAGGCCTAGCAAGTACTCTAGCGCCAAGTTACATTCTCAGCCCCAAGTTCTTAGACGTCTGACTCCCCAAAGCAGGCTCCAGCTAGGATAATATCTTAGGCCATAACCATTAACACAAATTATTCTGCTTAGAGATTAAAAATAGAGACCTAAGATTTTTCCTGGCTGTAAGAAAAGAGATTTTCATCATGTGAAAACAGCACGGCCTACGTGCTTTCGTGGAGGCTGGTTGGACTGCATTTAAGTAACGTCCAAGAAGGGTTCACATTACAACTTTTAAGTCGATGCCAAAGTAAAGACCCAGGGCAGTCATCCATGTCGGCAGCGACCACTGTGTCCTGTGCTGTTGACAAGGTTTGTTTCTGAAATGAGCAGAAACGGAACGGCCGAAGCCTGAGCCCTGACTAATGCTGCCTCCTGTTTAAATACACACTTTTTGTTGTTGTTGTCTGAGGCAGGGCTTCTCTGTCTAGCCTTGGTCGTCCTGGAACTCACTGTCCCCGAACTCACAAAGATCCTGAGTGCTGCAGGCGTGCACAGAAGGAGCCGTTCCTTCTTCCTTCAGCTGCTTTTGTTAGGTATTCCCTCAGGAGGAGAAAAGTAGCCGACGCACCTACCCTTACCAGGCTGCTGCCGGGTGAGGGAAAAGTCTCCTGGGACACTTTTCCTGAGGTTCATCTAAAAGCCTGTGATAGAGCTGCCTCCTCCTCCAGTCACAGCAGACCAGACTATGCTCACTGTCCTGTTTCCTCCCCTCTTCCACTCACACACAAAATCTGTGTGGAGATGTGAGAGGGCTACTAAAACAACGGGAGAAATGATGAACAACAACAACAGTAACAAAACAACACTCTCTGTAAGCAGTCTGAGGTAAAGTGTGAGAAGATTCCATTTCATTACTCTCCTGCCAGGTGTGACGCTGCTCGCATTTGTTCCCAGCACTCCCAAGGCCGAGGCAGAAAGATTTCCAGCCCAGCTGCATTAGTGAGACCCCCTCAAACCTATTTTTTTAAAAGTCACTTTGTTGTTGTTGTTTTGAGGCAATGTCTCTCGCTATGTAGCCCTGGCTGACCTGGAACTCTTTGTAGAACACAGACTGGCCTTGAACTCAGAGATCAGCCTGCTTCTGCCTCCTGAGCGCTGGTACTAAGGGTGTATGCCCTGGCTACTCACTGAACAAGACTGAGAGATCCGGGTCTCTGGTAATGGTTCCCTGGTTACAGCTGATGGGAGTTCTGCAGCCATTTTGCCCTTCTGGTCTTCCAGCTGCAAGTGATCTTGGGAGCTGCTAGAGGACATAGGAAGTGGGTGGTTGGCTGAAAATGTGGCTCCCATAAGGTCATCATCCACATGAGGTGCAACTTTGCGCTAATGCCATTGTTTTGAGGTCACCCATGTTCCTGGAAGTAACCCCTCACCTACGCTCTGTCTGTAAGGTTGGACTTTGGCTTTAGGTCTGTCATTGGTGTCCTATCTACAGTAGGTAAATAAACTTCCCAGAAGTTAACAAAGATGCAAAGCCACAAAACCACCAAGTATCTGAAAGAAGCAATGACAGCCATTACAGACTTAAAATGGTGACATGGTTGGTAGATGTGACAGACCAAATGGGGGTGCTAGACAAAGGGTCTAAAATGAGTGATTTTTTTTTTTTTCTGCAGTTGTTCCGTGGCTGGACAGTCTTGGAGGCCAGTAAAGATAGACCCCTCCCTCAAAATCAGCTTTCGATCTACCGTCCATTTCTCTGGCAACTCTCAGAAAGGGAAGAATTAGCTTTGCCTTCCCCCTTAAGATTTAAACCAGCCAGTAAAAGGGGGTATGTATCGGGACTCCATTGAGCCCCGTTGAATAAGGTTCCTTCCTCCTAGTCAGAAGAATAAAATCTGAAGCCTACCTTTGGCCTTGACTGGAGACCTGGTGTTCTGCTCTACCCCAAAGCTCAGAACATTAGATACCATTGTTCCCTTCCCTAATTGTTAATTCAGCTGGACCTACTGGGCCAGGAGACTCCCCTCCTTCCCCTCCAAACTTGATTCATCTGAAGACATGTTAAGGAAGTGGAAGGAATAATTATCCCCTTTATGAGCTCATGTACTTTTTTTTATGTCTAGAAACCCTCCCCTCAACTCAGTTGTTGCGGGTCTTCACGGACTATGCACCTTTCCAACTCGGTTATTGGTTGGTTGGTTGGTTGGTTTGTTTTGTGTGGGGAAAGGTAGTCAACGTGGCTCAACCCACGTGTGGAGAACCAGCTTTCTCCTTCCACCGTGTGGCCTCCGGAGACTGAACTCAGGTCATCAGGCTTGGGGCAAGTGCCTTTACCCACTGAGCCATCTTTCTGGTCCTTCTTCGGAGTTTTAACTTTTCCTTTTCACTCATTCTATCTCTTTGGGGTCCAGCCATAACCCAAACCTACTTGTCGGGAAACCCTGGACCGTCTCTAACATCCCACCACCACACAGCAACTGCTTACTGACCTCTATCACTGAACATGCCTGCTTTTTTGGATTCTACATTCTAGTCATACTCTTCTCTCTTACAACCTACTGTTCTCCATAGAGGAATTTTAATTAAGAACACAGCTTTTCTGGCAAGAGATCACATCTAAAGACCTTCTAGGTTTGAGTGATCCAGCTGGAATACAGTCAGGCCTTTAATCCCAGGAGACAGAGGCAAGGAGATCTCTGGGTTCGAGGCCGTCTGGTGTAGAGCAAGCTTCAGGTAAAGAAAAGCATAGGTCCAGGTATGGTGGTACTTGCCTGCAGTGCCAGCACTCAAGACACAGTGCCATGTAGATCTGAGTTCTAGTCTGTGCTGTTCAATCAGTTCAGCTGAATCAGTGAGTTTGAGAGGCAGTGCAGTGGAGTTAAGTTTGTGGGAGTTCTGGTTGTGGAATTCAGAGGCAGTTTTTACCAGGAGAGTTTTACACAGATAGATTAAAGAGAGAACAAGCTAGACACAGGTGAAGACAGAAGGAGCCAGAAGATTAGAATATACTGCCAAAGTTAGTGTAAGGCCAAGCAGAACAATTCAGTCAGAGGCCAAGAGAGAAGCCAGATTGAATCAGTCAGTCAGCTAGAAGAGGAGTTGGAGCCAGAACAGCTGAATTGAACCAGCCAGCCAGAATTCAAAAAGAGCTAGAAAGGGTGAGTTTATTCAGCAGTAAGTCTCAGAGGCTGAAAACATTGTAGGCTTAGATTAGATTGAACGGAGGCTAAAAGTTTCCAGAACTAGACCTTGGTTAGCAGATGGAGGCAATAAACCTCCAAGACAACAATTACCTCTGGAGGAAAAAAATAGTTACTTTTACAGCTCTCTTCCTGGCAACCGCCAAGATTTATACTTTCCTGCCCTGCCGATTTAGTCTCAAGCACTAATAAATAAGCCTTTAGATTCCTTCTGAATCTATTTTTAAATTCTTTTATTAGCAAGACCCATAAAACAGAACTCCAGTTCCCTCCTTACAGCAGATGCTCAAGAATGTAGGTGGGGCTGGCTCGGCGGTCCAGAGCTCATACTGTTGTGAGGGCCTAAGCTGACTCCCTGCACCCAATCACCTGTAACTCTAGCATCTCCTTTGAACTCCTCAGGTACCTGCACCAGACGTGCGTGTGTATATAGACACAGACAGACACACAATTTAAAAACAAAAACAAACAAACAAACAAACAAAAAAAACACAACAGGAACCCAGAGGCTGTTAAGATGGCTTCACGGTTAGAGCATTTGTCGTTCTCACAGAGGACCCCTGTTCATTACCCAGTACCCACCTGGTGACTTGGAACTCCAGTTCCAGCTCCCTCTTCGGACTCCCACTGTCACCAAAGGCGCTAGGGTTCACACATACATACATGCAGGCAGGTAAACAGCACCCACAGACATAAGCATAAATAAATTAGGAACACAGACAACTTGACTGACTGAGCCTCAAGGCTGGGTATGTTTTCTGGACAGTGAACCCATCCAGGTGAGCACAATGCCCAAGCTGTGGTTGTCCTGCCGGTAAAGCTCACGGGCAGACTGACCCACGGGGTTGCTGCCCTGCTTCACAAACAAAAGTATAAAATTGCTTGATCTGCAAGCCCAACATGGTACGAATCTGAAACTCCAGCTCATCTAAAGCAGGATGGCAGATGGAGACAGGAGAATCAGCAGAAAGCTCAAGGGCCCGCTAACCTGGAGTGTTCTGGCGAGCAACAGAATGCAGGAGCATCCCTGCTTCAAAAACTAAGTGGAACTTGAGAAGCAGTTCCTAAAAGGCTACACAGTAAATAAAAACTTTAAGTCTTACAAAGAAGGGAGTGTCCGCTTTGAGCGCAAGGTAGTCTGTTCAGTAGACTGGGGAGGGCTTGGCGTTGGTGGAAAGCTGTTAAGTAATCAAGTCAGCAGAACCTGAGAGCGTCATTGGCCAACACTGAGTCATGCCTCATTAGCTCACAGACAGGCAGGTGAAAGTGAAAGAGACTGTTGACCAACAGGGGAGGAGAGAGAAACAGCTGTGAGAGATCCTGAGCCCAGTGCGAGATGCTTGAGGCCAGTGCAAAGATGCCTTGACCCACTTAGATCAAGGTCAGGCTGCTTGGCAGGAAGAGTCCCTAGACTTGGTTGCCCTTTGCCCAGTGGTTTGGGGTTTAGAAGAGGGTTTTACAAAGCAGGAAGGGACTGTCAGTCAACGCGCTCTGAGCAGTCTGCCTACAGTTTTTCTAGGAACCAAGCCGTCTTCAGCTGTGGTTTTCACATGGTTACATCAAAGGCAAGCTGTCAGCTCATTACCGAAACCTGGACGGTCAGGCCGGAGGGCTCTGCCGTGACTGCCTGGTGGGAGCCTAACTCCTTGGCTCTTGTGGTAACTGGTAGTGAACTCCTTTCTCACACTGGCTTTTGTGATCAGCAAACACACACATAACCTTTGCAGTTTCCGCAGTTAGGTAATAAAAGTCATGGTGGCTTTGGACTCGGTGGCTTCTCAGATGATTTGCTGAGAAGGAAGCTTGTTGGGTCTCAACCCTAGACAAACTGCTGAGGTGCTTACCTAACAAATCAAAGCAGACGCTGGTCCCATGTCCTCCCAGCATCCTTCAGTCCCTACCTGTTACAGGGCCCTCCTGGCTGGCATACCTCACCCACTACCCTAAACTTCTCCAGCCCGGTGCCTGGGCTGCCCTACCCCCAGCCGCCCTTCCCTATAGAATCCAAACATTTTGGTCAACTGGCCCTTTCGTCTACCCTTCACCCTCCTGGCCTCCAGGTCTAGCTCCCGTCTCCTCTCTCCCTCCCCTGTCTCCTCACAAGGCCTAGCTCAGTCTGGTCATGTCCACTCTGGACTTTCCAGGATGTCTCTGTCACTGGCTATGCTCTCCCTTTAATCTACAATAAACTTTCTCGTCCTGTACTCTGTACCTAGGAGCAGTCCTGACTTTCCCTTTTTATTTCTCCCCCCCCCATTCAGAAGCTAGCTTCCACAGGATGAACTGGCAGAGTCCCACCTAAAGAGGATCTACACTCCCCAGACAAAGGGCACAGGAATAGATACATCAGACTAATTACAGTTATGCTTTCATTAAAATATGTTTTGTTGGAGGAAAATATGTTTTGTTGGTTTGGTTTGCTTTGGTTTTTTGAGACAGGGTTTCTCTATGTAACAACCCTGGCTGTCCTGGGACTCATCTTGTAGACCAGGCTGGCCCTGAACTCACAGAGAACCGCCTGCCTCTGCCTCCCAAGTGCTGGGGCTACAGGGGCATGTCACCACCGCTTGGCTTTCGTGAAAATATATTTAAAACCTGAGTGTGGCAGGACATACGTGTAATTGCAGAACTCAAGAGGCTGAGGATAGCTGGCAAATTCCAGGCCAGCTGAGGCTACATAAAAAGTCTTTTAAAATTAATAAGTGAATGGATTTATGTTAACATCTAGTAGGTTTATGACTCCTTGATTTGTTTTTACGGATTGTGGTGTGCTAGCACTCGAACCCTCTGCTCCCAGCCCCCAGCCCTGTCACTTTTAATGAATTCTTAAGTATCTTTAAATGGTCTCAGCTTTAAATCACAACTTGTCAAGTAGCTTCTTGTTGTTACTTTGTTCATTTTTCTCTTGAGACAGGGTCCCTCCCTCTCTGTAGCTCTGGCTATCCTAAAACTCTGTGTCGACCAGACTGGTCTTACACTCACTGCTGCCTCTGCCTCCTGAGTGTTGGCATTAGAGACGTGTTCGACCAGGCCTGCCTCGGTGTATGTGTGCGCGCGCATGTGTTTGCTGTGCACGCACAGGTGCATAGGCATGATTGGGTGGGGCACACATAGCAGGCAAGTGTAAAGATCAGAGGACAGCTTCATGCAGTTGGCTCTCTCTTTTCACCTTTGTGTGGCCCCAGGGATTAGACACCAGGTCTGTGAGGCTTGTGGTGCAAATGCCTTCACCCACTGAGCCATCTCACTGGCCCTTTTGTTGTACTTGATTTGGGGGATTTTTTTTTTTTTTTTAAATTTTTACACAGAAAGGTAGGACTTCTGCCTTCGTTTCTGCACTTAGCTTTACTGCTATGTGTTCTAGCGATACACACATAGGGGCGTCAGGTGAGCGCTGTCTTTACATTTTCCCCATCACATGGAACTTAAGCTGAAGAAATCAGCTGGGTAGTGGCTCCCAGCATGCACCTGGTTCTCAGTGGTGGACCTCAGGCTGTCCAGACAGGCAGACAGGAGATCAGCCTGGACTATAGGGTTCTGGTGGTTAGATAAAGGTCAGCAGTCCTCAGGAAGTTGTGACGCCTGTGCCCATCTTCCAAAAGCAGTCAACTTCCCTTACCTCTGGCAGAAGGGACAGATGGCTACGGGTGGCACCTCTCAGCTTATCAAAGCCATGCTGGCCTGCAAGCTCCCCCAGTATCACAGGTTACAAATTTCAAAGTCCCCTCTAGCACCCTCCTCCCCTACACTAACCGCCCTCAGGCTCAGTCTTCCTTATCCCCAGCTATCCTTCCTTCCTATAACCTGGCTATTCTCACAACTCTCTTATTCACTCAACTCTCCCTAGCTGTGCTCTATTCTCTATCTCTTACTAGCTCCACTATTCTCCTCTTCCACTTCCCTAGCTAACGCTGGCCACGTCCAGTCCACCGGCCATGTTCAGTCTGCTTCTTTCTCTCTCTGCTCTGGATTCCTCCAGATGCCTCTGGTGGTCCTCTCCCTCATGTCTGTAATGAAAACCTTAACCATAGCCAAGTACGGTGGCACACGCCTGTAACCCTGTAGTCCCAGTACTCAGGGGAGCAGAAGCAGGCAGATCTCTGTGAGTTCGAGGCCAGCCTGGTCTACAAAGCAAGTCCAGGACAGCCAAGACTACACAGAGAAACCCTGTCTGGGCGGGGGGGGCAACAACAAAATCCTTAACCATATATCATGGGGTGGTTATGTCAGCAGTTTCTTTACTGTAACCCCCACCACACACACATACACAGACACACAAACACACACACACACACACACACACACACAAGGCTACCTGGATTCTTTACAAGAATAAGCTTTGTTGGGGGTTGTTCTGATGCTAGTCCTCAAGATCTGATTAAACCTGTCCTTGTTGTATAAACCTATCCTTGCTGTGTAAACCTGCCCAAGTCATTATATATGATTGGTTGATTAAATGCTTTATGGAAGGGCGGAATGGGGTAGATGAGGCTAAGGTTCCCAGGACTGGAGAGGGCAGGAGAATCATGGGACACAGACAGACCGGATGAGAGGAGGAAGGAGGACGCCATGACCGGTTAGCCTGGAGAAGGAACCACGTCGGTGAGGAGGAAGGACTCCAATGATGGCGTGAAAAGGCCCAGATGAAGAATGCAAGCAAGTACCATGGGAGTGTGGATGGAAGGGAGACCAGATGAGGAGGAATTAGGTGGATGGCATTGGATGGGGGCTGGGAGATGGATATTGGGGTTATTGAACTATCTGCCTGGCCCAAGGTAAATAAGGCAATTATAAAATCTAACAGGTGTCTGTATCTTATTATTTGTGATAAGCAGGTTAAATAATAACACCATGATGATGATGATGATGATAATAATAATAAACATTATATAGCCCAACACTCATTTTTTTATTTACTACAACAAAGCTTGCCATTGAATTAATTTTATAACATGTATTGTTTTTCTGTTTTAGAGAGCAGAATTTTGTTTGGTGCTGTTTAACCTGTTTAAAACAAAACACTCCCCCCCCCCAAAAAAAAAAAAAAAAAAAAAAACCCAACAACAACCAAGGTTTCTCTAGCCAGAAACAAGCTTCTGACCTTTGAAGCCTCTATAATAAGGGATTGTGGCTGTGGAACAATACCAGGCCAGAATAGAGGACACTTTGTGCTTCTCATAGTGGCTACTTCCTGAAGCAGATGTGAAACAAGCATGGAGATCCTGAGAGCAGTGATTGTGAAGAGGAAATATGAGTTTCACTGTACTTGAGGTTTTTTGGTTGTTTTTTTTTTTTTTTTTGAGATTGATTTATTTATTATGTATACAATGTTCTGTCTGCATATATGCCTGCAGGTCAGACGAGGACATCAGATCTCATTATAGATGGCTGTGAGCCACCATGTGGTTGCTGGGAATTGAACTCAGGACCTTTGGAAAGGCAGACACAGTGCTCTTAACCTCTGAGCCATCTCTCCAGCCCGTACTTGAGGTTTTAATTGATGCTTAAAATTTTAAATACCATGAGACAGAAAGATCAGGCCAGCCTGCGCTACAAAGCAAGTCTGAAGTCTCAGATTGAGCTATAGAAAACCCTGTCTCAAAGAACAAATGAAAACTTAGAAAGTCAAAACAGAGCAAATTGCCAAGCCTAATATGGGGTGTGTGTGTGTGTGTGTGTGTGTGTGTGTGTGTGTGTGTGTGTTTCATAGTGGTGGTTTTGTTTGTATGTGGAGGAAAGCCACATGTAGCTCCATAGCAGAGAATGCACTTTAACGTTTCCAAGGCACTGGGGTCAGCACCTCCAAAAGGAGAAAACAAATGAACAAAAACAAAAACTGTAGGCCAGGCTGGCCTCCAACTCAGAGATCCGCCTGCCTCTGCTTTCCAAGCGCTGGGACCAAAGGTGTGCGCCACCGCAGCCCAGCCTGGGAATATTCTATTAAGTATGAATGAAACACCTTAGCTCACTGAGCTCCCCGCCCCCTTTGGGAGCATACAGCCCTCATGTAAACTAGACAAGCACTGTACCACTGAGTTCTATCCCTGGCCTTCCTTAACCCTTCATTCATACATACTTCACCCAATTTTAAAAAAAATCTCTGAAGAGTGTAACTTTAGTCACCCTAAAGTGAAAGAAAAACCGGGAAGCTAGCTCCCCTGGCAAAATCAGTCGCTGTGGGAGCCTGATGACCTGAGTTTGACCCCAGAACCCACTTAGAAAGCCAAATGCAGTAACATCCTCTGTAGTCTCAGCATTCATACCAATATGGGGAAGAGGGCTCCAGGCACAGTGGCGCACGCCTTTGGTTCCAGTGTTTGTGAGGCAGAGGGCTGTGAGTTTTGAGGCCAGTCTCAATATTGAGTCCAAGGACGGGCTACCCAGTGAGACCCTGTGTCAAAAACAAACAAACAAAACGACAAAACCAACATCATAAGGGAAGGGAGACAAGGAGAATCATCAGGAAGCTTTTGCACCAGGTAGCCTGGAAGTACACTTCACACTGAAGAGGGGAAACAAAACAAAAAAAAAACAACGCTGCCTCTGACCCCCAAAACACGCACCACTGTGAAGATGTTCACAGTATACACACACAATAAATAAGTAAATACAAAAATAAAAGACACAAGAAAACAATTATTGCTTATTCACTTGTTACCAAAATAATTCTTTTCCAAAGAGGAAAGGAGTGTTAAACCTGGCCACAGTGGTTCCTGCTTTTGATCCCAGTACTACGCAGGTAGACGAAGGTTCCGACATCCAAGGTCATCTCTGGGTACATAGTGAATTCAAAGCCAGCCCGGGCTACGTGAGACTCCATCTCAAACTTACAAAGAAAAAAGGAAGGAAGAAGAGAAGGAAGGGGGAGGGAAAGTGGGCAACATTTTAAGGTGTTTTCCACCCTGATGACATGAGTCTGACCCCCCTGTAACCAATAAGGAAGGAGAAAAGTTGTCCTCCGACCCCTGTGTGCATGCCCTGCAGGCAAGAGCAGTCCTCAGAAAGTCCCAATTTCACGGGAGTTCCTTTGAGCTCATTTAAAGAAATGTGTTGTTCAAGGTTGGGGGGGGGTATGTAATATTGGACTGAAAGTCTTTGCTCGTGACATCTGATTTGATGCTTATGTCAAATACACTACAGTTAACACCCGATTCCCCAAGAAGTTGGGACTTTTGTATTTCCAGGGCCTTGTAAGACACATTCAGCACATAGTAAGGGCCATCCGACATCTGGCTTTGGGGGTGTTGTTTTTTTAAGTATGTGTATGTGTAAGAGAGAGAGAGGGAGACAGAGAGACAGAGTGTGAGAATACGTGCGGGTACCTGAGGAGTCCAGAGGAGAATTTCAGACCCCCTTGGAGCTGGAGTCCACGGGTACTCATGGCCTGCTAGACATCAGTGCTGGGAATCAAACTCTAGAGCGCTTTTAACGACTGAACCGTCTCTCCAGCTCCCCAACACTTGCTAAACGAAATTCCAGTAAGTGTCCAAAACAATCGAAACCCATCGCACTAAGCTAAAATCCAATCGGCTCCTTCCAGGCTGGTCCTCAGACAACCTTCTCCCTCAGTTTCCCCAACTGTAAAATGGAGATATCAGCAGTTCTTCATAGGAGCTGCTAGAAGAAGCTAGAACTCAGCAGAGGCACCTTGAGTAGGAGCGGCACAGGGAACAAACGAGTTATCTCTCCATGTCGGCCCTGTTTCCTTCTCCCCTTCAATCAGGCTTTTCTGTCCCCTTTACACAGAAATATAATCACTCCTGGATGCCCCATAGGGTATAAACGGAACTGAACTTTTTCCGGCCTTTGGAGACAAGGTCTTCTGTAGCCCAGGCTGCCCTCAAACTTACAATGTAGCAAAAAGGTGATCTTGATCGTCTGGAATAACTACAAACATTCGGAATGAATGTTTGAACGCTTCTGAAATGAATGTAATAATTAACATTACGGGACAACAGCCTCTTCCCCGGTTGCCAGAGTGGGTGTTGAGGGGGAAAACTAGCCCATTTCAGAAGTAGAAAGTCAGAGGTTGGAAGAGGTGTTTCCCGAAGGCCACACTGACCACAACAGAGACAGGAAAAGAGCAAACAGTGGGGATGAAAATCGTAGATCTAAAGGTACAATTCTAGCCTTCTGTTAAGTGGAGGAAAAACGAAGCTTGCCCCCCAAATTGTGCCCGCCTTAAATTCACTGGCATCGTCCCAGCTTCGCCTTCACTCCCTCCTGCAGGAAGGAGGAAGCTACAAGAAAACTGAAGGACTCTGGATTCTTGAAGCCCTTAGCAATGGGCAAAGGGCACTGCGGGAATCGACCTCCTTCCCCTTTCTCCCGGCATCCTTTGTCGAACAGGTGAGCGGTTTAAAAGCAAACAAACAGAAAATGAACCCAGGTCTTGGTGCCTAGTCAGCAAGCGCCGGACCCCTGAGCAACACCCTCGGCCCATTTTAAAAAGTTTTGAGACAAGGATCTCCATCTGACCTCAGACTTGTTAGGCTTCTGCCTCCCAAGGAGCTGGGATGGAGCCCAGGGCTTCCTGGAGGTCAGGCAAGCTACTAGCATCCCCCCTTAGCTGCATTTGTATTTGAGGAGAAAAAAATATTTTTTTCCAGAGAAAATAACTTTTGGGGCGGGGGTGAGGTACAAGACTGATTTCTAACTCACAACACTCGTTTCCGAATCTTCTATGCATTTTTTGGAAAAATTAATCGAATGCTTCCAAATACTGTTTTGTTTGTTTGTTTGTTTGTTTTTTCCGCGTTCATTTTTTAAGTTCCTCCGAGCCTCTCCGGCGGCTGGTGCTGTGGCAGGCGCACCGGGGTACAGCCGAGCGTCTCACTCCGAGACCCAACGATTTCCAACATTCTGAAATCGTTGGGTCAGCGGGGGCGCTGCCATGGACCTCCCTGGCAGGGACTGGGGGGACCGCGGGCTCCAGCACTTGCCTAAACCCGCATCCTACCGCCTCGGGGTGTGGGGGGCTGCTGGCGGGGCACCCGGCCCCCCCCCCCCGGGCACCCCCCCCCCCCCCCCCGCGCGGACCCGCCCCAGGTGCGCTCTTGGCCACCTCCGGGTCTGGTTTTCCCACGAGGGGCCGGTTCCGGGTTTGCACGCGCCCCAGCCCAGACATGGGGATGGGGAGGTGGGGCGGGAGCTCCTACCCCCCGCAGCACGCGCTGTGCCCGGCGATTGCTGCCACCCAAGCGAAGGCGCCCCCCCGGGCTGCCCCGGCCCCCACCCCGGTTCCTCCCCCGGGCCCGCGGACACTCACTAGCTGGGAGTCATCGCCGCTCGCTCGGGCCCCATCTCCACCGACTGCCCAGCGCGGGTCCGGACCCGAGCAGGAAAAGGCTGCGGGCCCGTGCCCGCCCACATCCCACAGCCTCCGCCCAGGCGCTGGACCCAGCTTCGCGCGCGCGCCGCGCTCCAATAGTTTCGCCGTTATTTGGGATGATCCATTGTGACTCCGAGGCGCCCGGGGGCCCACACCCCAGGAACTTAGACGGTCCCCGCGGCGGCCACCGCCCCCAGCTTTTCCTACCAGAAGGAAGAGCTCCCGACGGTCCATGTACGCGCATCCACTGTAACAGCCGCGAAGACAGTTCGGAGGCAGGGCGAGGGCGCAGCAGGCTGGGTAAATCCACCCTGGGTGTGTTTTCGTGCCCCCGGGGTGCAGGGCTGAGAAGGCAGGCCACCTCTGCCTACCCACGGGCCAGCCCATCCCCTCTCCTTCGTGGGCAGGTCTGTCCGACCAGCGGCTTCAGCGTTGCGTCCAGACAAACTTCCAGGACGGACTTGGGACCCGGTGAAGCGGGAGGAGAGTGCGGACCCCTCCTCCCCTCCCCCTCCCGCCCCTTTGCTTTCTCCAATCAGAAGCCGACGGCGTCCCCCTGCCTAGGTTCTCGCTCCGAGGCCGCCCTCCGGGCTTGTGGGGCGCACGAGCCCCCCACCCCGCTGCTCTCCAAACGGGGGGCCCGTTTCTGCGCCTCCCCGGGTCATCAAGCTCGCCCACCCTACACCCCATCCCTCCTCCGCCTCCCCGTCACCTCGCCCCCCGCTTGCCCTTCCGCAGCTGAAATTCGGTTCTCCCTCACCTAGCCTCTGCCGCCCTCCCTCCACCTCCGCCCCAGCACTCCCGGGGAAACCGAAGCTGAGACCAGTTCTTCCTACAAGGACCTACCCGGCCACGCGATGCCTTTTTTTTTTTTTTTTTTTTTTTTTTTTTTTTTTTTTTTGCGTATTTGGGGAGGGGGGGAGAAAGAGCGAATTTCACACGAGGTTGTTCCGCGTCTGCATTGGTGCAAGCCTTTCGAAAGGCGTTGGGAGGTGGTTTTCCGGGGGGGGGGGGGGGGCTTTCTGTACGGGGCGTTTCTTTTTTTTTTCCGCCCCGGCCAAGCTGCACGCACGCGGCGGGTTTGTCGCAGACGGAAACGGGGGCGGGGTGGGGGTGGGGTGGGGGTTTGCGTGCGATGCTCTGCTAGCGCATGCTGAGCCGCATCTCTTTCTACCTCGTCTAGTTTCAAAAAAAAAAAAAAAAAAAAAAAAAGGAAGTAAGGTTAAAAACAGTAATCCCGAATACCCAGCCAGGTAGGACAGAGACGGTCAGAAGCTTCCTAAGCCAGATGCCCAGGAAAATCAGAATTCAAATTCACCCTTAGTTATATATGACTTAGATGAACTCACAGCCTACAGAATGGGGGGAAATCTTTGCCAGCCCTATACACCTGACAGAACTACCATAGAATATACAAATAAACCCCCCCCCCCCCCCCCCAAAAAAAAACAACAACGAATAAAGCCTTTTTGTTGTTGTTGTTTTGTTTCTAGTTGCAACATCGTCATAGGTCCGGTCCACCTTTTCTTTTCATGATGGATACAAATTCAATTTTCCGGGTATTGACATGGCAGATGTCAGGTCAGGACACAGGACAAACGGCTATTTGTGGTACTTCCTGGCATGCCAAAGTGGACGCTGGCCCCCAGGCTCCCTCGGATTCACGGCTACCTGTGGCTCCTCGCAGTGCGGTTTTCCCACCCTGCCCCTTACTCTAAATTTTTTCCCCCGCACGGGAGCTGCCCTTCCCCACCTTCTCATTCCCTTATAACCCCAGCTACGCACCCTCTGGGTCTCTCCGTCTTCTCCGGCCCCCTTCCCTCTTGCTCCTTTCTCTCCTTCTCTTCCCCCTCCCCCAGCCCTCCCGTGGCCCAACCCGCCGTTGACCACGGTCAATCTAGTCATAGATGTCGCCTCTGCGCCTTCCCAGATGCCTCCGGCTGTACTCTCCCTCACATCTGCGATAGGAACCTTCCCCTCAAATCCACCTTGGAGTGGCTACGTCCCTACTTCACACACCTGATGGCGACTCCCCGCAGCCCATCGCGTGGAAAGCCTTCACGCTCTTCCTCCACCTGCTGTCTCCTCCTCTGCCGGGTTCCTATCACCCCGTGGCGGCCTGGGTTTGTCTCTGCTGGCTCGCCGGAGCCTACTATTGCTAGAAGAGCCACATTGGTGTACCAGGAGGCTCCTTTACCCCCCCCCCGGGCCCCCATCCCATAGAAAGATGCCTCTCCCGTGTGATTTGGGACATTTCTCTCTGACAAGTCTCTCAGTCCACTCGGGGATACCCCAAGTTGACACTCCTGTCGTCAGGAACACAGGTTCTCGGCTTCTTCCAGGAACTTCCTCACCTCCCCTGGGAGCTGCCTGCTCTGTCCCTTCCTTATGCCCTCCGGACCTGTCCAGCACTGGAACCCTCCCTCCCCTGGAATGCCTGTCGGTGACCTTTGTTCCTGATGCCTGTCCGATCCTTTCAGGAGCTTATTGTAACCATCCTTCTGGAGGAGTTCTTGTTTGCAACGCTTCTTTTCATTCTCAGACTCCGTGATTACATTAAAACCTCAAAGCCGTGTCACAGTACAGACCCATGGCCACAAAACTGACACATTCGGTTTTCTAATTCTCACAGACCCTAACAACTTCCGCCACCCCAGAAGTAAATGATCGTAAACTCTCTTATCTACAAACTTTTTCTGCTCTCCAGTCTTAAAAAAATCTCTTATCTCTGTGCTTCCTTTGCTCTCCGCTCCCATAAAGAAATCTCCTAGACTATTATGTAAACTATCTTGGGATTTGTAAATTTACTGGGCGTGCTTTAAAATGTTGTAAAATATGTGACAGGCAGCAGTGGTGTACGCCTTTAGTCCCAGCACTCAGGAGGCAGAGGCAGGTGATTTCTGAGTTGGAGGTCAGCCTTGTCTGCAGAAAGAGCTCCAGGACAGCCAGAGCTACAAAGAGAAACCCTGTCTCAAGAAGAAAAGAAAAGGAAAGATAAGAAAAAAAAAAAAAAAAAAGTGTAACAAACAGCCAGTGGTCCACAACTTTAGGCAGGCAGAGGCAGGCAGATCTCTGAGTTTGAGATCAGTCTGGTCTACAAAGCAAGTTCCAAGACAGCCAGAACTACACAGAGAAAGCTTCCCCCATATATATATGTATGTATGTATATTTGTTATTTACATATAACAAAAGATTGAAAGTTTAAAAATCCGTTCATAAGGTAATCTTAATTTACTACAGCAGACTGTATGTGTAGCTTGGATTCAACTCTTGTTTAGGAAAACGGTTCAACTCCATCTTGGTTGATGATCTTCTCATGATGGAAGCACTTTTGTTGACGTAATGTTCTTGTGGATTGTGCATAGTTTACCCTGGCTCATTCAAATGAGAACTCTGCCTCGGCTATCTGGTTTCAAGTTTGTGTAAACATGCCACCATTTATTCTCTATATTGGTAATAAAACCAATGCTGATCAATAAAAGATAACAGAACGGGACATCCTGGTCCAAGGAGGGGAGGAGGAAGAGGAGAGTGCTGGGGAGAGGACCAGGGGAACATCAGGAGACACGAACCAGAAGACGCTATACTGGTTTGGAGGTTTAGGATGGAGTAATGTTTGGGAAACGCTGTGCTCTAGGTTAATTGACTAAATCCTAGTCTCTGTGTGGTGATTTGGGTTTTATAGCTGGTTAGGGAATAACTGCTGCTTTACTAACATATGCATCAATATTAAATATTAATAATCATTCTACACACCTCTACTAAAGTTAAAAGGGCATGTGCCATGTAGCTCCACCTCCACCTTGGTTAAAAGACCAGATGGGTAGAAACCAACAAGGCAGCGCTTAGAAGACTTCTTAGTCCTAACAAGCCCTTGGCTTACCATTGCATCTCCTTTTTAGACAAAAAGGGCAACAGCAGGTCTTAAAGGTATTTTGGATGAGGATAGTTTTTATATGACGATTTTCATCCTAAGAGTAAAAATTTTAGATAAGGAACAACGTATGTTTGATGAATAAGGTATTTTTGATAAATAAGGCTTGTACATGCCTAAGTTTATAAAGGTCTACTCAGATTAACAGAAGCCAACATCTTAGTCATTGTCCTATTGCTGTGAGGAGACATCATGGCTGCCATGCCTTTGCTAGAGTGTGAGGCAAACCATAGCCACTGTGGATAGTTGGAAGCAGCCCCACATCCCTACACCTGGGATTAAAACAGAACACGTCCTTAAAATATTTCTCTGTTCTTAAAGAAACCAAAATTTGGGCTGGAGAGATGGCTCAGTGGTTAAGAGCACTGTCTGGGACTCAGGTTCAATTCCCAGCACTCACATGGCAGCTCACAACTGTCTGTAACCCCAGTTCTAAAAGATTTGACACCTTCACACTGATACACATAAAATAAAAATTTAAAAAAAAAGGAAACTGAAATTTCAGAATTGTCACTATAACACACACACACATGCACACTTGAAAGCACAGGCAGGCACACACACACACACACAGATATTCATATTTGAAATTCCTGTGGAAATAAATAAATAGAGTGCCAGCCATGATTACAAAGGCCTTTAATCCCAGCACTTGGGAGGCAGAGGCAGGTGGATCTCTGAGTTTGAGGCCAGCCTGGTCTATAGAGTGAGTTCCAGGACAGCTACACAGAGAAACCCTGTCTTAAAAATTAAAAGAAAAAAAAAAAAAAGGAAAAAGAAAAATCCTTGTAGTGACACAATATTATGAAACTATCTTACGTTTTTTTTGTTTTTGTTTTTGTTTTTGTTTTTTAACTTTTTAATGATTCTTTATTTCACAGCCTGCACCCGGGTCCTGCTCACTTTCCCATCCCCTCACATCCGCCCTTGCCCTTGCTACCTCCCATCAAAATAGAAAAACACACCAACAAACAAAGGACAACACAGAACAAAGCATACACAACACCTCATCACCGTGGAAGCTGTAGCCTGTCCCGAAGCAGACCCCACTATCCCTACACCGCTGCTTGCAAACGTTCATTGCAATGTGTCTCTTACATTTCTAAGACACTGAAACTTTGCTGGACCTCACAGCCAAAGTTAATATTACACTTGGAAATCACTTAAGACTGATACCCTACTGTGTACTCAGCCTGTTTGGTTAACATTCTTTTAAGAAAACAATGTAACCTATAACCTTGGGCTTATAGTGTTCTCTGTTTTTACAGCCTAAACTAAGGCATAGGTTAGATTGTGTATTAGTTAAATTATTTAACATCCATGCCCCTGATCCAGGCTACACGGATTCGCTGTGTGGCTTTTGGGTGGCCGTCAGTGATGTTTGAGATAGTGCTGGTTGTCTGGGTCCATTGGCGCCAGTGACTTCATCCTTTTAAAACTCTGTTAAAGATTTCTGTAAAGGGTCCCTCATTCTTTCCCCGTGTGATGGCTTCTGCGCTGCCCAATAAAGATAGAGTGAAGTCTGTCTGACAGACTGACAGACACAGATTCAGGGGCAGATAACAGTTTCATACTTGTGCGATGGACAGACAGAATGGAAGGCACAGCTGGAAGCAGAGAATTCAATTCTGGACTTGCTCTTGGTTAAATGACTCCAAAGGAAAGTGATTTTATCTCTTAATGCAACACCAATACATTTTTCTGACTCTAAGTTAATCACTAATTGTTTAATCTAGGAAATCTCTATTAATGGAACATTGTGTTATTCAAATACTTTCATAGCAACATTTTGTTAATTCTGTTGACAAACTTCCTTTTTAGCTACTGAGACTTCCAAACCAGATTCTGGGGTGAACTGCTCCTTTTCCTGACCAAGTCCCAAGTTCTAATGTTCCTTTTCTCCCGCCTATGTAGGACCCCCACTGTAGAGAGGTTCTGTCTCAGATGCAGGAAGGAGGACTACTGCACAGAAAAGCCAAGAGAATTCTGAGTGAAGTATCCCAGAAGGAGAAAGACAAACTTGGTATATACTCGCTTATATAGACCTACAAGACATGATAAACATAATGAAATCTACACACCTAAAGAAGATAATCAAGAAAGTGGACACAGGCAAAGGTGATTAATCCTCATTTAGAAAGACAAATGGGATGTGCATTGAACTTATGACAGGAGTCTATCACAAAAGGCATCTGAAAGACTCTACCTAGCAGTGTTTCAAAGCAGACACTAAGACTCATAACCAAACCCTCGGCACAGTGCAGGGAATCATATGAAAGAAGGGAAGTTAGTATGATATGGAAAGGATAGGAGCTCCACAAGGACCAAATATATCTGGGCACAGGGTCTTTTCTGAGACTGACACTCAACCAAGGACCATCTATGGATATAACCTAGAACTTCTGCTCGGATGTGGCCTGTGGTAGCTCAGTAACCAAGTAGTTTTCCAAAGTAAGGGGAACACGGACTATTTCTAATAGGATCTCAAGGGCAGGCTGTTTGACCCCCACCCCAGGGGAGGAGCAGTCTGTTAGGCCACAGAGGAGGACTTTGCAGCCAGCCCTGAAGATACCTGATAAAACAGGGTCAGATGAAAGGGGAGGAGGTCCTCCCCTATCAGGGGACTTGGAAAGGGGCAGGGAGGAGACCAGGAAGGGAGTGTGGGGTTGGGGAGGGAATGAGGGAGCGGGATACAGCTGGGACACAGAGTTAACAAAATGTAACTAAAAAGAAAAATAAAATAAAAAAAAAAAATTTAAAAAAAAAAATTAAAAAAAAAAAAAAAAAAAAGAAAAGCCAAGAGAAATATGGACACCTTGTGGGCTCTCTCACCTAGTCTATTAGTATCAGGTAAAGCTTTCATTAAAGACCCGAGGAGGAAAAAATAAACAAGACAAAACAAAAAACTCAAAAAGAGGCTGCCTGTGGTGGTATATGCCTTTAATCCCAGCATTTAAGAGGCAGAGGCAAATCTCTAACCAAGGACTGTGCGTTGATATAACCTAGAACCCTTGCTCAGATGTTGCCCATGGTAGCTCAGTATCCAAGTGAATGCCCTAGTAAGGGGAACAGGGACCATTTCTGACAGGAACTCAATGGCTGGCTCTTTGACACACACACACACACACACACACACACACACACACACACACACACGCACCCTGAGGGAGGAGCAACCCTGCTAGGCCACAGAGGAGGACTTTGCAGCCAGTCTTGAAGATACCTGATAAGCCAAGGTCAGATGAAAGGGGAGGAGGTCCTCCCCTATCAGTGGACTTGGAAAGAGGCAGGGAGGAGATGGGGGAGAGAGGGTGAGATTGGGAGCGAATGAGGGAGCAGAATACAGCTGGGGTACAAAGTTAATAAAATGTAACTAATAATAAGAATAAAAATAATAATAATAAAAAGGCAGAAGCAAGAGTATAGCTGTGAATTCCAGGCCAGCCTAGTCTTCATAGTGAGTTCCAGTTACTAAATAGAGGAGACCCTTTCTCAAAACAACATCAAAAACAAAAGAAGTTGGGGCTTTAGCTCAGTGGTAGAACGCTTGCCTAGCAAGCCCAAGGCCCTGGTCCTCAGCTCTGGAAAAGAAACAAAAAACAAAACAAGGAAATTGTCCCAGGTGAGACCCTTTCTTGGCATAGTCTTATAATCCCAACTCAGGAAGCTGAGGTAAACGGATTACAAATCCATGGGCGCCTGAACTACACAGTGAAGCCCTGTCTCCAAAAATGAGGGGGTCGGGAGGAGAGCATTGTAGCAGCTGAATAAACAGAAGGGCATTAAAGGGCTGTTTTCTACAGGTGTAGGTGACCATCCCCCTTCCATCAGGTAGCCTCCTGACGGGCAGTTTCCCAGCCCCGCAAATGCAATAAGGAAAGCAACAGTTCCAGCTACAATAACACTACACAGCCTTTGCCACTCCCTAGCAGAAGGCAGGCAGCGAGGAGGGTGGCAGGGCCGTAAACCCCTTCGAGCCAACTGCCAATTGTTCTTGGGAAGGGCTAGGCTAGCTCTGAGGCAGAAGGTTAACTGAAGCAGGATGCCACCATGCAGCAGCCCCCATGAGGTAAGTAACGCCTCAGCTCATGCTCTGGTAAACAGGCCCAGTGAACCTCGGCTCAGCACATCGGACTTCCGTGGGACAAGGGTGGAATAGTTTCCTTGTTCCGTCCTTGCATCTCTGCGTGGGGTACCTAGATAGCTAGTCAAACATGAGCAGACTTGGAGGTCACCGGCGGGGGACCCACCCGTGCTTCTGGAGTCTGCTCCCTGACCTCCTACGTCATAGCTATTTGTTGCTTTGAGGCTGAGTCTCAACCACGTAACACCTGTGTCTAGCTTTTTCTCTCTTCAACCTGTCTCTGTAAAACTGTCCTGGGAAAAACTGCCTCCTCTCTGTCTCTCTCTCTCTCTGCACTGCTCTCTTCATCTGCCTCTCTTTCCTCTCTTTCTCATGAGATTGGACATAGCCTATTCTGTCAAATCTTTCTCTGATGCATCACTCTGCCTCTCAGTTAGACATCACTTTCAAATTTGGGTGCTTCCTTCAGCAAACTAACTTTACCGCCATTGTTTGCGATTAAAGATGTCTGTGTTTTGGCCAGGGGGATTAAAGGTGGGTGCTGAGGGCCTGTCTGTATTCCGGCCAGAATAGCCATGTTGCTGGATTAAAATCCCTCTACCCTTGTTTCTATTGGTGGGCTGTGTGACAGCTAATGATGTGTACGTGTTGAACCATCTGTGCATCCATAAAATGGAACCAGCTTGATCAAGCACCAGCAAGACTGGTTTCACATACTACCCGTAACTGAACCCAGGGTTCCACGTATGCCAGGCCAGCACTCTGCCAACTGAGCTACACTTCCAGCCCTCTCTTTGATTTTTTTTTTTTTTAAATTTGTCTTAGGCAAACAGGTCTTGATTGAACATTAAGGATTCTTCAAGTGAGGCCTTGTCAGAATAAGCAATTCAGCCCTCTCTGGAGGTAGATTCAGCCTTTGTCACAGGACGTTTATTGTTATGAGATATTTATTGTTTGTGCACTCAAGGTAACCTGCAGAGCAAAGAAGGCGGATGGAAAGTAGAGGCCGCCACGAAACAAGATTTTAGCGTCCTGAAATGTTTCAGGCCCAAATTAAAAGTGGTGCTTTAAACAAACAAACAAAAACCCACAGCCTGAGTCTTTGTAATGGACTGAGTGGCAAAGGGGCCAAACACAGGTTTCCCCAGGAAAACATCCAGCTTGGTGGACTGCATTAAAAAAAACATGGACTACTTATCCTGAGAATGGGACAGTTTAGTTGCCACATGGCAGGAAGTTGACAATTCTCATCCAGCTCCCTGGATAACACCTTTCTAGTGGAAAGCCTGGATGAAGCACCTCGTATGCTTGCTTGCAAGCCATTCAGGACCGGGCTTCGTGATGAGCAGGATAAGGACTATGCTTACTACCAGGTTGCGTTATTTTTCTTGAAGTCTGTTTTATTCTGGTTTGTTTGTTTGTTTTTGTTTTTTGAGACAGACCTAGATCTCGCTTTGCACACCAGGCTGGCCTAGAACTCACAGAGATCTGCCTGCCTCTGCCTCCTGAGTGCTGGGATTTAAAGGCTTCACCGCCACAGCCTGCTTACCTGCTGCTTCTTGAATGGACCCTGCATGATCAGAGGTAGCAGGAAGGCCTTCAGTTCATGATGAACTGGCTTTGATGAGCCGCTAGGGAGATTTGGCTGTTGCTGGATCTGTCCCTTTGAATATCATGGACTGGGACCCAATGGAGGAAGTCGAGGCATCACTGAAGGATTCCCACGTGTGAAAGAAGACTCGCTAGTCCCAAGAGGACCAAATCCACAGCAGAGGTAATTCAGCAGGGAGTTTTGATGAGACAACCAATGCAGTGATGGGAATGTCGGGATTGGACTTGGCTAACACTTTTGTTGTTCTTGTTTAGTAAAGCCCCTCAGCTATTGTTACTTACTTGGAATGGACAGTGCTGGGCCCTGGGATTCTGTCCGCCCTCAATTTAAAGGGTGTAGAATCTACAAGAGCCATTATGGTGGATGACTTTAATCCCAGCATTCAGGAGGCAGAGGCAGCAAGATCCCTGTGAGCTCAAGGCCAGCCTGGTGTACAGAATGAGTTCCAGGGCAGACAGTGCTATGTAGAGACACCATCTCCTTTTCTACATCTTTTTTTCCCTGTCCTATCTAGTGTTAGGGGGTTGGAAGGGAAGAAGAAAGTGGGTGGAAAAGAGTGGAAGAAAGAAGGACCCACAAAGTAGCAGACGCCGTCTTCAGTGATACGGAAGCGGAAGCCGAATAAACCCTTCCCTTCCCAAGTTGCTTTGGCCGTGGCGTCTCCTCACAGCAAGAGTAACCCTAACTAAGCCACTACCTTACATAACACCGGAAGGTGCGGTGCCGTTCGGGCTGCAGAACTATTGCCAGAGACCCTGTCCATCCGGCTGTGAATCTTGCACCTCGTTGAGGGCGAGATGGCTCTGCAAACTGCCCCGGTTCTTCTCGGTGATGGTGATCCAGCTGCCCCACCCCCACCCCCGCCGAACTCCCACACTCCCGGCTCCTGTAATCACCTTCAGTAAAGTCTCCGGTTCACCAAGCCCTACTTGGGTGGAGTCACTTTCCTGGTTTGTCATTTCCCCTCTAGCTAGGATGACTGACTGGGAGGGGTCCAGTTAGAAAAGTGTGTGAATTGGACCCATAAAGTAATGAAGAGGAACCATTAAGACAGGAAAGCAGATAGGATCTGTCAGTCTGGTTCATCAAAAGCAGACGTAGGGCTGAAGGGAGGGGAGGACTCAGGTGTTGAAAGCACTGGCTTTTCCAGAGGACCCAAGTTGGGATCCCAGCACCCACAGCAGGGAGCTTCCAGGTCCAGGGGATCCAGTGGTCAGCTAGGGGCCCCATACCCACGCATAGCACACAAAGAAGTAAAAGATGTTAACAACAAATATTGAAATCTCACTTTGGGATGCTGGGAGTGGGAGGACAGCTCAGTTGGAAAAGGGCTTGTTGTGAATGCGAGGGGACTTGAGTTTTGGATCCCTGCAGGCAAGTGTCTATAATCCCAGCACTACGAGGTGAAGACAGCCGTTCCTGGAGCTCACTGGCTAGGCAGCCTCGCTGAATCCGTGAGCTCCTGGTTCAGTGAAGCATCCCATCTCAAAAAATGAGCTGGAACGTGGTACAGAGAGACATCTGACATCAGCCGCTAGTCTCTGCTTGAAAACATAGACACATGTACATGTTTGCTGACACACAAACATGCGATCACCCACGTGAATCTGTATATACACAACTCTCTCTCTCTCACACACACAGAACAGAGCACAGCACAGCACACATTTGTCTAGGCTGTGTGTGTGTGTGTGTGTGTGTGGTCACTCATGCCTGCAATCCCGGCACTCCAGAGAATGGAAGGTTTGAGGAGATCAGTGCTTAAGCACCATGTGTAATCCCAGCACGGGGGGGGGGGGGGGGGCGGGGAGCCCAACAAAAACCTATCTCAGAGTCTGAGATTTGGAAGCCGTGGTTCGGGACCTGTTGGAAAGGACTTCATCACTGTGGGGGTGAGTGAAGCCTTTGCCTAGCATGCAAGAAGATCATAGGTCTGTCCCCAGAACTACAAAGAAATTACGAGTGCAGTTTGAATATCAACTTTGCTGGTAGTGCACACTTATAACCCCAGCCCTTCAGAAGCTGGGGCAGGAGGATTGTAGTGAACTCCCAAACATAAAATAATAATTATTAAATTCCGAAAAACTGTCCAACAGTTTCTCTGGTTTCTGGGTCATGTGCTTCCTTGACAGCAGCCCAGAGTTTCGAGAGCAGGGAAGGATTTCTGAGGCATTGTAAGGAGACAGCAGCAGGAGACCAGAGTCTGACCTTGTTTATCAGCACACACAGTGAGGGATGAGGGACGAGGGACGACAGCCTTTCTCGACTTTGGGAGTCCAGGGTCCTGTGTGTGTGTGGGGGGGGAAGCTGGCTGTGACCCTTCCCAGGGGCTGAGGAGCTTGGAAATGAGAAAGCTTTGTCTCAGAAGGAAGAAAGGGAGGGAGGGAGGGAGGGAGGGAAGTGTTACACCCAGTTCCCAAGCCCCCAAAAGATCTACAGGAATCGACTTCGTTGCAAAACACATGAGGGTCTTTTTATTGTAAATTACAAGCTGCAGCTTGGGCCCATAACACCCACCCCCACCGCCGAAGCGGTGGGAGCTGAGCGCCTGTGCCCAGGTTAGTTGGGTGATTTAAAGATTCTGGTCCCTCCCAGCATGCCCAAGGCAGGGGCGATTCCTGCCTGGCAAGCATCTATTGGTCAAAATGCTACATTTTGAATTGATTGGCTATAGGAAGGTCCCCAGACCATAATGACCTGGTGTCCCTCCCTAGGGGGATGGGCCAGTTTTCTAGCAACTGTTATCTCTAGTGGATGGGGAAAGAATGCAGTAAGGTGGTCCTTCCCCTCAGGGCATTACTGGACTTCTCCACCCACCTACTTCAGGTCTTAATAGCTGCTAATTTATCTTTTGGTCTCTCAGAAGGAAAGGAAGGGAAGGAAGGGAAGAAAGAGAAAGAAGGGAAAGAAGGAGAAGAAGAGAAGATTCTGTACCCATCAACCACGTGACGGCTCACAACCGTAACTCTAGTGCCAGGGGATTTGATTCCCACTTGTGACCCCCAAGGACCCTGCACACAAACATACATACATACAGGCAAAACACCCATTAATTTAACATTTTTTCCTAAAGGGCAGGAGGATGGACCGGTGAGATAGCTGAGCGGGTAAATACACCTGCTGCTGAACTTCAAGACCTGAGTTTGATTGATGGCCTGGACCCCACATAGCACAAGAAGAGAACCACAACAGCAAGGTGCCCTCGGGCCTCCATTTGTGTACCACTGCACATGCGCCCGCACACTTACATGTCGGTGTGTTTCTTTAAAACTCTCTTATTTACATTCCTTATGTCTCTCTCTCCCTCCTCCACCCCAATCCCTTCCAACACCCCAATACCAGGTAGGAGAGAGAAAGGGTTAGTGGGTATAGTTCCCTTAGCTGCTTCCTGCTGGTTAGGGTCGTCGGGGACCTTAGAGCCAGTCCACTCCTTGTTTCAGGAGATCTCCAACATCTTCGCTACATCAACAGTAACAGGAGCCCCAGCTGGGGTGGGGGTTGGGGGTTGGGGGTTGGGGGGCACAGGGAGAGAAGCAGCAGCAGCTTCTTTTTTTCTCAGAGCTCCTCCACACACTCTGGGCTCTGGCATTCATCCCTTTTCCAGAGTCCTCAGATTTAAACTCCCTGCAGCTGGCACAGAGCTCCTCTCAGAGCCCGCATGAGGGCAAACAGTCTGCTGCTGTGGACCATCTGAATCAGTCCCACACCCCGCACCTGGGACTAACACAAAACCATGTTTACGTCTACAGCACTTACAAATACCCACACAAAAATAAATGAAATATAACTTTAGATGGAGTAGGGGAGTGCTTAACCCAGGCATGGTAACACACGCCTCTAATCCCAGCACTCTGATGGTGGAGGCAAGAGGGTCAGAAGTTCAAGGTTCTCCTCAGCTATTCGGCAAGTTGAGGCCAGCCTGGGATATATGACATTTTGTCAAAAAAAAAAATACAGAACAAAACAAAAAGGCATGGTGGCCAGGAGTAAGTACAGCTCAGGCAGGGGTGCATTTGTCTTGATTGCTTGCGGCCCTAGGGTCAAGCCCAGAACTGCACTATAAACCCAGGATTTAGCTACGACCCTTCCCTGGCCCCCAGGCAATTGTGTAGACCATCCTGGTGGAAGAGATTCCTCATGTCACTGCTGAATGGGAAGCAAAGAGCAAGGAAGGGACTGGGGACCAGGTGTACCCTTCAAAGCCTTAACCCCTCCCCTCCATTTCCTCCAATTAGGTTGCAGTTCCTAAAATTTCCAGAATCTTCCAAAATAGCACCCTGAGAGGGAGACCAAGCATAGAACGTGCAAAATCGCAGTGGATACCTTACGTTCTAACCAGCAAACGTTCCACCCAGAAATCCTCAGCTCTCCCAGCACCACTGACCCAGGCTGTGGTCAGCAGTCAGCCCACTGGTGGTTCCTCACACTTACTTAAGTGGCTTTATTTTTCCTTCTGATAGAAGTAGAAAAGAAAAAAAACAAAAGGAGCAGAGATGTTTAGGTATACTGGTTTTTATTTTGCTGGTTCATTTGTTTTTGTTTTTGTTTTTTTTTTTTGTTGGTTGGTTTGTTTGTTTCACTTGGACCTGGCATCCTGCTTTAGGCTTCTTGGTGGGTCAATGACAGTTCCACCGGAACTGCACAAGCAGCTTTATATCATGCTTGAAACCGTTCATCCACCACACAACAACGTCCCCGTTGGTTCCCAATTACTTTCCCTAGGGCCACAGGGCCAGGGAACAGAGTGACTCTCCGGCAGAAGGGCACCTAATGCCATGTAATGTGACTCTGCAGTTGGTTATTAACTGTGGTTGAGTGAGAGGCTAAATGGAGCACAGTTATGGCCCTCACAAACTGTTTCATTCATACAAGCAACACTCTAGGCCTCGGGGTATTTGGTAGCACAGGATATTGCCGGGTACCTGATGCAGCGATGTGAGGCCCCAGGTCTGGAAGGAGCAAAATGACCAGAAGAACAGACTGCCCATTGCTCAGGTGTTGCAGGATGTTTGATCCTATTGTGAACCACCAGGAGGGACTGTGGCCTGTAAAAACCTGTTTCTGATTGCTCCATGGCTCAGTCTTCGATCCTGGAGCTTTCTGTTTACTGTAACCAAGTACTTGCGGTGTGGCTCAGCTCTAGCACACACCTTTAACCCAAGAGCTTTCTGTAAACAGGAACAAATAAAGTTAACCCTACGTCAAGAGGCAGAGCAAGAAACCAACTGACAGGGATTAAACAGAAAGAAGGGACATTGAGGAGGAAGGTATTTAAGACAGTATGGAGAAGGAGAAAGAGCTTTTTCCTTCTGGGACGTGAGCTTAACTGGAAGGGCTTTTTTCCTTTTGGGACGCTGGCTGAGTAGGAAGGTCAGCTGGGTGCTTTTTCTGCCTCTCTGAGCTAGTAGCCTTACACCCCAGCATCTGGCTCCTTAGTCCTTACTGGTAAAATCAAATGACTGGAATTTTCTTTCTTTATAACAACATTCAGGTTTATCCAAATGAAAAGATGGGTATGGATCAAGACTGTCTGAAACAGACAAATAAATGGGGGCTGGGAAGATGGTCCATAAATGGGCTCAGGTCCTCAGAAGATTCATAAAACACCAGGAGTGTTCTTCTACTCCAAGTCCAGGAGAAATGGAGAAAGGAGGAGCCCCAGGGCGCCCTTGTAGTACATCTTACCGAATTAATGAGTGCCAGGTTCAAGGAGAAACTGTATCTCAAAAAAGCTAGAGAATAGTAAGAGAAAGACATCTAACATCAACCTTTAACTTCCAGCATCCATTTTCACACACATGTGTGAGCAACTCCTCATGGGTTTTGTTTTGAGACAGGGCCCTATGTAGTCCTGGCTTTCCTGGGACTCACTATGTAGACCAGGCCACCTTTGAACTCACAGAAATTCCTCCTACCTCTGCTAGGACTAAAGGTATGTACCACCCCTTCAGCCAGCTGCTGCAAATTCAACGCCAGTTCACAGCTTGCCTTTGGAAGGCATTTAGGGATGGTAAACATTATGAATCACAAGGCTGTCTCCTTCCTTGTTCTTTGCTATGGTGAAAGGTTGTGAATGAAAGCCAAGGGCTTGCATGAAATAGTATGCAAGAGAAGACCCCCCCTCTTCCCTCAGTGCCCACCCCTTCTCCTACTGGAAGCTGGGGAACAGACAAGAGCCTATCACCCTTTGAATTCTGTCATTCCTGGGTCATCCTGCGGCAGGCACCTCAGTGTTGGGCTCCTTGATGAAGAGCAAGTTCCCCTCCACCACAGAGCACGCTTAATTGACCTGAGATGTAACCAGGTTCCAGTCTGCAGAGCACCCATGCAGACAGAAATGAGATCACAGGGACCCATCACTCTTACTCATGGGGCTCATGGATACACTAGAACAATGTAGGGATCAAACGCTGGGTCAGAGAGAAAGTCCTACATCAGCCCAGGGCTGTTTTTAATTGGTCAAGGTCCTTTGATACTTGGTAGACTTTGTGATGACTACTCTATCTCTCATTAAGTTCATTTATAATGGATGAGTGATCAAAACTTTTTTCTTCTTCTCATTGCATGTTAGAACACAGACCAGGGGAGATCCCTGGGGACACTGAAACTCTATGCCTACTGAGAGAACCAGGTCTGACCCCCCAAAAGTCACCAGGAACTAGTGACCCCCCCCAAAAAAAAAAGTCACCAGGAATTAGACCATAGGTCACCAATTCCAGGAATAAGACAAAAAAAAATTCCCTACCCAAGGAATAGCCTGGAGGTAACCACAAGAATGGGAAGGTATCTTATCTCAGAGTCAGGCATCTGTGCTGGGCAGCCCACCAACCTGGTAGTAGAATTTTCATGGCACAGAAATACCTAACATTCCTGAGGTCTATAGATGGCTTGCAAAATGTTAGTTAGCCACTAACATCACTTTTTAATAAGCTTGCCCTTGCTGAATGTCACCCAATTGTGTAACTGTACTGTAACCCTAAATAAAAACCCCTCTCTTGGGCTGGAGAGATGGCTTAGAGGTTAAGAGCCCTGGCTGCTCTTCCAGATCGTCCTGAGTTCAATTCCCAGCAACCACATGGTGGCTCACAACCATCCATAAGGAGATCTGGTGCCTTCTGGCATGCAGGTGTACATGCAAACAGAATATTGCATACATAATAAATAAATAAATCTTAAAAAAAAACAAACAAACAAACAAAAAAAAAAACTCTCTCCCTGAGCTCAGGCTCTACACTTGAGAACTTCTGTGTCAGTGGAGTTCTGGGTCCGAGCTCAAGCTTGTAATAAAGATAAGACCCTAACTATGTTTTCATCAGAATTGGCTCCTTGGTGATCTTTGGGGGTCCTTGAGACTTGGGCATAACACCTATCCCACATAGCCTTTGGCAAGCATCTTGATCAACATCAAGATGAGGCTTAAATCAGCTAATTGTAAAAGGAGAGATCACTCAGCTCAGAGCAGACATCTTTAGTCCCAGCTTATCCAGAGGTTGAAGTAAAAGAAAGATTGCTTGAGACCCAGAATTCAAGGTCAACCTGAGCAACATGGTGAGAATTCCAAGTATGGGTTTTTGAGGTTTTGTGTGTGTGTGTGTGTGTGTGTTGTTGTTGTTGTTGTTTGTTTGGGTTTTTTAGAGACAAGGTTTCTCTGAAATGAGGTATCCCCCCTGACTGTTCTGAAACTTGCTCTGTAAGACCAGGCTGACCTGAAACTCAGAGAGATCTACCTGCCTCTGCCTCCCGATGGGATTAAAGGCTTGTGCAGCCACCACCCAGCTCCAAGTATGTTTTTTTAATTATTGAATTTATTTATTTTATGTGCATTGGTGTTATGCCTGCATGTGTATCTGTGTGAGGGTGTCGGATATCCTGGAATTGGAATTACAGGCAGTCGTGAGCTGCCATGTGCGTGCTGGGAACTGAATCCAGCTCTCTGCAAGAGTAGCCAATGCTCTTACCCGCTGAGCCATCTCTGTCCACATCTCTTAACCACTGTGCTCTTCCTCTGTAGCCAACATTTTATAGCTCAAGTCCTACTAGCAGAATTGGTCATGCCAGCAGACCCCCTCGCCTTGAAGAATTGGATCCCAAACTTTTTATCTGATGCACACACTTCCTCCTGCTGCAGCTGCTGGAACCAGACAAACCAGATCATTTGTCTGTGAATCTGATTCCGAATTCTAGAGTCCCATTCTTCAGCCTGTTGTGTTCTCCGAATGGCTCTGGCTCAGCCTGCATCTGTGGATGGGAAGCCTCCCTCCCCCTGCCTGGCTTTCAAAAGTCAGCTTTTGTTAAGTCACGCTCTCTTTCTCTCTCTCTCTTTTCCTTCATGGTCCTGGATTTTATTACAACAACCTGGCTCCATTCAAAGGCCAAATATTGACACACCTGATTTCCAAATTCTCCCTGCCACAGACCAATGATTCCTGTTTATCTTATAACTAAACTCGATCTGTTCTTTGCTTTAAGGTTCTACTTCCCCCGGCTGTTAAAAATTTTATCCCTAGTTTCTCTGCACTCTCCTCTCTAAAATAAAATTAAAAAAAAAAAAATTTAAGATTATGTTTGTAAACTCTCATCTAAGGATTTGCAAATTGTTCATTGGGTACCATTTAAAATCTATATTGGCACCCGGCAGGCAGTGGTGGCATACGCCTTTAATCCCAGAAGAGGTGGGCGGGTAGCCTGGTCTACAAAGCAAGTTCCAGGATAGCCATGGCTACACAGAGAAACCCTGTGTCGAAAAACCAGGAAAAAAAAATGTACATAATCTGCAACAATATTTGGCTCTAAACTTGTAACAAAAGGCTTATAACTGAAATCTATAAATGAGTGTATATATGTATATGTGTGTGTGTATATATATATATATAATGATTCAACTTCTGCTTAGAATGTGTGTTACTGTAACTTGGATGCAACTCATTTTTAAAAGATAGATAGATAGATAGATAGATAGATAGATAGATAGATAGATGATAAATTTACTAGGAAAACAAATGTTTTTAAATAGCAACCACGTCGGCCACAAGTTGCAACCTGTCATATGATTTCATCATCTCAAGATGACCACACAGTATTGAGAGGACCAGGCTTGACCCCCTCCCCCCAAAGTCATTAGTCCCTGGAGCTAGGCCATAGGTCACCAGTTCCAGAAACAAGACCATAAAATCCTCTACCCAAGGAATAGCTTGGAGATAACCCCAAAAATGGGAAGGTATCTTATCTCAGGGTGAGGCATCTGTGCTGGGCAGCCTCATCCTCAAGATGCAGCCCACCTGGATGCCACCCAGTCAGGAGTTGACCCTTATAACTTTCCCAGCACCCAGCAGTTTGGGCTGGTTTGAACCAGTTTAAAGAGCCCCAACCCCTGATCAAGCTCTAGCTAGCCCTAGCCAATCATAGATGCACTCTTACCCTTCCTGCACCAGTCACAGTAAAGATGATCTACCTGTGCCCGAAATTCCCCTAGTTTCCTATAAAAAGGCCTGTGTGCCTTTGTCTAGGGTCATCATTCTGCCTGGATGGTGGTGCTGGACCTCGGCAGAATAAATGCCTTTTCTTGCTTGCATGCTACTTGAGGCTGGGGTCATGCTTTCAGTGTCTTCTGAACCCTAACAGTAGAAAGCAACAATTATAAAACTTCTCAGTCTTCCTGAGCCCTTAGTTTATTAATGTGTCTTCTTTTAGACTAAGAGAGCAGCAACAAGTCTCAGATATTTTTAGATTGGTATGGATTTTTGTATGACAGAAATTCAAAGTTATATTTGCCACAACAGACTGTATATGATGATGAAATGTTGAGGCTATAAAGATCTATAACAAAAGCTAATTTAAGATAAATGTCTAACTACTTATGTTTTTGCTAATTGCTCAGTACCGAGCTGATAGAGAATACAGATAAGTAACAATATATGTTTGATGAATAAGGTGTATTTAATAAGATCTATAAGCTTCTGGGAGATAACGAGGTTCTCAGTAATGTTTGTCTCAGTAATGTTTGCTTCTCTGTCCTTTAGGCCTCAGCTGTTTGGATAAAGTAAACCATACGAAAAAACTGCAATATTCTATAATAGTGTCTGGTTCCCCAAGAAAGTCCTTTTCCCAAGGTTGGGCATTTAGCTGCCTATTCCCTCAAGGGGCTTGCAGAAAGTTCCTGCTTGCTAAAATGGGAGTCTTTCTCCTTATCTCCGGCAGGAGGAACTGTGGCCCTTCCACTAACGTGACTGTGGTGCCTGTTAATCTGTCAAGGTCAATGCTGGCCACCAGGTTCTCAGTCCCTGCTCGCAAGCCGCTCCCCTAACCCCCCAACCCTGCAACCCCACTCCCAAGCCCCCTTTCTCCAGACAGCCTTGGCAGTTTAGAACAAACTCTACCCTTTCAGTCATGGAATGGCTATTTTGTTGTTTGGTTTTTTTTTTTTTTTTTGCTTTTTGCTGTGCCCATTTTCATGCTCAGTGAAGTTGTCAGTCTTTCTGTGGAACTTATCTATGATTAAAAGTTTTATTTTGATACTAAAGAGCTTCAGTTTAAAGATGGTTATTTTTAAGGTTCAAACTAAACAAGGATAAAGCTGGAAAATCTTAACTTTATATAAGCTACTATTAAGGATAATGGCTCAGAAGTGGCTCAGAGGTTAAGAGCACTGACTGCTCTTCCAGAGGTCATGAGTTCAATTCCCATGCAACTACATGGTGGCTGACAATCATCTATTAATGTAATCTGATGCCCTCTTCTGGCACGTGGGCAGAGCAGTGTATACATAAAAGAACTTAAAAAAAAATTTTTTTTAAATCTCCTCCTCAGAAATGTGCATTTGATTTTTTAAAAAATGCATATCCTTTAATGTGTTCAGAACTATATTTATAATTATGCATCATGCTAAATAATAATAATTAATTACAGCAATAAGCCTTATTTAGCCTACTGTATACCTTTTCAAAGTAAGTAATTAGATGCAGGATCAGAGAGCCGGTCTGGAGCAAGAGTGATGTCAAGGCGTGTCCAAACCCCTAAAACCTTGCGTGTGCCGGCACACACAGACTTATGCCCCTCACCCTCTGTCACCCTTGAGGTAGTCACAGAGCCTGGAGGCCAGGTTAAACTTCCTCTCTCCTTATAAGGTCAAGTCCGGAAGCACCTGAAATTCCTCTTCATGCAAATAAAGCCTTCCTAGCACTGGGCTCCAGCCCACAGAGATTTAAATAGCCTTTGTACGCCCAGTTAAACAAACTGCCTCACTGAAGCCTGCCTTTCAGGAAGTCCATCCCCAGTCATTTCTGCTTTGCTCCCTCTCCCAGGATGTTCTGGTTGTAATCTCTGGCCGTCACACCGTATCAGGCTGGGAAGCCGGCCAGGAATGTCGATTCCTGAATAGACAAGCAAAGTTTGTCTTTTCAGATATACTTTAGATGGACAGATGGTGCTCAAGCACTTCAGAGATCTGCAGAATATGGCATTTAAAGTGTTCAATAAAAAAGCTTTTCACAATAGACTTGCCAGCTCCGGTCAGCACCCCTAACCTCCTCCAAAGAAGGTGGACACCAAAGATTTTCCAAAGAAAGCTTGCTTCAGATGCGTCAGATCTGGCCATTGGGCTGTAGACTGCCCTTTTACCTCAACTGCCAACAGTACGCTGTCCAAACTGTAGACAAGCAAGACACTGGAAGGCGGCTGCCCAACTTTACCGAGAGACAAGGTAGGCCAGTCCTTCAAACTTCCTGCTTCACAGAAAAGCCTGCCAATTCTTGGATGCCCTACTGTCCTCGGGTGACTGTCCAGGTAGCTGGCAAGCCTGGTCTGCACTTCCTGCTTTCTCAGGTGAAACTGATCCTTGTCAGGTCGCTGACGGGTCTGAAGGCTAGACTAATGAAAAGAGTAACTTTTTACTATTTCTGCTCCCAGTAACCACTCAATCGTGCCTCACGGTGAAGAACTGGATAGGAAAAAAAGGCCTAAAGTTTACGTAAGGTCTGAAGAGACAGAAGCTTAAATTATGAGGACCTAAGAAAGTGTTTTAGGGTCTAAAAAGGTGTTTTTTTAATTTATTTGTTTATTATATACACAGTGCTCTGTCTACACACCAGAAGAGGGCACCAGATCTCACTGTAGATGGTTATGGGCCACCACGTGGTTGCCGGGAATTGAACTCAGGACCATTTGGAAGAACAGTCAGTCCTAACAGTCTTCACCTTTGAGCCATCTCTCCAGCTCCTTTAAAAAGGTGTTTTTAAGGTTGGTAAATGCAAGTTATGAAGGTTAGAGGATGTGAAAAGCGTAAATGACGATAAGAAAATGGTTTAAGGTATATACAAGAAAAATAAAAAGTGTTTCAGATTCCTTTCCGTTGACATGCTATAGTTGTATTAAGACTTCAAAGTTCAGAGTTTAGCATTAATCCAGTGGAGTTCTGATAATATCGTAGTCACAGGCTCAGGATTTTGAGTTTCCTTTCATGGTCTTTTAAGTATGGACTTAATGATACTTCTCATTGTGCTACGTTTTATATACCTCCAGTCCTCTGGAGAGAGAAAAAAGCCTTTCTTTCACAGATTGTAGCCCTACTAAAGAATGTTCATTCGTTTAACCCAAAACCATTTCACAAGCTTCTACTGTAGGGTTTTTGTTTTTTTTTTTTTGTTTTGGTTTTTTTGGCTACTTTATTGGGTTCTTATATCTACCACTCTTCCAACTCTTATTCTGCCCTAATTCCTTCCAACACCCCCAACATCAGGTAGGAGAGAAAAAAGCTTAGAGGGGAGGGGGGAGGTAGACCTCTTTAAACTACTTCCTGTTGATCAGGTTCGTTGAGTTTCCTGGGACAGGATTGATTTCCGACAACAGGATATATCCACTGTCTTCTACTTTGTCTCTTTGCATACAACCGCTTGACAGACCACAGCAGCGGGGGTGGGGTAGCAGCTGCCTCCTTGGAGCAATCCAGTCCCTATCTTGGCTCTGGCAGTTATACCCTCTCAAGAATACCCCGAATTTCAAATGTCAACTATCTACAGCTGGTAAAGATCACGCTGCTGCTAGAGCATGAGGCAAACCATAATCACCCGCTGTGAAGCAGCCTGTTATCCCACACCTGGGATTAAAACAAAAACATATTCACATTACATAACTGAAGGTTTTGTTGTTGTTGTGTTGTGCCCAATTCGAAAGACCCCAAAAGACCATTAGCACTTGTGTCCGTTGCAAATCACAGGAGGATCTTTATTCAAGCTTAAGCTCGGGCTTCCAATCTTCCCTGATGTACCAGGCCAGAAAGTGAGGCCCCAAGTCTCAGGGAGGCAGAGTTTTTAAAGGGAAAAATGGCAATTGGGGAATTCCAAGCCTTGGCTACAGGGAAGGGGGGGGGGCTCAGCAATTGAGATGACCTTTAGAGTAATTGTTCCAAGCCACCTGACCAAACCGACAGATATCTAAGATATCCGTACGATAGCCTGCTGGGTGGAGTGGAGGACCCACTAGTACATTCTGTGGCATTTATGACAATCTGTGGGCTGGAGGCCTGTTTATAGTTATTTACACATTCTGTGGTATCCAGGACAACCTGCGGGATGGAGGGCCAAAGATGGGGGTCAACTCACTCCAAGATCAGTCAACTTTTTTTTTTTTTTTAAGATTTATTTATTATTTATACAGTAGTCTGCCTGCACAACAGAAGAGGGCACCAGATCTCATTACAGATGATTGTGAGCCACCATGTGGTTGCTGGGAATTGAACTCAGAATCTTTGGAAGAACAGACAGTGCTCTTAACCTCTGAGCCATCTCTCCAGCCCAAGGTCAGTCAACTTAAGATAGAATGTGAGAAACAAAATGGAGCCACCCTTGCTATCCTCAGTTCCTTCAATCCCCACCCTCTGACAGGTTTATCGAAGGCCCAGTCATGGGGCTTCCTGAAGCATGGGCTTCCCTACCTCAGGGATGGGATAGAGGGCCTGATGTTGAGCTCTCATAACCATCAGCTGGATCGCTCCTAATCTTTCTGATAAATGCAACTAATCTATTTAATATGCAGGGACTTAGGGTTAACATGAGTAACAATATCAACCAGGGTCCTATTAAAGCAGATATTAAAGTCGTAAACCAAGGGGAAGCATTAAACCAAGATTCAAACCAACTCTGTTCTGCTTTATACTCTCTCTCATGTTTAGCCAGGTTTTCCCTGACCTTTGCTGAGGACTCTGACTCTTCCAGAGTGGTCCATGTAGAAACAACATTCCCCTTTGAGGTCACACAGAGTCCTCCTTGTCGGAAAAATAACAAGTCCAGACCTCTCCTATTTTGTAACACAACTTCCGCCAGTGGAGTCAAAGACTCCTGCAAGGGAGAGATGGATTTCTCCAAATTCTGAATATCTGCGTCTATATCTACTCTGAGCCTATTGTAAGTATGGCTCTGAGTCACCAATGCAGAGATTCCAGTCCCTGCTCCTGCGAGTCCTAATCCCAATAGCATCATCAAGGTGACAGCAGTGACTGGCTCTCTCTTCTGCCTCCTTGTTCCCGTTATTGCCGCCCCAGGGCAGAGCTTCACTCATCAACTCATCTGTAAGAAATTCTAGGGATGACCTCTACCAACATGGAGTATCCCACGATCTGATTCAGGACTTTGGGATGTCTACAGGGTGTTAGTCCCATGGAACATGCCCACCATCCTTGCTCAGGGGGAATCAGGTGAGAATCAGGTAAGTAGGGTTCTGTTACATAAGACCCTTTGAGAGGCTGGTATCTGGCCTATGCACATACCAGTACCTGAGACAGCCTGCAAAGTTAAACCCACCTGGTGGGCTCGCACCCATCTATAGTCTTGTGGGCTTCGAGAGTAAGTGATCTGCCCACTAAATGCAAAGCCCTCATAGTCTGGGGGCCGAGGGGAGTAACAGAGCCAACATGGCTCCGTTAGATCTGGCTTGGGCTCATTCATTAACTGATAGGTCCGCGGCATAAGAGTCCAGATCGGCCCCTTGTCAAGATAGGGGCCCGCCGGCATTGCAAGTCCCGTAGTCTTGCTTGTTATGGCCCTGGTGTAGTCAAACTCGCTTGTTGACCTGGTGGAGACCCTGGGGCTTGTGGTGGGGGTGTGAGGGCTTTGGGTTTTAGGCCTCAACACTGGATTGGGGCCTACTGCCCGTTGATCCAGATGGTGAAAAGTAATCCTGGATCATAGGCGGTGGAGCCTGGCCTACATAGCCTCAATCCCCATGTTTTTCCTGATTCCCATGTGGCTTGTTTCCCAGATTCAGCAAAGGTGACAGATACCTGATACCTCTGCCTCCAGGCATTTTTCCTATAGCTGGAGGCGTATGACATGGGTCACCTATTCCTTTGTCTCTTCCTTCTATCCCTATCGTCCCTGACCTGGGAAGCGAGCAGCACAGTTGACATTATTACTGGGGTCGGGCCCAGAGTTATCTCCCCTATGTACTGTGATTAAATCCTTTCGAGTAGCTTCCCACCGAGTGTGTCCCGTGCTCTCGCATCCCCAGCTGGCACAGAAGCATTGTTCTGTACACCCCCCTTACCTCTCCATGATTTAGTCTCGTCCTGGCTGGGACATACATAGAAATGAGGGTTCCGGAGGGCTAGCCCGGTATCCAGGGTACTTATAGCCATATCCTTCTTCAGGGTTGTCCGTGGTTCCAGGTGCCTGACGCGTGTGCCAGGTCACAGAGATCAAATTCTAGTTGGGGCCACCAGGTATTTCTGGGGGCTAGTCTGGAGGCTGAGTTAACGATTTCCCCAGTGGCTGTAGCTACTATTTCCCAGGTGAGGTTGAGGGGCAGGAGCAGAAGCAGTTATTAAGGGAAACAGGGTACGTATGATTAGCAAGCAGTCTCGTGGTCAGGAAGGTTTGAGCTTGAGTGGGTTCTTGGGGTCCCTTGAAGCCTTCCACGTTCTCTGATGGCTGGTGTGGTCCTCCTTGGTCTCTGAGGGGCTATCTGGTCTGGCATGGGTGTAGTGGATCCAGGTGGTGACACCGTCAACCTTCAAGACAGTCAACAGCACCACGTACAGCCCCTTCCAGCGTGGTTCCAGCGATGCCTGGTGGTGTCTCTTGATGTAGACCAAATCTCCTGAGACTCCGGGGAAGGACCGGATTCACAAAGAGCTCTTAATTTAGACTAAACACCAGGACCATTGTATCCCCTTGAGGTTCAGGAAGTCTTCAAATTCAACAATGACCTCAGCTTGTAGGTTAGGAATAACAGTGGGAGGAACTCCAAACATAATCTCAAAAGGAGTGAGTCCCATCTGATAAAGAGACTTGAGTGCCCTTTAGAGCGCAAATGGGAGAGCCACCCAGTCCCCGCTGGTCTCCAAGGTCAATTTAGTTAAGGTCTCTTTTAGAGCTCTATTCATCCTTTCTACCTGGCCTGAACTCTGGGATCTGTAAGCACAATGTGACTTCCAATCAATTCCCAGAACTGTGGCCAAACTCTGATTTACCTTGGACACAAAAGCCGGTCCATTATCTGACCCTATCATCTCAGGAAAAATAGACCTTGGAAGGATGTCTTCTAATAACTTCTTGGTTACAATTCATGCCTTTTGTACTTTGTCGGAAAGGCTTCAGTCCATCCTGAGAAGGTGTCTACAAAAACTAGCAAATACTTGTAACCATATTTACCAGACTTCACTTCTGTGAAGTCTATTTCCCAGTATGCTCCTGGTTTCTTAGCTCTCAGGCGGGTACCTGCATGTTTACCATTGAGCACAGCATTTGTCAATTTGCATGCCTTGCAGTTGGAGTTAGTATTTTTAATAGTAACTCCTGATTGTCTAATTAAATCTTGCATCCTCCTGATACCCATACGGGAAGAGCAATGGATTTTCCTTAACGTTTTCTCTCCCAGCTTTTCCGGGAGTATTGAGTTTCCTTTGGTTGATCTCCACCATCCATCTAAATATTTGAGACATGGGCAATCTTTTGGCCTATTCAATATCCTCTGGAGAATAGTCCAGTTCCTCCGGGAGGACTGGGTCTCCAAGGTCTACCAGAGCAAGAATGGACCCTGTCTCTAATGCAACTGCCTTTGCCATTTGGTCCACCCGGTTGTTGCCTCTGGAGATTGGATTGTCTGCCCTCTGATGTCCTGGACAGTGTATGATAGCCAGTCTTTTGGGGAGCCAGAGAGCTTTTAATAACACCATTATCTCTTCTTTGTTTTTAATAGTTTTCCCTTCAGCTGTCGATAGGCCTCGCTCCCGGTAAACGGCGCCACGGGCATGTGCAGTCGCAAAGGCATATGACTGTCAGTACCCACTGTTAAGATTTAGATCTTTTCCCAGAGTCAATGCCTTAGTCAATGCTATCAGTTTGGCCCTCTGAGCCGAAGTCCCAGGAGGGAGGGGCTCTGCCCTTGTAGTCTCAGTCAGTGACATCACAGCAGCCCCTGCATACCATTTTCCATCCCTGACGAAGCTGCTTCCATCTGTAAACCAAGTCTCGTCCTCGTTGGTCAGGGGAAGCATCTTGGAGATCTGCTTGGATGCCGTCACATGGGCTAAGATGGCAGCGCAGTCATGCAGGGGGGCATCCAGGTCTGGGGCTGGCATCAGAGTGGCTGGATTCAAAGCAGTCGGCACCTGAAAAGTCCCTCTAGGAGGATTCAGCAACAGTGCTTGGTAATGGGTCAGGCGAGCGTTGCTCAGCCATCGAGCCAGGGTTGTTTCAGCACTCTCTTAATGGCCTGAGGGGTGGTTATAACCAGGTCCTGCCCTAGAGTCAATCTGTTAGCATCCTTAACCAGTAATGTGCTGGAGCCCACTGGCAGGGTTGAACAGTACCTGAGTGGGGAGTGAGGATTTAAACTAATTAAAACAAATCACACTACCCATGGGGTCAGCTTGAGAGGGCTGTCAGTCTGACTGGAGCAGCGTGGGTTTATCCCACGCTTTTTTTTTTTTTTTTAATAGGCAAAGCAAAAACAAGTCACATCAATACAAAAAGAAAAGTTCGTGGAAACGCCAACTTCTTTTCAGAAACTACTTCCCTATAGCGGATAGGGACCGAGGTCACACAGATAAGCTTTAAAAAACTTGGTAAAACTTCCTCTTTTCTCTGTCTCAAGGTGAAGGCCAAGCTGAAAACGTAACAAAGCAGCTTAACCAGCAGCTCGCCACAGCAATGCTACCGTAGCAATTTTGCAGAGACATGGGGGCCACCATGTCTCCGGCCGCCATGGAGGATAGCTTCTTGGGTAAGTAGCCCATTGGTTTCCTCCATGGTCCAAGCATCCTGAGTGAGGACCCCCTTTGCTATTCCTTTTTTTTTTTTTCATCTATAAACAGTTGGAATGGTTTGGTAACATCAGGCAACCCAAGGGCTGGGGCTGACAGCAATGCCCCTTTTATGGCTTCCAAGGCCTGCCGGATGTTCAGCTGTCCATGAGAAGTCACCTGACTGTTCTTTGGTGGCCTCATCAAGTGGCTTAGCAAGTTCCGAAAAATTTGGTATCCAGAGCCTACAGAATCCAGCTGACCCCAGGAATTCCCGCACCTGTCTCCGACTTGTGGGGGTCGGAACCTTGAGGACTGTTTCCTTGCGGGCATCACCTGACAACCATCTTTTACCTTCTTTTAAGATGTAGCCGAGGTACTGTACTTCTGACCTACATATTTGGGCTATTTTAGCGGAGGCTCGATAGCCAAGCTCTCCCAGAGTGTTGAGTAAGTCCTTTGTTCCTTGTAGGCAAGTCAGGCGCGGCTACCAGCAGATCATCCACATACTGCAAGAGAGTAACTTGCGGGTGCTGTTCTCCGTACTCACCCAAGTCTTTGTTGTCTAAGGACTCATCAAAGATTGTTGGAGTTTTCTGAATCCTTGAGGGGGTCTGATCCATGGCAATTGTCCATTTATTCCAATGCCCAGGTCATGCCATTCAAATGCAAAATACTCCTGACTCTTGGGAGCTAGAGGCAGACTGGAAAAGATTCCTTTAAATCTAGAACTGTGTACCATTGGAGCTCTGGGGGGCAATGCACACAGGAGGGTTTATGGATTAGGCACAGTAGGATGAATGTCCATCACCCGTTTCTTGACCTCTCTAAGGTCCTGAACTGGCCGATAGTCATTGGAATGCAGCTTCTTAACTGGTAGGAAGGGCGTGTTCCAGGCTGACTGACATTGCCTGAGAACCCCCAACTCTAGTAACTGACAGATATGAGGGGTGATGCCCTGCTTGGCTTCTAGAGGCATCAGGTACTGCCAGACCTTGGCTGGATCTGCGCCAGGCTTTAGTTTGATGAAAACAGGTGGTCTATGCTTAGCCAATCCCACACCTCCTGTCTCTGCCCATGCTTGGGGGAAGTTCCCTAGCCAGACCTCTATGGTGACACCCGGCTTTATCATTGCATCAAAAAGTCTATAGTCGTCGGCCAGTGTGGTGGTGAGGACATGCACTGGGCCCCTTGGTGGCCACAGGCTTTCACACCATCTGGTGAGAAATGTATTTGGGTCCCAGTTTAGCCAGGAGAGCTCTCCCCAGCAGGGGATAGGGGCAACCTGGTACCACTATGAATGAATGGGTCCTTTTCAAAGTCCAGATTTCTTTGGGTAGTCCATGGGTATTGTTTCATTCCAGTGGCTCCTTGTACCCAAGATTTTTTATTGGACAGGGGACCCTTTGGTTGCAGTATGACTGAATGTTGGGCTCCAGTATCAACCAGGAAATCCGTTGGCTTCCCCTCCACTTACAGAGTTACCCTAGGTTCAGAGAGGGGGTCTTTGCTATCATCTGCCCCCATGGGGAGTGTCTTTTTTTTTTTTTCAAAGATTTATTTATTATGTATACAAAGTGTGTTTGCATGTACACCTGCACGTCAGAAGAGGGCACCTGATTTCATTTTTGACAGTTGTGAGCCACCATATGGTTGCTGGGAATTGAACTCATGACCTCTGGAAGAGCAGCCAGTGCTCTTAACCTCTGAGTCATCTCTCCAGCCCTCACTCCAGTGTCTTCTTACCTCCCCATTTCTTGGATATTCCTTTGCCTAATGCCCTTCTTCCTTATAGTAAGCCCCCTGGTTATGTCCCAATCATGGCTTGTCCTTCTTCCACCTCTTACCTTCAGTGTCCTGAGCCATCTTCTTCAGTGTGCGCCTGCCATGACCAGTAGGCTCGGGGGCTTTCTAGCAAGACCTTAGCCATCTAGCTTGCTATTTCTTTGTTACTTTGTAGATTGATCCTGCTTTGCTTTTCCTCTGGACTCTCTCCATTGTTATATACCTTAGCTGCCATGGTTACTAAATCTCTGAGACTCTTTTCCTGCAAATTTTCTAGACCTCGGAGCTTTCTCCTAATATCTAGTGCCACCTGGGCCACAAAGGACATTGCTACTGTGGCCTCATGTTCAGCTGCCTCTGGATCATAAGGCCTGTACCTCTGGAAAGCTTCCATGATCCTTTCTAGGAAAGCTGCTGGGCTTTCATCTGGTCCCTGCTTAACATCATAAATCTTAGTCAAGTTAGTGGGCCTCTTGGCTGCTGCTTTGAGACCTGCCAACAGAGCCCAGCGGTGGACTAGGAGCCTCTCCTTACCTACCGTTGTGTTGTAGTCCCAGGTAGGTCTCTGCAAGGGGAAGCTGGTATCTCTATCAGCCTGGTTGGTGGTTGGCTCCCCATTTGTGCCAGGAATCAATTTCCTACCCTCCACCTGCATACATTCTCTTTCTCCCTTGGTGAACAGGATCTGTAATAGCTGCTGACAACCATCCCAAGTGAGCTGATGGGTTAAAAGAACAGTATCAAGCAATTCTATGAGATCCTCCAGATCTTCTGGGAACTTAGCATGCCTTTCCTTCCAGTTGTAAAGATCACTTGTGGCAAAAGGCCAATAATGATGAAGCTGATTCCCACGGTCATCAGCCAGCCCCGCTGCTTGGAGAGGCAGGGCCATTGTGGAATCCACCTCAGGCATGGCTGCCCGCCTGCTTCTGGTTCCTTGAGTAGGTCCTTCCGCTTGGACCTGAGCCGAGGGGGTGGGGTGGGGAGGGGCTTGCCCCCCCCCCACACACGGGTGCTGCAGGTACAGATTCTGCCTCGGCTATGGCCTCAGCTTCCATCTGGGCCCCAACGTTTTGTGGCAGTGCAGCCTGTGGGGGACGAGGGTAAGGAGAGGGGGGAGAAACTGAGTCCTCCTCTGTTCCCCCCTGTAATACTGGGTACAGGGGAGCTGCAGAGGCAGACGTGGCAGTTGGCCCTTCCAGAGCTTTTGCTCTTCTGAGCAGTGCTGTTCTGGCTACGTCCCTCTGCCATGATCAGCACTGTATTGGCTTCTGGACCTAGATAAATTGGGTTAGCATGGAGGAAGGGTTTGAAAGACTTGAGCCATGAAGGTGGGTTAAATACCATGTTCTGCCAGACCATGGTGTAGGGAAACTGGTCTGGGTGACCTGTGTCAGGTCTAAGGGCTACTGATTTGACCGCTGGGATCAATTTTGGGTCAAAAAACCCTTCCCGTGGCCATCCTACGTCCAAGATGGGCCATTTGGAGCTACAAAAGAGGGTGACTTTGTCTTTGTTAAGAGAAAAGGAGAGGTTCCATCCCCTAGCCCTAATATCTCTGAAGTGGACCAAGAGCAGGTCCAAGGGAGTGGAAGGAGTCTGTCCTATATTGTACAGCGTCTGAGTCTCGTCCAAAGAAACAAGAATAGTCACCACAGACAGACACACAAAACCAAGCAATAGATTCTGCCAGGCAAGTGGGTAAGAACCCAAAATCAGTACATTGACGGCACTTCCTGTCTCTGTAGGACCGACCCACAGGCCTATCAAACAGATGGGACCCTGTATCCCTCACAGTGCTATTGGGGAACACTGCCCCGCCAGGATCTGGGACATCTCCCGAGATCCCCGTGGCCTCGGTCCACCAGCTTGGTGTACTATCCACATGAGTGCTCCCTGGCTACCCACTGTGTAGCACCTTGAGATCTCAAAAATACACAGAATGACAGAACAGAGACACAGAACTTCGCCAAGACAACAGTGCTTACCCGGGATTCAGATCCTCTGGCTCGGGGGTCCTAGGGATTTTGGGGTTCCCAGCCAACGCACCACGATGTTGTGCCCAATTTGAGAGACCCCAAAAGACCACTAGGAGTCTGTTGCAAATCACACAAGGATCTTTATTCAAGCTTAGGCTCGGGCCTCCAATCTTACCTGACGTAGCAGGTTAGAAAGTGAGGCCCTGAGTCTCAGGGAGGCAGAGTTTTTTAAGAAATCAAAATTCTCACTACAGTCTGTTGTGACACAAAGGTGTAAATTCCTTCTCTATTATATGGGTTTCAGTTTTTTTAATCCACCTCTCACAGGTCAAATGGACTCCGGATAAGTACTGTCAATCAACAGCTTGTTCCTCCGCCTGCTGCCAGGGACTCCCTCCCCCAACCATCACAATCATAGGCTTAAAAGTTTTGATTTCTGTGAGTTTGAAGCCAGCCAGGTCTACAGAGTGAATTACAGGGCAGCCAAGGCTACCCAGAGAAAACTTGTCTCAAAAAAAAAAAAAAAAGTTCTGCTCCATTAAAAGTCTCAAATGTACATCTAAGGACAATTTTTCTCCCTAAACTTAACTTTACCTCCTGTCACTAATATTTGTTCCAGCAGATTTCCAGTCAGTTAAAGGCTGCAAACGTCTCCAACTGCAGCCTTCACGTCCCTAGCCCCAGGTGGCCATACAGAGCCTGGACAAGTGAAACAACCTGCTCTTCTCAGACTTCGCTAACATTCCAGCTTTTTAGACCTCCAATAACATCGTCCCAATGTCAACAAAAGGTTGGGATGTTGGGCTTCAGAGCCAGGACAAGTGGTTGAGGTGCCTGTCTAATACATCAAAGCAGACAGACCTGGCCTCCAGGTGCTCCCAGCATGCCTCAGTCCTTACCTGTTATAGGGTTTGGCTGACATAGCCCAACCTCTACCTTGAAATCTCCAACCCAGGGGCTGAGCTTCCCCTCCCCCAGAGGCTCTTCCTAATAAAATCCAGACATTTTGAGCTCTCTCTCTCTCTCTTTCTGTCTCACTTTCTCTGCCCTGCATGACCATGCTCTTTCCTTATCCACTCGCATCTCTGTCTCCCTGTCTGCATGGAGATTTCCCTGGCCTCATGCTTTGGGACCCATGGATTCACTCAGGAGCCATTCCTAAATAAACTTTTTTTTTTTTTTTAATTTTAATTTGGCTTGAATTGGCTTATTCTTTAAATATTTATTTATTTATTATTTATACAGTATTCTGCCTGCATGTGGGCCTACATGCCAGAAGAGGACACCAGGTATCATTATATGATGGTTGTGAACCACCATGTGGTTGCTGGGAATTGAACTCGGGACCTTTGGAAGAACAGCCAGTGCTCTTAATATCTGAGCCATCTCTCCAACCTCCTGAATTGGCTTATCTTGTCATCGGTGGAGAAAGCCTATTACAGAGTTCAAATCTTTTCATCTTCTCCATCTAGTAAGACTTTTATGCAAATATTTAAACCCCTCCACCAGTAAAACGAAGAGGCCCTGCTGCATTTTCAGAACATAAATGCCCTAAGTGGTCAAATCCTTCTCACTTTCCTTTGCAATGAATCTTAAATAAAATTTAGATTTCTGAACATGAGTGGGGTTTTGTTGTTTTTGTTTTGGAGACAGGGTTTCTCTGTGTAGCCCTGGCTGTCCTGGAACCTAGCCACCAGGTTCTCCCAGCATCCCTCAGTCACTACCTGTTACAGGGTATATCCAGCCAAGGGACTCAGCTGCTCATCCCCAAGAGACTTCCCCATATAATCCAGCCATTTTGGCTACCTACCCTCTTATGGTCTATCTTCCTGGCCTACTGGTCCAGCTTCTACCTCTTTCCTATCCCTTCTCCTCACATGGCCTGGTTCTGGATCATGTTCACTCAGGATTCTCCCAGCTGTCCTGCCTCTGGCTATGCTCTCCTTTTTATCTACAATAAAGTTTTCCTACACCATAACTAGGAGCAGTCATGTCCTTCCCTTCTTTTTTTTTTTTTTTTTTTTTCCTTTCAGTTTTGAGCAGGAATGGAACCACCATCCTCTGGAATTGAAGCCAGTGCTCTGAACCACTGAGCTATCCCATCTCTCTAGCCAATCTCTCCAGCAATTCTTTTGAAACTGACCAATTGCAAAAGACTGAGGCCAGCCAGACCCTGTCCAATGAGGAAAGGACACAGTCCCCACTTTACTTAGAATAAAAACCAAGTCTACCTTCTGCCCAGGTGTGCTGGCTTTTGGGGAGCAGGGCACCCTCCTGAACATGGCTACAGTCTTGCCTTTTTGGAGACACCTCAGCTGGAGCGGTGGTCTCTTTCTTTTCTGCCTCAGCTTGTTCCTAACTGGCTCTCACCTCCTGTAAAGTCTGTTTGTTCTCTAACTTGAGCCCATAAGGCAACTACAATTAGCGTGGAAGCCTGGCACCTCTGCCTGCTGTTTTGTGGTTATCTCCTTGACTTTGGCTCAGACTCCTGCTTGATTCTACACAGGCAGGATGGGCAGGAAGGGGTGTCCCTACCTAGTCTACCTGTATCTCATCGCCTTTCGATGCTGAAGCAAGAGAGATAAGGCGCTGTCCTCAAACTGCAGTCACCTTCCAGTCCAGGAACCACCACAAAAGCCCCTGGGATAGACAGAGCAACTACAAGTAAGGGCAACTGGACCATTATCTATGAGGGCAAGGCTGCACCCTGGAGCAGGAATGACCTTCCGCTGGGAACCAGATGGTCTGCTCCCCACAGCGGACAGGGCAATGACCTTTCCTGTTGAACCCAGGGCCTCATGCATGCTAGGCATGACTCCACAGCTGAAAGGCCTCTGGTGGTTTTCCTGGAGACTGACACCCACATTATTTTTAGAGTACGGTTTTGTTTGTTTGTTTGTTTGTTTGTTTGTTTCTCCATTGGCTTGGAGCCTGTCCATTAGGCTTGGCTGGACAGTCAGTAAGGCCAGGAAGCTCTGGCCCCCAGCGTTGGGACCACAAGCATGTGCAATCACACTCAACTTTTTACCTGGGTTTTGCGATCCAACAGATTTTTGTGCTTTTGCATTAAAGTGGCTGAGCCTCCTCCCCAGCCCATTCCAGCTCCTTACTGAGAGACCGGGGTGGGGCTCAGTTCACACGCTGCTTACACTACTTACCTGGACCACTCAGGAAGCCCTGGGTTGGATCTTCAGCACAGCATAAAACCCACCACGGTGGCTCACGCTTCTAATCCCAGCCCCCTGGAGACCTCCAGTTCAAGGCTACCCTGGTGTACACACAGTCAGAGGTACAAAAATAACAAACACACACACACACACATAAAAAAACAAAACAACAACAACAACAACAACGCCAGCAAATCAAGTCAGCCAGTTAGGGCTCCTGCTGCTAAGCCTGACAGCCTGACTTTGATCTACAGGATCTCCACAGAGAGAGAACCATTTCCAGTAAGTTGTCCTTTGAGCGCCACGCATACACTGCAACAAAAAATGAACCAGGCCACATCTTGACCCGGCCTGCTTTGTTTCCGGGTGTCTGCTTGCTTGTTTCATTCACTGTGTAGCCTGGGCTGGCCTTGAACTCAGTGTTCCTCTGCCTTAGCCTCCTGAATGCTAGGATTACAGGCCTCCTTCCCCATGCCCAGCTTAATTCTGCATACCTCTTGCACCCTACTCCACCTCTTTCTCTTAATTTAATGCTCACCATAAGCTTGGAGCCACTGGACCGTTTCATCTGCTCTTCTCCCAGGCATCAACAGTCAGTCTCTATCCTTTCTCTTCTTTTAATTAGTACGTTGGCCAAGCCTCGCCTGTAGGGCTGTGCTTTTACCCTAAAAGTCTGGTTACAGTCCGAACATTAATAAACCAAGTGACAGGCTGGAGAGACGGCTCAGAGGTTAAGAGCACTGGCTCCTCTTCCAGGGATCCTGAGTTCAATTCCCAGCAACCACATAGTGGCTCACAACCATCTATGATGAGATCTGACGCCCTCTTCTGGAATGCTGGCAGAACACTGTATACATAATAAATCTTTTTTAAAATATTATTTTATGTGCATGAGTATTTTCCCTGTATGTGTGTTCACCACGTGTGTGCTGATGCCTGTGGAGGTCAGAAGAGGGTATGAGATCTCCTGGAACTGGAGTTAGAGATGGTTGTGAGCCAGCATGTGGGTGTTGGAAACTGAACCCAGGTCCTCTGCAAGAACAACATGTGCTCAGGGCATGGTGGCACACGCCTTTAGTCCTAGCACTCAAGTGACAGACGAAGGAGCATCTCTGAGTTTAAGGCTAGCCTGGTCTACAGGGTGAGTTGCAAAACAGACAGAGTTACACAGAGAAATCTTGTTGTGGAAGGGGAAAAAAAAAAAAGCAATGTGTACACTGAACTGCAGAGCTACCTTGCCAGCTCCATCTTTTTTCTTTTATAAGTATGAGACAGGGTTTCACTATGTAGCTCAGGCTAGCCTGAACTCAGAGTTCTACCAAACTCTCCTGCCCCATCCCCACCACGACCCTGGCACTAAGTGCTAGAATTCTTTTTTCTTTTTCTTTTCTTTTTTTTTTTTTTTTATACAGTGTTCTGCTTGCATGTGTGCCTGCACACCAGAGAAGGGCACCAGATCTCACTATAGATGGGCTATGAGCTACCCATGTAGCTATAGCTACCATGTGGTTGCTAGGAATTGAACTCAGGACCTTTGGAAGACCAGCCAGTGCTCTTAACCTCTGAGCTAAAGTGCTGGGATTCCATAATCTATATTGTACCACAAGGCCCCCCTCAAAATGTGAACTCTTGGGAACACACACTTAAGCCACACCTAAACCATAGCACCTCACTTCTGCCAATTCTTTTTTGCATCATTGCATCGTAACAACCCCTCCCCCCAAGTTTGACAAGTTTTTCTCTCATGATTGATTGATTGCATGATGCTTTGGGTTAGGACTACGTTGGGACCAAGTCAGAATGAGTAGGCCCACAGAGCCACAGTCTGAGGAAGCATCCGTTGGAATCCTGATGCCTGCTTGATCTGGACCCTCACTCTCCAGCAGGTGTCTTCACCAGACAGAAGGGTTTGAGAGATCAGCAAGAGAAGGTGTGCCCACCTGGATCTTAGCCCGGTACTAGCGACTGAAACAGTCCTCTCCACCAGGCCTGACAACCACCCTGCATATATCCCCAGCTCCTGACCAGTGTTGTTTGTTTGTGGTCTCGGTTTGTTTTTAATTTGGTTTTTCAAGACAAGAGTTTCTCCTTGTAGCTCTGGCTGTCCTGGAACTAACTCCTCTGTAGACCAAGCTGGACTCAGGGATTGGCACCCGCCTCTGCTCCTGAGTGCTAGGATTAAAGGCGTGGGCCACCTCTGCAGCCACTGGGCTTCCTGACAAATCCTTTTATTACTTAGCTAATTCAGGACAAGCCACCTGGCTAATCTCAGTGAAACAGATCTCAAGTCCTGTGAGCACTGTTACAGTCATCACGCAAAGGGGTATGCCTGCCAAGGACTAAACAACCAGCCATTTCTGCCTACCACATGGCCTTAGGGAGAAGATTAAACAAAAGGTGTGGTTATCACACCCTTTTAAAAGTAAAGTTTGAAAGGATTAAGGTATTGCCCAGAGATCCCTTCAGACAAAAGGGTGCCTAGCATGATTAACTGGGCTGTACCTCAAAAGCCTGATATGCCTTTTGTTAAGCCCATATCTGATATTAAGTCTAAGGAGAAAGCATGAAAGAACGGTGGGCAGGACTTTGGCCCATTAAATTGTCTGGAATCAAATACACAGAACATGCTCAATTCTGAGAATCACTCTGGCAAAGTGCCCCAACCTGGACTGGAAAGAGACTAATGACATAACCTGATCTCCACCCTTCGATTTTGTACAGACAGAAAAGAAGTTGAGAAGCTTGGGGAGCCACACGGAGCATGCATTCCTCAGCGGCTTCCTCTGATGTATACACTCAGATGCCCACAAACTCTACATACAAAAAAAAAAAAAAAAAAGACATAAAATCTTTACAAACAAATAAAATGAGCCAGGGATGGATGGTGGCATGTGCCTTTGATTCCATTACTTGGGAGGTGGGTCTCTGAGCTTGATGACAGCCTAGTCTACACAGTGAATTCCAGGCCAGCCAACTCGACAAAGTGAGACCCTGCTTCAAAACAAACAAGGGGAATAGACACATAAAAGGGGGGAGGGGGAGCTACAGGCTTCTGAGTAACTCAGAAGAGCAAGGAGGTTTGGCATTGCTGCCTGATAGAACCTGAAACTACATACAGGAGGGGCTTCTGGGAAACTAGTTTATCCCACTAAAGGGATAGTCGTCGGTGCCCCCCCCCCCGGCATGTGACTTAGTTAGGGGTACTATTGCTATGATAAACACCGTGACCAAAAAAAAGCAATTCCAGAGGAAAGGGTTTATTTGGCTTATGCATCCATGACACTGTTCATCACTGAAGGAAGCTTACTGGCTCGCTCCACATGGCTCACTCAGCCTCTATTTTTCCTTTCTTCTTTTTCTGAGACAGGGTTTCTCTGTGTAGCCTTGGTTGTCCTGGAACTCACTGTGTAGACCAGGCTGACCTTGAACTCAGAGAACTGCCTGCCTCTGCCTCCCTAGTACTGGGATTGAAGGCGTCCTCCACACACCACCCTGTGGGTCTCTCAATCATCGCTAAGTTCCCAGCTCCTGCCGACCAGCACTGTGTATCCCGACAAAGCACAGGCTTCAATTCTTAGTGTCTTTGTAGTTTAGTATCTTGTTAATCATGGCCGATTCTTCAGCCCCAGTTAAACCAAAACTACAGGATCTTAAACCAAAATAGCAAATGGCCTTGATAGCTTTCAAACTTCGTCTAAAATCTGTCAACCCAGGTCTATCAATGGCCTTTCTAGCCCAAGGTCCTTCCACAGTCTTCCCTAAAGAATTGTCAGGTCTGTCACAGCAATACCCCATTCCTGGTGCCAATGTGTCTTAGTTAGGGTTTCTGCTTCTGTGATGAAAACTCCAGGACTAAAAGCAAGCTAGAGAGGAAAGGGTTTAATTCAGTTTATACTTCTTTATCTCTGTTCCTCACCAAAGGAAGTCAGGACAGGAACTCAAAACAGGGCAGGAACCTGGAGGCAGGAGCTGATGCAGAGGCCGTGGAGGGATGCTGCTTACTGGCTTGCTCAGCCTTTCTTATAGAAAGACTCAGGTTTCTCATCGAAGCCAAGATGACCAACCCAGGGACGGAACTAGCCACAAATGGGCTGGGCTCTTATCGTCAATTACTATTTAAGAAATCGCCTTCCAGCTGGGTCTAAGGAAGAAGACATTTTCTCAGTTAAGGTTCCCTCCTTTCAGGTAACTAGTTTGTGTGTCACACTGACGTAAGATCAGCCAGCACAGCATGTAGTCAGGTGACCTCAGATTTCTTGAAGAGGTGGGTTCCTGGCTCAATGATTGAGAGACCCTCTCGAATTAACAATTTAAAAGAAAATTTTTTTAAAAATGTTTGCCTTCTTGTATTTATGTGCACCACATGTGTGCCTGGCCTCAAATGCTATTCTTTCAACCTCAGTGGACCTCAGCAAAGCCCAGATAACTTCATCTTGGATCTCCTGGAGCTGGAGTTACCATGAGGCTCTGAACATCCTGAAACTATGTAGACCAGGTTAGCCTTGCACTCAGATATCCACTTGCCTCTGCCTCCCAAGTACTGAGACTAAAGCTATCCGCCACTAGAACATTTCTTGGAATGCTCTTATCCACCTGGTTCCTTTCGTATGTCAAGCCAGTGGTTTTCAACCTTCCCCATGCAGTTGCAGCTGCCTCTCTTCCTTAACACAGTTCCTCATGTTATGGTGACCCCCAGCTATAAACCTTATTTTTGTTGGAGCTGGCTCAGCGTTAAGGGCAATGGCTGCTCTTCCAGAGGGCCCAGGTTCAATTCCCAACACCCACATGGCAGCTCACAATCATCTATTAATTCTAGTTCCGGGGGAATCTGATATTCTGGCTTCTGCAGGCATCAGGCACACGTGTTGCACAGACATACATGTAGACAAAACACACATACACACAGAAAGACTATTTTTGTTGCTACTTCATAACTAATTTTGCTACAGTTATGAAGCATAATGTAAGTATCTGTTCTCTTCCCTTTTTTGTTGTTTTTTGAGAAAGGGTTTCTCTGTGTAGCCTTGACTGTCCTTGGATTTGCTTTGTAGACCAGGCTGGCCTTGAACTCACAGAGATCCGCCACCTCTCCCTCCCTGAGGGGCTGGGATTAAAGGTGTGAGCTACTGAGAGCTAGGTATCTAATTTTTTAAGTTTAGGATTTAACTCCAATTTAAGAAGCCAAGGCCTGGTCAGGTGTGACATTATCTTCCTGGAAGGTCAGCACTGGAGACCAAGGCAGGTGACTGAGAGTATGAAAGCGGCCTAAGCGACAGAGTGAGAGCCAGGCGTGGTGAAGGCACACCTGTAATCCCAATACTTGAGAGGCAAGGCAGGAGGATCTATGCAAATTCAAGACCAGCCTGGTCTACACAGCAGGTCCCAGGCCTAAGTGGGACTGCTTCAAAGAGCCACAAAGGACCAATGATGGTCCTTATTCCTGTAATGGACAATTATGAGTTGTCTTACTCTCCTGCCCTTAGCAGAACTGTCCACAGATGTGCCAGAAAACACAGTGCTCCACTGTGAAGCAGATCAGGTCTTGAAGAGGGAGCCCAGAAGAAAGCTTACCATAACTTCAATGGTTTCCATAAAGCCAAGCTGCCTCTCTTCCTTCAGGGGCCTCAAGTCCCTGCCATCGGTGAATGTGTCGCAAACCACCGAATCTGTGTGGCAGTTGACGGATGAGCCCAGAAATCAGCTCAGACAGTAGAAACAAAATAGCTTTGGGCTATACTCTATGAATGGCAAAACATTTCTTCTGGGGTTTGCCAAACAACGGAGAACAAAGGGAAGGAACCAAAGACTTGGTGACAAATTGCACTGGTGAAGCAAGAGAGAATGAACACCATCTTTCAGGAGATGACAATGCAGAACAGGTTTGAAGCCAAAGGAAAGCGGCTGCCGGGTGGGTCCACTCCCATCCAGAACTCAGCCATCCGAAGCCAAGCCTCTGGACACTAAGGCAGGTAAACTGAGGCCAGCCTGGGCTACACAGTGAGAAGGTACCTCAAAAAGCAAAGGAAAGGCAGGAGTGAGGGAAGGAGGAAAGGAAGAAAACTAAGCTTGAAGAAGCTAACTCTTACTACATCAATTAGTGTACTAGCTACTTTTACCTATGACAACACACGACAAAACTTAGTATTTTAACCCACTGTTGCCGGCCGTCAATTGCACCGACATGGCAGAGCACAGCAGCTCCTCATGATGTGGAGGGAGCGGAGGCAACCTGTGCCGAGCCTCCTGCTGTCAGTCCCTCCTGGCCAAAGCCTGCAGATGGTGCCAAGCGGACCCTGATGACAGGGTCCCCCTCCTCCAGGCAACCCCCAGTGAACACCGGCGGCAGGCACCCCCAGGGCTGCACTCCCCTCCCAGAAGCACAGGCACACTCGGTTTTCAATAGAAGTTTCCTTTTATTTTGAGATTGAAACAGTGGAATGAAATTGCTTTGAGGCTGGAACAATGTTCACCGGGAAGGAACCCGGAGTGCTTGCTCACCCATCAGAGAAACAAAACTTGCCAGGTCCGAGCCAGCTGCCCACCTACCTCCCCCAGATTCAAGAACAGAGGATGGGAGGAGGGCACAATCAAAATTCAGGGTTGTAACCGCTGGCAGAGTTGCGGTAAAGTACAATTTCCACAGTTGTCTCGATTACAGAATACAACAGTCGCAAGCAGCAGCCCTCCAACCCCTCCCAGGTTTCCCCTCAAAACCAAACCCCTCACTGGACGCTGCATCTTAGGACTTAGGGGAGTGGGCTCTTGACCTAACTGGTTTCGGAGACCACAATCACGATTCTGAAGACAAGGGAGACTCAAATGGCGGGAAATGTTTATTCATTATGCTAATCTGTAATCTGCTTAAATTCATTTTAAATGAGCTTACTGGCAGTGGTCACAAGTGGTCCCTAACCACCTGCCAAGAAAGAACAGAGTCAGGATCCACCCGACCCAACCCACGGTTCCTGCCTGGAGTCACCTGGCTGGGAAGGCAGTGACAGGAAACTCAGGTGGGTCTCACTGGCAGCCATGGGGTGGGGACGGGTCAAGCCAAGGAGCACACTGGGAAAGCTGTACCTGATCAGCACTATATAGATTGCATTATCTTAAGTGAAGAAGACTGACAAAGAGTGAAACTTACGGATGGGGAAGAGAGAGAACAGTTTCAGAAATTAATCCTGTGGTTACGGGAAATTGTCTCCCTACTTTAAAAGAAAAAAAAAATTTTTTTTGGTTTTTTTTTTTTAATATTTTTTGGAAAGTATTTTTAAGGTAATATTTTTTTTCCTTTGGAAAAAGAGACCTTTTCCCCCCCTAACCTAAGCAAATGGAGTTGCCACTACCTAATCTCTATATTGTTCTGCTAAGAGGTAGATAAAAACAAAAGTGAAACGGGGCTTCTATGGGGAGGTCCGTTAGAGGGTGGGGAGGGAGGGGCTAGCTCACCAACTACAAAGGTGGCTGGTGGACCGGGCCTGGCCCCAGAGCAAAGGATCCTGCTCCATCTCAGAGCCAACTGGCCCCCCATGGAGAAGGGGAGTGAGTGGAGGTAGAGGATGTCGAAAACCCTGTTGAAGAGGCCCTGGTTCCAGGACTTGCCAGCGTAGGAGCTGAGGGACCCCAGCCCCAGAACTCCCCTCCAGCCACTCCTAAGAGACAAGCCCACTCCTTTCCTCACCGGCTGGTCCACCCAAGCTGACGGCTGAGAGAGGGACAAGCTGGAGGGAAAAGGAATGAAAGCATGGGTGAGGAAAGCAGAAAGGGGGGGGGGCGGGGGGGAACACGAGATGCCGAACCCTGCCAACCCGACCTATGAGAAGGGATCCTGGCAGGCCTGCCTGATCCCCAAGACAAACCTCAACTCTCTTCTGGCTGGGAGTCATACCCTCATGCATGAGCCCCTGCCCTTATTTCCAATTTTACTGTAAGGACTGAGGTAGTTCATCCATTTATACTCGTAGCATTCATCATCTGTGATTACCAAAGACACGTGCTCAGGAGCTTCCTACTATTTAAGAAAAACAAATTCTCTTCTTCTGTCAGTCCACATCCAACCATTTGAGGGCATCCATGGTGCCACCACAGCACGGAGGGCCGAGGTTTTGGCCCACACACTAGACCCCTCAGGCATGTGGCCTCCTCCCACATCCTGTCCCCTCACTGAGATGTATCCAAAGGAAAGAAAGAGTTCTAGCTGGTATTACTCTGTGTCTGAATACGAGAGAAACATTCTGCACCTAAACCACCGAGCGTCTAAGAGGAAAATGGCTTTTACGTCCCCTGCGTTAATGAGGAGTTCTCTTCAATCTTCCTACAATGTCCTGTCAAGCAGAGCTGTTTTCCTTCTATTGGTTTTCAACAAACAGGCAAAACAGTTGTGTGGTTTGATTGGCAAAGCCACTAGGATCTCCCCCCTCCCCCAAACACTTAGGGAGAGAGGAGGAGAGCTCCCCACAAGAGAGGGGGAGAAGAGCTGCCTACAGGGCCGGCTCCTCCTGGGGCCCAGGCCTGGCGCCCTCCGGGGCTGAGGTAGGTAATAGCACTGATGGTTCCCAGTTTGGCAGAGGGTATCTGGGGAGGGAGGAGGGGAAGGCACCCTTGAGAGCTAACTGAGGCCCCTCCTCGCTGCCAGTCTGCCAGGCCTGAAGGGAACTTCCCAGTGCCATCTCTGCAGTGGGACAAGGGAGGAGAGCAGTCCCACGAGGAGCCCAAAATATTCCCTCCTTCCCCAAAGTGCAACAGGGAGCCAAAGGACCCCCCTTTTTCCCTGCTCCCTAGCCCTTGGCAAGCACCACTCCCAAATACCCCAGGAGCTTCAGAAGAGTGGATACTTGTCTTCAGTGTGCACTCTCTCCAGGCCCCTCTCCTTTGCAGACAGGCCTAGTAGATGTAGGACAATGGCCAGCCACTGCTTTGACTCAGAAACAGCCTCTCAGCCTCTGTCTGTCTGTCTGTCTTTGGCACAAAGGAAAACGGACATACAGAACCAACTGGAGGCCCCTGCTCCAGCATCCTCTGGGTTTTTACATGGAGTCTCTTAGGCTAACAGTGAGGCATGAACTTTCCCCCCAAAGCAGAGAGCTGGGGGGGGGGGGGGAGATGAAAAGCAGAAAGGACTGGAAAGAACAAGGGCCACACAACTTCCCCGTCCTCAACTACGGTTCTCTCCTGCCCTGCCAAGAACCCCTCCGGCAACCAAGTCCACAACTCAAACTGCAAAAGGCAACCAGACCCCAAGAGGGGGTGTTAAAGCCACTTCGGTGTAAGCGGCAGACGCAGCTTCAAAGTAAGTCAGTGAATCAAACCATTTGGCTTTTCATGTGTTTCAAAGAATTTAAAAAATAGATCCTAAAGAGATGGTCCTTTCACAAAAAATATATGTGTAGCGTGCACACATACACCTCTCTCTATATATACACCTTAGAGCACCAAAGCGTTTATTTTAAAAGTTGCTTTTCTCAAAACCGTCCAAATCTCCCAAGTGCTTTTTGTAATAGTTTGCTATCTTACCCAGGATGGGGGAAAAGAAGAGGTACCGAGCAGGGTAAAGAGCTGCCCTAAGATCTGGCCTTTGGGTCACCAGATGACCCAAGACAGACTCTCCCTTCCTGCTGACCTCTGGACCCCAATCCATGTTCTTGCTTTCCAGCAAGGCAACTTGCCCAATCCATGTAAGTTTTCAGGTCCCTTGCCACACTTTCTGATCTCTTCTGGGAGCTCAATCAGCCAAAGGAAAAGGACTTGGGCATAAGGTGTGAAGGGAGCAGGCCCCCAAGGAATGGAACACTCCAACAATCTCATCCAGGTACTGTGGGATTCCCCCCCCCCCATGGTCACTTGAACCGGGTATCAAAGCATGCTTGCTGCAAGAAATCCACTTGAAATCAGGAAATGGCTGACGTCTGAACATTGTTGGCTTTGTTTGGGGACAAAGGACATAGAGCCAGGTGAAGGTTGGGAGACCCTTTGTGTCTGGGACAGGTGGGAAACTTAATTCTCTTGGCCTGTTACCATCCGAAAGACTTTCTCTCTTTGGACTACATGGTCTGGAGCCTACGAGGGGCTGTGACAGAGACTAAGCGGTAAGATGGTACCAGCTCAAGATCCTGTCCCACTCAACGTTCACTGTCTCTCCTTAGCCCCTCTTGGCTACTCACCACCCTAAAAAATAATAATAGTAATAATCAAGAATTTAACAGGTCCGCTTTTAGAATCAACCAGATCAACCTAAGAAGACAGGGAGGTGGGGGAGGGCCGTTACTGAGGATCTGCTTGCCCTGCAGTCTCTGAATGATACAGACTAGAATAGCGAGGTGGATGGAAATGAAACAATAACCAAAAAATAAACACAAAAAGCACCACCATGACAAACATGGCGGGCCTCTCTGACAGAGAGAGGGTGGCCTTGTCTTTCTCCCATAAATGGAATCTTGGCTCCCATATTTTTAAAGAAATACAGGTTTTCTTAAAAGGGTATATTTTTTAGTTATCATTTCTCTCCTCGATAAAACAGAGGCAATATCTTAAAATAATGTGGGAAAACCCAGCTAAGGTACTGTCTCACCAGAGAGGGAGGCGGAAGAGTGCCCACAGTCAGTTTTGGTTAGTAGACACTTCTGTTTGGTCCCCAAGGGTTCAAGCTCTGCTAGATCTTAAATCCTGCTTTGAGGTCAGAGATCAGATCCTGGCAAGGTCCTGGGACATCGTCACCCTTGTGGTTACCTGCTCCGCCTTGGCCTCCTCCCCTGGAGCCAGCCCCCAACCCCCACCTTTCCCCACAGGGCCTGTTCTCCACAGAGCTCCTAAAGAGTTACTGGCTCATGTAAGAAATTATGAAACATAACTTTCTCATTTTTTTCTTTTCATTAAAAAAATAAAATATTCAAGACTATCAGCTTCTCTTTTGCTTTTCTTTTTTATATAAAATATCAGCAAGCCGCAAAAAATTAAAAAAATTAAAAAATTAAAAAAAAAAAAAAAGAAAATGAAAAACCGGGGTTTAGGGAACAAAGGGAAATCATTGCTGAGGTAACTTCACACCTTGAGGTAGTTCACTTAGCACAGCACTGCCTAGCTCCACCCACATGTCATGGTTGCTTTGTCACTGTTGTCCTTGCAATGTCTGGAAGAGGGGAGCTCGATGCATGGGCTTCTCCACATGCAGAGAGGAGCCTTCCTTTCTTCCCAGCACGCTTGACAGTATTGTCCAGGGTAGCTAAAGTGCATTACCTGGCTAATATGCATTACATTCAGTACAGTATCAGGAGGGAAGGCGGAACCTCAATGGTGGCCGCCGACCTCCGTAAGGGCTGAACTTCCAACAGGATCTCCTTGAGCCTGCTAAATTAATAAGTTAGGTGTGTTCAGCCCTTTGTGCACAATGCTGCTGGTAATCTGAAGTTTGTTTCCAGGCATGCCTTTCATAATGACAATGACAATTCATGGAGGCATAAGCAGTCAGTCAAATACTCCTCTAGAATAAAAACAGAAGCAATAGTCTCCAATTTACTAAGTCTGCCAGAAGATGACTTTAAGCTTTGTCGGGAGCTCGGGGGTCGGGCTGTAGTCCCACCGCAAGGAAGCAGTGCTGTGGTGGGACACAGCGCGATGCCTGCCCCAGCCCTCCTAAGAGCACACACGGCTTGGAGCGAGAGCACCTTGGGGCCACTCAACTCCTCCATGGAACTGAGACTTTATCAAAGGGAGCTCACACCCCCTTCCCAGAGCTCATACATCCGATCATTAAAATAGACTTTAAAAAAATATAAAATCCGCCTGAGAATGATGGGAATCAGGGACAGAGGTCAGCCCCTACCCCGCTGAGCACGCAGCACACCCATGTGTACCAGGGCACCGAGCAGGATCCACAAGGTTGGAGGGGCTTAAATGAGGGGGGAATCTTGGTGAGGAAGCCCCAGCTGCCTGGGAGAAATTTTAGTTGTGCCAATTTTCCAAGATGGTGATCTGCAATATCTCAACCATAAGGGCACGGAAATTTTTTTCCTCTTTGTGATGCCAAAGATGGAACCCAGGGTCCTGCACATGCCAGGCAAGTACTCTGACCACTGAGCTCTATCCTTAGCCCAAGGCCTCCTTTTAAACGTGGATCAGTATTTATTTTAAGTATTTCTCTCTCCTTCTTTACATGTTGCTGTTCCCAATGGCTGGTTAAGGAAGGATCAAAATTCAACTATAGACAAGTGTTCTCCACAAAGCTGTGTTCTAGCCCTCTTCCCTCAACATCCCTTCCCTAAAATAACAAGGCTAAAACAGTGTAAATGAATACAGGAAGAGGTAAGGTGTTGGTCGAGGCATTAAGAAGGGGAGGAATTTTCATCAAATAACCAAGAAGGCAAGAATGGGGAAGAGGGGTCAAGAAACAAACCATCCTTTAAGGTTTTAGAAAACCTGAAGGAAATTTTATTTCTCTTCCCCATTGGGATCTGACCCATCCTTCTGACAGCTGGAGAACTTCCTCATAACAATCCACGTTTAAAAGCAACCCGAGCTACAATTGCAATGGTGATATGCCAAGGGGTGGGCCATGGCCAGCTGGCTGAATTGGGGATGAGAGATCAGGATTCCTCACTGAAACATTTTTTTCAAGTCAGTGTGCAAACCTGATCTCCAGCCAGGCCCTAAGGCCCCTGATTCCCACTCATTCTCAGGCCTGCTGGGAAGAGCACACGGGCCCTCCACTGCCCTCCAGCTCTGCGGTTTGCCTGCTGATCTGGAGCCAATAGGACAGGAGGGGGCGGGGTCACTTCCTCCGAGCCTGGGCCTGGTTGCTCTGCCCCTTCTGGTGCTGCTGCTTAACCTGAGCCAGGATGTCTCGGATCTTGCGCTGGGCCATCTGCATTGAGAACAGGCAAGGATGAAGGTGAGGACCTCCAAAGAGAGAAGCTTTGCACACCAGAAATGGCTTTCGTGACACAACAGACTCTACTACATAGAGGAAGAAGCTGAAATGGTATGGCAGCTCCTGGGATGGAGACATTTCATGATATCTCAATCCTAAATTAGATGGGGCCACCTAAAACTACTATGCAAGGAACAGTGAGGTGAAGCGCCCAGACACGGCGTACCCAACAGTGAGGTACACTCAGTTGCTCTATGAAAATGGATGAAGCGCCCAAGAGTAGCTTCCACTTCGCTTCGTGTTGGCGCTGCTGGAAGGATGGCTCAGCAGTTACAAGCACTGGAGGCTTGTTCAGGACCCTGGTTCATAACGTGTTTATACCCCACTTCCTACATGGGAACTAAACAACTGTTAAAGTCTTGTTTTGCCAATGCCATCTTCTGGCTTCTGAGGGCCCTGTGCACAGGTACACAGGCATAGATGTTGTGACTGGCAAAACACCCATTAACATTGAAAAAAGAAAAGGAAATCTAAAAAGAGTTCCTCCCACTAGAAGTAGTGGTCCCTGCCTTTAATCCCTGTATTCGAAAGACGCAGGCAGATGGATCTATGAGTTAGAGGCCAGGTTGGTCTACGTAGCAAGTTCCACATCAGGACTACATAGTAGTGATCTTTTCTCCAGGAGGAAGAATAAAAAGCCAAAGGCAAAGCGGAATCCACATGGGTTCACCCGCCTGTCTCCTTTCCATAAAGGGAGTGAGTGCTTGACTGAAGATGCTGGTCCATCTTCAGTGTTTGAGTTCAGACCAGGTATGATTTCAACATGTGAGATAAAGGCAAGAAGACTTCCCAAGAGTTGAGACTAGTGTAGGCTAGACAGTGAGTCTGTACACACACACACACACACACACACACACACACACACACACGAAGAAAGGGACAGAGAAGGAAGGATCTCATTGGCCTTGATATTTTACATAGATTTCCACTGGCTCCTTTTTCTGAATAACTGAGACAGTGTATGCAATGCACCTGGCACTGCGTGAGCTGGGACACACCACCATCAACCTTACAAGCCTCATTTCCCTCATTTGAATAATGTGGTTCTTAGGGGGCTTAACTGAGTTAATAGCCACAAAACCTGTGAGACAATGCTGGGTCTATTATGACCATCAATCTTAGCTATCATTCCTGTGGCTTTCACCATTTCCCAAAGATCCTTAAAATATTGCTGCCAAACCCAGGTAACAGAGCAGGCAGAAAGGGTGTGTGTGTGTGTGGTGTGTTTGAGCTGAAAGCATGAGTTTTGCCCCCTAATTACTCAAGCAGCCCCCAGGGGAAGCCACAGCACACTGGTAAGCTAGATATAGTACTGGGGTGATGTTTGAGAGTTTAGGAGTGTTCCTTTGTCAATCCTATTTTCCTCCCCTTGCAGAGGGTCAATGAAAATTTTGAACATAAGATTTGCTTAGCTTCCTGGCTTCAGAGCCACCCCACCGACTAGCAGGAAAGGGGTTGAAGTTACAAATGATACAAAGCCAGGTACAGGGACACACGTGTGACCCCAGCTTTCAGGAGGCTGAAGCAGAGGTTTTACTGGGAGTGGAAAGCTGGCCTCTTTTGAATAGATGGTGAGTTAGTGGTAGGCCAGAGGGTTTAACAGGGAGTAGGAGAGAATTGGGAGAGGCCTGAAAAGAAAACCCAGGATGTCACTAGTCTTATTGTCATCCTTCCACGAACGAAGCTGAATACTAACTTCTGATCCAGCTCAAAAGGGGTTCAGGACAACTACAGAGACTTTGAATAGAGAAAACATACAGTCATAAATTTCATAAATAAGCATTGATAAACATAAATGAGCCGATTTGCAGAAGTTGGTTCTCTGCCACTATGTGGGCACTGGAGACTGCACTCAGGTTCACTTGATGGTGAGCATCCCCCCCCCCCCCCCACAGGGTTTCTGTATGTAGCCCAGGCTGGCCTCTAACCTAGAGCTCGCCTGCCTCTGCCTCCTGGGTGCTGAGATTAAAGGCCTGCATGTCTACACCCCACAGTAGTGGTAAGCACTTTACCACTGAGGACTAAACAGGAACAAAACGTTCTCACAATCATTTACCCTTGCATGCTGAACCAGACCAAACCGGCCCAGAGCAGGGAGGTTACGGTTGGTCCTGCATAGGGCCTATGCAAATCAAGGCACAGATCAACCTTGACAGCCTTCCTCCATTGCTCTGCTCCTGGCTCCCGAGTCCTCTGGAGGATGGTACATACCTGGCTGGCATAGAAATGTCCGATGATCTTAACAATGACTTGGTCGTTCTCATCTGGGGTCTGGTCTCTTGGTACTACCACCTCAGCTGCGGTCAAGTTCTGCAGCTCATTCACCTAGGGGTGGAGTGGTCAGAGAGCTCAAAGCACCAGCAATGAAATGTGCATAGAGGGATGAGGGCAACTCAGTGGTAGAATGCTTTGCACATGAGGTCCTGGGTTCAAGACCTAGCACCAGAAGAAGAAGGGGAAAAAAGTAGTGGGACTAGAGGGTGAATGAAACATGGAAGGATTCAGGCACCAGGTGTTGGGAAGTAAAATCAAGCCAGTAGACAAATGAGGCTAGAGGTGAAAAAGCTAGAGAAAGATGTGGGTTTTAGAGACCAAGGGCTGAGCTTTCAGCCCTCAGAGCTCACCGTTTTGCCGCCTTTGCCGATGACCCGTCCAGCTGCTGAAGCTGGAACCCGGATGTGGGTCTCCAGCTTTACTTCCTCCTTGGGACCAAAGAAATTCTCTTCTTTCAATTTGCCATAGATTCTTCCCTGAGCCTAGGGAGAGGAGGTCACGGTTAAAAGGCCAGGTATCTAGGTGGAAGCAGTGTAGTTCCAAGCTGAGGCCTAGCCTTTTCCATCCAACTGGCCAGAATTCTACCCAGGAAGACCAACCAGTTAAGGCAGATGGTTGTAAACCTCCAGCGGGTGACCCTCAGTGTTTCCTGTGATAACCTGTAACGCTGGAGACCCTCGAGTTAAGACCCATGAGTAAATGAATGTCCCACACTACAGAGGCAGGAGAATTACCAAAAGTTCATAGCCAACTTAGTCTGGCTAGCTAGTTTGAAACCAGCTAGAATTCCATACGGAGACCCTGAAACCGACATAATCTCTTCCCACACTTAGAGGTTCTGGGATGACTTACGTGGATGGGGTAAAAACCAGTGCACTACACCCATGAATGGACACTCCTTGGGTGCCTAGAAAGCTGCCCAGTCTATCCTCACAGAGATCAGGTAAAGCAGCATAGTCACAGAGAAAGGGAGCTGACCTCAAATGCAAATACCTCACATCCCCTTCTTGCCTACACTCCTGTGTGGACCATGAGGAAGTGAAGGAGGAAGGGAGAAATGAGCAGAAATTAAGCTTGACAGCATACTTGAGGCAGCTTTGCAACTGTGTATCCTGTAGAAATGACTGCAAGTCATAAGTGATGGGAATTTGACAGCTAACAGAAGCTAACCCAACCCTTTTCCTGAATGTGTTAAGTTCCCAACCTCAGTTCCCCAGTATCCATCGTGGGGAAAAAAATATAGATCAAACCTTGAACTGTGCCTCTGGGGGTCCAGTGATGATGACCATTCGAACCTTGGAGTCAGGTGTTTCTGGTGGAGCAATCTACAAAGCATGCAGTTGGTCAGGGGGAGCTGCTTCTGGGAGGAGGCAAAGGCCTCTCCAGCCCCTCTAGTTCCCTCCCACCGTCAGCTCTGAGAGGGGGAGGAAGAACCAAAGCCTCAAGCCCAAGTTCCTGTTTCACACAAGAACTGGGTGATGACAGCACGGGCAGCGGGCTAGCAGGACCTGCCTCAGACACTGTCACAGTAGGACCATGACCAGCCACCGCCCTGTCTGCGGGTTTTAGTAGAGTGCTGCCAAAGGAACTATGAGATGACTGGGTAGAGAAGGCAGTGGCTACACCTCCCTGCAGTCAGGGAGGGAAATCACAAAGCTTTAAATGCCATTGAATGAAGCCACGAATTTGGACATGAGAGATCAACAGCACTGGCTTCCTACTGACAGTCTCCTTGCTCTCCCGGATCCTGAATCCAGGGTGGTTAAGAAGGCAGACACAGACTAGCGCTCACTGCCAGGCACCATGTGCTTCCTTGGATCCCACACCAGAAAATTGAGACTTGCTGGAGTCCAGCAGGAGGTGGGAATGCTGGTTTGGAATGGGGCTGGGGCAGGGTCCTTCTACTTTGTGGCAGAATCTCACTCAGCCTGCTGTCTATGTTAATTTGGCCTCCTGTCCTGTCTAGCCTGGAAACCTAGAAGCACTGAAGACAACACAAGGGTCTGGGCTTTCATTTTCCAACGTGTGAAGAAGGCTGGAGTACACACTAGTCCCGGAAGAACTCAAGAGCAAATCACCTTGATGGAGGCGCTGGCGAACCGGGAGAGCTGTTTGATGTGCTGTCCCTTCTTTCCGATGATGGCACCCACAGCCTGGGCAGGGATGAACACCTGTACCATCTCCTGCTCTGGAGCCTGCTGCCAAGACAGGGAACTCTTACCAAAGGACTAGGGAGTGGGCGTAGGCAGCACCCAGGGCCCCTCCACCCTGCTACCTTACAGCCTCCAAAAGGCACAGATGCAGGCTCCCAGCTGACTAAAGGAAAGCAAAATCAAGTGGAAAGCTGCTGCCCCCACCAGGACTGATGACTCAGCTGGGTTCCTTTCTTTGTAGCTGATATTCTAACTGCAGACCTCCCTCTTCCCAATGTCCCAAGTCCCGATATTCAGATAGGACCACAGTAATAAGAACTTTCACCTACCATGAAGGAGCTATAGGGCGCAGCCCCAGTGACGCTGCTGGGAGGAGGCGGGACAGCACTGGACGAAGCTGGGAAGAGACCTACAGCAGCCAGGTTGAGACCAGGGATGAGGTGGGACTGTAACTGGAGGGGAGAGGCGAGGCACACATCAGTTTGCTAATGGGCCCTGCTGCATGGGTCAGCTTGCTGATGGACCCAGGTGGGCCCTGGTGTGTGGCTCTAGGGGTCAGTAACCCCAGATGAAGCCTGCACCCCACAGGAGTTATTTATTTGCTTTTGTACAAAAACCTGCCTGGCATGGTGCTTTCCGGGCCACGGAGACCCCTCACCGGACTACAATGGTAAGCCCTAGCAGGAAGGCGGCCAGCAGGCTCCCTAGTTGTTTCTGCCATGTTGATGGAAGCCAACCCAGCTCATAACCTGAGGATGTGATGACAACTTTTCCTTTCATTCCTGGAGCCCAAGTAGTTCTGAACCTTTCTGCTAAGTATCCTATCTCCAATTTTCTCTAAAAGATCAAAATGGGGCCGGGCATGGTAAGAATAAAATCCCAACACTGGGGGGCTGGAGAGATGGCTCAGAGGTTAAGAGCACCGTCTGCTCTTCCAGAGGTCCTGAGTTCAATTCCCAGCAACCACATGGTGGCTCACAACCATCTATAGTGAGATCTGGGGCCCTCTTTTGTCATGCAGATGTACATGCAAATAGAGCACTCATATGTAAAATAAAGAAATAAATCTTTAAAAAAAAAAAATCCCAACACTGAGAGGAAGAAGCAGATGAATCTCTGTGAGCTAGAGGCTAGCTTGGTCTACTTAGCAAGTTCCAAGCCAGCCTGTGCTATACACTGCGATGCAGTCTCAACTGAACAAGATAGGATGGTGACAAGCAAAACCAGACGGTAGGGGCAGGGAAGACGGCTCAGTGGGTAAGCACACTGAGGACATGAATACGGGCACCAAAACCCACGGAAATTCTCACATTGCCCCTAAGCCCAGTGGGGTTTGAGGGGCGGAGACAGGATTGCTGGGTCTTGCTGTCACCCGCACAGCTCTGGGTTTGGTAAGAGGGTGAGTGACAGAGCAGGAGACAGGATGTCCTCTCTGGCCTCTGCATAGATATGTACACATCTAGTTACACACATTCATTTCAAATAAGAAAGAAAATCCTATGAGCTGGGTGCGCTCACACATGCCCATAGGCCCAGCATTTGGAACACTAAGGTAGGAGGACTGAAGTCAGTTCAAGCCTACAAGCTAGCCAATAGCTGGCTCAGAAAAAAACAGCTGAAATCGGGACCCTTCTGTCTACTAGAGTACACAGGTTTTACTGGAGGAGAACACATCACACCATATAAATCACAGACCTACAAAAGCCAAGATTCTGCCCACTGCAACCCAGGAGACGGTAAAGGAGCCATGTGGAGTAAATACAGTCACCTATTTCCAGCAGCAGATTCTTTACTTACAATGTACAAGACCCCAGATTTGATCCCCAGCACCGCCACTACCACCAAGACAAACGTAGATGAGTCGAGTTCAAAAGCATAAACTGAGGGGATGGAAAGGTAGCTCAGTGGTTAAGGGCCCTGGCTGCTCTTGCAAAGGACCTTGATTCAATTCCCAGCACCCACATGGCCACTCACAACTGTCTGTAACTCCAGTTCTAGGGGATCTGATAGCCTCACACAGACATATAGGCAGGCAGAACACCAATGTGTATTAAAAGAAAGTGATGCTCCAAGATTCTCCTGGTCACCTGCCTGCTGCTAAATTCTGAGAAGGTTACAAGACGGGCTAGGGATATAGTTCAGAGGTTCAGTTCTTGTCTCTGCAGGGCCTAGACTCGGTCCCTGGCAACAGGTCCAGCACCGCCTCTCACTCACACTCATGGCGGCCACGTCGTTCTCGTAGGCCTCCCGAACTTTCTTCATGATCTCCTGCTCGGCCCGGCAGCAGTTCTCAATGGCCCCCTTCACAGTGATGGTCCTCTCAGGGTTATAGAGAGTGAGATCCTGAAGCCTGGCAAGAGAGTAAGACAAAGTCAAGTAGTGGACAGCGCAGGGCTGGGACCAGGCCTCAGCTGGGTCAAAAGACCAGCTGAGTTAGGGGTCCAGCACTTCAAGAGGCTGTTTAACTTCTATGAAGGAAGTCCTTATCTCCAGCCTTCAGATAACCAGGACAAGGAGAGCAGAATTACCACAGAAATCCCTTCTGCGGAAACACAACCTATCATGAAAGGTTGTGCTCGCCAGACAGGCGGGCTGGCCACAGGCAGCCCTTTACTTTCGCTGTTCCGCAGTAGGGCTACTCTGCAAAAACAGGCCAGTCTCTCAGGAAATGGAGAGGGAGTGTGCTTACGGACAGCTAACCAGTGCCTGTCACTGGTTCTTTAGAGGCAGCCCAGCATGCCAAAGCTGAAAAGGACCCAGGTCTGTGCACTTCTCTCAGTGCCAGACACACGTCCAGCCCAGGCGCTCACTCCCTGCAGGCTTTCTTGGGTTAGGTACTATGGCACTCACTCCAGCCCTTGTGGAGGAGATGATATCACCCCTTCCCCATTCCTCCCCATTTAAGAGGCAGATGCGAAGGCTCAGTGATGAGGTCCCTGTGCTCAGCAGTGCTGTAAAGGGCCCCAATGAGAGCCTTACGATGAGATGGTGATCTTTGTCTCCGTGTCCTGCTCCACCTTCTTCAAGTTGCGCCCTTCCTTGCCAATGAGTCGGCCCACGAAGTTATTATGGGCCAGGATCTTCAGGGGAACCTCATCTGCCCTGGGGAGGAAGCAGAGGGCAGCCCAGTCAATAGTGTCAACAAAGACCCAACCATAAAACCAGAGCAAGTATCAGATTATGAAATGCACGGGAGATCAGTTTCATAAACAGAGAAATGGGTGGACGAGGCTGGACTGTGGGAAGAAGGGTGAAATATGGGAGCCATAGCTTTGCCTCAACTGTGATCAGGGCCAACAGGTACTAACTACCATATACAAATCGAAACTCATCAAACCGCACACTTGAAAAAATGAGCAATTGGACTGGGGGGGGGGGTGTTAGCTCAGTAGTACTGTTTTCCCAGAATGCATGAGGCCCAGGCTCCACGCCCAAGGTGAAGGAGGTAAGGCAGCAGTCTACAGTCCCAGCTACTGCAGCTGAGATTGGAGGATCCATTGAGCCCAGGAATTCTAGACCAATCTAGACAACATGTCTACAAACACAAACAGCATTATTATACTAATTGTGTCCCAATAAGGCTGTATGGGGGAAGGGGAGGAAGCCAGGCAGTGGTGGAGTATGGCTTTAATCCCAGCAGAGGCAAGTGGATCTCTGAGTTCGAAGCCAGCCTCATCGACAGAGGGAGTTCCAAGACAGCCAGGGCTACACAGAGATGCCCTGCCTTGAAAGCAAACAAACAAGTGTGTATGCACACACACACCACACACAAGAAAATGTGATGATATACTTATCACAGTACTCAGGAGGACTACAAGCTCATAGCCTGGGGAAGAGCCCCTCTCTCTTTTAAAAGACTGTATGTATGTATTTAAGAGAGAGAGAGAAGACAAAGGTGTGAGAAGGTGTGAAGATGCCCATGGAAGCCAGAAGGGGCGGCCCTGGATCCCTTGGAGCTTGAGTTGCAAGGGTTTGTGAGTCATCCAGTATGAATGATGGGATCTTAACTCTGGTCCTAATGCAGGTGGAAAAAAAAAATTTCTTTAAAAACGTATGAACCTCTATTTGCAGGTACACTAGGTACAGCTGCATGCCAGAAGGGGGCAACAGACCACCTTACAGGTGTTTATGAGCTACCATGTGGGTGCTGGGAATTGAACCCTGGAAGAGCAGACAGTGCTTTTAACCACTGAGCCATCTCTCCACCCCCTAGAGCCATTCTCAAGAACACAAAACAGAAACTGAAGCCAAGCATGGTGGTGCATGCTTGTAACTGGGCATTCAGGAGTCAGAAGAGTTACGGGAGTTCAGGATTAGCTTGGGGTACAGCCATCTGGCCCAAACACCCCCATCCATACAAAAGAAGCCAGAACCAATGACTCAGAAAGTAGTGAAAGTGAACCCCCTGTACAGATTTGCATTAGTGGGCCCACACCCGGGTCTCAACATGCAGGCATCTACTTTATGCTACCGGGCTGCATTTCAAGCCCTGTGTCGCTTTTCTCTCTCTGTACGGGGCTTTATATTTACTGACAGATGTGTTGACAAAAAATTTATAAAGGCATATAGATAGAGCATCATTTCGGTCTGACCCTCGTGCTAACACACATGGGCATTCATCCGCACACTCCATCTACGAAGATTCTAACACACACACACACACACATACACACACACACACACACAAACATACATACATGTATATGAACACAAACATAAATATCATGAATACATAAACTTTCCAGATGATTAGGGAAAGATCTTGTCTCTCAGCTTCTGTGTTTGTGTGCAATTCTTAACTCCTAATCTGTCTCACTGCTATTAACAGGTGTGTAGAGGCTGGGGTGTAGTTCAGTGGCAAAGCCTCTGCCTGGCACGTGTGAGGTCCCAGACTTGACTCCTAGGGCAGCAGAAAAGAAAAAGGGGGGGGGGGGGGCAGCAGTCTCCAAGTGCAGCTGTATCCTTCTTACTTACGTTTTGGTGTCCTTCGCCTCCTTGTGCATAATCTCCAGGATCATCTTACACGCGGAGGAGCAGCCTTCTGGGGTTGAATGCACACTGATGGCCTTCTCCGCAGCTCCCGCGTTCTCCTTCCTGTGCACATCTATCCTGAGGAACACAAGATAAAGCTGGTTAGTTGTCTCCAAAAACACGGGACTTCCCCCATGTCTTGTCAAGCAAAGGCATAGAATCCACTCTCCTTGGAATGGGGCCTGTCAAGTATAGAACTGGGAAAGTCAACAAGGGGCCAGGCAACCACGGCCAGGACTTGCTCTAATGCAGTCCACCCAACAGCTGCTGGGTGGGGACACTCCCAAGCTGTGTGGCTGAGACGGTTTTCCCCTTTTCAAGCAATGTATCAGGGACACTCACTGTCCCAAGTAAGTAATAGTGATTTACTATGTGAAGGACACAACCTGAACCGCTCTTTCCTGTAAGCACCAACCATCTGCAGAGAGGAGGAAAGCAGGAGGCAGGACAGAAATTATTTCTGATGCCAAAGAGCCCTGACTCCAGCCAGGCTGCCCAGCTTGCCACCACCATTAAGTGGCCACTTATCAAAGAATGCCTGAGGAGTGGCTGACTCCCAACCCACAGGACTGGGTTTGCTGGAGCAACTCTTCCTGCTGGTGACAGTGTATGGGCCAGAGACCTATTCTGCCTCTTCATGTGCCCAAACCTCACACAGAGGAAACACTGATAACGCTGACCACCCACGTCCCAAGCCACAATCCCCAGGAGAAAAGTGCTGATGACCAAACCAGGCTGCAAAATCTCTTCCCGCACCTGCCCTTCCCAGCACTCACTTGGACTGAGTCTGCTTTGTGATGTTGCGGATGGTGGCACCCTCCTTGCCAATGATTGCGCCTACATACTGCGTGGGCACCAGAAGCCGGAGGGGAATGTCCACTTGCTGCTGCTTGGCTGGAGCCCCTGCCGACACGGGCGATCCTTGCCGGGGCTGGCCCCGAGAGCCAAAGCCGCCCCGGCGCCCATTCTCAGGGCCTTGTGCTATCTGCTCATCAGGTATGTAGGAGACCTTCAGGGCATGGTTCTCCAGTTGATGGCCGTTTAACTTCATGATGGCTCTGGGAACAGGTAAGTCCAATGGTTACTCCAACTCATGCCAATCACACCAAGCACCTTTCTTACACAAAGCACCTCCTGAGTTACAGAGGGGCACAGTCTGGGGATACGCTAAAGATGGGGAGATACCCATCCGTCTGCCACCCACCATCACTAGGGAACCTTCTGGTCTATGAGAGGACACACTGAGGGAAAAGTAGTTGATACAACAATGCTACATGTTTCCTTGCAATTTATTGTTCACAAAAAAAACTTTCACTAAGACCACTGGAAAGTGCTGGAGCAGAAAATAAAAAAACAAAATGTGGCAAGACCCTTTGACAGCCAGAGAGCTAAAAGCAATCAGTGTACACAACCTGTGTTCTGTCCACTCACAGAGTGAGAATTGTAAATGTTGATCCTAAGGGCTAAGGAGGCGAGCCTGTGAGGTGGGGGTGGTGGTTCAAGCTGCCTAGAAGCAAACCAGCCGGGATCCCATATGTAACGCACACCCATAATCCCAATGCTCAGAAAACAGGGGCTACAAATCAGGGCTTCAGGGTCTCCCTTGGCTACCTAAGCGAGCTGGAGGACACCAGGGTCTCACACACTCTTGAGCCACCCATTTTGAACGAGGCAGTTCCCCCTCATAACCAAAAGATGGCGCCGTCGCCACAGTCCAGGACTCTGGAAGTCCCAGGTGCCCAGAGTCTTTGCTCCCAGCCATCCCCCACCTCCTGCCCCTTCAGTTCATTTTTAGAGAAAGTTCTGATTTCTGAAACATGGCCCCTGAAAGGACCTTTTGTGGGATCCTAGGGTTGGCTGAACCAATTTCAGAAACCAGCTGTTTAATTCTGGCCACAGGCTCCTCCAGTCATGGAGCTCCAAGGAGAGAACCCAGTCCCACTCCTGAGGTACTCACTGCCTGGTCTGCTCCCGGTTGGAGTAGGTGACGTTAACCACTGCCGTCTCACTCTCCGTGTTCACTGTAGAGACAACACAACCAGTTACAGCTCTGCCAACAAACCCCAACCTGTTTACAGGTAAAGGGGCAGTGAAGCCCATCTCTAATCCCGGCACAAGGGAGCAGGGGCAGGCGGATCACTGAGTTTGAGGTTAGCCTGGTCTATAAAGAGTCCAGGACAGCCAAAGCTACAGAGAAACCTGGCCTCGAAAAACCAAGAAAAAAAAAGTGGGGTAGGGGTAAAGCAGTGGACTTAGAGGACACTTGAAGGACACTTGCAGGAGTCCTCCTTTACTGGAGACGCTGGAAGCCAGGCTAGTAGAGTCTTTCTGGCTTTCAGATGTAGCAATGGCACAGCAAGGCGAATACACCCCCCCCCAATAAAATCCTGCTCTACAGGCAAATGTACCCCGGGGAAGTTTAACCAGCAAATAAGCAACACCCAGTGGGTGAGATTAGCCATTACAGAGGTAACTTGTCAAGAAAAAAATGGGCTTTAGTTTCCTTCCCTCAATGGCTGAAGGGATTTGGGGCTATCTAAAGCCATTCTATGAGCTCAGATACCATACACTTTTCCAGAAGGAATTCCAGGCTCAAGTATTCTCAACATCTTGGCAGTGGTGTACGCCTGTAATATCAGCACTCAGGGAGGCAGAGGCAGGCGGATCTCTGTGAGTTTGAAGCCAGCCTGGTCTACAAAGTGAATCAGGACAGCCAAGACTACACAGAGAAACCCTGGGGGAAAGGGGTGATAAAAGAATGATTCCCATCCAAGAGCTGATTGGTGGGTACCGAATGACAAACGGAAGGAGCGAGTCCTCCTGCGTGGATCGCCACTATGAACTTCAGAAAGCTGCAAGATCGTACACGTTGTCACCAAAGGGAAAAGACAAACTGAGGAGCCTAACGCCTGCCTTGATGTAAGCAGGACGTTGATACCCACATGCTATCCGTGAGCATGTCATGTTCCTGTGTGTTGCTATGTCCAACAAAACCACCCAAAGCTCATTTCCTCTGCAAAGAATTTACACTTAGAAACAGAAGACCCTCAAAGCCACAGCGAATATTTGTATGGATTAGCCTTCCTGCTCTTCCCTCGGTGGGTCCATTTGACTATTAACGAATAAACTGTTTGGATGGTTTTCTTTTTGCTTCTCCAGACAGAATTTCTCAGTGTAGCCCTGGACTCAAACTCATAGAGATCTGCTAAGATTAAAGGAGGGCTCTACCACGCCTGGCTTTGGGTGGGTTTTGTTAGTGGTGTTTTTTTGTTTTGTTTGTTTTGTTGGAGACAAGGTTTCTCTGCATAACAAGCCCTAGTTGTCCTGGACTCTTTTGTAGACCAGGCTGGCCTCAAACTCACAGAGACGTGTCTGCCTCTGCCTTCCTGAGTGCTGGGATTAATTTGCTGGCTACCATGCCCAGCAAATTGGGTGGTTTAAAAAAAAAAAAAAAAACCAAAAAATCCTTTTTCTTCCTTTTTATTTTATGTGCAGATGTTCTGCCTGCATGTCCCCTTAACGGTCAGATGAGGGCACCAGATCCTCTGGAACTGGAGTTACAGATGGCTATGAGCCACCTCTGGGTGCTGGAAATCAAACCTGTCCTCTGAAGAGCAGCTAGTGCTTTTTTTAATCATTAGGCAACATAAGAGATCCCCTGCCTCTGCCTTCTGAGCACTGAGATTAAAGAAGTACACCAAAAGCCCAGAAGGATTTTTTTTCCTTGTAAAGACAAGGTCTCTCTAGATAGCCCTGGAACTGATATACAGGCCAGGATGGCCTCAAACTCACAGAAATCCTGCCTCTTAAGAGGTTTTAAGAGCAAGGACTAAAGGTACCTACCCCTACAAATTTCCACTCCTGAACTACTGACATCTTGAGATTCCTCCAAGCCTGGGACTAAGACTCTTCATTGAGAAAGGGTGATAAAGAATTGTACAGTGGCCCATGCCTTTATTCCCAGCAATCAGGAGGCAGAAGCTGGCAGATTTGAGTTTAAGGCCAGTCTGATCCATACAACAAGTCATATATTCCAAGTTCCTGGACAGCCACAGCTACACTTTGAAAGCCTGTCTTGAAAAATTGAAAACGGGCTGGAGAGATGGCTCAGAGGTTCAGAGCACTGGCTGCTCTTCCAGAGGTCCTTCGTTCAGTTTCAGCAACCACATAGTGGCTCATAACCATGTATAATGAGATCTGGTGCCTTCTTCTTGCCTGCAGGCATAGATGCAGGCAGACGGAATATTGTAAAGAAAAAAACTGAGAAAAATGGGGGGAGTTAAGATTGCCTACCACACTGTAGCACAACAGCCCAGCTTTGTGGGACCACACACAGTAAGCCATCCACAAGATGGGACCAGCTGGCCAGCCTGTATGTCCAGGCGTGCTATGCCCTATACCCTATACCCTGGGTCTTCGCAGTGGATCTGATCACAGAACAGCTTGATGCTGAAGCCAGTCAACCCTGTCTTACCTTGTTCACAGTTCTCCACTGTCCCGTACTGAGCCAGCAGGCTATCCAGCACCTGGAGAAGTAGCAGAAGGTGTCTGAGTACCTCGGGGCCAGAATACCCCTGGCCCAAAACTCTGGGGCACCAGCACGAGCTAGACGGTTTGATTCCTTTCAGTTCCGTCTCTTAGGGCCCTATAGGCTGATGGTGTCATTGGCATTTGTAGGAATGAACCTGTCTCTGTGCTAAGAGCCTTTTGAAGTCCTAGAAACACTCTTCCTACCTCCTCTTGTCCCAGAGCATGAGTGAAAAATGAAACCCTACTAACCACGCCTCTCTCCTTATTCTCAGCCCATCCAGTCTCTGCTCTCCACCCAACGTGCGCATTTACTTCCCCGAACACTTACTTCCCATCGGAGCTGAGGTGGAATATTTCGAATCTGAATTTTCCGACTCCTGAAATGAAAGGGGGAAGGGGATCCCAGTGTTAGGATTAAAAAATGATAATTCCAGGTGCTTTAGGCCCCCATGACCTGGCAGTTTCTAATCCCTATCCCAGTTTAATTTTTTCACCAAACCGTAGAACAACGGCTTCCTCCCCAGTGCTGGGGACTGAATTCACGGTCTGTCCCACGCTAGATACCCAGCCCTTAAATTAGTAACCTAAACCAGGAGTGGTGGCACACACCTTTAATCCCAGCACTTGGGAGGCAGAGGCAGGCAGGCAGCATCTCTGAGTTTGAGATCAGCCTGCTCTCCATAATTAATTACAGGAAGCCAGAATATACAGGGAAACCTCATTTCAGAAAAAAAAAAAAAAAAAAAAAAAAAAAGAATAGCAACCCAAGCAGGAAGGCATATTTTAGTGTGGGGAAGGCCTCCCCTCACTGGCCCACTTATAGACCTTAAAGACTAGCAGGGCCACAGAGGCATTAAAGAACCAGATGTTCTCAGCATAACAGCAGCAGCAGATTGAACCTATTGTTTTGATGTTTGCTACAAGTTAGCTTTCCTTCATACTTCTCTCTTCGGCCCTACAACAAAGTCAAGGGGCTGGAGAAATGGTGCTCGGGCTCTTTCAGGACGGGAGTCTGACTCCTAATGCCCATGTGAGGCAGCTCATGGCTGCTTGAAGCCCAGTTCCAGGGGATCCGATACCTCTGGCCACTTCAGGCACCTGATTCAGAGGAACATACCCACACATACATAATTTAAAAAAAAAAAAAAAATTCAAGTAAGACAGTAACTATTAATTAATCCAACACCTCTATCTGGCACAGACTTGAAGCTCCACTTTGCTCCTGGGGCAGGGGCACAGCAATGAACAAAAGAGGCAGAATGCCTGGCCAGGTGCTCGAATCGTATTAGGGGAAACAATATATGCGAACAAGTGCATAAGATAATAGTGCAGTGGCTAAGCCCTGGCATAGCCAGGGATCTAAACCACTTATTAGCCCTGATCTCTCAGTTTCCCCCTTTGTACAACAGGGATAACGCCTACTCACAGGCGGTGGGCGGCATTAGACACTATTTGTAAAGCGCTTAGTAAAGGCTTGGAAAAGTCCTTAAAGTGTAACCATAGACGCATCCAGGAATGGTTAAGGTTCTCCAGGGCGATTAGCGCGCACACACAGCCCAGCATCAGGACCAACTTTTTCTCCTTCCCAGGTGACTACACTATACTTCCTCCATCCCAGCTTTCAACTCTGAAAAAAGTGATTTCCCCTGAGGAATGCTTTCAGGTTCAGGGCTAACTCCCAGAGCAACCGCTCACCACCCAAATCAATACCTTAATCCCCGAGTTTAAGACATTTAAATTGACTTGATGTGTTAGTCAATTGTCATTTAGATCTCTGTATATCTTTGATCCTGCACAAACCCTAGGTTCACAGACAAGGTCCAGAGGGTTGGATAGATGACCCAGCAGTTAAGTGTACTGAATGCTCTTCCAGAGGACCAGGTTTAATAACCAGCACACCCAGGACGGGTCACGACCTTCTGTAATGAGGGGATGAGACACCCTCTTCTGGCCTCCACAGGCACTGCACGCACACACTGCACGGGCCAACATACATGCAGGTAAAATACTCATCACATAAGATCTGCTTAGTCACTTGTGTTGTTCAGGCCTCAGCAGCCTACTAGATAAGCTGTTCCCCAGCTGTGGACTGGGGCACAAGCGGAAGGCCGTGTCCTAACTATGTATGTGTTGACCTTGGCTGTCCAAAGTCAGAGTCCAGTGTGGAATTAAAGGAGCAGGGTGGTGGTGGTGCTCGGCTCCTTTAGCTACTTCATCCCTAACCCTAATCCCTGCCTCCCAAATTCCAGCATTTAGGAGGCAGATGCAGGCAGATCTCGGAGTTCTTGAACAGCCGGAGCGACACAGCGAAACCCAGCCAATGAATGAGTGAACGAATGGATAGGTACAAGAAGGGTGGATCTGCTTGGAAGAGAATCTTTGTGGTTTATGAACTTGACCTAACAAAATTATTTCGCAAGATATAGTGAGAATCAGAAAGAAACCCGGCTCGCCTGAAGGCACAACCCGTGATCCCCACACAAAGGAGTCTAAAGCAGGACTGATTGATACAGAGAGAAGACCAGTCCTTACGAAGGAGCCAGGGGTAGGCCAGTCTGGAAGGTGACACTGGAGTGAGAACAAAGGAGGAAGGGAAAAAAGTCAAACATATAACTAACTCAGTGTGCACAGCACTTGCCTGGCATGCACAACGCCCTGAGTTCAAGTTTCAGCACTGCACAGAAAGACAATCATGGCGTCAAATGCCTGTAATCCCAGTGCAGCATGCACACTTGCAGGAGGATCAAAAAGTCAAGGCCAGATACAGCTATGTGAGGTTCTCTCTCCCTCTGTCTCTATTTGTCTACCTGTCTGTCTGTCACACACACACACACACGAAGCCAAAAAGCATACTTCTGAGTCCTTAGGCCTCATCCCTTCAGGCATGAGGTCCAAGGATTGGCCAAAAAGGAGCTGCCTTGGTTTAACAGCAGGAGTAGCCCAGCCCAGGACACCTCCTTTTGGATGGAGGGAAGATGACGGCTGCCAGCCCATGAGCTAAAGCAAAGAGACATAAAGCAACTGTAGTACAGGAGCCTGGTTTAAAAACAGTCCATTAGTGCAATCCAAGGTCAAAGGCCAAAACTTCCCTGTTCAAACTGTTTCAGGGCCTTCTATTCAAGAAGGCCAGAAGAGAAGGGTGGTGGCAGTGAAATCAAACCTTTGCAAGGATGTTAATCCATATCCAGAAAGCAATGGCAGGCAGATTGGCTGGAATGTCTGGAATGTTCCAGGAGAGGGAGGGAGGAGGGCAGGGCCACCCAACCAATGAAAGAAAGACATCCCAGCAGCCCTCCCTCACCCCTCCAGGGCACACACCCCACCCTGGGAACCCACTCTAGGCTCCTCCCAGGCTTCCTTTTCAGCAAAGCCCCCAGCCCTGACTGAAGTGCACGGGGATGGCCGGGAAGCAGAGGCACCCAAGGACCTTTGTCTTCTAAGCCTGGTTTTCCATTGAGTGTGATGCTATCTAATTCCTTTCAGGCCCAAACCGCGCAGAGCAATGCTGAGACCTGTAACCTGAATTCCCCCTTTGGAAAACTCATTCACCCCATATATGGGAGGCCTAATATCGACTGGGTTAGGCTGGTGTGCTGACAGAACTTGCTGTGGCTCTAAATCTGTAGGTTGGACCCTCTGGAGGTCGAACTACCTGCCCTTTCCCCGGGGGTCACCTAAGAGCATCAGAAAGCACAAGCGTTTACATTGCAATTCATAACAGTAGCAAAATTAGTTATGAGGTAGCAACAAAAATAATTTTGTGGTTAGGGGTCACCACAATGTAAAGGTCTGTATTACACAGCCGAAGCATTAGGAAAGTTGAGGCGGTGAGCCACAACTATTTCACCCCACAGTGGTTTCTCCTGGTGGAAACTACCTCCAATAAAGCTCCTGATGGTACTTGAAAACAGACCAGAGGGTACAGTGGAAGCGATGGTGACAGTCGTTACTGAATTTAAAGTCGATCACAATGAGAGAAAAGAAGGTCTGATATTATCAAAGAGTCCCGAAGCCCCACCTGACTGAAGTCCTCTAATCCCAATACCACTGCTTGCCAGACCAAGGGCCCTGCTTCAATAAACCAGGTTCAATACCAAAACCAAGCTGAGCAGTGTGAAAGAGGGCACCCCACCTCTTAGTTCTTAGTGCTGAAGGTCAACCTACACTCCAGGAGAGAAAACCAGGAGCAACTCGCTGGCTCCCTTAATCCTCAAACAGCTAACTGTTGAAGAGAGTGAACTGGCAGCAATGGCCATTAACGGCCATTTGGTTACAACAGCCAAAATGGCCCCTAAGTACCACAGCGGCCTGTAGCTTTCCCATGTCCTCTGCCTGCTCTGATCCACAGTCAGGGAGAAAACCCTGGCAGACAGCTCAACAGACACAAGGTAACTGGAAAACTCACCTCCAACCCACTGTCAAGTCAACTGAGGATGTGAGGAGCAGTGGGGACCAGCCAGGGCAGATTCAAAGAGGAAGGACAAAAGAATGTGCGGCACAACCACAACCCGGCATACACCCATCGGGGGTGGGGGTGGCTGAGATTAGGGGTGTGTGCCAGATCCATCTTACAGCATCCAATCCTCCCACTGCACTTGCTATCAGGGGCTTTGTTTGACACCCCAGGGCTCTGAGATTAAGACTGGCAATGAATGACTTGTCTTTCTTTTTAAGGGAGACAGGGTTTCTCTGTGTAGCTTTGGTTGTCCTGGACTCAAACTCAGAGATCCACCTGCTTCTGCCTACCCTAGTTCTGGGATCACAGGCGTGCACCACAGCACCCCGGCTTGTCTGGATTTCATGATAACTGAAAACCAAAGCCAGGAGTTGAAGAAAATTCTAATTTCCATTTTATTTCGGTTTGTCTTGTTTGGTTGGTTTTTTTTTTTTCTTCCCCCCCCCCAAGAAAGAGTTTCTCTGCATAGCTCTGGCCACTCTGAACTCTTTATGTAGGCCAGGCTGACCCTGAATCCAGAGATTCGCCTGCCTCTGCCTTCCAGCGTGCTGAGATTAAAGGCATGCTCCATCACCCGCAGCCTGAAGCTATTAATTTATTTTTCCAGCTGTGTAGATTTAGTTGAAATGCGATTTTTATAGCATACTGGAAACACTGTTGGGTTAAATGACATTAAATGATGTTTTGTTTTTGAAACAAAGCTTCTGACACTCCGGCCACCTTACTGGAACTACAGGCAAGGATGTGCCACACATGCGCAGTAGGGCACCAGGTCTCAAGGTCAGGGCTTTTTGGGTTCCAGGCAAGCACTCTAAAGTATACTCCCAGTACACCCCTTTTTTCTTCTGAGTCACTCTAGCCTAGGCCAGTGGCAGCTCAGAGTAACCGCCCTGTCACAGCCCCACTTACAGGCCCGAGACACTGCTTGTTGTTCTTTTAAGGACATGTGAATTGTAGCGTCTTCTTTTTTTTAAAGGTTGTTTGTTTGTTTTATATGTATGAGCCTGCATGTATGTAAGTGCCCCACATGTGTTCCGTGCCAAGGCCAGAAAGGGATCTTACACACCCTGGAACCAGAGTTACAGGTGGCTGGATGCTTGGAACGGAACACAAGTCCTCTGGAAGGACAGTCAGTCAGCTTATCTGCAGAGCCATCTCTCATGATGTTCTTATTCTCGGAAAGAGTGAGGGCGGGAGGTGCCACCTGCAATCATGCTGCTGGCTTCTCCGCAGTTTAAGAAGTTCCCTTAAAGGGCAGAGAAAGCTGAATAAAGGGAAGGGGGAAGGTGCCAGCAGCTTTTCTTTAGTATCCGCAGAGGCCCCAGTCTTGAATCAAACCTAAACTCTCATCTCCTTCCAAAAGAAGATTAAACTGGGATCTTCCCGTCCACCCCAGCCCAAGGCCAAGCTCGGCCTCCTGTGGTCTCTAAGCAAGCCTTCATCTCTCTGGGGACCATTTCGGGGGGGGGAGGGGAAGGACAGTAGGACTGGCTCATCTCAATTGTCTTGTGTCCCCAGACACAGGGATCAGCAGGTCTACCTACAAGCAACTTTATCTTAAAACGGTTTTCCTGTATGCTAAAATCTGAGTAACTATTAGCTTTCCTTTTTTTTTTGAGAATGTGATCCATAAACCCAAAGTTAAGAAAGACCCTCACACTTTTCAGACAGCAAACCTCATTTAAATGAGGTCCAAGTTTTCACTGACGCCTATATGTCTCTCTCAAAGTGAGAGAGAGCTGCCCCATGCAACAGTGAGAGAATAGTCAGGGGCTGCAGCTGTAGCTCAGACCAGGACAACTTGCCTAGCATGCTAAAGCCTTCTTTGGGTTCCATCACTCAGCAAGAAGCATTTCAAATTAATGCCAGGCTAGTGGTGGGTCTGCTGCTGGAACTGGAATGCAGTGAAAAGCTAGCCAAAAGGCTGGAGAGGGTGGCTCAGCAGTCAAGAGCAGTGGCTACTCTTCCAAAAGGCCTGGGTCCAGATCCCAGGACCCACCTGGTGGCTCTCATCCATCTGTAACTCTAGTTTCAAGGCCTCTGATGCTTCCTTCTGACCTCTGTGGGCATGCGATCCACATACATGTGTGAAGACAAAACACTAAACCATAAAATCAAAAAATCAATCTATCTATCTATCTATCTATCTATCTATCTATCTATCAATAAATAACCAACCACAGGCTCAGTCATGGTGGCACATGCCTTTAATCCCAAAACTCAGGAGGCAGAGGCAATTGAATCTCTGAGTTCAAGGCCAGCCTGGCCTACATAGTGAGACCCTACCCTAACCAGCCTTCCCCTCCGCAAGCCAGAGGGGGACGTTCAAATCTGTATATTCACCATGCTCCATTACATCATAGGTACTGGATTCTAAACCACAAGCAGAAAGCTCATTGTTGGGGCTCAGTTGTGTCTGCAACCCCACTGCTCCTAACACAAGGCGGGACACTTGAGCGACTCCCTACGGCCTGCTGGTCTTGAATAAGGGGAGAGAAACTATAGACCCAACAAGGTGGAAGGGGAGAACTACTCCCCAGTGTTGTCCACTGACACACACACACACACACACACACACACACACACACACACACACACTTTCAACAAAATGTAAAATACTGGCTTCCCAGACTTTCCTTGACATTTCTGGAAAGAGTCCAACTGCTGGAGCCTTGTAATTCCACAGGCTATTTTGGCAGCTCCCACGTGCTGTGGTAGCCATGAACCACTCAGCCTCTGAGGGCCTGAAACATGATAACATGCAACTAAAGAACTGACTCTTCACTTTAAGAGTCTACATAATATGCAAATTTGTTATGCTACTGTTCAACTTTTTGAAAATCTGTGTGTAATTTGCTTATGTCCTAAGGTGCCAGGAGAGGCTGCTGGATGCCCTGCAAGGACAGCCAGTCGTGAGCCACCTGACAGGGTCGCTGCAAGAGCAGTGTGCGTTTTGACTGTTGTTTCTCTGTGTAGCCCTGGCTGGCCTCGAGCTCAGAGCTCTGCCTGCCTCTGCCTTCCAAAGAGCGCTGGGATCACAGGAGAGCACTACCCCCACCCCACCGTAAATTTTGTGGATTCTTTATGGTAAGCCAGTAGTATCTCCAATAAACACTTTTACATCTACTTATTTCCTGTGTCAGAAAAGACACAAAGAGACATACATACATACAAAGCGTTCATGCATGGGGGGGCGGAGGTCAGGTCAACTCTCCAGAGTTTGTGGTTTCTGAAGAACCAAACTCAGGTCACCAGACTTGGCGGCAGGTGCCTTTTATCAACCAAGCCTTTTATCTCACCAGACACCAATATTTGCTTTTTGCTGTATACAATATACTAGACTCCTGACTTTAGGTCTTTCCTCCAAAATCAGGAAAAAATATCTCTGTAATTGCAATATTGATTGCATGTTGGGGTGATAATCTTTCTGATATATTTGGTCAAAAAATATCTAAGAGCTGGTTACGGTGGCTTGGGCCTGTAATTCCAGCAAGTCTGAGGCCAAACTAGGCTACATGAGACTTGTCTTAAATCTACCCTTCCCCCTCCCTGAAAAGAACATCTGAACAGGCTGGTGCAAACTTGTAATCCCAGCTCTGGGGATGCTGAGGCACAAAAGGCCAGGCCTGGGCTACTTATTCAAGTCCTTTTGAAAAGAAAAAGAAACAAAGTACTGTGCATAAATATGTAATTCCTAATATTAACTACCCCCCCCCCCAGCCAGCTTCTCCGGATACAGCCTGAACTCCCACCATTCTTATTTCAGCTTCCAGAGTTCTGGGATTACAGAATTACAGGCACGTGCCACCACCAATTCACCTAACCTTTCTTTCTTTCTTCTTTTTTTTTTTAATGTGGAGATTGTAATTCAAGACTTCCATGTGTGAATACACACTAATAGTTTTTTAAAGTTCCTCGTGTGGTTTTGGCTGTATTGCTACTCCACGGGGCTGGACACTGTCCCACACTGCTGACGGACTATGATGGGAAATGGTCTTGCTCTCAAGACTTTCCAGTCCAGCAGTGGCCAGGCCAGTTTGCTGGAAAGAAGAGGGCGCAGATAAGGCTGGCTGGGGTGGTAGTAATGGGTGTCTACTAGGCAGGTGATTCTGCTGTTTTCAGAAAAGGACCCCAAGTGACTAACCCAGGAGCCCTTCCAGCTGAGAAAGTGTTCATCACTGGCGCTTCCAAGGTGGCCTTGGGGTTCCAGCTCACCAGATGACTATCAGTACTTCCTTCCCACTGTTCTTTTAACCACATTCGAAACAGAGAGGTGGGACCAAAACGGGGGCTGGAGGGGAGGGGAGTCCAGAAAACTTCTGAAGGGGGCAGGCCTGGCACGCTCCAGGCAGGGCAGTAGCTGAGAAAAGGGTGGTGCCGCAAAAGGAGGAGGAACTGGCTCCATGCCCAGGGCTTCATGCCAGGATGATCCAGAGGCAGGGCAGCCAGACAGGCCAGGCAGCCGGCGGGCACCGGCGGGCAATGAGTAGCTTGCTGCAGGTTAGGACCCAGGCTGAAAAAGTGATCTAGAGAGAGGTCTGGGACGATGGCAGATGCCATCTCCACCACAAGGAAGGAGTGAGAGAGAGAGTATGTGTGTATGTGCGTGACCACTGCCCTGAATGCACAGAGATCACTATTTACATACTCCCTTTTAAAGTTTTTTAAATTTCATGTTTTGTGTGTGTATGGAGTGTGTATGGGGGGGGGTCATGTTCAAATAAGTTTGGTTCTCCCCTTCAGAATGTGGGTCCTGGGGTTCAAACTCAGGTCATCAGGCTCTGCAGCAAAAGCCTTTGAGCTTTAAGTGTGTGCAGCGCATACAATGTCCCACGGACACTCCGATTCCTCAGCTAAGAGAAGGAAAAGCCCTCCACAAGAAGAAGCTCCTCTGGGCTCAGCCCTAACATCCTCTCCTCTGAAAGGGTGTTAAACCTGTGTTTAATGCCAAATTTAATGCCAAATTGGGGGCTGAGAGGCTCACCAGGCTTCTTACAGAACGTTGCTTGCACAAGAAGTTCTGCTTAAGGGAAATCAGATTCATATTTCATTTCAAAGGAGAAAGGAGGCCTACATGGATTATAAACTGGCCCCTCATTTTACAGACTCAGAGATTAAGGCTCTGAGGAAACAGGACTAGCCAATTTGGGAAGACTAGAACTCAGCTCTCCAGGCTGGTCTATGCTCCCTTCACTAAATGGTGCATGCTTATTCAAAGACAAGTGTTAACACAGCAGAAGCCATTACAGCCTGACGTTAAGAGAAGGAAAAATGCCCATATTCTGTATGGCTAAATGCTTGCCAACTGGCCTTTACTGCATGCATCTCTAATTCGGGCACCAGATTTAATTTGCAGAACAGGCTAACTACCCTATAATACGGCTGGATGGCTGGCAGAGGTCTGGTACACAGGGGGAAAGGGTGGTCACCAACGTTCTCTTACAAAAACACTGGCTACATCTAGAGCAGGCAAGGAAGCGAAGGTGCACACAAGTGCTGATTGGAGGAAGGAGGACTGACCCAGCCTCAGAAGCGCCTAATTTACTTAGGACTAGGTTGACAAGAAAACCCACAGGGTGTTTTGTTTTTTTTTTTTTTTGGGTGCGTGTGCCTGGGTGTGTGCTATGCCCCACCCCCACCCCTTACTTATATGGGAAACCCCAGAGGATGCCAAACAGAAGCTCTGGGATAGCAGATCTTTCCAGGCAAATTCCAGGTCGGCAGGAGCCAACTGCTTCCTCCCCCCACCCCACCGCGGGCTTTGCCTAGATTTTTACGTTTTAACTTTTTAACTGCAGGAGTCTGGCCAAGGGGAGCCAAACAGTGGGGAAAGGGAGGCAAGAAGGACGTTGAGGACGAAACCTTTACTAAAGCTTAAAGTAGGGTAACCCACGGGAACCTCCTATGTGGATACAGGTGTTCCCACGGGGGCACTGGCCTCACTCGTTTCTGGCTGGCAGCATCAAGATGTTTGTGTCTTCCCAAGTGGGTGAGGTCAATAAGCTGACAGACCCCCACTCACCCCCACCCAGCATCTCTTAAGGAAGCCCAGGAGCCAAATGGTCTAGCACTGGGGAGCTGAGAGGCCAGACGCATCAAGAGGAAGCAATATGAGGAAACCCTGGGAAGTCTTTCTCTCCCCAGGGTGTGAGGCAAAAGGAGAGCCCAGCTCAAGATAAAGATTTTGAAGTGGAGTTCTCAGAAGCAAAGAAGCCAGGCCGACTCAAAAGAAATCAGAGTGAAAAGGGATTAGCATAATGCTGAAAATCCTTAGGGTTAAAAAAATAATTTATCTTATCAGTAGGAAGGACTCCGGTGCCTCCTCTCCAGTTGCCAACAAATACCTGTTGGTGATGGGCGAGTTCATGTTAAGTGTTGGTGTCAGAGTTCTTAGACCCAGGCTCCACCGTCCTGCCCATCCCAAGTTCTGCTGGGATTGGGGTGGGGAGGCAAAACACCCTCCAAAGGGCCCTCTCCCCCCCAGATTCAGAGATGGTTAAGAGGCCGGACCACCAGCGTTTTCCAAAATGGCTCTCGGCCACCCTGACCAGGAAAGAAAGGCGGGTCTTCAACAGCTCGGAGGGCCTAGGCTTCAGACACCACCTCTCGCCCAGGGAGGGTTGGGAAGCTGAGCAGTCAGGGCAACTGAGGAGGCAGCGCCTGGGAAGGGCGGCGGCAGCTGAGGTGGGGGAGGGTGGCAGCAGCTGGGGGGAGGAGGGGAGTCCGGCAGGCCGAGCAATTGAGAGGGCCGGAGCAGCTGAGAGGCCCGGCCTGCGCCCCACGGGGCGCCCCTTCCCCCAGCCCCCCACCTCACCCAGGGGAAGCCCGGCGCGCCCGCCCAGCCCAGCCCCTGGGTGGGCTGCTGCGGAGCGGACGGGGGAGGGGTGGGGACAGGGATGCGCCCCGGTCCCTCGGCCCCAGTCTAGAATGTTCGCACCAAGGCGCCCCGGGGACCCGAAGGAGGCTCCACCGGTCCTGAGGGGCCCCCGCGGCCCTCGGCCGCCCGCGCAGGGCCCGGGGGAGGGGAGGGGCCGTGCCGGGGGCTGGGGGTGGGGGTGGGGACCAGGACTTTGCCCTTTGTCTCTCTTTCTCTCTCTCTCTGCATCTCTCTCGGCTAGAGCCACCGGCCGAAACCCGACCCCATCGGCGAGCCAGGCAGCCGGAGCGGGGCAGGCTCCCCCTCCGGGGTTCTTTAGTAAATCCAGACCCGACCTCCCCGTGGTCAGGGCCGTGACTGAGGTGGTCCTGTGGGGGAGGGGGCTTCCCGCCTGCGAACCGGCCTGCAAACATTTAAGAGGGAACCGGGGAAGGGGAGGGGGCAGAGAGCCGGGAGGAGGAGGGAGTGGGGCCGCGGAGGCTGCAGAGGAGAAAATGGCCCTGGAGGCAGCAATCCTAAGGGACGTCCTTGGGCCTGTGCAAAGGCGGCAGGGCCAAGCTGGTGAGGCCTTCCACGGACAAGCCGAAACAGGATCTGGGAATGGGTCGGGACCGGGGTGCAGAACTTGGGAGCCCTCCGGGCGATGGCGAGGCCAAGTCCCTTCGGCCTTCGGGAAGGCTTGACAGCAAAGTTTTAATAGAAAATTCATCCTTGTCCCCATAATAAAGGGTGTTAGGGAGTTTAACGACCGTACTTGCCAATCCCTTTGGGATGTCATCAATTACCTTACTAATATGCAGCCTTAATAACGCAGCTTTGCATAGCTTCCGAGTTTATAAAGTGCTTGCCTCTAACACACGAAAACCTTTGAACCTGGAACGTTGGCTGGTGTGGGCTTCTCAACCAGCAAGAGGGTGAGAACACGGGTGTTTCCATTTCCAGGTGGCTTTTAAAAGGCTCAGAAGAGACTGACCAGCCTGAAGAGGCAATGGCCAGTGACAACACAGACTGTTCCCGCTTTCCAGAAAAACAAGGTAACTGGGTTTTTGCTCCCTAGAAGCCAAGGTACACGGTAAGAACTATGGTTCAGTAGGCATTTGTGACCTCTTTGTGTCCCTAACTGCTGGGAGAGGGAGCAGGAAGAAGACAAGTCAGTCCCCGCCCTGACCCAAGCTCCTGCTTCCCCAACCCCCCCCCCCCCCCCCCCCAAGGGAAAAAAAAAAAAAAAAAAAAAAAAAAAAAAAACACGGAAGCAGACAACCATTGGTTGGAAGATCTGTAGCTCTTTACCCAGAATACTTCATCAGGTCTCTGGCGACAGGGAGAATCCAGGTGAGGAGACTAGGGGCCCGGAAATAAACAGTGACCCAAAATCCCACTGCAGAATCCCTTTTCCTAATTTAGTTGCCCATACTAGGAAAGATAATTGATACCCACCATCTTTGTTTCCTTCAGCCTGGGAAGAAGGCTCAAGGCAGAGAGACAGATGCATGCCAGGTGTGTTTTTCTTTGCAAAGGTTATGGTACTCCCATAAAGCTCAAGAACAGATTCAGCCTCTGAGTTACGACATCTGGGCTTCAGACAAAAATGGTGGACTTTGAAAGCAAGTGCCCCTACTGAAGGCAGGCCCTTGGCTGTGTAACTGTTACACATCACCAGAGCTTCTGGGTTTTTTGTTTTTTTCTTCCCATTGAATGTGGTGGGATGAGGGCAAGAACATCTTTGTGGTTCTTTTGTTTGTTGAGATTCAGTCTCATCAGTAACCCACTCTGACTTTGAACTCAGGACATTCTTCCATCCTGGCTTCCAAGTGCTACACAGGTGGGAGCCTTATAGAACAGTGTGGAACTCACTCAAATACTCAACATAAGCCCCCTCCAATTGTAGAAGGACAATCTTTGATCCTCCATCCTCCCACATAATGCTCAAAGAGGCTCTCTCGGAGCAATAACCCATGCTTCAACCCTACCTGCGCAGCTTTTCCCACTGACCGAAAACCCCACTCTTCAGAGATGAATTTTCTTCCCACGAACACCTCCCTGCCAGCCCACCAACTCTCCTTAATCCACTTCTTTTTTTTTTTTTTTTCTGGCCTATACTCCGAAACCCAGTTTAGCTGCCACCCCTCCTCTGTTCAAGCTCTTCAGTTCTGAGTGAATGCACCCCACCATCTGAGTGCACAACCCCAGGCCAGGCCCACAGCTTTCCTAGAGCTCAAGGGGAAACTCCAGGACAGAGGTGGCATTCCTCCTCTTGTTAACAGTAGGAAGGACTCTGTCCTGTACCTCCCCCTCTTTCAGGAGTCTCTCTCTCTCTCTCAATCCCTTTCCCCGCCCTGGCTGAACGAGATTCAGTGCTGTGAAGTAATAAAAACCCAGTAAGGCAGGAAAGTGGCCAGAAACATCTCAAAGAAAAAGGAGGGGGAAAGAGACACCTAAGCAAGAGTTACCTCACTAATTTTTTTTAGGGAAAAACAACACAAAAACGCAGGCCGGTCCTTCACTTGTTTGATTTCAGGTAGCTGACAAAGGAAGTAACGTAATAAATAGTGTATTCTTTCAACAGAAAAGAACAGGGACGATTAATGTGCACAAGGCTAGACCTCCCAATTCCTGCAACAACGTGCGGGCCGCCACAGAAGCCGGTACTAGGCTGCTAAATAGTCCCACACTATCTGTTATATTTCAATTTTTAATAGCCAGTGTGATTCTCACACCCCCAGGCAACTGCTGCTGACAGTGTGGAATCTTTTTCTCTTGAAAAAGGAAAGCAAAAGAGCTTTGGAACTAGACAGGTAGCATTCCTTTCTTAGTTCCGATGTGCAAGGAAGCTACTCATTTAAGGTGGCCAGTGGCGGAAGTGGGGCTTGATTACCTCAGGCAGGCAAGGGGCTCCTGAAGATCACTCCACCTCTACAGAGCTCACTTTCAGTAAGAATGGCTCCACCCACCCTTCTCCAAAATGTCCAAAGCATTTCTTTAAGGAACTCTCACTGCAGTCAGTCCTGGGGGGATGGCCTCAAATTTACAGTGACCCTGTGCCTCTGCCTCATCAATGGGATCACAGATGTGCCTGGCCGCTTTTACCTGAAGTAGAAATTCCAGAGTAAAGTCGGGTGGGAGGTGGTTGGTTGGTGATCGTGGCTGCACTCCTAGAAGACCCAGGCTGGCATCTCAGCACTGACTCGGCAGCTCACAACTGTCCACTCCTCCAGCCAGGGGATCTTTCTTCTGGCCTCCATGGGTAACAAACACCCAAGTGATACCGTCATACTCATGGGCGGGCAAAACACCCAAGCACACAAAAAACAAATACATTTTTAAAAGAGTAAACCCCAGGCCAGGGTGTTTTTTCATCAGTAGAGAGTGTGTCTTTAATGAAGCAAGGCTAAGGTTCCACCCTGGGAAGAAAAACCACTGAAATACAGAGGTGCCACTGATCACCCCGTGTCCCCCCCAAAAAAAACCCTGCTCCTGTCACCACCCCAGTCAAAGTCCTAGTATCGTCACTCCTTGCTCAGGATACACTGGCTCCAGAAAACCCAGCTCCCTAAGAACAACTGTCCTTTGCCCTTCAATGCTAGCCTCTCTCTAGTGTGTTTGGACTTCTCCACGTAAGTGACCAAGTGCTTGGGAGAGGCAGAATAAATGCTTCCAACTTAGAACCAACATCTTCAGGTTTCCTTCTCCCAGCAGCCCCACCTCAGTTCTTAGCTCCCCCACTCATTTTCTCTTCTTTGGAGGGTGTAATGGGAAGTTGATGAGTCCAAAGCCATTCCAACTGTATTAAGGAATTGTAAAACCTTTTCTAGTAACTGATTAAAGTCACAACCCTGTTAAAGGGCCAAAGCCACACCCAGATTGAAAGCCTTCTCTGTACCCAGTAAGAGAAGGCCCACACCTCTCGGGCTGTGGACGTGTGTACCCAAGATACGTTATGTCCACTTGGAACAAGGAGGACTGAAAGGAGAAAGTGAACATGAAAATGGGTTTTGAGTGGACTTTGCAGGACTGTTCCCAGACCAGGAAACCAGGGAGAGGATGTGAGGCCCACAACAAAGGCAAAGGAAGGAGGAACTATATTCAGACACCCTTAGGGCATTCGAAGGTCCCTAATTTCTACATGCTTATTTTATAAGCTTAATAAAGAAGAATATAAAAACCAACATCCCAACATTACCATCAGGGCAAGAGAAGCTGCCCTTCCTTACTCAGAATTCTCCCATCCCCCCTACTCTCTCTTGCTGCAGACCCAGGTGGTGCCCTCTCCTTCCACACCCATTTGACAGTAACCTTAGAGAAATTGTGTGGGTTCGGGACATCAGAGTAAATGTGCTAAATAATCCAGTTCTCCTAATGAGCAATCTAGCACTCCACAAATGCCCAGGTGCAGCGCTCCAGTCTAGGAGTTGGTGGCAGGGGAGCCCTGGAAGGCTGCCCACGGCTAAGCATTATCAAGGCACCCTAGACAGAGCCCTCAGTGTGCCACCAGTATAATACATGCCAAGGAGCACAGTGAGGTCTAGGATTTGGGGGCTACACAGTAAGACCCTGTCTCAACAAACCAAAACAATAAATGAAAAGGAAAATACGCGCCAAACTCACCAAGTATATACAAGTATGTTTAAACACCTACCCTCATGTCTTAGATAAATGCCCCAAGTTGTCATACACAGTCCATCAGCAAAACCTTTCATAGACATGTTTTCAAACACAAATACATTCCATCCTGGAGCAACCACTGCTCTATGGAACAGAACTGTAGAGCCCAAAAAGAAACACAGCAAAGCCCATTTCTAGAGCAAAGCAGTAACGATGCACTAACAGTACTAGCCGCTACATACTACTTGGCACACTTTACAATCAGAGAACCTGAGCTGCTGCTTTAAACACTGGTCTCGCCTGAAGATCTTTCCTCCAGACCATTAACAGAAGCACACAGGAGACCTAGGCTGCTCCAGACTATGATCTTGGAAAGCTTCCTCCTTCCTGATCCTTAAGAATTTTGAAAAATGCCACACCTTTAATCCTAGCACTCCTAGAGGATCTGTGAGTTCTAGGCCAGCCTGGTCTAGAGTTTCAGGACAGCCAGGGCTACACAGATGTTGTCTCAAAACACACATTCGAAAAAGGAATTTTGCATGATTCCTGCCTTTCTCACCCTCCCCCACAAAAGACTCCACAATCTTTAATAAGGTCAAAAAAATATTTTTTTTTTTTAAACAGGATCTTTTTACAGAGCCCTAGCTAGCTGTCCTGGAACTGTGTGGACCAGGCTGGCCTTGAACTCAGAGATGCAACTGCCTCCGCCTTCAGAGTACTGGGATTAAAGTTGTGTCTGAAAGCCCTCCACTTCCAGGGGATGACTCCATGATTCCCTCCCTCTTCTGCGCTCCATGGCACCAGGCATCCACATGGTGAGCCTACATGCAAACTAATCACACACACAATATTTTTAAAAAGTCTGTAAGCCGGCCCAGCAATTTACTCATTTACTCAAAATGAGTAAAGCTTTTCCTCTTAAAGATTCAAATTCTGGCACCAGGCAGTGATGGTGCACACCTCTAATCCCAGCACTTACCAAATAGGGGCAGCTAGATCTGAGTTCGAGGGAGGTCGGCCTATTCTACAGAGCAAGTTCCAGGACAGCCAAGGCTACAAAGACTTATCTCAAAAAACAAACAAAAAACTCAAACTACCCACTCAGATTTTGTTCATACTGAATATATCCATTTCACACTTAACCTGAAATTAACTCTAAATGAATCATTTGGAAAATTCTCTACAAACATCACAGAGAAAATAAAAAATAAAACACTTGGTGCTTGCCACCTCAAAAGAAAATTTTGCTTATGGCCCTCCTCAAACTGAACAACAACAAAAAAAACCCCAATCAGGCCCATCACAGCTTCTTCCATGCCTTCTAGCCCCCAAAATACAGATTACATAAGGCTGCCCCAGGGTCTTGAAAAAATACCTAGATAATCCAATCAGTTCCTTTTAGCCATCCAGCTATTCATATTTTTCATCTAAAACAGTTCCCTAATGGCCAGCCCTGCTTCTGGTGTTCACTTCTGCAACAGGACTCATCTGATGTTGGGTCAGTGTGCTGCAATCAGATCTTTCTCTAACTATATTAAAACTATGAGGTCCAGACCTACTTTGGAAAACCTCATGATTTATCCACAATCAGCACACACTTGACTTCAGTGGCTTGTTTTGAGAAGGCTTGTTACCGTCATATTTATCCCCAACTTACTGCACCACAATTTTTTTAAAAAAATGCCTTACAAAGCAATAAATATCAATAGTACGAGGCCCATTCTGCATCTATGGCATTCGCATGGTCATCAAATCCTCAAGGACCCGCCAATTCTACTAGGGCACAATTCAGACTGAACATCTTGCTACTGCTTTATCTTATAGATCATTTCTAGCAAATCAAATGATCAATAACCAAATGAGCGTATAGTTTAAGTACATGTTGGATTTTTTTTTTTTTTAAGAGATTTTTGCTTCCTTCGGTTTTTGAAAAAGGTTTAACAATGGAAGCTACCAGGTGCGGTGGCGCACGCCTGTGATTCCGGAACTCTGGGAGGCAGAGGCAGAGGCAGAGGCAGAAGCACGCGGATCTCTGAATTTGAGGAACAGCCTGGTCTGCAAAGTGAAGTCAGGAGTCAGGGCTATAGAGAGAAACCCTGTCTCCAAAAAATAGAGAGATATGATAGATAGATAGATAGATAGATAGATAGATAGATAGATAGATAGATAACTAGAGAGAGAGAGAGATGGATGGATGGATGGATGGATGGATGGGTAAGAAACAGTAAAGTAGATAAGAGCACAAGTTTCCTACTAACAGGAATGAGATCCTCCCCGAGTCAAAGCCTCCCCCTAAAAAAAAAACACCACCTCACAGACCCTCTCATTATTACTCTGTACTGTTTTGGTCAGCCTTCAGGTCATACAATCTGATGTCCTAGTTTGGAAAAATTACATAAATTGACAGCTTATGGTCAGGTTCCGTTTCCGGAGCAGCTATATGGTAGGAAAACATAACTGCCAGTGCTTGCTTCTCTCCACTTCACATGACCCTCTTCTTGCCTTAGAAATGGAAGGTCTGCGAGGGGGTCTGGGCCCACAATAGCAGCACCCTCCTTCCAGCAAAGAAAAGTGGCTTGTGAGCTTTGAGATCTAAGCGCCAGGAACTAAGTCCTGATCCAGGATCTTGAGGACCCTGGGGATAGGGTAGGGGGAGTATTGCCCAGCTCAGGACAGAACAAGAGGGGAGGAGCAGGAGGAGGGTCCAATGGGGGTTCTCCAGGAAGAGCCTGGGGCAGAGCTCTCCTGTATCCCACCCTACCCTGTTTTTGAAAAGGGGAAGTCCAAAACCTCCCAGAGCAAAATTAGCCTTCCACGGCTGCGTCTGTGTCCCAAAACCGGTGACAGGACGTGATGAGGTAAAGAGGGGCCTCCAGTGGCCCCTCTTTAAAACTGAGGTGGGAAATCCAAAGCCTGACTCTCTAATCCCTCATCCCTTTCAGTCTGACTCTCCCTTTTCTCATCACCATCCTCAAATTTAAGTTGCACTTTCTAAAAAACAAGCCCGTCTTAGAATCAATCTTTTAAGGTGGGGAGACAAAACCAGACAATTTAACTGTTAAGATAGGAAGATGTCACTTCCTTAATTGCCTTAGGTTCATTTTTTTCCTATGACGCTCTCCCTGCCTCCTTCCACACACAAACTGAGTTATGCACCAAGAAGTTTTTCTAAAGCAAAATAAATAAATAAATAAATAAATAAATAAATGAATGAATGAATGAATGAATGAATGATCCCTGAACTCCAAACAGCCAGCCAGAGCTAGTGGCTCACACCTGTAATCACAGCACTCCAGAGGTTGAGGCAGGAGGATTGCCATTACCTTGGGGCCAGGCTAGCCTGAAATACACAATGAGATCCAGTCTCAAAACCAAATGCTTGATAATCTCCTCCTATGCAAACTTAGTCAAACCAAATGTAAGTTTGTTGTGTTTTCTTTGAGACAGACTCTCCGTACATAGCCCTGGCTGTCCTGAAATTCACAGAAATCCGCATCTGCCTCCAGAGTGCTGGGATTAAAGTCATGCACCACCACGTTCTGCTCAAATGTAAGGTTTAAAAACACATTTTTAAAGTGTTTTTCACTAGTCTGTCTCAATGCTATCTTTGTCAACTGGCTGGTATACATTAAAGCACAGAATAAACCATAAAGAAAAAAACAAAACAAGCAAACAAAAACCCCTAAAGCCGTAAAAGCAGCCACACACATGAAATAGATTCAAAGGATCTTTTAGGGCAATTTTTAAAGGTCAGACACCCAGAAACTTTAAATTAAGAAACTTTGAACCAAGAGTCTTTCAGTTGCTGTTAAGACACCAAAACCTACGCCATCAAACTAGACAACTGAAATAATGTCAGTCTGAATTTAGTGATGGGAATCAGTTTACTCAACATTCTTCACCTGAGAAACCATTAAGAGTAAAATTTCATCTTCTAATTCAGATCAGAAAAGCCAGGGTTAAGAAATTCACAGTGCTTTCAAGGACAGTTAATTTTATACTCAGGCAAGTCTTGTCTTCAAATATGAACCAGTGAGTTAAGAAAGTATGGGTTTTACTAGCAATACAGGAAATCTATGAGTTTGTAAAATTCATTTCTTTTTTTTTCATTGTAGAAAATTATGGCTTTCATTAAATTTAATATATGTAAAATTCAGTTCTTAGTGGAAACTAAAATAAAAGGAAGAACATCAGTATTTATGTTTTCTCCAAACACTGCAGAAAATTAAGATGTCCATTTTTTTTTTTTCACTTAAAAACACCTAGCATTCTTTTTACTAAAAAAGTTATAAATTGTTTCTTTTTTTAAACTGTTTTCAAGATGGGGAGTTTTCTTTGTAGCCCTGGCTGTCTTGGAACTTGCTTTGTAGGCCAGGCTGGCCTCAAACTCATAAATGTATATGGCTGCCTCTGCCTCCCAAGTGCTGGGACTGAAGGTGTGTGCCCCCACACCAGACTTTACCTGTAATTTTATGTGTGTGTGTGTCTTTTGCCCCATATATGGTTCACCTTATCTGAGCTAAGGTCCTTTTGGATTTGGGTATTAATACATAATCCCGAACTTCTAAGTGCTTTAAAAGCCCAGGCAGGTTATCTTTCAACCTTCCTCCTTTCATTTTCAGCCCCTAACTCCAAACTGCTGTTTGCTTTTTGATTAAACCCGAACTTATTTTTTGAAGGTAGTTTTAACATGTTTTAAAAAGATCTAGTGACTCAATTATTCAACTTTTCTACAGTTCACTTTAAATAAGCTGAAAATATTTCCTGCCATGTACAAAACAGCCCCTCACAGATTTTGAAAGTGATAAGTCCAGAAATTTTAAATTACAAAATAGAAATCAAATTGGAATATGTTTTTGCCCCTGGAAAACAAACCCAATTTTCACTTTAGTCATTGGAAATTTAGGAGAAAGCATTAACCCACTTAACTTTAAATCAATTTAAAGGTAAGAACTCTCAACTCGCCCTTGGGATCACCTAGAAACAGAAGAGCATCACATATCTTTCTTATATTAACAGCAACATTTTGTTTTGATGGCACCAGCTAACCGTAAATAAGCAAGGTTTTTAGGACATACTCTTCTAAAAAAAGGCCTCAGGGGTAGGTGTAAGATAAATTTCATTCAAGTAAATCCCTCCCTAAGCCTAAAAAGGCACCTCCTTCCTTACCTCAATTACTCTTAAGTCTCTTGGAAGAAAACATTATCAAATGGAAAAGCTGCATAACTTTTTAAAATGCGTTGGGTCCTTGTGAATCTAATTCTCAACAAAAGCCAAAATTGCTAACCAAATTCCAGCATTGGCTAAGAGAGGGCTGGGGAAGGTAAAAGTAAAACTGAATGTCTCTCATATTAAAAATTCAGATTATTTACTGTTTTCAGCTTAAATATGGCATCCAGCCATATTTACAAAGGTATAAATCATATTTATCAAATCAGTCAAAGGGAAAACAAACACAGTAATACTTTTAAATCATAATTCATTTGCAACTGCGCATATCAAGAGTTCAATTTTAAACACTGAAAACACAATACAGAGAAAAAAAAAATACACTTCTACAGTTCATTCTGCTTAGAATGTTAGTCCTGGCTACATTCTCTTCTCTCTCTGAGACTGAAAATGCCAATGACAGACTCAACTGAAGGAGTATGTTCAAACACAAACTAGACAAACGCCGCACAGGCTTTCTCAAGAAAAACAAAACTGACTTAATGAAAACAAACTTTTTTTTAAGTCCTGGGACTTCAAAAATTGGTTCATGCTGGAAATAGTCTCCTCTCACCGCCACTACCCAAAGGGGCAGGGGGTGATTGGTCCAAAAATATTTCGGAAAAAGGGAGAACACACAAAAGATCTAATTTATTATGTATGTGAAAAGGGGAAAAAAAAAATTTAAACCCCCTTTCCACTCCAATTCAAAAGAGCCCTGAGTAATGCATTTGAGGGAACAAGGAGCCTAGATAGAAATGCCTTCAAAGCAAGCAGATGGCTTAAAGAGAAAGATCCACAAATACAGGGCACCATGAAAATTGAAATATAAATGTTTTGAGTTCCATTTCACCACATCTTGCTATTTCTTTCTCTTTTCCCTTCTTCAGCTTTCAATTTTAAACCATCCTCAAGAGCAGAAAGGAAAGAAAACACATTTCACACATTTCAAAATTCCAGCTTAATAGCTAATGTTCCCATCAACACAGCTTTGAATTCAAATATTCATAATCTTCAAGGAATTTACTGATCAATTATGTTATTCTCATGTCAAAAATTTTTTTTTCAAAATAAGGTTTCTTTCCCTCCAAATTTTAGTGCCTTTTCACTAATTCTAATCACCTTTCCAACAACACTATCTCAAACATTTGACAACTAGTCACGCTCTATACACATAGACACAAGACATATTGATCATCTATCTATAGATACAGTAATTCGGTTACTTAAAAACCTGAAGCCAAACCACAGAAGATATTATCTTCAGCTAAACTTTCTAGATTCTTTGAAAGTAACCCCCCCACAAAAAAAAACCCACACACACCCCCACCTTTCTACCTAGGAAAGACCAAAACTGTTCAGAAACACAGCAGGTTTCCAGTTGAAAGAGGGATTGAGGGGATCAAAAATATACCCAGGGTTGCTTCCAACTAAGGACAGGAAAGAAAACTGCACTGTCAACACGTTCAGAAACACTGCCCTTACACTCCACAGTTCAAAGACTTCAGAATTCAAGGGGACTGGGTGGACTTTAAGGAAGCAACATGGAGATACCCCATTTTGCTGGAAAAGATGGGCTACCGGGTAAAAGGAACTCACATGAGAACACACACACACACACCCATTCATCCACTTTGCGTTCTAGACCCTCCAAAGAGACCCAGCTCACAGCCCCGAGTACAAAGCTCTCACCCCAGATGGTCCCTTGTAACAATGGGCTGAAGGAGTGGGGGTTGGGGGGGTTGGAAAAGGGATAGTACAGCCAAAGAATATTCTTTGGAAATCCAGTTGAGGGGGCAGTATAAGATGGGAGGCACTTTGGGCTGAGGGTCTGCGAGGGGAGCAAAAAATCCACGCCTGTAACAGAAATTATTAGCGCGGCGTAAGGAGATTCGAACGGGGAAGGTGGCTCATTTACCCCCAACAGGAAAAGGATTCCCCTAAAATCCACTTAGAAAATAGGATGTGGAAAAAAATAGAAACAGAAAAAAAAACGAGGCTTGGTAGAAGTCACAGAAACCACCACCGTGGCGCCACGCGTTTGAACTCCCCGCTTTTAAGCGGCCCTACAAAACCGTTCCCACACTTTGAGCTAACTCCACAAGGCCTCTACCCTATTGATTTTTTTTTCTCTCTTTAATTTCAAGTAACATCTTTTAGCCCGCCCCAGTCCCAAGTTGTTGCTTTTTGTTTTGTTTTTGTTTTCAAGCTGTAAAACTACCCACTACAAGATCTTGGCCAATCTTCTCTCCCAGCCCCCCAACATCCGGAGTTGGGGGTGGAAAGGCCAGCAATGGGTTTGTGCCACTGGAGACGCTATGGACCCTTGTATGTTCCCCTCGGCTCCCCCAAAAAGAACTTTTCCTACCTTTGTTTTTTGGGGACCGAATGCTCAATCTCTAGACGTTTTCCTTGTAGTTCTACTTTCCCTGAAGATTAAAAAAAAAAAAAAATACACATGAATGGCCACACAGGAGTGGGGGATGGGGAGGAAGGGTGGGTGAGGGACATTAGCTAAATATAAGAATTCTTAGGCCCTCCTAGGAGTCCAGGCACTAGCTGCAGAAGCAGGGGAGGGGGAGGGGGGGCTAGTTTGTTCCAGGCACGACAGAATGCGTCATTTCGTTGTCTTTTTCGGATTTTCGTTTTATTTCCATGAATCACGTGGGCTGGCGAGGCAGACGGCTCGGAGAGCCCGGTTCTGGGAGAGGTGTGAGCGCGTTTGCGTGAGCGCGCCGCTTCTGCGGCTCCAGAAGTGGGAGGAGGGAGCCGGGGGGCGGGGGTGAGAGGCGCACCCCGGTTCTCGCAAAGTGGGGCTGGAGTGGAGAGTCCAACTTTACTCCCCCGCCAAGGCCCGGGCGGGTTCGGGCGGCCGGGCATCACCTGTCGGGGCCGGCGCAGGGCCCCGGGGGGCGCGGCGTGGCCCGGTGGGGAGGGTCCCCCGCTGCAGCCGCGCGCCCCTCCGCCCAGCCTCGGCGTCTCGGGAAGCAGCATGGCGACCCGGCGCCGCCGCCGCCGCGCCACCCGGCTCACGCCCCACTTTCAAATCAAAATGGCTCAAGCCCCGGGCCTCGGGCGGGAGGCGGGAGCCCCGCCGAAGGGACGCGGAGAGGCGGGAAGACCCGAGGTGCGGGAGCCCCAGCTCCCGGGGAGGCCTAGGACGGAGGGGAAGGGCTCGGGGGGAGCCAAGCGCGCGGGGCGGGCGGGGGGGCGACGGGGAAACCACGCCTAGACCGGACCCGAGTGCCCGGGGGCCCCCCAACCCCACCAGTTGCCAGCGGGGGCTCCCGCCCCGTCGGTGGGGAGGGGGCCGAGTTGCCGGGGCGCATCGGGCTGGGGGGGGGAGACCCCGCGTGTGTGCGCGCGGGGAGGGGGCGTCGAGGGAGGCCGAGCCCCGCAGGGCCCGGGAGGAGTTGGCGGGCCGGGGGAGAGGAGCCGCGGGTCTCCGTTGTTCGGGGATTTCGTCGCGTTGGGTGGCTTCCCCCCCCCCCGGGGAGGCGGCCGCGCTCTTACCCGAGAAAGTTTCGATGGCCTTCATCGCCCAGTGCTCGTCGGGGCAGTCCACGAAGGCGTAGCCGGACTTGACCAGGAACTGGCCGCTGTAGGAGATCTTGTGCTCCGCGAACACTTTCTCCAAGTCCGCGGGGGTCACGCTCTCGTTGAGGTTGCCGATGTAAAGCTTGTTCATGGTGGCGGCGGCGGCGGGGACGCGGTCCCGGGCGAGGCCGAGCGGGCGGGCGGGCGGGCAGGCGCGGAGCCTCCTAGGCCGAGAGGCGCGGAGCGGGGCGGCGGGAGCCGCAAACTTTCACCGTACCGCACCCCTGGAGTGGTCCGGAGCGGCGGGCGGGCGGCCGGGGCACGCGGAGGTCGCGGGGGAGTTCGGCTCGGCCCGGGAGAAAGTGCCCGCGGAGTTCGGGGAGGCGGACGGCGCGGCGCGGCTGCTTCCCTTCGCTCCGAAACCCCTGCGAGCGGGCTGGTGTGTCACGTTTCTCCGCGGCCGCCCTGGCGCCGCCTCTAAATAAAATCGACTTGAAAAAAAAAAAAAAATGGAGCGGAAAAAAAAAAAAAAAAAAACGGCGAAGCCACGTGGTGACAGCCCCCACCCACCCTGCGGGGAAAGACCCCCGACGCCGCCGGGCCCCTCGGCCCTCCAGCCCGCACCGACCCGACAGCGACGGGCTCGGGCCTTGGGGGGACACTCGGCGCACCCCAGGGCAGACCGGGGAGGCGGAGGCAGAGTCCCCGCGGCTCCCCCAGACCCCTCTCCCTCGGCCGAACCTGGCCCCTAAGGCGCCCCGCCCCCACCCATCTTGCCACCGCGACCCGCACCGGCGGAGCTCTGGGGGTGTGAGGGGGGAGGCGGAGGCGACCCCAGGCTCCCCAGTTCTCAGGAATAAAGACGTGCGACGCTTTTTTTTATTCGTTTTCTGGAGACCGGGTTGCCCACCCCACCCCGGGAAACTGCTGAGGACTGACAGGCGGGGGACGGCCGAGACAGACAAAGAGAAGCTGAGGACTCTGGGGTCTTCAGGAGGGGGTCGCGCGAGCCGTTCCTTCCGAAGGAGAGACGCCTCTCCCCCGCGTCCCCGGAGCGGGGGGTCCCTGCCTCCCCCGCCACACCCCCGCGAGGCGTCCCCGGCCTCCCGGGGTCCGCGTCCGGGGCACCCCGAGAGCGCGGGGCCGGCAAGCTGGGGACCCTGGGGGGACGGCGCCCGCGAACGAGGGACCCGCGGGGAGAGCGTGTTTCGGGATCCCCGCTCGAGGAGAGCTGGCTCGCACCCCGTCCAGCTGCCGGGTGACGACGCGCCAGCGTTCGCGGGGGGAGGAAAGCCCGCGACCCGGCTCCAGGGCACCCCGGAAGCCCGGCGGGGTGGGGAGAGGACGCCGGGGGGTGGTCGCTTCACCCAGAACCTCGGAGGGGGGCGGTGTCGGAGGGGAGGGGCCGGCTGGAAACCCGAGGGTCCCCTCGCCCTCCCCGCGCCGGGAGCGGACAGGTGGCGTCGCCTCCACCCGAGGCGCACGGGCCGGCGGCCCACGCGCAGGGTCCGGGGGGGTCTCGGAACTTAAGTTTGGGGTGCTGCGTTTCCGAAGGCCGCGGGGCGAGGTGGACGGGGGGGGGGGATGTGCGAGGCCCCGCCCACGTCCCCAGGTCAGCCCCGAGCGGGGAGGGGGCGATTTCCGCTGGGCGCTCGAGGAAGCGGGCGGCGGGGGAGGGGGCCGCGGCCCTCCCCCCTCGCCCACCCCCCAGTGGGGAGGGGGAAGTGGATCCGCCCAGGTCCCTCGGCCCGGACCGACGCGTTCCGGATCCTCCGGGCTCCCGGGAGCCCCAGGGAAGACACCCGACTGGGCAAGGGGCGACACGTGGGCGGTCGCACCCCGTCGGCGCGGCGGGGAGGAGGGTGGCGCGCGCCGGGAGTCCCGGACGCGCAGCGGAGCGCGCGGGACGCCTTGCGGGCGCCATCCCGGGGTCCCCCCCGCCCCGCCCCGCGCCTGGCCGCCGTGGAGAGGAAGGGGGCCGGCGGCGCCCCCGCCCCCGCCCCCGAACCAGGGATGCTCCCGAGCCGCGCGGGGCTGCGGGAGGGAGGGGGCCGTCCGGGACACGCGCGCCGAGAGGGCAGGTGAGGAAGGGGGTCACTCTCCCCTTCCCCCCGGCCCGACCCCATTGTCTCAGTCGCCTGCGGCCCGGGCCGGCTCGGTAACACGTGTTGACTGCAGCGATCTGGATGGCTTGGATTTTCATTCTATTTTATTTTTTCGTTCACAGAGTCCGAGAGCCAACTCCGACTTGGGCTCGCCGCCCTGCTGCCGGAGGATTGCCTGCCGTTCGGGAAGTCGGGAGTTCACAAACCCGACACCCAGCACCTTTGTCCCCCTCCTCGCTCTCCCGGGGCGCCGGAGAGAAATGGGGCGGGGGAGGACTTCCAACTCGGTTTCCGAGGCTTCCCTCCACCACCTTCCAAACCCACTCTCTCGAATCGGCGTTTTGTTCTAGCCAGCCACGTGTTGGTCGGGCTTTTTGTTTTTGTGACATTTTTTCCCTCCCAGGAAGCAACAGGGATTTAAATATTACGAGCTATTCGTTGCTATGTAAGGGGGAAAAAAATGTTTTCTGTCCGCGAAGGTGGGAGACGTCCGCGCCTCGGTCCCCCACACGCCTTCCCCGACATCCCCCAGCCCCCACTGACATCACATTTTGTCAGCTCTTGATCACAGCGTGATTTTTTTTAACAAACTGAGGCACTGAGCTGGAAACGGTGACTGCCGCATAGTAGGCACTCACCAGCAAACGGTTCCGAATGAAAAAACAAACCACAGAGTAAAGAGGGTTCGAGAAAATTTAAAGTCCAGTGGGGAGGGAGGGATTCACTTGGCTCGAATGTGTGATCTGTTGCCTGGGCACTTTCCTTAGTGATGTGTGTGGATTTTTGAAAAGGGCTAAGAGATGGCCTCAGGAGCTGTCTGTAACAGTCTTTGGGTCTTCATAAATAGTAACCCTGTCTCCAAATCTTTTGTTATCTTGGGGGACAAGGAAGAATGTACCTCGGCACGACATCCCTGCTCAAAAAAAAAATTTAGGTGCGATTTGCTTCATTTACTTTAAATCTTCTGGGTTGATCAAAACACTTCTCAGATAATCCCCCCTGGGTAACCTAACCACTACTCACTTTCTTCCTAAAACAAAAGCAACTTAACCCTCAAAAACACCACCCAGACTTACAAGCTTCTGCAAAATGCAACCCATCCTTTTCTGCCCTGGAGTTCAAGAGAAACAAGCCTATTAAAAATAGTAATTTGGTTCAATTCACTTTTAGGTTGACTTTTCCATTTAAGAAATAATGTAAATGGTAGCTGGAACTAATCAGTTGTTTGGTTTTTGTTTTTTGTGGGTTTTGCTTTTTTGTTTTCTTTTGTTTTAAAATGACAGAAGGAAAAAAATAGAAATTTCAGAATAGACTGCTTCCACGGTATTTTAAAAATATTTTAAAATTATTTCATTGACAAAGTCCCAATTATTTCTATTCACACTGATTTCTTTTTAAAGTTAGCAGTTTCACTAAATTCTAATCCTTTCTCCCACCCTATCCCTTCCCCCCACAAAACAGGGCTTCTGTGTTTACAGTCAAGGGCTACAGAGGTTTTTAAGGAGGCGAGAGTAGGGGCAGCTGGGGTGAGGTGCAGATTTAAAGCCCCCACCTAAGGTTGCCTCCTCAGTGACCTGACTGTTTTAGGCTGGGGCTGGGGATGCTTCATTCCTCTGCAATGAATGCTCTCCCATCGCTGAAATGAACCTGCCAGAAGGGCTCTTTATTGTTAGGACTCACATTCCTAGGTTAGTGGAGGAGAAGACAAGACATTTCAGCTCCCTCTTGGAGTGTTTTGCTTTGGGTTTGGTGTTAAACACAGACATTGTGGGGGGGTTCCCCCTACTTTTTAAGGAAAAGTGAATCTTAACAGAAAAATGTATGACTTAAAAATACACCAGAAGGAGAAATTTCTCTTTAACAATTACATTTATTGTGTGATATTACTCACTGTTACTACACTTCTTGCTTTTGTCTCTTAGGTTTTTCTCCTAGGAAAGTGTTTGCTCAACTCCTCTCCTCTAGCTTTGAAACACTGAAACTGGATTCCATTTAAGGACAGAATTCTGTCCCCATTTTCCTTTAATTTGAACATTCAGAGGGCAAAAAAAAAATGTGAAAAATAAAGCCATTTTTTACAAAGTTGGAAATTGAAAAAGCCATTCCAAAAAATAATAAAAAAAAAATTCCAACAATTCTGACGTTAAACAAACACAAATTTCAACTTATTTTCAAATATTTCTTGCCAACATCTTTCAGCTTGTAACAGACAGTTTTCTATTTTATCTTTCTGTCTTTGTTTTTTTACTGGCTGGTGTACCACAATTCTCATCACGTTGCCTCAGAGTTTTCAGAACCATGTGTTTTATTCAGGCTAGTAGGTACAAATCACTTATTACAAATAAGTTAACACTTTTTAAAAACTTCTCTAAGGGGTGCAGGAGGGGAAAATAATGCAGAAAAGATATTTTTGTACATAAAAATTTTTCCTGCTTTTGTATTAACTCCTTTGGATAAATCCTCAAAACATTTTGCAATTTAAATCTAACATGTGCCAGTCGTTTCTGTCTTAAAATTTTGATATGTTCTATAAACGAGAGAACACACACAAAGGAAAAAAAACAAAACCCTAGAAAGCTGTTAGGGAAATATTTTACAATAGAATTCTTTATTTTTTGTTTTCTAGTGAATCATAGTTAATTTTTATATAATTATGGTTGCTATGAGATGGACAAAATAGAAAATCAAAAAACATTTCCTGACAGCTCTGACTTCAAAGTTTCTGGACATTCTGAGGGTTTCTTGGTCTGGTTTATGTGTCGTTTATTTTTGTTGTTGTTTGCCTGTTTTATTGTTGATACTGCCTTGGGATGTTTTCTTTCTGCACTTTGAAGTGTGGTTCCTTTTAGATGCCTGTAAACTTTAAGAAAGCATAATTAGTCCCAGTTTTAAAGGACAGGCAGCATGTTCTCCTCAAAAAGATAAGGGTGATTATGTGTAGGATATCTCATGAAATATAGAGGGTCATAGCAGAAAAGACCATTTTCCTTATTTAAATCATCATTCACTCAGACATGTTTTAAACCTTTAAAGGAATGCTTTTTAATTGTAGAACTAGGACTCAAAGGGGAGAAGAACAATCACTTGTTTCACTGTGTGTGTGACAAAACCTTAATTTCTTTTTTTGACTCAAAATTAATGTGGAAACCTTAAAGCAAGGAAGTAAATACTTTCTCCTAGTAACTTTTTTATTTTTAATACATGTTTCCACATTCATTTTGCTAATAAAACAGCCCTACCCTGCATCTTTAATAGAGGTAAAATAGTCTACACTACTCTTCATACTCCTGTTGCTTTTGCATTTTCTGTTTTACCCCAAAGTCATTTGGTCAAAGATAATGAGCAGTTTTGTGCCCTGTGGCACAGAATGCAAAATAGATCTCTGAGTTCATTTGTAGGAAACTGCAGTTCCAGAAGAGACAAGTGTTGTTTTTTTGTTTTGTTTTGTTTTGTTTTTTTCAAATAAAACAAATTATGAAAACAGGGAATCTATTCCTAAACATTATTTAACATGGATGTAGTAATGAGGTTTCATCCTTGAAACCAGAGTATCTTCTAAGTATTTAAAGTATTTTGATTCAGAATGAACCCTTTGGGACGTCAAGCAGACAAAGTTAACTCAAGCTGAGCTTCCCAATGTGTTTAAAATCCATGCATTAAAAAAAAAAAAATCCATGCATTTTAAAGACAATATTTTTCTAGCTAACAAGTAAATCATTTTCATTTGCTTTCTCCAAGTTTCAGTCTTGTTAAGGTCAATTGGTTTTTCTACTCTTAACCTTGGAAGGATTTCCCCCCCAACACCTCTTCCCCAGGAGCTGCCTCAAATAGTGTCAAACTCTTAGGGGAAAATGTTGCTGTTAGTTTTTGGTTTTAAATTTAAAAAATCAGTACATGGGTCATTTCACTAGTATTTCATCTCTCTCTCCTCTCTCTCCCTCTCTCTCACACACACACACACACACGGGATAAAAAAAATCACTAAAAGCCACCACGTCACTCTGTTTCCATTTACAAACCAGTTTTACAAACAGCAAAGATTCAAAACACCTAAGTGGTTTTGCCTTTACATTTGGTTCCTTGACCAAACCAGGATATGATTCCTGGTTTTCAGCAGTCAATTTAGGCAATTTTTTTGATTCATACACTTCTTCCAGAAACACTCTAAATTTTAAATAAATTCTTATTATGACAACTCTTATTATTTCCACTCTTGAACATAACATAAAAAAATATCTGTTCAAAATATTTTTGTGTTAAATTACTGAAAAAAAAATTTTTTTAAGCTTTTCATTTCTGCAATGTTTTTTCAAAGTATACAGGAGACCAATATCAGACTTATTTCTAAATTGATTTCAAATGAGACTCCTGACCCCATCCCTTTCCCTTCCTCTTCCTCCCCGCCCCTCCCCCTCCACTCCCCTTTCCCTTCCTCCCCCTCTCCTTTTGTTCCTCCATTTTTCTTCCTGCTGCCGACACTGTCAATTCCTCTCCCCCTCCCCCCTTACCTTTACCCTCCTTTCAGTTTTTCTTTTCTCCCTGTTGCTCCCCTTTCCCCGTTTATTGTGCTGCTGACCCCTGCCCCTCAACTCTTGTCTTCCCTCTTCTTAATCAATATGCTTATCCACACTTCTCTTTCTTTCCCCTTCCCTTTCCTCTCCCACTTGTTAACATTCAAACCATTATCTCTGGTACCAGAGAGGATGCAGAGATGCTTGAATTAATTCCAAAAATAGGAAAGGTGTTTTTTTTTTTTTTTTTTTTTTTTTTTTAGAACTCCAGGACGACAGAGCCCAGAACGCCTTCACCCTTACATTCCCAACATTCACTGGAGAACAGTCACCACCAGACACTTTGACATCTTTGCATGGTTTTTCCCAGTCTCATGTTGCTTAAGACTAATTTTGTTTTCAGTTACATAAGAGATCTTTGAGAACAAGGACTATGCCTCACCCAGGGAATTTAACACATTGTTGACAGATGTCAACCAAAAAATACATTGAGTAAACGTGATTCTGTCTGACAAGGAGGGGACAGTATGATTAGGGAAAATGCTTTTGGGTGATTGTTGTTTTGTTCTAAAGTAAATAATAACACAGCACAATCACACTGAAAACAGTCATTGTTCCACATGAAAAATAGCAACGGAGGGACACCCCTGGGCTTGTCATGCCCTAGCTCTGTGCTCATGGTAGTCTTGTGCTCTGTGTCAACTGCTGAGTCCGTTTCCTGAGTTGTGTCAGACAGCCTGAGAATCCTTCTCCACCCAGGGTTTAGGTAAGCAGGCAACCTCCTCAGCTACTTGCCACATCCCTTCCCGTGCTGGGTTCCCCTGGGGCCAAACAGCCAGGGTAGCAATCCCAAAGAAAAACTCTACTTATTGCTTTCTGCTAAGAGCATCTTAGCATCTTCCTTCTGGGAGTGTCACTCAGACCCCATTAACCATATATAAAGATGGCTTATTTTGTTATGTCATTCAAAACTGTCACTTTGAAAGAGCTTCTCTTCTTGGTGATTCCCCAGATCCTCTGGGGTTCCCTTCTTACTCATATCAGATCGTTGATAACTGAATGTTCTAGCTACCAGTTCTAAGAGAAGGCAAAAAAACAAAACAAAACAACAACAACAAAAAAACAATTTTAATAGTGTTATAAATTAAACCTAAAATTAAGCAGGTCATGAAGGTAAAATTTGATTTTAAAAAGAATCGTAAGATTTGTTGCTAGAAAGAACAGAGTGAAATAGTGCACTGTTAACCCCAGCACTTGGGCAGCAGAGGCAGGTGAATCTCAGTGAGTTTGAGACCAGCGTGGTTCCAGGACAGTCAGGACTATTTAAAGAGAACCTATATCAGAAAAGAAGAAGAGGAGGAAGAAGAAAAGGAAGAGGAAGAAGAAAAGGAAGAGGAAGAAGAAGGAAAGAAAGAAGAAAAGAAGAAAGAAAGAAAAATAAAAATAGAATATAGTAAAATAGCATCTTGCACTTACATTCCATATGATTGTATAAAAGATTTTTAAACCTTTTGAATAATTAGAAAGAACAATTTTAAAAACAATAAAAACACTCTTTAGCCAGGTGAGGTGTGCACTCATGATACAGAAGCAGAGGCAGACAGATCTCTGTGAGTTTCTGGCCAACCTCGTCAACATATCTAATTCCAGGACAGCCAGGATTATATAGTGGAAGGAAGAAAGGAAGGAAAGAAGGAAGGAAGGAAGGAAGGAAGGAAGGAAGGAAGGAAAGAAGGAAAGAAGGAAAGAAGGAAAGAAGGAAAGTGAAAAGCCGTTTAAAAGCAGGGCATGCTGTACACATTAATCCCTGTAGAGATACACCATAGCTTGGCCAGTGGAAGAGCTCAAAGGTACAGATGCTTGTGGACAAGAACCTGAGCCCAATCCCCAGGACCCACATGCTGCACAGGGAGAACCCGTCTCTGTAGGTACAAGCACCCATGCAGCCGTCTGCAAGTGCACACGGCACACAGTGAAGAAATGTAATAGTCTTAATAAAATGATATTTACTGCAACATTTGTCATAACCCAGAAACCCCTAAAGCCTGCCATAACCATAACCGTGCCGTGGGGTAGCCGTGAGCAGCAACAATGGAAGAAGGGACGTGCACCGGCGCGGCTGACTCTCACAGTGACCCAAAGCTCTGAAAGTGAGGAATTACACGCATTACGGTTCTAATTCTGTAAGTTCAAGAATGCATAAAACTAAGCAGTAAATTGTTTCGCTATACATCCAAAAGAAGTGAACCAAAGAGAGCAGAATGCGCTTGATTCCCGCAGAGAGGATCACAGAGAGACCAGTGGAGTACTTCAAAAATAGGGAGCTGTGCAGCAGCTATGTACAGGTTCTGATTATTTTTCGGGAGAAGTGGGTACGCTCTATACAATCTCTTTATTAATTACAGAGTTGTCATACTAAAGCCCAGTGTCTGCAAGCCTATAATCCCAAGACTTGGAAGGTGGACAAAAGAGCAGGAGTTCAAGTTCACCCTCAGCTATCTAGTAGTAAGACTGAAGGCAGCCTGGCCAACGTGAGACTCTGGACAGAGAGAGAGAAATCTGATAAGAAACTCCAGCAATGGGAGGGTGGCTGAAACACTGAAATAAGAACTCTGATAATTCTCTTTAGAAATACCACTCATTAATCTTCTCTTTCTCCATCTCCTTCCTTCCCTTCTCATAATTTTCAAGATCTCCAGACAGAATCCAGTATATATTTTACAGTAAACTATTAAAACGTCAAACAAAAATTCAAAGGAACCATCGAAGAATACGCTTGCAAACCAAATCAAGGGTTGTTTAGGCTCATCTGATGTCCCAAGATTTCATGCCACCAGAATTTCTTCCATTAGCACCCAGAGCTGAAGGTTAACTGCAACTCGCCAGATCAATCCCGGATGTGGCCTGACTTTAGCTAACGGTCTGATTAATTATACATGTCTTCATAGTAAAATGAGATGGTACGCGCGCTGAGACTTAGGAGCCAACGCTACAAAAGGCAGGGGAACAAGCACACAGATTCTCACGTGGCCCTTAAGTCCCGAATCCTGCAGGCACATCACCGCTCTCCAACCCTGAGCCCTCTCCTTAGCCACCCTGCAATCCTCTGGAGGTGAAGCCCGGAGAATCTCCTTCATCAGTCCTAGATGATGTGTTCTCCGACACACTGGAAACCACAGGATGGCATCCGTGCCGCTTCCTCTCTCTAAGTGACTGGTTTCCATTATTTTCACCACACAGAGACCCTCTGTTATATCTCCATGAGCCCAGTGGTTTGAAAAAGAAAATGCTACCTATCAAAAAAAAAATTCATTGATCAAGGAATAGCAAAAGATGCCATGGCCACACACAGAATGTCTGCTCTATACAAATTGCAAAATTCCACCAAAGGCAAAGACATTGAAATTTGCCCAAACAATCCTGGTGTGGTGGTGGTGCACACCTTTAATCCCAGCACTCAGAAGGCAGACACTTGTGGATCTCTATGAGTTCAAGGCCAGCCTGGTCTACATAGGGAGTTCCAGGACACCTGGGGCTATGAGAAAGAAAGAAAAAGAAATTTGCCTATGCAGCCTTGCCTTGCAGGGGAAGGAATCTCAGTCCTCTGAATATCCCAGGAATGGATACCCTATGCTTTCCAGCATGCCTAGAGGGAGGGAGTATGATTTTTTTTAAATTTATTTTTATTTTATATACATTGGTGTTGAGATTTATTTATTATTTATACAGTATTCTGCCTGCACGTATGCCTACAGGGAAGAAGAGGGCACCACATCTCATTATAGATGGTTGTGAGCCACCATGTGGATGCTGGGAATTGAACTCAGGACCTCTGGAAGAGCAGCCAGTGCTCTTAACCTCTGAGCCTTCTCTTCAGCCCTGAAAATAGCTTTTCATTTATTCTTTGAGAGTTTCGTATGTGTGTATACATTTTGGTGACACACCCCACCCTCCTCTCTCATTTCCTCCCATTTCCTTGAAGCCTTTCTACAGGTTTATTTTTTTTGTACTGCTTTTATCTTTTTTTAAGTTTTTCTATTTTTAGATAGGGCCTCACGATATAGCCCTGACCAGCCTGGAATTTGCTGTGTCGAGCGAGTTGGACTCAAAAGAAATCCTCCTGCATCTGCCTCACAGGTGCTGGGACCGAGGGGATGCGCCACCACTGCCTGGCTTAGTTTTATGTTTTTAAAATAAATAACAACAGCTCAGTGGGGCAGCGCGACATAACTCAGAAGGTGAAGGTGCTTGCCTCCAAGCCTGACAGCCTGAGTTCAAGCACCAGGAAGAACACCATGGAAGGAAAACTCACTTCCCAGAGTTGTCCTCAGACCTCCACACCCTGTGGCACACAGATGCCCATCCACACACCAATTAATAAGTGAAGCTTAAAAATTGAGCTGGGTACAGTGGTGCACGCCTTTCATCCCAGCGCTCGGGAGGCAGAGGCAGGCGGGGCTCTAAATCGAAGGTAGACTGGTTGACAGAGTAAGTTCCAAGAGATCCAGGGCTACACAGAGAGACCCCATCTTGAGGAAAAAAACGAAAAGGCAAAAGCAAACAAACAAAAAAAACCAATAATGCTAAAGGCATGGAGGTGCACGCCTTTAATCACAGCACTCGGGAGGCAGAAGAAGCAGACAGAATTCTCCTGAGTTCCAGGTCAGCCTGGTTTACATAGCAAATCCCCGGCCAGCCAGGACTACAGAGTGAGACATGGTCTCAAAAAATAATAATAATAATAATAGTAATTAAAAATAAAAATTAATTTAAACACGGTATATATATACGGTATCTCTGTGTGGTTTGTGTGTGTGTGTTTCCAGCTGCCTGCTGAAACCAAAAGCATTGCATTTCCTGGACCCGGAGTTAGAGGCAGCCGTGGACAGCCTGTGCCCGGGAATCGAACCTGAGTCCTCTGCAGGACAGCAGTGCACACTCCCAACCTCAGGCCACTCCGCTAGCCCTAAACATAATTTTGAAATAGTCACGTATTTATCTTATTTTTACCTGTGTGAGTGTGTGTGCGCGCACACGTGTGTAGTGGGTAGGATGCACACAGAGGTGTGAAGAGTCTTTCAGCTTCCCTGATGCTAGAGGTGTAGGCAGTTTGTGAACTGTTGGCAGTTTGTGGTTTTTGTTGTCGTTGTTTTGGGTCCGGGTGTGCGTCACCTCTGGTCTCCTGCTCTGCAGGGGTGTAAGAGGGATCAGGGAGGGGACCCGGCTTGACTTTCTGAGTCAGCCAGGGAGCTTGGAGACAAGAGGACTTCAAACGCAGAACCGAAGGCAGGGAAGGCCTGCTCTGAGTCAGCAGGCCACTGAGGCAGGCTGAGCCTGGAATATCTGCAGGGTCTGTGTGCTTGTGTGAGGGGGAGGTGGCGGTGAGTCATCGCTGGGGACTGGAAGAGCCAGCAAAGGCCCTGAGAGAACCCAGGAGGGGCGGGGAAGCCAGGGAGAGCCTGCCTCTCATGTGCACCGCCACTTCGTGTGTGTGTGTGTGTGTGTGTGTGTGTGTGTGAGAGAGAGAGAGAGAGAGAGAGAGCGTGTGAGTGTTTCACAGGGTAACCCAGGCTAGCCCGGAACTCATTTTGTGTTTAGGCTAGCCTCGAACTTGGGATTCTCCCACCTCAGCCTTCCAAGTGCAAGCACTGCACCCACGGACGGTCCACGACACCAGCTTCTCTCTACCTCATGTTGAACCTCTGATTTCCAGGGTCCCCTAGTATCTCCTAACCTGTGTTCTCTCCACCTGACAAAGTTCAGGCCCAGCTGGGGTATCCTCTGACTCCCCCTGTCCGTGTCCTCTAACCCCCTACATCTTGAACTTTTCTGTAGAGAAGCAGGAAGGGGTCTCCGCTCCCTCCTGAGGCCCCTCCTCCCACCCGAAAGCACGCAGAGACTCCGAGCACCAGGGCTCTGCTCTGGTATGCTGAGCTGCCGCTTGGATTTATGGAACTAGTCTGATCAGGTTCCAGTCTGATCGGGTTCCGCAGGCCTGTCCTGAGGGTGCTAAGTGGACTGTGTTAGCATTTGCAAAGTCCTGGGTTTGGTCCCCAGCCCCATAATTACGAGGAACAAATTCTATCCGCTCTTTCCAACCTCCGAAAATTTCCCAGGACCCAAGTGCGATTTGGGGCGGCCTGGGATGCCTGCTTGTCTCTGGTCTCCTCTTGGCATTGCTGCTCCTCGGAAGTGGAGAAACTTGTAGACTCAAACCTACCACCTCCCTTCCCCAGAGCCCCCGACACATCATCTTTGATTGCCCAGTTCAGGGAACAAGAACCTCCTCACTCTCAAGGGGAGACTTTTAATGTAACACATGCCTGAAATCCCGGTGCCTAAGAGACTGAGGTAGGAGGACCACATAGTTGAAACCACCCTGAATTACAGAACAAAACTCTAGCCTCAAAATCAAACAACCTGGGTGTAGTGGTTAGTTCCTGTAATTCTAGCAGGGAGGGAGCTGAAGCTAGAAGATTTCTGTGGGTTAGAGGTGGCCAGCCTGGGCTACGTAGTGAGTTTCACGATAGCCTGGGCTACAGAGTAAGACCCTTTCTTGGGCTGCGTGGTGATGGTGGCACATGCCTTTAATCCCAGCACTGGGGGAAGCAGAGGCAGGTGGATCTCTATGAGTTTGAGGCCAGCCTGGTCTACAGAGTGAGTTCCAGGACAGCCCGAGCTACACAGAGAAACTCTGTCTCAAAACAAACAAACAACAACAACAACAAAAAAAAAACACACAAAAACAAACAAACAAAAGCAAAAAACCTGCATATGTTAGTGCCTACCTGGAATCCAAACACTTGGAACAGTGAGTTAGTTAGTTCGAGGCCAACCTGTCTCAAACGAACAAACAAACAAAATGGCCATGGAGGCACACTCCTCTGTTGCCAGCACTAAGAAGGTTGAAGCAGCATAATTACCACAAATTTGAAACTAACCTGGTCTAAATAGTGAGATCCAGATCAGCCAAGGTTACATCCAAGACCCTGCCTCAGACAATCAAATAAAAACCCAACAACAAAGAAATCAAGGGACAGTTGGGAGGAGGCTGCAAGAGGTGACAGAAAGGGCGCAAAGGCACCATCTCAGAACACATTGACAGAGGACCTGGTGGCTCTCATGGTCTTGGGAACTTACCACAGAGCCCTCCCTGCCTTGGCTTTGGCACCAGAGTCTAGGCCCCAGAGAATGGCATCAACTTTTTCTCTGGATCCCCTCCACCTTCAGACAGAAGCACCCAGGCGTTAATACAAACCCTCATAAGTCCACTAACTGTGTTGCTCAGCAGCATGCAAGACCTCATGCAGTCCCTGCCTGCCCTCTGGAAGCGAAATGTGCCCTGACATCTAATCTCAGCCCCTTGGTAGCTGGGAGATGCAAGGCAAAGCTCGCTCCCAGAGAAGGAGGCAGTCTAAATGGCGAGTGATGGCTGAGTAGGCGGGCTAGGTTTCCAGGACGCTGAAGTGAGCAGTCTTTCCAGTCCAGCGACCTCTCATCCCACAGGGGCACTTAACTCAATACTGGATCTTCCAACCAGGCCACCGGAGTCACAGAGTGACCATGATTAGGCCCCGGAGCTATAAGCAGAACACTGTCTTGCTGGGTTAAGGGTTCCAAGGACCAGGATGAGTGAAGAAGGAAAGGAAGAACCCAAGAAAAAGGCCTTCCGGGACTGCCAAAAAAATGGTGCCATAGCCATGTCCTCGGTACTTGTGCTAAGGCAAAGAAAGCTCCCAAGGGTCCCTGGATTTAGAGGGAGACATCAATGAACCCCGAGAAACCTTAGTATCCTGAGACGTGGTCTCAGTGTCATAGTTTCTCCTACGGCTCCTTCTGGCTGATGAGGGATAGAAGGGCCTGAGTCAGAGCTCAGAATAATGACCTCAGAAGATCTGTGACGATAGAGGATGTGACAAGATGACAGGCTTTGGGATTTGAGGATGGGCTTAGGTTTTAGATAGGGTCTTGCTGTTTTGTTTATTTAAATCAGGTCTTATGACACAGGGTCTTTATTTCTTTTTAAGTTTTTTTTTTCTTTTTCATTTTTTCTTATTTATTTATTTGATTCATTTTACACCCTGTTGCCCCTTCCCTCCTTTCCTCCCAGCCCTACCCTCTTCCCCTCCCCCGTTTTTAGGTTTTTCAAGATAGGCTTTCTCTGTGTGTAGCCTTGGCTTTCTTGGACTCTGTAGACAGGCTGGCCTTGAACTCTGAGATTCCTTCCCGCCTGCATCTGCCTCCCAAGGGCTGGGATTAAAAGCATGTGCCGCCACCACCGCCACCCAGCTTTTTAAAATATTTAAAATATTAATTTTTTTAAAAGATTATTTTTATGTGTCTGAGTGTTTTGCCTGTCTGTATACACACGTGCTGGGTATGTGCAGTGGGGCTGCAGAAAAGGGCATCAGACCCCTGGAACTAGAGGTCTAGGCGGCTGTGAGCTGCCACGTGGGTGCTGGGAACCAAACCTGGGCCCCGTGCAAAAGCAACAAGTGCTCTTAACCGCTGAGCCATCTCTCCAGCCCCTTGATATTTCTTTTCACTGGTGGATTAAAATTGATCGAGAGGAGCAGGGCAGTGGTGGCCCACACCTTTAATCCCAGCCCTTGGGAGGCAAAGGCAGAGAGATCTGTGACTTCGAGGCCAGCCTGGTCTACAGAGTGAGTTCTAGCACGGCCAGGCCTATACAGAGAAACTTTGTCTCAAAAAACAAACAATTCATAGTAATAATAATAATAATAAATAAATAATATCTTTGTGGAGGGAGTTATATCTTTCTTGAGCCTCCAACATGTAAATGTGCCTTGTGATCCCTTGTATAGTGCCCCAAGTAGGAAACCACGTGACTGTAAGCTCTAAATTCACCCAGAGTCACTAGAAACTCTCAAGACACCTGCCCTGGGGTGGCCTCCTTTTCACAGTGCCGCCATCATCAGCTAACACCTACCTCTGGGATTCAGACCAACACGATCCCTTCTGTTCCCCCAAGAACCCACCTATGGCTTTGTGGGAGTGCACCCTCCATCTGAGAGTGCCATCCCAGTCAGCCCTCACCCAGGAAACCCTTTCTGCCCACAGCATCCAAGAGGAAGTAGGGCAGAGAAGGGCGGGCCCTGTGAACAGAAAAGCGGGGAGAGAAAATGGGGTGCTCAGGCTACCCTGCCCACCAGGCAGGCTCCAGATAAAGCTGGAGATACCCAAATGTTAATCATCCATTAGCCCAGCCTAGATGGAAAGGGAATGGTCGTTAGGTGTGCTCGATGGCCTCCAGTGGGCAGGAGCAGTGGGCTTTTACACTGCTCCTGAGATAAGAGGCTTTCAAGCTAATCAGTGGATGTGCGGTGCCTGCATATAAAGAGGCTAAGACCAGGTCTTGAGGCAAGATCCTGAGAGCCAACAGGTAGAAGAAAGAGACCTCATCCTGCCCTCCTGGAAGAGCTAGAAGAGCAGTGGGGTAAGAAAGAAGCTGGGAGCCAGGTGCCTGTAATCCCAGCACTCTGGGGGGCAGAGACAGGTGGATTGCTGTGAGTTTGAGGCCAGCCTGGTCTACAAAGTGAGTCCAGGACAGCCAAGGGCTACACAGGGAAACCGTGTATGGAAAGAAAAAAAAAAAGAAAGAAAGAAAGAAAGAAGGAAAGGAAGGAAAGAAAAAGAAACAAAAAGGAAGCAAGCTGGGACAGGCCTGGGCTGGCCTGGGAGGAAGTAGATCTCTGGCGCCTTACCCTCTCTTTCCTTGTCTGCCCCGGAATCTAGAAGATAGTTCAAAGAGATTCTTAGGAGACCAGGACTCACAGCCTTGGGCTAGCTCTGGCCTTCAGGCATCTGGAGGAAGGTTTCTAGACGCTTGCTATCTGCTATCTCTCCTGAAGACTGAAATGGGTCCAGACCCCAGAAGAAGGGTGGATGAAACTTTAGGAAGAGTTCTGAGTTGAGATAGTTAAGCCTGAGAAGGGGGGCAGGAGGATAGGGTGTGGGTCTCTGCGTGGTGTTTGTTTAGGGGAGGGATATGATGTCTGAGTTAAGGGCTTAGTGGGAAGCAGAAAGGTGGGCTGCTATGAACTCTGTTCGGGCTTTAAGAGGATAATCTTTCCAAATCCTATCCCTGTGATGTCTGGTAAGCAGCCAGGAAGGGGGTTCCCACCACCTAGGCCTTTTGCTGTTTGCTTCTTCCCAGACCTTCCATCCTACCCTTCTTGGAATCCACAAAGTGGGATCAGATCTGGGTCAAGGCTGCATGTCCCTCCCAGCTACCTCACTTAATGCCCAGCACCCCTACTTGCTCCTGCCCCACCCCAGCTCTCAGCACCGGCGGCCTGGGCTCCCACAAGTAGCTTCCTGGATACGCCCTCAGTGCCATCCTGGCCCTTTTCCTCCCTCAGCCGGGGGACACAATCTAGGAAGATGGTGGTGGCTGTGAGGACCTGCTCTCTGCTGCTGGTGCTCCTGTTCCTGGCAGTCGGGCTGGGAGAGCATGAAGAGGTTCAGTTCCGGTAAGAGTGGAAGGAGGGGGCTGGAATGCAAGCTGGCTTGAGGGTAGGGGTGGTGGGACCAGCCAGTCAGCAGCCTGGGCATGCTGTAAGGTCAGAATTAGAGGGTTATTCATTAAGAGTTCCTGTTGAGCCGGGCACGGTGGTGCATGCCTGTGATCCCAGCACTCTGGGAGGCAGAGGCATGTGGATCTTTGAGTTCGAGGCCAGCCTGGTCTACAAAGTGAGTCCAGGACAGCCATGGCTACACAGAAAAACCCTTCCCAGAAATAAACAAAAAGTTTCTGTTGGAGAGAGAAAGACTGTGGTAACTAGGTCTGTGAAGGGACTTTCTGGTGGCTGAGAGTCACCACTGAGGCACGCATGCATTCACTCAGATCTCATAGGAGCTTCCTGTGCATCGGGCACATGTCAGGATGCACGTGAATAAAGGTCCACAGATGGCTCGGGCCAACACAGACACACACAGAGAAGAACCACACAGACATGTCACAGAGCACTGTGGACCAAAGCCAGGACAGTGATGGGACGGGGGAGGGGGGGAACCCTGAGGGTTGCAGCTCACTCCCGGAACCCCGGCACCCGGCAGGCAGAGGCAGGAGGTTTGAAAGTTTCAGGCTAACCCGGGCTGCATCACGAGACCAGGATCTGGAGAGAGGAGGGTGGTGGTGGTGATATAATCAGATGCTGTGTTTGGGAACAAGGCAGAGACTTTTCAAAGCAGAGCCCATCTCTTTCAGACGTGAGGATAATCCACGTACGACGCAAATGAAGTTGGCGTAAGCTGTGAAGGAAGGGAAAGCTGTCAGAAACACAAGGAGAGACCAGTCTGTGGGTGTTGAAAACAAAGACTCAAATCCCAGTGAGGGGTAGCATGTCAGTTCATTCGCCGCACTCCGGAAACGGGGGCAGGCGGTGGCTTCCAGGCCAGGCAGGGCTCCATAGGGAGGCCCTGTTTCAAAAAAAAAAGAATGGAGATTTAGGAAGTCATATCCCAGCGCCAGGGAGAGGTGGCAAGAAAAGCAGGAGTTCGTGGTGAACTTCAGCTGCAGAGCGAGTTTGAGGCCAGCCCGGGATACGAGAGACCGTGTTTCCCCAAACCGTAACAACACAGCAGTCAAAACCAAACCAACAGCAAATCCCAGGGAGTTGAGGCTGGGGGATACTTCTCATTACAGCATTTGCCTAACACGCATGAGACCCATAGGTCCCTTTCTTAGAACTGAAACAACGAACAACGCCCCTCTCCCAGAAACTTGGGCCCAAACGACTCTTGGATGGGTCATTTATACTGTGTGGTTTATTCTCTCTCTCTCTCTCTCTCTCTCAGATTTATTTATTATGTATAGTGTTCTGTCTGCATGTACACGTGCGGGCCAGAAGAGGGCACCAGATCTCATTATAGATGGTTGTGAGCCACCATGTGGTTGTTGGGAATTAGAACCCAGGACCTCTGGAAGAGCGGCCAGTGCTCTTAACCCTCTGAGCCATCTTTCCAGCCCTCATCATAATCATCATTATTATTATTGAGAGATGGTATCTTGCTATATCGCATAGGCTGGCCTTGAAACTTTTTTTTTTCCAGACTGAACTCAGGGCCTTGCACTTGCTAGGCAAGCGCTCTACCACTGAGCTAAATCCCCAGCTTCTGGCCTTGAACTTTCAGTGATCCTCCTGACTCTTTGTTCCAAGCACAGGCGTGAGTACACTTTATTGTTTAATGACTACAAACCAAAGGACTGGATCAAGCCATACAGTTTTCCCCACCTTCCCTTCACTGCTATCCTGTTTTCTATCTCTTGCCTCTCAGATCCCATGCTAAATTTGGTGGCCCCCGACCTCGAGGCCCAAGGTACGCAGAGGGGACCTTCATCAGTGATTATAGCATTGCCATGGACAAGATCCGTCAACAAGACTTTGTGAATTGGCTGCTGGCCCAGAAGGGGAAAAAGAATGAGTGAGTAATTCCCTATACCTCTCCTGTCCCATGCCGAACTCTGCTATGCTCACACCAGCTCCCAGGTGACCACATGGGCTGGGAGACGCACAACTCCACAGACGCCTTTCAATAAGTGACAATGAGGAAGTGGCCGTAACCAGGGCCGTGACACTGACTGGCCAGTAGACCACTCTGGGGCGGAATGGGTTCTCCCATCCTTTACTTGTAAGGAGAGGAGTCAGAGAAAGGTGCTGTTTGCTCAGTCTTTTCGATTCTGAAGCGCTGTCAGGGATGGAGGCAACTGAATACAGGCGGTGGCATGTGCCTGTGTGTGTGTGTGTGTGTGTGTGTGTGTGTGTGTGTGTGTGTGTGGTGGGGACCTTCAATTGTCTCCTCCAGCCAAACTAATTCCCGAATCATCTTCATTTCAGCAGTTGGAAACACAACATCACCCAGAGAGAGGCCCGGGCCTTGGAGCTGGCAGGACAGTCTCAGGGAAGCGAGGGGACAGGGGTGCAGCGGAGGTGAGCCCACTGTGGGGAGCGGGGAACAGAGCCGCCCACCCTCTGCTTTCACTGCTCCCCCCTCATACTGCACAGGGGGGCAGGGGCCTCACGATAAGTGCCTCTCTCTGGGAGAGCTCAAAGAAGGGGGCCCAGTGAGTAAAGTCCTGTGACTGAAGGTAGACATGGATTCCGTGAATCAAGAAGAGCAGGGAAGAGGGACCTCAGACCAGAGCTTCTGTCTCCTTGACAAACCTCAGGAAGGCGGTTGAGGGGACCACTGGAAGACCTGGGCAACTTCCCAAAGCCAGACTCCCGGGATCAGCCATGCGCTCTGAGATGAGTGTGAGGATCAGGGAGGTTCTCTCTGAGCTTACGGGGATGCCTTTTCAGATAGTTTTTGAGGCGAGGGGGTGAGCTACCTACCTCACTGCAAAGCCGTGCTTGGTTTTGCCTGGGATGGTGGACCCTGTATTCTCTGGGTAGGCAGAACCAGGTAGGGCGGCAGCCCAGAAGAGGCTCAGGTCTGAGGGTGGAGATAACCCAGGGGCAGCAAGTTGTGTTGGCTCCCCAGCTCTCGACACAAGCTTTAAACCCAGCACACGACAGAGGCAGAGAGAGGCAGAGGCAACCCAGCCTGGGTTACATAGCAAGTTCTGGGCCAGCCAGGGCTGCAGAGTGAGACTCCGTCTGAAAACAAATCACCTTGGCTCCTGCCATCGATCTCCTTTGCAGCTCTTTGCCCAAAAGCCTCAGTGATGAAGATGTGCTAAGGGAACTTCTGATTCAAGAGCTGCTGGCCTGGATGGTGGACCAAACTGAGCTCTGCCGGCTCAGGTGGGGAAGCTTGGGGGGGGGGGTGTCTTTGGGGGGTGTTAGAAGTTTAGGCTTCCAGGTGACAGTGGCATACGTATTCAGATCTGCATGTTTTTGGACATCACTGTCTGCACGCATGTGTCTTTCTTGTTGGGAACTGAACCCAGGCCTCTGCAACTGCTAAGCAGATGCTCTACCACTGAGCCATATCCCCAACCCTGCTTGATTGTTTGCTTAGCCCAGGCTGGTCCGGTGTTCTGAGTGTAGCCCAGTGGACCCCAAACTCATGACCCTCCTTTCTCCCCAGTACTGGGGTTGTGGTTGCGTGCCATTATGTGCGCCGTTGTGCTCAGTCCTTACTCAGATCTCTGTCTTGGGACACACTGGCAAAGTACTTCCCCTTTCAGACCCACAGAGTATTCATTAAAATCGGATCTATTATGGGGTGTGGAGTCTCACATCCGTCACCCTAGCACTCGGCAGGAGGATCTGAGGAAGACAGCCCAGAAGCTTGAGTGCAGTCTGCATTAGCGAGTTCTGAGACAGCCAGGGCTACATAGTGATAACCTGCCCCCCCCCAAATTAAAACCAAAACAGCAAGATTTCCTTCTCAGCTTCCTCCGGCTGAGATGCTGCTCTCCTGCCCTCTGTCTTCTCACCTGGCTGCCTGCTCTGTTCTCAGCTTTCCCTCATGACCTTTGGGCCAAGGCACCTTCCCAGGGCTGGGAACCATATTTGTTCACATTGCCCTGCTCTAGAGCCACTGTTCGTCCCAGGGGCCATTAGCTAGGCTCTGTTTTAGCTCGAGGGTGTAAACACGGTGGCCTGACCCCTGTGCCCCATGGCGGAGAGGATCTGCATCCAATACACAGAAATCGAGACACACCCAGCCTTGCTGGGACCTGGGGAGGCCTGGAGGGAGCCGATGCGGGTGCTTTCCAGGGGGTGAAAAGGGAGAAGGGGGATTGGAGAGATAGCTCAATGGGTAAATAACAAGCTTGCTGAGTCCCATGGCCTGCAGGGACCAGAAGCCAGGACCACAGCATGCCTTTAATCCCAGTGCTGAGGCAGATAAGGTTGATCGCTGTGGACTGCCAGCCTGTCTAGCTAAATCAGTGAGCTCCAGGTTCGGTGAGAAATCCTTCCTTAAAAAAGATGGTGGGAGCCAGGGGCGCTGGTGCAGGCCTTTAATCCCAGCACTTGAGGGGCAGAGGCAGGCGGGTCCAAGGCCAGCCTGGTCTACATAGTGAGTTCTAAGACATCGAGAGAAAATAGTGAAGCCCTGTTTTTAAAGAAAAAGAAAAGAAAAGAAAAAGGTGGACGGAGGCTGGAGAGATGAGCCAGTGGTTAAACACCTGCTGCTCTTCCAGAGGACCGTGTTTTGTCCCAGCACTTACGTGATGGCACCGCCAGCTGTAACTCCAGTTCCAGAGGATCCCTTCAGGCCTCCACAGGCTCTGTATGCACATTGTGCACATACTTTCATGTGGGCAAAACACCCAACACACATAAGATAAAATGAAATAAACCTTAAAAAAAATAAGACAGACAGCAGCCTGTGGCCTGGACATACATACATGCACAGACACATGGATACACACACACACACACACACACACACACACACACACACACACACACA
>NW_026595981.1:20211913-20251281 GCF_907164565.1 Psammomys obesus
ACACACACACACACACACACACACACACACACACACACACACACACAGTGTGATCAAGCCAGCGGAGAGGACAAATCTCTGTAGGAAGGTGGGGAGCTGTCTCTGGACTTTTGTGAATGATTTTGACTACTGATCAGTCATTAAAAAGGTCATCTGCAGGTAGGAGGGGCTTATCTGTGCCTGGAGGCCAAGGTAAACTTGCTGAGCTGACTCCCGGTTGGTGACCCCTCCCTCCTTGTCTCCCCCTCGCCCAGGTCTTAGTGACTGACTCAGCCAGGGGCAGGACTGGACTCTGACCTTCGCTTGCTCGGCCCCTGCTTCCGCCCTGGTCCAAAGTCTCCTGAGAGAAGCAAACCAATAAAGTCTTGAGCTGAAGCAAACCCTGGTGTCCACTGTGAAAACTCATTCAAACCTCAGCTGAGCACTGTGGGGCATGGCTGTGTGTGTCCTGGGTGTGCCCGTGCCTCCCAGGGGAAAGGGACGAATCCAGTTGCTCCTCCGAGCATCTTACAAACACACTGGAAACTCACAACAGACAAGAGGGGTTCTGGCAAAAATCACTGCATGTGACAGTGAAGCAAACACACACACACACGAAACGGCAGACCTTCATGCCAACTGAGCATGATGACACAAACATGTGACACCAGCTCTGGGGAGGGCGAGGCAGGAGGGTAGGGAGTTCGGGGACAATGTGGCTACAGGAGATCTTCCTAACGTCTCAAAAGCAAGCAAATAAGCACACAGAGAGGAAGGTTCTTCAGCTACGATGACCTTCCAAGTAGCTCGAACAATGTGTGCCATTGCACAAGCAGCAAGCCTTCATCCTCAAGCACACAAACACACCGCCAATCACACAGTGTGCTGAGGCAGGTGGAGGAAGGTGGAAAAGTCTTTTCTAGATGCGATGTACGAAGAAAATGTCATCCCTGCTGAGACTGCAAGGGCAAAGCAGTGAATACATGGGCTGGCAAAACTGCTCAGTGGGAAGAACGAGAGGACCCCAGTTCATTCCCAGAACCCTCAGTCAGTGGCTCACAAGGCCTATACCTCTTTTGTTGTTTGTTTTTGTTTTTTGAGGTACGGGTTCTCTGTGTAACAGTCCTGGCTGTCTTGAACAGCCACCATGCCCAGCCCAGCTTGTAACTCTTGTTCCAGGAGGTCCAGCATCCTGTCCTGGCCTCAGAGGGCATGCAAACACCCTTGTGCATACCCCCCCCCACATAAATTTAAACATAATTAAGCCAATAAATGAGAAGGGAGTTCAGCACGAGGGCTGAGAAGGCAGGCAGGACTGAGGTCTCAAAGGGTGGCTCATGCCCGTTACACAGTACTAGGGAAGATGAAGCAAGAGGATTGCTGGAGGGCTAGAGAGATGGCTCAGAGGTTAAGAACACTGACCACTCTTCCAGAGGTCCTGAGTTCAATTCCCAGCACCCAGCACCCACATGGCAGCTCACACGGTCTGTAACTCCGAGATGTGACACTCTCACACAGACATACATTCAGACAAAACCACCAATCCACATAAAATAAAGATAAATAAACTATTTTCAAAAACCTGGAGTTTGAGGCAACCTGGACTACATAGTTAGAGTTAGGATAATGTAGTGAGACCTTGTCTCAAAATAAAATATAAAAGGATGCTGGGTGTGGCAGCCCACATCTTTAATCCCAGTACTTTGGAGCCAGAGGTCTACAAAATGAATCCAGTATAGCCAGGGCTGCACAGAGAAACCCTGTCTCAGAAAAAAAAAAAAAAAAAGGAAAAGCAAAGAATAAAAAAGAATAAAAGAAAAATAAATTTGAAAGCAGGCACGGTGGTTCATCTCTGTGTGTTTGAGGACAGCCTGGTCTATAGAGTGAGTGCCAGGACAGCCAAGGCTACACAGGAAACCCTGTCTTGAAAAAGAAAGAACAAAAAAAGAAAAAAAATTGAAAAATATTTATATAATATATATTATACATATAATTATATATCAATATATTCTTATATATAATTATATATTTTACATTATACATAATGATTATAATATATATATAATTATGAGTAGGTGGCTGGAGGGATGATGGTAACGAGCACTGACAGTTCTTCCAAAGGATCTGGGGTTCCATTTTCAACATCCATAAGACAGTTTACAACTGTTTATAGCTCTGGTCCCAAAAGATCTGGTCCCGAAAGATCTGACGCCCTCTCCTGGCATCTGAGAGCACTGCACACAAGTGTTTTACATATATACGGGCAAAACATACATAAAAAATTTAAATTTTTTTTTTTTTAGAATTTTGAAATTATTTCTAATTATGTGTAGGTCTGTCTGAGGTTGTGTGCATGTGAGCGCAGGTGCCCTTAGAGGCTGGAAGCGTCAGATCTCCTGGAGATGGAGTTTCAGAAGGCAGCTAGGAGATGAACTCCGGTCCTCTGGAAGAACAGCAAGTGTTCTTGTCTGCTAAGCCATCTCTCCAGACCTTTAAATAATGATGAAAAAATGTAGGTAGCCAGGCAGGGCGGCACACGGTAGGTGAGTTTGAGGCCAGCCTAGTCTCCATAGTAACTTTGAGGCCAGTCCAAGCTGCACAGTGAGACTGTCTCTACTTAAATACATAAATAAAGCAGGGGTTTGTTTGCTCATTTTTCAAGACAGCATTTCTCTGTGTAGCGTTGGCTGTCCTAGACTCACTTTTTAGACCAGGCTGGCCTCGAACTCACAGCAATCTGCCTGCCTCTGCCTCTGCTGGGATTAAAGGCGAGCACCGCCACCTCTGGCTAGAGTACCAGTTAAGAATATTTTACTTACTATCATCGTGATGAGCATGCACGTGAGAAAGTGACCATGTGGAGGTCAGACATCAGCTTTCAGGAATCAGTTGTCTTTTTCCTCCTTGTATTGTCCAGTTTGCTCCAGCTCTGGCTCTATTTGTTTCTTGAGACAGGGTTTCTCTAAGAAGCCCAAGATGGCCTTAAATCCAGCATCCTTCTGCCTCAGCCCCCTAAGTCCTGGGGTTACAGCCAAGCACCACCACACCTAGCCATGTTACAGAGTTAATGTATTTGTTTTTAATGTCTGTGTATTTGTGTTTGTATGCCGGGTGTGTGCGGGTGTCCACAGAGGCCAGATGAGGTCACTGGATCCCCTGGAGCTGACGACAGGGGTTGTGAGCCATCTGATGTGGGTACTGGAAATTGAACTTGGAATACTCCGGAAGAGCAGTAAGTGCTCTTAAACACCAAACCTCCTCTCTTGTCCATGTTACAGAGTTAAGACTGCATCTTCATCCAGAGCAGTGGTGCATGCCTGTAATCCCAGCACCCAGGGAGGCAGAGACAGGTGATCTCTGAGTTCAAGGCTACAGAACAAGTCCAGGACAGCTAAGGCTACACAGAGAAATCCTGTCTCGAAAAACAAACAAACCAAAAACAAAAAAACTAAATCACAAAACAGCTGTATCTTCAACGAAGACTAAAGTGTAAGGGTACATGGGAGGAAAGACAGACAGACAGGCAGACAGACACAATTTATGTATCTCTGGCTGGCCTTGAATTCACAGAGATCCTTCTGCCTCTGCCTCCATAGTTCTGGAATTAAAGGCATATGCCACCATACCTAGGCTAAAACCAAAGTTCTTGAAGGATTTGAAAAGAGAAAGTCAGAGAATTTACTTTGCATTCCCAAACACTGGCTCCCACAGCAGAGGATCAGAGTAAGCTGCACAGGATAAAGTGGAAAAGGAAATACTTGTTTTACTTTAATTGTATGGAATATTTACATGCATACCTGTTGAATCTCCCAGAACTAGGGTTATGGATGGTTATGAGCTACCATGTAGGTAGCAAGAATTGAACCCAGTTCCTCTGTAAAAGGAGGTGCTCTTAACCATTGAGTCATCTCTCCAGCCCCTGGGGTTTTTGGTGTTTTGTTTTTCGTGACAGGGTTTCTCTGTGTAGCCCTGGCTGTCCTGGACTCACTCTGTAGACCAGGCTGACTCCAAACTCACAGAGATCCTCCAGCCTCTGCCTCCGAGAGCGAGGGGATTACAGGGATGCAAACCAGCACCCAGCTTAGGTCTTACTTTTTAAAGCAGCTGTGTGTTAGTGATTCTTCATGACAGAATTTATTGTGTTGACCTGAGATCTATTCCTAGAACTTAGTAAAGGTGGAAAGAGAAAGCAGACTTCATAAAGCTGTTCCGTGACGTCCTCACATGCACTGCGGCATGCGTGCCCACACACTAACTCAGACAATTATTAGCGGGAAAAAAAAATTAAAGAAATTAGTGTCTTAGGGAAAAATTTGGATGTTCATTTGTGGAGTCTTAGATACCAAAGCTGATTGTCCAAAAAAGCTATATATATATATATTTTTTACTCCCTTCATTTGTTAAATGCTCTTTCTACAAGACATCCATTGCAAAAGCCTGTCTATAAACAAGTCATTTGTTTTGTTTCGTTTTGCTTTTTTTCAAGACAGGGTTTCTCTGTGGAGCCCTGGCTGTCCTGGAACTCAATTTGTAGACCAGGCTGGCCTGGAACTCAGAGATCTGCCTGCCTTTGCCTCCTAGAGTGCTGGGACCAAAGGTGTATGACATCATGCCCGGCTTAAACAAGGTTCTTCATCACAAGGGTCTCACCCAAAGCCTCACCACTAACTCTTTAACATCATAGTAGGTGTTAACTAAGCATGACATGACTGTTTAAGGTAGAAATTTATAAGTTCCTGCAGAATGAACCTTTCCTGACTTAACAACTTTCACCTGTTGAATTTTTTTGTTTTTTGCAGATTCTGAGTTGGGTTAAGAATTTAAAGCTAAGGACAGGCATAGTGGCAAACACCTTTAATTCCAGCCCTCAAGGGGCAGGGGAATCTCTGTGAGTTCCAGGGCAGCCTGGTCTACATAGTGAGTTCCAGAACAGCTATGTAGAGACATCTCAAAAACAAAACAAAACAACAAAAATAATTTACCGTTAAAAATTTGAGCCAGGCTGTGGTGGCACACGCCTTTAATGCCAGAACTCGGGAAGCAGACGCAGGCGGATCTCTGTGAGTTTGAGGCCAGCCTGGTCTACAAATCCAGTCCAGAACATCCAGGCTACACAGAAAAGCCCTGTCTCCACACTGCCCCCTGCACCTCAAAGAACTTGAATTTGAGTCAGACTGCCTGACTCATAGCTAAATCCTATTCCATGCTGTTAATTTACGGCAGATTCCCAAATTGCTTGTGAAATACAATACTAACTCACAAATTTGAAGGTTTTGAATAAGTAGTATAGAACAAGGCAAGTTGTACAGTGCCTGGCACAAATTTATCAGAGTGAGCCATGAGCAGTGGCACACGGCTGTAATCCCAGCATTTGGGAGGCAGAGGCCAGGAGGATCTCTGAGTTTGAGGCCAGCCTGGACAGCCAAGGCTACACAGAGAAACCCTGTCTCAAAAAAACAACAAATAAGTAAATAAACAAAAAGAAAGAAAATATTGTTTTAGCCAGGCGCGGTGTGATCACAGTGCCTGTAATCCCTACACTCAGGAAGGCAGAGGCAGGCGGATTTCTGAGTTCGAGGGCAGCTTTGTCTACAAAGCAACAGTCAGGCTACAAAGAGAGACCCTGTCTCAGAAACAAACAAAACTAAACTAAAAACAAACAAACAAACCTATCAGAAGTGCTGCTGCTGCTCTTTCTTCTAAGATTTAGCTCTATTATTGCCTTTTGCTCAAAGTGGTACCCTCAGCTGGGCGTGGTGGCATATGCACTTAGTCCCAACATTCGAAGGCAGAGGCAGAGTATCTCTGTAAATTCGAAGCCTGCTTGGCTTACGTTATGATTTCCAGGCCAGCCAAAGCTATATAGGGAGACCCTGTCTGGGAAAAATAAAAAAATGGCATCCTGCATGGCCAACACAGCGCTTGGCGATGCCCCTGAGCATCCGTTGCTCTCCAGGCACTGGAGAACAGAACAGCAGACGTCCACCTTGGTGGGATGCATGGGAAAATACAACAGGGAACGGAGTTCTCGCCTTCGATGTCCTCTTGGCTTCGTGAAGCGTGGCCCCAAACTAAAGCGGGGGAGCAAACGTCCCCCCCCCCCCAACAAGACACTCTTGGACTCCCTGCAGGAAGTGAATCGCACAACTTCCGGCGCGCTCAGATGACGCACGGCCCCGGGCTTCCGTGTTGGGAGCCCGCTACAGAACCTGGGACGCGGGGAGCTGGGGTCCGGGCGGCAGCGGGGCTGCCCGCGGGCCCGGTGTTGGGGATGCACCGGCGCGGGGTGGGAGCTGGCGCCATCGCCAAGAAGAAGCTCGCCGAGGTGAGCGGGAAGGAAGCCGGGCCGAAGCCGGTTCTGCCCTCGCGTCACCGAATTCTCCCGGAGCGGAGTTCTCTTTCCCTAAACCTTCTAAGAATCTGTAGAAGACAGGCTTTCCGGAGCCCCGGAATGAATGCATTGGAGGAGTGTCAGGAGGCCGCCTGTTAAGTCGCTATTTAAGGCAGATCCTTACCCTTTCGCACTAAAGCTGTGGCAGCACACATGGGAGCCTTCGCGCTCACTGTCTCTACTCACGCCGGTCTTTTTGTCTGACAGGCCAAGTATAAGGAGCGAGGGACTGTCTTGGCTGAGGACCAGCTGGCGCAGGTGAGTGGTTGTAAGGTTCCAGGCAGGAAGACAGATGGAACAGGGCTGGTCAGTATACCTTGGATGGTATAGGTTGTCTAGACTCAACTAAGAATAGGGTGTCAGGCAGATTCAGATTTCGTTTTAGGGAGATTTGATAATAATACTAGCTTAGATTATTAAAAAAAATTATTTATTGTGTATATAGTGTTCCACCTGCACACCAGAAGAGGGCACCAGATCACATTATAGATGGTCGTGAGCTTGGGTCCTGGGAATTGAACTCAGGACCTCTGCTTCAGAGCAGCCAGTGCTCTTAACCTCTGAGCCATCTCTCCAGCACCTAGCTAAGATTTTTGAGTGATTAGACTTGTGCGTTTTCTCCTCCCCTTTCCCCTTTTTACTTTACTTGATTATTGTTTTTTGTTTGTTTGAGACAGGGTTTCTCTGTGTAGCCTTGGCTGTCCTGGACTCGCTTTGTAGACCAGGCTGGGCTTGAACTCACAGTGATCCGACTGCCTCCCTTAGTGCTGGGATCTGGTTGATTTTTTTTTTTTTTAATGTATTCAATGTTATGTCTGCACGTAGGCCTGCACACCAGAAGAGCCCTTCAGATCTCATTATATGATGACTGTGAGCCACCCTGTGGGTGCTGGGAATTGAACTCAGGACCTCTGGAAGAGCAGCCAGGGCTTTTAACCTCTGAGCCATCTCTCCAGCCTGATTGATTGATTGATTCATTCATTCATTATTTTTAAGGTGCTGTCTTACTGCCCAGGCTGAGCTCCCAGCTTGTAATTCTTCAGTCTCTGTCTTCTGAGTAGCATATGCCCCCTCTCCCACCCCTTTTACATACGTGGTCACGTTCAATCCTCATTACAATTCTTTGTCAACCTAAATTAAAAAAAAAAAAAAAGTTGTTCAATGAGCTAGGGATGTACTTCAGAGGTAGAGTGTTTGCCTAACGTGCACAGGTACCTGAACACCATTATCAGCACAGCAAAAATCTAAACAAATTTAAAATCAGAATGATAACTTCTCTTAGGAATACTGATTTTTGGCTAGACAATGGTGGTACACTCCTTTAATCCCAGCACTCAGGAGGCAGAGGCAGATGGATCTCTGAGTTCCAGACCAGGCTGGTCTACACAGTGAGTTCTGTGACAGCCAGGGCTACATAGAGAAATCTTGTCTCGAAAAACAAAATAAAAAACAAAACTGATATGTTTTTGCGAATTACATTGCATTGCAGTGGGAACAGCATAGCACTGGGAAATCACAAGCCAGTGAAATTCATGAGCATATCAAAAAGAAGTTGCGACAAAAAAATAAAAACATATTATGTGAGATATATTGAAATGACAGTCTTTAGTCACAGAGATTAATAATAAGAATGGTGTTGTTCAAGGTTTAAAAGTCTGCTGGGTAGGTGCCTTTTTGAAATTTTGTTTTATTTGGTATTTTGAGATAGGGTCTTTATGTAGTCCTGGAGCTCACAGAGACCCTCCTGCCTCTGCCTCCCAAGTGCTGGGATTAACGCCATGTGCCCACAAGCCTGGCCCTTTTTTGTTTTTGTTTTTGTTTTGAGTTAGGGTCTCCCTGTGTATCATTGGTAAGGAACTAGCTGTGTTGAGCAGGCTGGCCCTGAAGTAGGCTATCTGCCTGCCTCTGTCCACCCAGGGCTGGGATTAAAGGGACATGCCACCACACTCACATCCCTTATTACATTTTTTGTAATGATTAGTATCAAACCGCCAGGGCTTGGCATATGCTGATTATGTCTTATCACTGAACTGCCTCAACTTACGGCTTTTCATTTTAGATGCCACACAATAATGATTATATGCCTGACTTGTGGCACCTGTCAGTCATAGCATCTGGGAACGCCCCTGGAGGGTGGATGAGTGATGGAGCTCAGATTCCTCCTTTAACATTACTGTTTTGTGTGTGGACTCTGAATGCACTTGAGTATTGTGATTGGTGAAGAAGAGGAGGTGGTGCATACATGCATGCAGGGGCCAGAAGCGTGTCAGACCCCCTGGAGCTAGAGTTTAGATAGTTACAAAGCACCCAGTGTGAGCACTGAGAGCCAAACTCTGGTTCTTGGCAGGGGAAGTAGTGTACTTTTAACCTTAGTTATTTCTTCAGTTCCTTGATCCTTACACTAAACCCTCCCAAGTGCTTAACCACATTTCCTAGATTATGCTTTTTGTTTTCTTTCCTTTTTGTCTGATTTTTGAAAAACATGGTTTTTCTGTGTAACAGAACCCTAGTTGTCCTGAACTCAATTTGTAGACCAGCCTGTCTTAGAACTCACAGAGATTGAACTACCTCTGGGCGCTCAGGACCAAAGGTGTGTGCCACCACTGCCTGGCTGATTATGCTTTTAAGAAGCACTTATATTGGGGTTGGAGAGATGGCTCATTAGCTAAGAGTGCTTACTGCTCTTGCAGAGGACTTGGGTTCTCAACCCCCACATGGCAGCTTACAAGTGCCTATAATTCCAGGTCCAGGACATCCAAAAACTTACCTCCTCAGACTAGGCTCCTGCACACATACGGTACATACAGACACTCAAACAGGTACACATAAGATAAATAAATATTAAAAGGTAAACAAATAAAAGCTCTTGCTTTACAGGGCATTGGTGATACATGCCTCTAACCCTAGCACCTGGGAGGCAGAGGCATCAAATCTCTGAGTTCCAAGCCAGCTTAATCTACAGAGTGAGTTCTAGGATAGTCAAGGCTACACAGAGAAACCCTGTCTTTAGAAAACAAAACAGCTGGGCCCCCACTGGCGTATGCCTGTGATCCCAGTGCTCTGGGAGGCGGAGGCAGGTTTACCTCTGTGAGTTTGATGTGAGCCTGATCTACAAAGTGAGTCCAGGAAAGGATAATTCAGATAAAACAAAAGATACTGAAGTCTCCAAATGCAGCTTTGGGCTGCAGCATGCTCCACCATACCAGTTCTTCATCTGGAATTGTACCGAGAGGTACAATTGAAGGAACGTTCAATAAACAGTACAATAGTGGCTAACATTTGTGTTTGCAGGGTGTTTTCTTCCTTCTTTCTTTCTTTTTTTTAGATAGTGTTTCACTGTGTAGCCTTGGCTGTCCTGGAACCCACTTTGTAGACCAGGCTGGCCTCAAATTCACAGAAACCTGCCTGCCTCTACCTTCTGAGTGCCACCATTGCCTGGCTATTCTTTCATTTCTCAAGACAAAAAATGGTAGATGTACTTTCAGTTTAATGAATTTTTCCAGGAAGAAGAAAAGAAGCACATTAGACATGAACATTGATTATCAGAACAGGGACATAAAAAAACAGATACAGATTTTAGAATGGAGGAAACAATATCATCTCATTTTCTTTCCTTTTTCTTTATTTAATGTTGTTTTATGTGCATAATCCTTGGAATTGGCATTATAGACAGTTGTTAACTGCCATGTGAGTGGTGGGAATTGAACCTGGGTCCATTTGGAAGAGCAGACAGTGCTTTTGACCACTAAGCCATCTCTCCAGCCCTTCATCTCATTTCTTTTTGTTTTTCAAGACAGTCTCTCTTTATAGCCCTGACTGTCCTGGAACTCTCTCTGAAGTCCAGGCTGGCCGCCAAGATCATCTGCCTCTACCTCCCCAGTGCTGGAACTAAAGGTGTGCGCCACCACTGCCCAGCTGTCACCTCATTTCTGTCTACGACATAGCTGTACAAAAGTATAGAGAGGGACAGAGCACAAAGCTAAGCATCACTGCAAATGTCTGACCTCAGCACCTGGGTAGTGCCAGCAGGAGGATCAGGAATTCATGCAAACTGGGCTCCCTGAGATCCTGCCTCACTAAAAGGACGAGAGCACAGAATAAGTGGGCTGACAATAGATCTGAAGGAAACTGGTTATTTTTTTTGTTACATTTATTTGTGTGTAGTACATGGGCTCATGCCATAACAGATGTGAGGAGGCCAGAGGACAGCTTCCACCATGTGTGTCCCTGGGATTAAACTTGGGTTGTCAGGCTTGACAGCAAATGCCTTTAGCCCTGCGCCATCTCACCAGGCCGAGACAGGCGATTTTAGACTGTCGCCAGTCTGGGGACCTATCTTTAGCCTCTGATTACAGTTGGGTTGCTCTCTTCTCCCCTTGTTTTTCTTAACAGATGTCAAAACAGTTAGACATGTTCAAGACAAATCTAGAAGAATTTGCCAGCAAGCACAAGCAAGAAATCCGGAAGAATCCTGAGTTCCGAGTACAGTTCCAAGACATGTGTGCTACCATTGGGGTGGACCCTCTGGCCTGTAAGGAATTGTCTGTAGGGGTGTGCTGCTCTTGTGAAACTCTTATAGAAGCTCACCTGCTGTCATCACTTTTGTGCTTCTGTGGGGCCTCTCTGGATGCACCTGCAGGGAAATAGAGGTTGTATGTTTAGGGAACATCCAGGAGGATGCTGTGTGCCCTTCTGATGTGGAAGTTGGAGAGCATGGAGTACAGGCTGTAGGCACTATCTTACCTTGAATGTCTGTAGTGCACTTTGTCTTTTTTTCCTGGCTTTGTTCTTATTAGAAAAAGAAAAGTAGCTGGAGAGATGGCTCAGCAGTTAAGAGCACTGCTCTTCCAGAGGTCCTAAGTTCAATTCCCAGAACCACCTGGTGGCTCACAACCATCTATAATGAGATATGGTGCCCCCTTCTGGCCAGCAGGCACACCTGCAGGCAGAAGATTGTATAAATAATAAATAAAAACATCTGTTAAAAAGGTATTTTATTATTTTTAGTTATGTGTGTGTGTCGAGTAGGGGGTATGATGTGCAGGTGAGCCCCAGTGCCCTTACAGCCAGGGAGCTGGATTTATAGGCTTTGTAAGCTGCCTGCTTAGGTGCTGGCACCTCTGAAAGACCAAGAAATCTCTTAACCACCGAGCCACCTAAAAAGAAGTCCCATAAAGGAAGAAGTTTAGTGTTTGTTTGTTTTTAAGACAGGTTTCACTACATAGACTAGGCTGGTCTATAAGTCACAGAGATCTGTTCACTTCTATTTCTCTAGTTCTAGATAGATTCAGTTCTAATCCTAGTATTTTTTTTTTTTTTTTTTTTTTTTTTTCTTTTGAGACAGGGTTTCTCTGTGTAGCTTTGTAGCGTTGGCTGTCTTGGAACAGCTGTCTACTTGTAGACAGCTTGGTTACTTGGCTGTCTACTCTGTAGACCAGGCTAGCCTTAAACTTACACAGATCAGCCTGCTTCTGCCTCCCCAGTTCTGGGATTAAAGTGCACCCCCTCCCCCCCAGCTTTACAACTGACTTTGAAAAATGCGTTATTTATTTGTATGGGTGTTTTGTCTGCTTGTGTACCATGTTTGTGCCTGGTGCTTAAGGAGAACAGAAGAGGGCTTTAGATCCTCTGGGGCCCGAGTTACAGTTTTCAACCATCACTTTAAACTGAGTTATTTTGACACCCCTCTCATCCCCCCACTTTGAGACAGTAGCCCAGGCGGGTCCCAAACGGGTAAAAAAGTTTGAGGATGGCTTTGAAACTGCTGATCCTGCTGTCTTCCCCTTCAGGACGCTGGGATAGCAGGTGTGCACTGTGCATGCATATAGCTGGCTCGGAGGCTCTTCTTTAGCAACAAGGCAGCACTTACAGTTAGGTGGGAGACTTCCTGCACGGTAGATGCTTTAATCCATCATTGAAAGAAGAAAAATGATGAAAATGAATGAATAATACAGCTTTTATTTTTCTGTCTTTAGCTGGAAAAGGGTTTTGGTCTGAGATGCTGGGCGTTGGGGACTTCTATTATGAGCTGGGTGTCCAGATTATTGAAGTATGCCTGGCTCTAAAACATCGAAATGGAGGTAAGGGTGGTTGGTTCTTGTGGACTGGGCCTTAGACATAGTTTTTGGTTTACTTTTCTAAAATTCTATAGCCTGCATGCCTGCAAGGTCTTGAGACACATCTTAGCTATTTCATGTGGCTGAGTCTTTGGCAGGTCTCCCAAGCCAAGGTTAAATATGGAAAGAGGAAGCTGGTGTGATACTCTGGTGTACAGGAGTCTGGATTACGGTGTTCTCACTGTAACTGTAGGTAGATCTGCAGATCTGACCCGCCTCTTTAAAGTTTGGTAAGGCCAGCTGAGTCTTTGAGTTTCAGATTTATGACCTTAAAATTGGCCACCTGGGGCCAGTGAGATGACTCAACATGTACAAGTGTTTGCTGTGCAAGCCTGATTACATGAGTTCAATCCCTGCAACCCTCATGAAGGTGGAAGAGAGCTGCCTCCACAGACTAGTTTTCTGACTTCCATATGTACATTGTGCTATATCCACACATGTATTCCACACATAACACAGACACACTCAGTACTAATAACATTTTCAGAAACTTAGAAAATAAAAAAAGTCTTGCTACCCTGATAAGGGACATGCCTGTAATTTCGTTACAAAAAGCTTAGGCAGAATCATGACTTGGAGGCCAGCCTGGGCTAATAGGAAGGTAAGGCTACATGGGTTATGTAATGATCCTATATTTCAATAACATAAAACAGACCCAGGTGTGGTACAGCACCACCCTTCATGCCGAGCATTCAGGAGGCAGAGGCAGGCAGGTGTTGATGAACTCCAGGTGAACCTGGGTTATACAGTGAAGGACCTTGAGTCCTTCACTACATGGCCTGCCTGGGCTACCCAGCAGAGACCTTGTCTCCAAGAAACCAGACAATCAGATTGGCCATGTGGTAGAGACATCTTTTTGTTGTTTTGAGAAAAGGTCTGGTTATGTTGCCCAGTTTGGCCTGGAACTCATGGTCTGTCTCAGTCTCCTGAATGCAGGAAATCGAGGGGTAAGCCACCATGCTTATCTGCTGCCTTTGTTTTCAGATTTTCCTGGGCCTTCCTTATTGCAAATTTAGCAAGGTCTCAGGGCTCATTTTCTATGGTCTAACCTGTCATTTTAGGAGACTGAGGATCTAGAGTGACATTTGTTCTACGTAGTTGGCTGGAGAGGCTGTCCATGTATTTGAAGCAGTTGTAGCCATGGAGGTAATGTTTTCATTTTCTTTCTGTCCTTCTCCAACAGGTCTGATAACTCTGGAGGAGCTACATCAACAGGTGTTGAAAGGAAGGGGCAAGTTTGCTCAGGATGTCAGCCAGTAGGTCCTGCTTCTAACCCCTTGAAGTATTAAGGAGTTGTTTTTTTTGTTTTTTTGTTTTTTGTTTTTAAAGACGGTCTCAGGCAGTCTCAGGTGGTGGCGCAAGCCTTTAATCCTGCACTTGGGAGGCAGAGGCAGGCAGATCTCTCTAAGTTTGAGGCCAACCTGGGGTCTGCAGAGCTACTTTCAGGAAGCCAAGACCACATGAAGAAACCCTGTATCAAAAAAACCAAAAATATAAAAACAACCAGGGTCTCTGTGTAGCTCAGTCTAGCCTGAGAAGCTAGACTGAGGAGCTCAGAGTGGCCTTGAACTTCTGATCTCCCACCCGTGCACACCTCCTTAAATGTTGTGTGTATGGAGTGTTTTGCCTGCATGCATATCTGTCTACTGTGTGTGTACAGTTCCCATAGAAGCTGTAAAATGCCGTCAATGCTCTAGAACTGGAGTTTTGGTTGCGAGTTGCTATGTGGGTGCTCTGAGTAAAACCTAGTGCCGCCGCCTCTTTAGTGTTGTGATTATAGGCAGGCACAGCAGCTAGCTAGAAAGAACACTTTACAATCGGATAGTACTCCTTCTAGTCCTACAATGTCTAGGCTAGCTTTAGAACCATTCTTAACCTGTGTGACAAAGATGCATTCCTTTTTCCTGTTTTTGGTGGTATTGTGAATTGAACCTAGGTCCTTATCCTATGAACTACATCCCTAACCGTATAAAAACAGTGGGGAGGGGACAGGGTCTCACTATGTAGTCTAGAACACACTGTAGACCAGGCTGGTTTCAAATTCACATAACTCCAATCTGCCTCTTCCTTAGTGAGATTAAAGGTGTGTGCCATCACCTCTGGTGCATGTTAAATTTTTAATGTGTTGAGATTATTTATTTGATGTCAAAAAGACTAGAGCAGGCACTAAAAGCCTGGGATGCAGCCAGGTGACAGGGCATGCGTTGGCCTAGTTGACCCGACTGTGTGAACCCAGGTTGAGAGAAGATAAATAAATGGCTGTTCTAGATGTAGCTCCCACGAGTCCAGCCTCAAACGACATAAGGAAGACCAGAAATATTAAACAGCAAGCGGTGGCCTCTTTGTGCACCAGCTTTTTCAGAAGAGACAGGAGCTAGTGTATCCAAACCAATTTGAGTCTGCTCCTAGAGGGAGGGCATTCAGACCACTGATGTCCTTTCCTGCAGGGGCCTTGAACCTCCTGTGTGTGCTGCCTGTGTGTGATCTGCACACATTCTGTGGGTTTTATGTCTTTTCATGAGTTGCCAACTACAGTGAGAAAACAGCAGTGATTAGCTGCTGTTTGCTGTAGTTGACACCACTGCCTGTTGGCTCTTCGGATGCTATTCTTAGAATATCTGAGTGTCAGGCCTGACTTGCCAAGGGTCTTTGAGCTTCCTTTCCTCACTTCAGAGACGACCTGATCAGGGCCATCAAGAAGCTGAAAGCACTGGGCACTGGATTTGGCATCATCCCCGTGAGCGGCACTTACCTCATTCAGTCAGTCCCGGCTGAGCTCAATATGGATCACACCGTTGTGCTGCAGCTGGCCGAGGTAGGGCGTGCCTCAGAGATGCTCAGGAGCGGTTTCTACCTGTCTGCCTCAGGCCTTTTGCCAAGACTGTCCTATGGATGAACTACTCAGGCCTGTGCTCATTCAGCAGACATTTATGGAGCACTACAGTGCAATAATCCCGTCTAGGCTGTAAGAGAGGCTGATACAGTCCTCGCCCTTGAGGAGCTTACAGTCTAGTCAGGCAGGCAGACATGCAGACCACTGAATTTCTTGGGGGCAGACAGACCCTTTGATGTCTTAAACTAATCTGTAGGTTCCTCACAAACTTAAAACTTATTTGCCATCCCTCTGCCCTGGCCCTGGTTTCTCAGCATGCCTGAAGCATAAACATATGCCATCATCCTCATCTCCATGACACAGGGAAGATGTGTTCACTTTTCTTAACTCTGTAAAATAAAACAAAACTACATAAGCAGTGGGCTTTCAGCGTTGGAGGATGGGTAGGGTGAGGTGGTGCAGTGGCTTTGTATTTAAATATTTAGATGAAATTGATTATTATCCCCATTCCTTCTTGGTTAATCACTCGGAGTCTTCTCTTGGTGTGCTCTGGAGTTCTCTATGGAGGTGTAACTTGGTTTCTTAGTGCTTGGACCCATCGTTCTCCATCCTGTCTCCTGAAGTCGCCTCTCTCTGCTGGGAATTTTGATGTTCTTTTCTACACGCTCAGGCTTGTTGAAAGCGGTTTGTCCAGATATATGTCCTGCTTTTAGGCAGGCTAGGCAACAGTCTTAACTGATTGAGTTCCTGTTTATTCTTCCTTCCTCCAGAAAAACGGGTATGTGACTGTCAGTGAAATCAAAGCCAGTCTTAAATGGGAGACAGAACGAGCGCGCCAAGTGCTGGTATGTGACTAGAGATGGCCCTGGGGTCAGAGGCAGCCTTGTTTTAGTCCCTCTAGCCTGGAAGCCTGCTATCTGAACACTAGCAGGAAGTCCAGCCTCTCTGCCAGGAGAGCCAAGGCGGCAGCTGGCTTCTAACCGTGATATGCACACTAAGGGACCAATGGAACCCAGTAACTCTACTGGACTCTTGGAACCTGGAACTGTTGGTCAAGGACATGACAGCAATATATTTGCACTGGAAGTAATAGTATAGAGGAAAGGAAATTGGTAACCATTGAAAATATCTATTTGCAATTACAAGCTATATATTATACGGTAGATAATTTTGCTTATACAAACTTGTACTAGTAAAACACCTAGGCTCAAAAGAGGCAGCAGAAGGAAGGAACACTTTCAGTACCTTTTTTCTTACCCCAGCAATTTTTTTCACTTCTCTCCGTAAAATGGAGAACGTAAAATACATCCCTAACAACACTGGGCAGTCAGTCACAGCTTACCTTAGGAAGTCAGTCAATTGTGGATTAAGTACGGTCCTTCCCATTTGCTCCCTGCAAATGATCTTTCTCAAAGCCATCCATAACCCTGATCTCCACTTTTCTCTGGGGCGCTGGAGAGACAGAGGCAGTGGCTTTGACACTGTATACCATGTACTGTTGGAGTCCTGCATTCTTTCCACTACTTCCCATTACACTGCAGCTGGTAAGTTAAAATACTGAGTGCCAGTCACACCTTGGCTAAAGCCAAGCATCCCTGTTTGGGTGTATGAACAATGAAGGCATGTTTAGGTTCTCTGAAAACGTCTTAGAAGCTAAAGTGGGCATGGGGACTGCTTAGCTCCCCAAATGTTAACTGTAACCTCCCTTTTCCAATCAGTCCTCTTCCTCCCTCCAGGAACACCTGCTGAAGGAAGGACTAGCCTGGCTGGATCTGCAGGCTCCAGGGGAGGCCCACTACTGGCTGCCAGCCCTCTTCACAGATCTCTACTCCCAGGAGATATCAGCTGAGGAGGCCAAAGAAGCCTTCCCTTGAGTGTGGAGGGATACAAAGCAGGCCAGACAGGTCCTGCCTGTGAATAAACCTGGACAATTTTGTTTATAAACAAGTTCATTCCAAGTCTTCTTTGATCCTCCAATATTTTTTTAAAGTGGCTTCACATTTTGTCTGTTTTGGAGGAAGCCTCATCTATCCAGTAAGATAACCTGAGTAACAGAGATAGCAGCAAGCACTCAAAAATGACTCGCATTATGAATCTACAAATCCAGAGCCGAGACATGTACTGTCTCATGGCTAGCCTTAATATTAACTGAGACAAACCACCACTCCAGTAATGCACACCTTCTCACTCCTTTCCATCCTCGCAGATCTAGGCCTCACAGTAAGTCACCCTGACATCTTCCAGCGTCTTCTGTAGTTTTTCATGGAGACCGAACTATGTGAAGGAAACTGAAGTCTGGTGTGAGGTAGAGGAAAGCAGAGTTCAATGGAAACAGTCAACACTGCACCTCAACAATTTGTTCAAATTCCTCACTAGCTCTCAACCAGGTCCTGCAGAATCTAGGTGGGGAATTACTGAACACCTACCCTGTTCCCTTTTACATACACTGCCCGTAAGTCCTTACAGCAGCCTTCAGTTGAGTACTTATCTGATTCACAGGGGAGTGAATGCCAGAGGCCACTGGCTTAGACAGTGCCGAAGCTAAAGCCAGGCTCTCCTAGCCCGAGAGCTTACAGTACAGGCTGGCAGCACATGACATGCACTGCTTGCTTCCTTCTGCACTCATGATCGACCAAGAGGAAAAGCCTTCCCTCAGAAACCAAGGTTCTCACAGCACGTGAACGAGGTGGCAGCGGGGAAGAGGCCTAGTCTTCCAAGATCTGGATCAGCGTCTATTTCGGACACTGAAATACAGGGGCCTCTCCCGAGACATCTGCAGCAGGTACAGCTTGGGTACATCTTTACTCCCAGTCTTAAAAGCTACTTCTGAATCCATTCAGGGTTAGTTCCTTTCACTGACTGCTGAAAGCATAGTATACAAAAAGTGCCCTCATTTTCAAATGATATAAAACTAGCCACAAGTAGTCCTACAGATGCTTCAGCTCTCAGCTTCTAGAAAACCGAGGACTCCCACCTGATAAGTTTTTGGCCAAGGTATGGTACGGTATTTTCTTCACACAAACCCTCCCACACCCATAGGCGCTTCCTCCTTCTGCCAAAACAAACTTTATTGCACCAAAAAGAAAAAAAAAAGAAAATTTCATTTATGTACAGTCAGATATAAAGACATCTCTTTGACTCCTGTGCATATATTTCCTCAACTTAAGAATAGGGCGTAAAAGTCAGGCTGCTGTGCCAGACATGCTCTGCCCCATGGCAGGGCCAAGGAGAAGATTGTCACTTGAAAGTGGGAACACTCACATGGATGACAGACAACACTGGACCCACAGACCAAAGGCATTCTTCTCGCCCTAGACTAGCTCCGGGAATGGAGAGGGATATTGGAAGCAGGGTCCCCTTTCAAGTCTCCACATCTGACCAAGCCTCCAGGAAGCCAAAAAAACAACTTCTAGTCCCCAAGTGAACTGTCCCTGTCCAGTTCTCTGCTTTCTGCCCTCCCAAGAGGTCCCTTTCTGTGCCCTATTTTCTCCTTGTTTCTCCAGGGGAGTCCCATGATCCACAAGACAGAGACCTTTATAGCAGCGGCAGGGAAGGCAACTCCCTCCCCTTCCTCAGGGCTGGGCACTGACCAGGAGGCCTGCATCACATGGATCACCAACCACCCACTGGGAGCTACAGACAGCAAACTGAAGTGTGAACTGTATCAAACTGGGAAGGATGGATTCCTCTGACCCTGAGCCACTGAAAACACATTTTTCTGACTCAACCAGCTGAAGGATCACTGTAGCTAAATTCAAAAAAGGGATCAGAGCCAGTGACAAAAAGGGTTAAGATAAAGGGAGGACTCTCCAGAGTCCCAGCCACAATCCCCTCACCACTGGCTGCCGAAGCTCACAAATCCCCAGGAAATGGGAGAATGGCAGAAGGGAAGCTAGGGACCACAGACAGTAACAGCTAAACAAAATAGGGACTAGCATCAGTCTCCCTGTGCTCCACCCCAGAAAAACACCCTCATTGACTAGGATTTAGGAAAATCTGTAAGAGACTATTTTATGTAGTGGCTCAAACCCCATACACGCTGCAGCTGCCTGTGCTGGGAACCTTTCAAATCAGTGATTGTGGGGACACAGTAGGCAGCTTCCCGAAGCCTGTGCAAGCTTCACAGAGACCTGGGCTCACTCCCAGTTGGGCTTACCTTCTACCTGTAACCTAAAATGCAGAGGAAATGGTGTGAGGGGAAAGGTGCTCAGGTGCTAGGTAAAGCTTACTGATCAGCAGCCCAGACTCCACCACTGTTCCTTGTCTTTGGTCTGTCTAGAACAGTGACTATATAAATTAGGAAAAACAAAGTTATGCTGGCCATGGGAAATAATAGGAAGGGGAAGAAAAGGGTGTTGGGAAGCCCTGCTTCAAGACTGAAGGCAGACAGATAACCAACCAGACTGCTTACATGCCACGGACAGCACCCCACCCAAACTCCCAGATATCCCTAGAAACCACTTGGGCATGCTCCCTCTTGGGTTCTCATTTTCAGTCTTCTCCTATCTCTAATTAGCTGGCCCTGCAGAGAGGTGTGTTGGTTGTTTAGCTTTGCCAGAGGCCATCACTTCAGGTACTCTTGCAGAAGCACCCTGGCCCTGATCCAGGATTGACTACAGCCCTAGGTGCTCCAGCACCAAGGAGGTCAGGTTGGGAACAGCCCCACTCCCACACCCTGGGACTGAGTTTGCTTGCTTCTTGGTATCTTGCGGGATGCCGACACTTTTGAAGGGAGATGCACAGTGCCTCTCCATCCCTGGGGTGAGGGGAGGGGCTCTGCTGGGGCTCTCAAGTTGGGGGAAGGGCAGGGGACCAGGGTCTAGACCCTCAGGCTCCCGTGCAGGTCTGTCTCTGTCCCAGATGAGCTGCTATCAGAGTCCATTTCAGCATTCTCATTATGGAGCCTTTCCAGCACTTTCTGACGAATCAGTCCCAGGCGCATCAAGAGGGACTGGTAGTCAAAGTGGCCCCGCTTCTCTCCAAAAGGGTCCTGTGGGTGAGAGGAAACAAGGGGATTAAAGATTCAAGTCTATGGTCAGGCTAGAGTACAGCTTTAAAATGCAAGCTCACCTGCTGGGCCACAGGGCCAGAGAAAGGCACAGTGCAGAGCACAGGTGGTCCAAATGGTTCCAAATAAAATAGTGTATAACTGCCCCAAACAGGCTTAGCTTGGGATCACACTAATGTTTACACTCTGAAAGGAAGGCACTATGCAAAAGAGGGTATGGAGAATTCTATGAAGATCATTAGGCGGGCCTGTTTTTCTTTTTAATGACTTTCTTTAATATGTGTTAGTGCACTGCCTAAAGTGTGTCTGTGTGTTACATGTGTACAGTGACCATGGAGGCCAGAAAACGGCGTCAGGAACCAGAGTCAGAGTCAGTTGTGAGCTGCTATGTCAGTGCTAGGAATCACACCCTGGTTGTCTGCACAGGCAGTCAGTGCTTTTAACTGCTGAGTCATCTTTCTGGCCCTGAGGGCCTGTGTTTTTAACTAAGCCCTGAAAACTCAAGAAAATTATCTCCCTCCTTCTTCTGTCTTCACCAAGGCTACTCTGCTTTTCTAAGGTCACAGATAGGTCTAAAAGTCAGGAGTGCTGATTTCCCGATAAGCACCTGTACTCTTTCCCCAGAGACCTGCCACGACATTTCTATCCAGGTTTCTGGGCAATGCTCCAGGGCCACCTAGCCTGGACCTCAGTCTGTGTCCTTCTAGATCAAAGATCACTATCGTTTTCTTTTGAGACAGGGTCTGGTCTGTTAGCGTATAGGCGATTCAGGTGGCCTGCCTTCAGGGTCCTAGCAACTGCTTATGTCATCACTGGCTACTGCCAGGTGTGCCGTGATAGGACTCCCACCACCTCAGCATTCTCTGTCCCAGCTCCCTCTCTCTGTTCTAGGGCCTCCATTTCTTGCTCCCTGGCCCCTCTCTCTGCCCACATGGCTACACCTTCTCCAGTCCCTCCCCCTCCCTTCCCCAATAAACTTTCTTATACCAGATCTGTTGTGTGTTGTGTTTCCTCAGGGGCACACCTTGGCATGGGCCTGCCATGATACACCTTATATTTTATAACAGAATCTATCTCACTGTATAGCTATGGCTGACTTGGAGCTCACTTTGTAAACTATACTGGCCTTAAATTCAGATGGGCCTGCTTCTGCTTCCCAAGTGCTAGAATTAAAAGTATGTGCCATCACACTCAGCCAAAGATGACTCAACATTTTATAGGATTTACTGTCTTCAAACTATCAAAAATAACTATAGCTGGAATGAAGTATACTTAAAAAACAAAAACAAAAAACTTCAGGAAACCAGAGGTTCTGAAAAAAAATATATGACTGAGTCTCAGGCCAGCCAGGGTTACATAGTAAAACCCTGTCATAAAAAAAAAAAAAAAAAAAAGAAAGAAAGAAAGAAGAAAGGAAAGAAAGAAAGAAGGAAGGAAGGAGGAGGGAGGAGGGAGGGAAGGAGAGAGGAAGGAAGGAAGGAAGAAAGAATGAAAGAAAGAAGGAAGGAAGGAAATGCACAGCGGCATATGCCTTTAATTCCAGCACTTGGGAGATGGGACACTAGAGGATCTCTATGAGTTCAAGGCCAGCCTGGTCTACAAAGTGAGTACAGGACAACCAGGGCTGTAGTACACAGAAGAACCCTGTCTTGAAAAAACAAAAATGGGAAAAAAAAAAAAAAAGCTAACAGTTGTGGCACATGCTGTTAATACAGGCAGATCTCTGATTTCAAGGCCAGCCTGGTCTACAGAGCTAGAAGTAGTTCCAGGATAGACAGGGCTACTTAGAAAAACCCTCTCTTGGGCTGGAGCGATGGCTGAGCGGTTAAAAACACTCGCTGTTCTTCCAAAGGTCCTGAGTTCAGTTCCCAGCAACCACATGGCGGCTCATAACCATCTACAGTAAGATCTGGTATGTAGGCAGAAAGTTGTATATATAATGAATCTTAAAAAAAAAAAAAAAAAGACAAACTCTCAAAAAACAAAACCACCAAACAAATGCTATGTAAGTATTTAATGGTAGCAAAATCACATGGCCAGAATTCAAATGGGATCTTTCTTTGCATGAGAGTAACATACAGATAAAAATATATGTACCTTACACTTCTCTCCTCTTGGCACTCCTCACAACCACCCCCCTTCCACTTTCTTCATTTGCAGCAGTAGAGATTCCATCCAAGTCCTGTGCATTCTATGCAAATGTACTACCAATGAACTACATTCTCAACCAACTTCTATTAGCACTCACATGTGAGTCTCAGGAGCAGGTGAGAGAGTGCCAGTCATGCTCACTGTGACAATGGCCTTTCCTTTTCATTCATTCAAGGCTTGTAGGTCTTAAAGCGAGTCTATAAAGAGAGTCTATCTTTATTCTGAAGCTATCAGTTCTTCAAATGCTCCCTCACCCTTGGCCCCCTTTCTCCCATTCTGTTCTCCCAAATACTGCTGCTCCCATCTTGTCCCTCGCTGAACACTATTCTCCTTCACAGCTAAATGTTGGTAACTGCTACCCAGTAGCAGTGATGAAACTTCCTCATGAAGAACAGACCTGGGCAGCTGTCCTCAAACGTACCCTGAAAAGTAGTTCAGGAACCGAGTTTATCCTTAGCCCGCCTTGTCCTTTGTCCTTAAGGCAGGTAAGTGGACAGAGAAGCCACCAGGAAAAAAACAGCTACTGTAAGTGTGTTGTATAAATAGAAACAGCCCAAGAAGAGTTGCGGAAGCTAGGAAAGCTTAGTCAACCGTCTAAGTCAATCTATTTTTCTTTCCTCTTAGGGTTATAAATTTTGAACCCAGGGTCTTCTTCATGCCAGACAATTCTACCACTTAGCTAAATCCTCAGTCCTTTCTTTATTTGGAGCAAAGTTCTCACTAAACTACCAAAATAGCTTCCCACACTGTATGCGCCTGCCATCTCTCTCTGGTAACGGGGATTGCAGGTATGTACTGCCACATCCACAAGGAACCAATGAACTGATGCTCCAAGACAGGGGACTGTCAGTTTTTCATCAAGCAGATGAGTTCATCTATGACTGGGTAAGACTCTCTGTTACAACAAGCCCTTCTTTTTTGTATTCAAACAGGGTTTCTCTGTGTAGCCCTAGCTATTCCAGAACTCAGTGATCCACCTGCCTCTCCTCCTGAGTGAAAATAAGCCCTTCTTAAGTTGGGTGTAGTGGTATATACCTTAATCCTAGCACTTGGGAGGCAGGGGAAAGTAGATATCCTGGCCTACTTTAGGGCTGTAGAGTGGCTAGGGCAACATGAGACTTTGTCTCAAAACAAATAAGGCCCTTCCTTAATTTGCATTTTAAAAATTCTGCATCAGGGTCTTATTATGTAGTCTAGGCTGGCCTCTAACTCACAGCAATTCCCTTGCCTAAGCCTCTCCAGTACCAGGATTACAGACATGCATCACGTCATTATCACTGCATGTATGAAGTATGTGTGCGTGCACCATGGTGTGCATATGGAGATTAGAGAACAAAGGACAATCTTGTAGACTCAGTTCTTTCTACCTATAAATGGGTTTCAGAGATTAAACTCAGGTCATCAGGCTTGTGCACAAACTGCCTTATCCACTCAGCCATCTTATTGGCCCCATCACAGCCTATTCTTTATGAAGCCAGAACAAATTTCCCCAGTATAAGCAGAGAATGAACTGGTTACCACCTTTAGAGCAGGAATCAACATGACACTACAACTAAGGCTACCCTAAGCCACCTTTCTCTATGAGCCTTGGGGTCAGGGGCAGAATCCCTATAGTGACTCTGTTTATCATTCTTGAGGTTCTTAGCAGGCTGGGTATATTTGAACGAGTTTAAAGGACTTCACTAGAAAGGAAGGGGTTATAAGGTACATTCCACAACAGATCATTCCAACTTGACTGAGTATGACAATGCCATGACTAGGAACCATCTCTTCATGTTTTTAAGCTAGTCTTCTCTCTGGCCTCAGCTCCTCAACGACACAGGATTTTTTAGTTGTGACAATCTATCACATACGGATGTGTAAGTGGGATTTTTCATGTTGTGTGTGGGGCTTATAGAATTAGCAACAAGAGACTATATTACCTGCATAGTCTGGCCTTGAAGATGCAGGCGATCTTTGCAGGCCACCTCATAGAAGTCATAATACTCCAGAAAGGACTTCTCCATTACTCCCCTGGAAATTGAACAGAGAAGTCACAAACATGAGGCATAAGCCCCCCTTTCACTTCCTAATCTTAATGCCAAATTAAAGGGTGAGTGTGCCCAGCTGGGTGGTGGCTCTCACATTTTATTCCCAGTGCCTAGGAGGCAGAGACAGGCTAATCTCTGAGGTCAAGGCCAGTCTGGTCTAGAGGATACAAAGAGAAACCCTTTCTCACAAAAAACAAAAATAAGAAAATGAAAAACAAACAAACAGAGGGAGCATTCCTAACTTGGATTTGGTTTCCCACACAGTCTTTTAAAGAACAGACAACAGAACTGGGCGCAGTGACTCGTGCCTTTAGTTCCAGCACTTGAGGTAGAGGCAGGCGGATATTTGGTTTCCAGGCCAGCCTGGTCTACAAAGTCCAAAAAGCCAGAGCTCTATTACACAAAGAAATCCTGTCTCCAAAGACCAAAAACAAACAAACAAAAAAACAGGCAAAAGAACAGATGATGGTCACAGCTGACTTCCTTTATAATTCAGGAATCATGAAACCAGGGTGCTTGAAACACCGCTTAAATCCCAACCTCATTTTGTGCCATGTTCACTGTCCACTGTCTGGAGAGACACGCAGCCATCTAAGTGCCTGCTGTGCAAGCATGGAGACTAAGCTCGAACCCCAGCACTCACACTGAAGGTGTGTGGTGGCCCACCTGCATCCTAAGCACTGGGCTGCAGAGATGGGAGAATGTCTGGAACTTGCTGGCCAGCCAGTCTAGCCAGTGGAGAAGTCTGGGTTCTGTGAAAACTCCCGTCTCAAATACTGGGATAGTGTATGACTCAGCGGTAAAGGCACTTGCTACACAAGCCTGGTGACCTGAGTTCAATCTCTAGAACCCATGTCAAAATGGAAACTGAAGACCAACTCCACAAAGCTGTCCTCTGACCTCCACACATGCATTACCATACCTCTCTCAAATACTTTAGAAGAGAAGGTGCAGTGTGATAGAGGAAAAGACACCTGACACCAACCTTTGGCCTTCCCACAGCATGCACAAATATGTACACACATTAAAAGAAAGTAGAAATTAAAAAATAAAAAAATCCTGGGCAGGAGAGATGTCTACTCTCACGGACGATCAGAGTTTGGTTCCCAGCAACCATGTTAGATGATTCACACTGACTGTTAACTCTAGCTACAGGGTATCTGACATCCTCTTTTAGCTTCCCTGGACACTGCATCCCCATGCACATATCCACACATAGACATTAATGTAATGAAAATTAAGAGCACCATTTCTAGTTCCAGGGGATCTGACTTCTTACATCTAAAAGCACTGTGCTCACTCGCACACCCATTCCTAGGGGGTTTGATCTCTGACTTTGTTCATCTACTTTTAGCACTCAGAAATAAAATTGAAATGGGTTTTTATGGAGTTCACTCTCATTTGGCCCTTCACACCTTCATCAAATTAGGGACTCCCTGAATATAGACATTGTCTTCAGAGTGCTTTAAGAGTACTTCATACTCTTAAAGAACTGAGAGGCACAACAGGGTGGCACACACCTTTAATCCAAGAACTTGGGAGGTAGAGGCAGATGGATCTCTGTGAGTTTGGGCCCAGCTTGATCTAAATAATGAGTTCCAGGACAGCCAGAACTATACAGTGAGACCCTGTCTTGAAAAAAACAAACAAATGTGCACAGAAATACCCAGCTCCCGGTAAGCTTCTCACTTAGCTAATTTATGCTCTGATGCAATTTTTTAAAGCTGGGCATAGTGGCACACACCACTTAGGAAGCAGAGGCAGGTGGATCTCTGAGTTTGAGGACAGCCCAGTCTACAAAGTGAGGTCCAGGACAGCCAGAGCTACATAGTCGACCCTGTTTCAGAAAACACAACAATAAAGCCCCATCTGCCTCCCCACCTTCACCCCAAATCCAAACAAACAAACAAAAAACCTGAGAAATTCTGAACAACCTCTTGGGTAACCACAGCCACTTACTCACTACAGGCCGAGCCAGGCACTGGCAATGCACATCTTTAATCCCAGGACTCAGAAAGGCAGGGGCAGGAGTTTGAGGACAGCCAAGGCTACACAGAGAAACCCTGTCTGGAAAAACCAGAAAATAAAAAAAGCATGAACGAAGAGAAATGAACTAGTATGAACCGAGAACCAGACTGGGCACAATGGTGTTATGTCTGTAATTCTAGAACTAAAGAGGCTGAGACACGTGGATCGGGAACTCCAAGTCGGCCTAGGTTGAAAATTAAAACCCTATGTCAGATAGTCTGGTAGGCTGAGTGCTTGCTAAATAAGCACCAGGATCTGAGCTCACAATCCCAGCACCCGTGTGAAAGCTGGGTGTGGCATACATCTATAAACCCTAGCACTCCCAGGGAACAGACAGGTGGATCCAGGGGTCTTCCTGGCCAGGCAATGTAGCAGAAACTGACAACTCCACCTTCAGTAAATTTCCCTTTCTCAAAAAATAGAGAATGATATAGGAAGACTCAATGCTGACCTCTGGCCTCCCCATGTCCAGCCACAGGTCAATGTGCCTGTACAGAAGTACAAAAACGCACAAACCAAGGAAGAACATAATTTTCTTTTTTTTTTTTCCTTTGGTTTTTCTAGATAGGGTTTCTCTGTATATCCTTGGCTGTCCTAGAATTCACTCTATAGGCCAGGCTGGCCTTGAACTCACAGAAATCTACGTGCCTCTGCCTAAGGATTAAAAGCATGCACTACCACTGCCCAGCTAAAGAGCAGATAATTAAAAAATTTTTTTGGGCTCAGTAGTAAAGTACTTGTCCAGCAAACCTTGAGATTGTAGGTCTGAGCTGGAACAGTGGAAGACGCCTGCAATCCTAGCGCTCAGGAGACAGAAGCAAGTGGATCTCTGTGAATTCCAGGCCAGCCAGGTCTACAGAGTGAGTTTCAGGACAGCCAGAGCTACATACATAGTGAGACCTTGTTTGTTTCAACAAAATAAACAAAACAAACAAGCAAACAAAGAATACAAAAATCTTTTTCCTTCTTTTCTACCTCTCTTGACAATGGGCTCTGGTGCAAAGGTCCTCACAGATGCAAACCGAGTCTCCAAAATAGATGAACACTTAGTGGGTCCTCTGGACACATACCGTAGGGGTTCAGGGCAGGGACACTTTCCCTCCATCATGTCACAGACTGCAACTCTGATGGTCTCATGCCGGATACATTCATTATAGTTTTTGCTGTCTCCCGGATGTCTTTCCTGTAATTTGATAGATGCCATAGTACCCATTTAGTCAAAGAGAAAAGCCAGTGCAAAGGTACCTCAGGGTTAGTACAGAGTACATGACCCAAACACACACAGTGAAAAAATACCTTCCCATGGTAGAACCAAGACAAACAAAGCAAGTAAGGCTTGGACCCCTGACCTCTCTATATAATCAGCACACTAGACCCATTAGATTACCCTGCATCTCAATAAAAGGCCTATTACATAAGGACTGAGTGGAGAACAGTGTTGGAGCTTCCTGGTTAATTCCTTTTCATGTCTGTAGCATTCCACACTCACTGAAGTTAATGTAAATCTTTTTTTTTTTCCTTTCTTGTTCTGTTTTGGTTTTTCAAGACAGGGTTCTCTGTGTTGCCCTGACTGTCCTGCACTCCTTTGTGGACCAAGCTGGCCTTGAACTCACAGAGATCCGATTGCCTCTACCTCTTTGACTGCAGGGATTACAGGCTTGTGTCACCACACCTTTAACTTTCTAAACAACAACAACAAAAAGTCAAAAGTTGGGAGCTATACAGATGCAAGTAAGTTATAAAGCACTTGGCCCTAGGGTTTTATCCCAAATACATACACACATACACACATACATACACACACATACACACACACACGAGGAAAAAGTAAAAGCTCTATGACCTCACTTGAAAATTGGGATATTTACCATCTCCCTTAAACATTTAGCACAAACATGAAGCATATACACAGGAATAGCACCGCTTGGCAGCATTACCCTTTGCAAATGTATATTTCCTATGCCCTTTCTGTGGCAGTGCCAACTATAATATTCTTGTCTGAGCTAATGACTAGCTCCTTAAACTACACAAATCATTACGTACACTTCCTATCTCCAAAATAATAGATAGCTAGAGAAAGATTGGTGACACAGGCCTGTGATCCCCACTATTGGTAGAGACTGAAGGAAGGGATCAAAAGTTCAAGCTCTAGGAGGCTGGAGAGATAACTCAGTAGTTACGAGACTTGCCGCTCTTCCAGAAGACCCATGTTTGGATCTTGGCACCCATACTCAGCAGCTCACAACTCGCTGCAACTTCAGCTCCAGGGGATCTGATGCCCGCTTCTGGCTTCCATGCCATGTGCACGTGTGTACACCACACAACATACACTCAAGCTCAAGTAACAAAAACAAATCTTATGGGGAAAAAAGTTCAAAGTTTGCTTGGAATATAGAGTATTCAAGACCAACCTGTACAACACCTGAGAACCTGTCTCAAGATGAAATATTCAAAAAAGGGTTAGAGACAGAGCTCACGGTGAAGGTTCCTAATCTCAACCCTTGGTATGATAAGGGGGCGGGGGAGAAGACCCAGTTAACAGGGCACTAGCCACTATGGAGCACCTTATGGCTATGCTGTAGAAAGCAGCCCAATGGAGTGGAGCTGCAGAGATGCTCGTCAGTTAAGAGCACCTGCTGCTCTACTAGAGGACCAGGTTTGATTCCCAGCACCCACAAGGTGATTAATGTTTGTAACTCCAGTCCCAGGGGAGCTGATGCCCTCTTCTGATTCTATGGACACCAGGCACTCATATGGTACACCGACATACACACAGAAAAAAACTGGTGCGCATATATATATAACATTACAAAACAAAACAACAACAACAAGAAAAACACACACACAAGCTGGACACAGTAGTGTACACTTGTAACCCCAGCACTCAGGGAGGCAGAGGTAGGTGGACCTTTGTGAGTTCCAGCCTGGTCTACAAAGTGAATCCAGAACAGCCAAGGATACACAGAGAAACCTTGTCTCAAAAAAAAAAAAAAAAAAAAAAGAAAAGAAGAAAAGGAAAGAAAGAAAGAAAATAAAAAAATTCCCAAAGCAGACTCAGAACTGATCTCCAAATGACAACATTTATTTCTACTAAATAGGTTAACACAAGCCAAATACTTAACAGCCCCTACTGTAACATCTGTTTGTTTTCTCCCCCGACCCCCCCCCCTTTTTTTTCAGGGTCTCACTATGTAGTCTCAGCTGGCCTGGCAATCACTACATAGGCTTTGCTAGCCTTAACCTCAGGGATCTACCTGCTTCTGGCTCCCCAGTCCTGGCACGTCACTGGGCCCACTATTACTATAATTCTTGAAAATAAAGAACATATGTCAGTTCCCCTTATTTCTATAGTGGTATCATGTGGGGGCTATCCTAGGTGGAAAAAGAAAAAGGACTCTCAATAGCCCCTACTATTGCAGACCTTAGCACATGGCCCAAAGACCTTACCTGTTCAAAGCCTGGCTCGTTGTGGTAGGGATTCTCAGTCATCAGTGACTGGATGGAGATAAGCACAGAAGAGATGCTCTGGGCTGGGCTCCAGGCAGGGCCAGTCCATGTACTGCAAACACAGCAGAGGGACAGAAAGAAGGTGATGCAGAGAACGGCCAGGAAACCCTGACAACAGCAGCAGCATCACTTTATGACTCACTCTAAGTTGCTCTTTCACTATTGATACTTGGGAAATTCCCAGCCTCTGTCTTACCCTCATTCACCAGAACAGTCAAGTGCTAAATCCTCATATCAACTGAGACAAGAAAACAGAGCAAACAAGACAACTTTGAAAAGATTTTCTTTAATCTAGAAAAGAAAAAGTAGCCAAGGAAGACTACCCTACTAAAACAAGGACTCAAATTAGAGAAAATAACTCTACAGGTTGTAGAGTTATTTATAAATGTTAACCTGTGACTTATTTATTGGTGGTGACAGAGTTGGTGAAGGGAGGGCAGCTAATCAAAGGCACCAAGGTGACTAAAGCTTTGTGTCTGAAGATACGTGTAAAAATTCATGGACTGAACTCTGTAACGAGACAAGCAGGGTCAAATTCTCTGAAGACACACAACTCTGCTGACACAGAGAGATGGTGTATGTTCAGAGTGTGGAGAGCCTAACAATATCTGAAGGGAACAACTTGAAGACCAGGGACAATACCCCCACATCCTTAAAAAAATAACTGGCTATTCTTAAACTTAAAAGTAAACCTCCTGCCTCTGACCCCTGCATGCCAGGGATTATAGGCATGTACTACACTACTCCTGGCTAAATCACATCAGGCACTAAAGAGAATGAGGCACTTAAAAGTCAATGCCCCCTCCTTTTTTTTTCCTTGAGGTAGGGTCTCATAATGTAGCCCTAGCTGTCTTAGAACTGCTTCACAGTGCACAGCAGGTATTTATTTTAGCTCAGTTACTTAACAAGATGGCAGAGAGATGAAAGCAGAACACAACCTGAGCCATTATTAGCTTAAGTTAACTGATGCTGCCCTTTGCCGTCCACACTTGAGGAGGGCCCAAGTCAGGGGTGTGGAACAGAACTTCAGAGGCTGCCCTTTCCCAGCGCTGTTCCCCACTTTACATGTGTGGGAACCCAAGTCAACAGGCCAGTTCTCATCCATTTATGTCAACAGATGGCAGCCCAATGGTTCTTACTAGGTATGAAGAGAAGGAATTAGGCCAAAGAAACTGATGTAACCAACCCTTTCTACTCCATGATTCTTAGCTGTAAAACTTCTATTTCCCAGTGGGTCTTTCTTTTCCATGCACCAAACTTCTGCCACTTTCACTCAACCACCATTCTTTGCCCGTTCTCTGTATGAGCTGGAAAGTGTCCAAAATGGCTTCATATTAGTTTACCGAGGAGACCCTATTACACACACACTTTCAAGAACAAATTTCATACGAAACCCATGACTCAATTTCCATACTACCAAGGGACACACATACATCCAATTCCACCAGTGCAGCCACTTACGTAGCCTAAAAAATGAAGGACTTATTTTATCATAATCCTAACAGAATGTTATCATATCCCTAGATTTGAGAGTTGGGGGGGGGGGGGAGAACCACATTTCTAGAAACAACAAACCTAGAAATGTGCTGGATGGAAGAAAGGAGCAGGAGAAACTTTTTCAGCATTCAACTCGTACTTATATTCTATACCTCAAGGGAATCTGGACTGCAAAAAACCCAAAATATGCTGTAAGACATTATTCATCCTGAATTTTACTTGCAAAAGGCAACAAATGTTGAATGAGTAAGAACTCCACAGAGCAACATCCTGGCAGTGCCAGGGAGTGTGCCTGATGCCTGTTTCTTCTCTGATATGATTTCCAAGCTCTGACTTTTTATTCAATTGTTAAATTATTTTAATTATAACCACCACCTCCAAAGGCACCCATTAAGACCCAAAGGTACCAAATCAATACCTACTACATGAATACAACAGACCTGGAACATCTCTGGAGCCTCTGGGTGAAAAATAAGACCCTAATGTCCTGAGGGAGTAGTTCTCACAGGGGTATACGGCATAATCAACTGCATGGCCATGCCCCAGAGTTTGACACACTTCAAGGATGGGGTGTCCAAATCTGTAGCTGCTGTTGCCACAGCTCAAGAACCACACTTAGTAAATCACTTCATTAAGATGTGCAATAATTTGACTTTACTCCTTTCCATCTAGAATGACTGCAGGCATGTACTATCTTGCGAACTGAGTATCACTTCTATGCTGTTGGTTCAGATGAGGAACCCCAGTTGATGAAGCTGCCCTAGAGTGATTATTTGCTAACACCAACTTGGCCGCTTACGAGTCTCCTCTTACCCTAGAATACTCAAGCAGACTTTCCCATTGCGGTAGAAGTTCGGGTTAAACCGCACTGTGTTATTGCCCGTTGTCATCAGTTTGACCCGAGGTGGGTGGATGGGATAGTCAGGTGGACACCGAAAGACGAACAGGAAGAAACCCCCTTCATAAGGAGTGTCAAATGGGCCTGTGATCAATGCATGAATCTGCAAAATAAAACTCCATCTCAAAATTGTGAGCTGATGCCCCACCACAACCCTCCTGGCTTCCACCTGCTCCCCCACTCGAAGCAGTGACCCAACAGCATGCATTGCCTGGCATTCATAGTCTACCCCCACCATACAGAAAGAACGGCCTGGACTCACGCACGTCAACAGGTCTTCAATTTAAGGAAACCCCGTTACAGTGAAGGAGCATAATACTCCACACTTGGAGGTTATGTTCAAAGGTTAAAGCCCAAGCTGAAAAATGAATCTAATCAATATTACCTTAAAACAAGTTTTGTTTTTTCCTACCAGATCTCTCTGATCAGTGTTATGGACAACAAATGGAACTTAAATATATAAAATATACATTATGAAGAATTGGTAAATTTCTGTGTTTAAGAAATGAATACATATTTTCACAGAGATGCTTGGATTTGCCAAGGTTAACCATGCTTATGATGCAACTCCATTCTACATTTGTACGATAGGAAGGGGAAGTAAGATGAATGGAAGAAGACTGGAGGCTACAGCACCCGTGACAATAACAATGAAGAACAGATAACTACAATACATGCGTAGGCTATCTGCTTGTTTCCTCCAGAGGATCAAAACTACTGTGTCAAAGAAACAACAACAACAACAAAAAATGTGAAAACTCAGGGTCCACTAACAGCCAATAGGCCATCCCCCAAAGTTTACCCAACACTGTTGCAAAACAAATAAATAAATCAGCATTCCTTAAAACATAAGTTCTCTTCCTACACAAGCCATAATCACTGAACACAATTTCCCTTAGAGAAGGAAAGCAAACCTGAGCTGACTCAATTCTGTGTATTTTTCAACGGTTCCTAGACTTAAGTATGCTAAGAACTTAAACAGCAAGAGAAAAAAAGCCCTTGCACTCCATGCCTCAATCCATAATCCTACCTTGCCCCGGCAACAAAGTCAGTTATAGTCTAGAATGCAAACCTGGAAATAGTCAAGTCAATGGGCTTCTATTCTACAGCCTCAGAGATTAGCATCTACCCTAGCATTTGACTGCAGACAGCATGCCACAAAAAGATTTCCAACCACAGGAAAAAAAAAAGGGGGGGTAATTTAAAATGAAGTCTATTGAACTGGGCATGGAGACCCACATCTGTAATCCCAGAACTCAGGGAGGCAAAGGCAGGCGGACTGCTGTGAGTTCAAGGCCAGCCTGGACTACAAACCAAACCCAGGACAGCCAAGGCTACACAGAAAAACCCATCTTGGGGAAAAAAAAAAAAAAAAAAAAACAGAAAAAAAACCAAAGCCTATTTGAAATTTTAAAAAAGTGTGTAACAATACAAAAGCTGAGTTTTTACTTTAGGAAATCTAAACTCAATAATTATTGCCTAAAACACTGGATTTAGGAAATCTGATTTCTTCCCAACATCAGCTTATGTCCAAATTAGAAGAAAGAACATTCAGTGACAGAAAAGCCTAGGTATACATGCCAGAGGACTACAACCATAACGCAGAACCTTTTGTGTTGAGGACAGAGAGGACAGATCTCTGGGGAAGATACCCCAAGTCAGTAAGAACAGCCTTCACCACAAACACATTAGCCAAGATGGCCTACTCAACAGTCTTCCCTGTACCTGACCAGAGTAAAAATCAAGATGCTAAGATGGAACCAGAACTGGGGAGTACAATAGATAGGTGGCCATACTTACCACCTCGACTGGAGTATTTGAGAGGGAAGAACGGCCTGTTAATAGCTAAGCTGGAACAAGAGGTACATCTTGTCAATCTGAGCATTTTCCAAGACCAACACCACCTGTCTGTACCTAACAACAGACCTAGTTGAGACTCCACTCTACCTCTCACTGTATAACCCTGGGCAAACCACTTAATTTCTTGAAGTTTTCCCCTTAATTCCCTGCCTCCTCCCCCATCAAGTTACCTACCTTAGTCATGTCAACAGTATCAGGTACAACGAACATTCCTGGTGGAGGCTCCTTATAAATGGACATGATATCCCTGTATAACACCAAGAGGAGGTAGGAGGAGTGAGGAAGGAAAAGAGAAACCCTTGAGCAGGACAACTATTATCACCTCAGTGAGCCCATGGTTTGAGAAAGTGGTGCTTGGTACCGAAAATGTTTGCATTGTGAGAAATCTCAGCTGAATACTTGTCAGGCAATTATCAAAGGGGCATTGTTGGGGCGGGGAGGGGAGGTTACTGAGAGGAAAAATAAGCCAATATCCCAATGGTATCAGATGTCACCCTGGAAAAGCCACATCCCATTTCCTCTCATAGAAACTCATTTACTTCCCACCTCCCAGACTCCCAGGTACTACAACTGAGCACAGAGTTTTAAGCCACTGGGAGGGCATTAAGTGTACTCCAAAACTTGTTCCTTAAACCATAGGGTAGACCTTTGCTGGTAAGGAGACTGCATAAAGCCAGCAGGAGCAAGTTTGCCCTGGCCTGTGTGTTCAGGACATGAACAGGATAGAGTTCATTTTGGGGAAGGGGAACCCTCTGAAATCTCCAGAAGCTCTTAACTGGAAGATGACATTTAGTAAGTAAGGATGGAGAAAATATATAGGTCATTATCTAATCAACTAGAAGGGATCAGCTGAGAACCGGCTCAAGAAAACGTTAATTATGAGCTCAAGAAAACGGCTCCAAACGTTAATCTGGAGACATGGTAGGGCAGAAGAAGAATGTACAGGGCAAATTCAAAGGAGTCATCAAGACTGGGAGAATCAAACAGCTAAGGAGGTAGAGAGTTATAGTTTGAGTTTAAGTTAGAAGTGGCAATCTTTGTGAAGCCGTTGTTATGTACCATATACTTTACACACGTGGTGCAGTTTACCTTTTATTAGAAACTTATGTAGATACTTGAAGGGACTTGGGCTGTTTGGGATAATACCCACATAATACCTACCTATGTAAGGGACATGAAGAGAGTAAGTCTGTCACCAGGAATCAACAGTGCTATTCTTTCCTACGCAATAGGTACTATACTAAGTAAGCACTTTTGCAAAACTTATTTATCTAAGTTTTGATATGATCTAAGATCAGTCACCCAAGAAACAAGCACAGAAAGGCCTTAGGCCTTTTGTGCCTTATATCTGAACAGTGTACATCTGCTTCACAAAAGGAAACCAGACAATCTAGGGAGTAAATACCGTGGAAAAGTTCTTGAATCGGATACTACAGTCCGGAGTGATACTGGGAGAGGAGAGGACCACTGAGTTTCTGGAACAGGTGTGAGAGTGGGAGGGACAGCTTTAGGGAGACCGGAAAGGGGGTTCAAGAGATAATCTGGAAAGTCAGGGAGGCTATCTAAACGTGGGGACAGGACCATATGGTGGGGATATGAAGAAAGAAAAGGTAAAAGGAAGCCTGGATCGAGTCTGCAACTGAGCAATGCAGGGAGAGTTGTGTTCCAAGCGGGGGATCCAGAAGAGATGAGGGGGGAACCGATGGGTGGGGCCTGAGGGCAGCCTCTAGGTAGGCTGGTGGGGTATGTTAGAGGGGAGGCACGAAGGGCGGGGCAGAGTGTTACTGAAGAGCAAAAGGGTCGGGTTTCGGGTAGGGAAAGGGCGTCTGGAATAGAGCCGAGGGGCTCACTGGAGGTCGCTAAGGGGCGGGGTAGGCCAGAGGGCAAACGTGCACCGGTTTGGGCTTGCGGGGCCGGGCGCTGGGGAAAGTGAAAGAGGGAAGAAGAGGGAGACAGACACTAAGACCCGTCAGCACGAGCGGACAGGGCTTGGGTCTGGAAGACGTAAGGCGGGAGTGAGGCCCGATGGGGAAGGGTGGGGGGCGGGGAAGGTCGAGCCCTGGAGCTCCGGGCTGAGGGAGGAAAAACGCCGGCTCACCGCTTGATCCGAAGTAGACACTGAGGCGCGGTTCGCTCGCCGTCCCAGTCCGAGCTGAGCGTGGGGTCCCAATGGCTAAGCAGCGCGGCACCGTGGGCAGCGGCCGAGGGCGGGAGACCCGGTAGCGGAGCCAGGCCGCTCCCCGGGCCCCCGGCCCCGCCCGCCGCCGCCGCCGCCCACACATCCGGCAGGAAAGGCGGCCCGAACCCGCCGCCGCTCCCGCTAACGCCAACTACACCGGCAACACCGCTCGCCCCTGGGCCTGCTGCCCCGGCGCCCGCCGTCGCCGTCGCCGCCTCCTCAGTCGGACTCTCCGCCATCGCTGCTTCGCTTCCGGGACTGCTCAGCAGCACGTCCGCCGACCAGAGCGGCCGCTGCTCCCGCACCACCGAGAGCCGGGCCAGAGTGTCCCCACCCTCCGCTTCCCCAGCCCGGGCGGCGCTGGCTCCGCCCACCTCCGCCCGGACCAGCGAGAGGCGTGCTGCCAGAGCGTCCACCCACGGTCCTCCAGGGCGGGGGCGGGGGCTAGCGGACCCGCCGGCGCTCCGAGCCCGCGCAGGTCGCCGGCCTCGCCGGAGGCGCTGGCAGTCCCCCTCCGTGGAAGCCTTCGTGTTCTAGTGTTGATCTGGGAGCAGGAAGTTCAGAGACGAGGAGGGAGCCACGGCTTCTGCTTTAAAGGGAGGGACCATCCGATGCTCAATCCTGGGGCAGGACTGAGGTCCAGCTGCCCCGTGGCATGCTCGAAGGGAGGGCTTGACTGATTTAGACCCCTGCACGTCCCCAAGGCTCTGTGATACCTCACGCCTCATCGTCTTCTCTTCCACCAAGGACTACTATTGCCCCCTGCCTGCGGCTGGACCTAGAGGGAGAGCGGAATCAGAACTTTCGAGTGAAACACCGTTTCATTTCCTTCCGCTTCATTTCATTTCATTGAAATATTTCATTTCGATATTTATTTATGAAGGGCCTACTAAAGGCCAGGAGTTGTTGCTAGGCATTGCCCTGGAGATAATGACACAGAGTAGACAGCTTGGTAGAGGGAGTCAGGTTTGATTCCAGGCTTTTTTCTTCTTGCTAATCCTGGAATTCAGGGCTTGAAATTCGGGATTTCTTAGAACTATATTGAGATTGGTGAACTCTATGACTAAGTGAGAAAGGCCTTAAACCTTGTTCTCCTGACACGAATATAATAGAGTGTATGCGCTTGTAATATTTATTGCCTGGAAAACCAGCGCTACCACATGATTGAGAATTTAGACAACCCTTTCAGCTGGACTTTGGCAACATCCATAACAAACATACTGATACTTCTACAGCAAAGTGTATGATTTTTATTTTATTTTATTTTATTTTGAGACAAGGTCTCCATATGTAGCCTCCTCGGTAGGTGCTAAGGTTACCTGCAAAAACCATCACATCCAACGAAACACTCAAATTGACTCCCGGCACATTTATGAATACTCACTCTAGAACAAATAGCCAGAGCCTCATTTTGGATTACGTTTCCCCGATCCTTTTTTTGTTTTGTTTTGTTTTGTTTTTGTACCCCTAAAGGAGCCTGGCTTCTGTGATAGAACAAGCCTCTAATCCCAGCACTTAGGGAGGACTCAGGAAGGTCATGAGTGCTGGGATAGTTGGGGACCACAAACTGAGTTCAAGGCCAATCTGGGCTACAGAGTCACAGCTGTCTCCAAAAACAAATCAACAAATGAAAAGCCTGGGTTTTGGATGTTTGTGCGTTTTCCCAAATGGTCTGGGCATCTGGAAATAGCTAATGCTTTAATTATGTTTTGAAGCTGCCTTTAATGGAGTGCTGAAGGCCACACACTTTTTAATCTGCCTTATCTTATTCATTCCTTTCACCGGTTCTGTGACCTAAGGGCTGTGATTAGCCTTTTCAAACGGTAGGAAAGACAACAGGCAAACAGGTCGGTCACGGTCAGGCAACGGAGAGCAGGTGGCAGCACCGGCGTCCAGACGGGTTTAAGCCACTTTGTGCCACTGTCACTCTCCCACACTCACTGCACTCTACCTTGTCATTTTACTAATTATGGTCTTTCGGGATGAGTTGCCTTGCCCTCTGCACCCTAAAACCAAACACACATACACAGACACACCCCTGGGGCTTCTGTGTCGTTCTGAATCCAGCATAGGGCTTGCTATAGTTTTTCTTAGGAACCTTACTTGAAACTAATCAGCATAATATTTTAGAGAGGCTCCACGTTTTGTTAATCTGTCTTTGTTTGGGTTTGGGTTTTTTTTCTTTTAATGAGATAACATTTTATCAAAAGATTATTTTGCCAGGCAGTGGTGGCACATGCCTTTAGTCCCAGCACTCAGGAAGCAAAGGCAGGCAAATCTCTTAAGTTTGAAGCTAGCCTGGTCTATACATTGAGTGCCAAGATAGCCGGGGCTACACAGAGAAACAACAACAAAAACAAAAGACTGTTATTTTTTTAATAAGCTTTTTATTCATGTAAATGGGCTTCCTTACCCTAAGATGGGAGGTTCGAGAGGTCCAAAAAAAAGATTATTTTTTATTATTTTATTTTACATGTATGAGTATTTCGCCTGAATGTGTGTGCCTGGTGCTAGGAGGTCAGAAGAGGCCTTTTCTTTTTTCTTTTCTTTTTTTTTTTTTTTTTTTGGATTTGTGGATGATTGTGAGCCCCAATGTATGTGTGTATATGTGTGCTGGGAACCAACAGAAGCCCAAATCCTGCCTTTGAAACGGGGGGAATTCTTCAGCGTATTCTCACTTCTATACCACTGTTCTCCCTCCCTCTAGCTACATAGCAAGATTGGCCTGGAACTCCCCCTGATCTTCAGCCCCGACTGCTAGGATTATAAACATGCACCATCGCACCTGGCTAAAACAGTTTTCAAAGTGAAGGTCTGGAAATGATGGGGCAATAACCAGATTGTCTTAGATTCAGAAGGAAGAGATTAGGGTTTTTTTTTGTTTGTTTTTT
>NW_026595981.1:20251291-20263872 GCF_907164565.1 Psammomys obesus
CCCCCCCAAAGCAAGCCAATGGTCAAGTTCCAACAAGCTTCTCACACACACACATACATACAAATATATACACATTCATTGGATGCAAAGCTACAAGCTTTAACCTCTTTACATATATACACACACTTTTTGGACGGAGCAAAACTTTTTTTTTTCTCCCAGTTTATACATCCCAGCAAAATCTTTCAAGCAGAACTCACAATGTGGTTACATCCTAGCTTTCTTTAAGTGAAAGATTACAATGAGTCTATGTAGAAAAACACATTCCAATACCCTCACATGATCAAACATTGTATGTATTATGAGAAACAAATGTAAAAAATATTGAGAGCTGGGTAAAGTGGCCCATGCCTGTAATTCCAGCACTCTGGGAGGCTAGCCTGGCCTACAAAGTGAGTTCAGGGGAGCCAAGAGCTACACAGAGAGAAACCCTGTTTCGAAAAAACAAATTATTCAAGAACCCACATACACTTGTTACTAAGCAACTTGTTATAGATTAACAAAGTGTAAGCAAGTAAGATAAATCTCTCAATTTCTTTTTACTGGCAGGCTGCAATTTGTGGTTACAAAGAATCAATTATCTTACAAAAGGTAATCTTATAAAAATCTTAAAAGAACCACATATGCCTACCTCAACTATTAAGAGCGTGCCTTTCTGAACTTTAACGCATTTTTAAAAACGTAGTTGTCGACATGCACACATGCCAGAAGAGGGCACTGGGTCCCTGATTGTCACTGTCTAATCCTTTAAAGTCACAGCAAGAAGGAAAGACTACTCATTGCCTCCAGGTGACAGAAGGCAAGTGAGGGGGATGGCTGGAGGAAGCTATGTTCCCAGAGCCTTTTGCTTAATGCACAAACTTAAGGACAAGGACCATAATCAGAATGTCTTCATTCTTTTTAAGTTAACAAAAAAAATACTATTTAGAGAGATGTACATTCATCTGTTCCTTCCACCATGTAGGCTCCATGGCATAGAACTCAGGTCACCAGCCTGACATCGTCTTTACCCACTGAGATATTACCAGCCCCCTTCAACTTTTATTATTCATGTGTGTCTCTGTGAGCACAAGCCCACAGAGGTCAGAAGAGGGTCAGAGCAGAGGTCAGATCTCCAGGAGCTGGAGTTTAAGATGGTCAGGAGCTGCCAACATGGCTGCTAATAGCTGCTCCCTCCATTTCTCCAGGAAGGACTGAGTTGGCTCACAAATTTAATCCCAGCAGAGGCAGGTGGTTCTGTTCCAAGACAGCCAGGGCTACATACAGAGTAACAGTGTCCTGAAAACCAAAACCCACATCATTTAAAAAGTAGTTTATTTTAAATATTAAGAAGATTAACAATAGTCTCATTCTTACAATCATACACAACTATGAAAGTTGCAAGCTCAGATACTTCTTAACAGTTCCTAAATTAGTCACTAAGTCTCTTAGTGACTACTTTAGGACAGGAAGCAGTGGCTTAGGCCCATGGTCTGAGCACTTTGTTACAACAGGGTTGCTTCTTTCCAGACCAAGCTGTGTGACATAATACATTTTTTGTGCATAGGAAGGAACAGAAAATGCCAAATTAGAAGCATCTAGATAGAAATAACCCCTTTTCCCTGACCCCTCCCCCATTTTCCCTGAGAGTAGCTTTGAACTCAATTCTCCAGCATCAAGTACGGGCTTTCTCAAGTGAAAAAACACGCATCTTGAAAGTCTCCATAGTTGGCGTGCCAGGGTGTCAGTGATTGCTTTCAGCCTTAATTGGGAGGTTGTAGCTTCTACCTTTTTTTCCAGGGCTGTAATCATGGCTACATTTTCTGTCAAAACAAAAAAACAAAAGCAAAAGCTTCTTTTGGAAGCTCATATATCTTTGAATCTGAGTTCCCTGCTTTATTTTGGGATAGGTTGATGTCGGTCAGCTGTGACTCAGCAGAACCTCCATCCCAGGCACTGAAACTGGCGCAGCTTAGACCCACAGGGTGATGGGCTGGGAAGCAGTGGTGGTTGGCTCTGCCTCTTTGTCACTGGGAAGGCCTTAACACAAAATGGACAGTTCAAAACTCCAGCTTGCCTTTGCTGTTGCTCCAAGATTAGATAGAGTCCTTCACACCCTAAAAGGCAAGCTGAGAAAGGTCAGGACCAGCCTGAGCTTTGCCTCAGACATCTCAGTGTCTAGCATCATCAGCACATGAAAGGTGCTTATTCACATATGGAGAGAATCCCTGGGGCCAGCTCACCCCAGGACTTACTGTCAAAGCAGACAACACAGTTGGCCCTACCAGGCCTTGCTTGGTTGGCTGCCCAGGCCAATGCTGATAGAAAGCCACTTCTCCTTATCTACCCTAACCCTGAGCCCAGGACAGACTGGGGCAGCTAACCCCTGCAGCTATCAAAATGAACTGATCTTTCATTATTTAGAGCAGGAACGGGGATTTCATACTGTTCGTATATACTCTCAAGAAGCAAATACGTACCAGGCAGTAAAGGTTTTGTTTGCGACGATCTTCTAAGGGAATAAAAAGGATTCCACTTAATGAAAAAAAAAAAAAACTAACATGCCCACACACCAGCTGAGATGTAATTAATAAATAGATGTGTTGTAACCACCATCATTCATTCCTTCTTTCACCATGCAGCTATGCAGGGCCTTTGGAGGGTCAGCACTAAAGGCTGCTGGCCTCTATTTTGTCAGAATCTGTTCCTTTTCCATTGTGTGTGTGTGTCTGTGTGTGCAGGCACATGGGCCATGGCAAACACAGGGAGGTCAAAGTATAACCTCAGCTGGGAGGAGGCGGCACACAACGCTAATCCAAGAACTCTGGAAGCAGGTGGATCTAAGTTCCGAGCTCCGGGTCTAGAGTTCCAGAGCCAGAGCTGCACAGAAACCATCAAGAAACACAAGAGAAAGTACCTTAGGTGTCGTTCCTAGTCTGCTTCCCCTAAGGCAGGGTCTCATTTGCCCAGACAAGCTAGGCCATGAGATTCCTGTCCTGTCTCCTATGTGGAAACACTGGGATGAAGGTTTCTTCAGCTCTGATGACTCACACTCAGAGAACACCTGACTCACTCAGCCCCTTCCCCAAGAGTTGGGGGAAACCATCTCAGTGGTCACTAAGATCCTATGCAGCCCTGAGCAGTGGGAAGCGTCAACATATCATTACTGCATCCGGCTGGCTGGTTCCTCCACCATCCATCCCCCATCCCTCAGCCTGAGGTCTATTCGGGGAAAGAGCAGAGTTTGACAGGATCTCATTCTGTAGTTAGGCAACCCTCCTGCCTCAGTCTTCCAAGCCTACAATTGTTGACATATGCATGTATGGAGGCCAAAGGGCAGAGCCTTCCTTCATTGCCTGCCACCTTGCCTTTCTCCTGGCCCTTAGTCCCTGGATTTTCATGCTAAGCAAGTGCTCTGATCTGTAACCCCAGCTGTTCTCTTGTTCTCATTGAACCTGGGCCCACTGAGGAGCTTGGATGGCTGGCCAGCAAGCCTCTGGCGTGTTCTGGTCTGTTATCCACCAACAGTGCTGGAGTTACAGGTATGTGACATTGTGTCACAATTTCACCTGGGTGTTGGGGAAATCTGAACTCTGGTCTTCCAACTTTTCAAAGCAAGAACTTTCTCCACTGGGCCACCCCTAACCTTAGGGTTCCATTTATTCCTTTCTGATGAGCCCATGCTGGAAGAACATAACAAAGAATATACAAGTGCTTAAAATAAAGTCCGAAATCTGACTTGTCTCTTGAAAAGATCTGGTTATAACTGAAGAAAATTTTATTGCTTTAAACCATTCAACAGGGCCAGCCTCATGTTTGGAAGGGGCCAGTTACTTCACACCCCTGAGGAAGCAACTCACTCCTGTGACCTGTCCCACCAGGGCTCTGTGGGACACACTCCTCTTAACTCTCAGCTGGGCCATCAGGGGCCTGCTGCAACTAGGGGTTTCTGGGAGGAGTAACCTGCCCACAGCATTCCCATAGCTTAATCAGCATCCTCTGCTTTGCATGTATTTTTTACACAAAGACATTTCTGATTTATATTTGGAAGACAGCCATGGACTCAATTTGTGCCTGCTACCTCCAGGCAAATGATCTGATTTGTGTCTCCTGAATTCAGATTTATCTCTCAATTAACACTTCTTTCCTGGCAATCTTTCTTTCCACTGGCTCCTCAGCTTCTGTTCAGCAGGTCTTAACAATGCTAGCTTCAATTAGCATCACACACACATTAGTGTGGGACCGACCCGGATGTTGGCAAGAGGGACTTCCTGTTGTGAGAATTTGAGTTTTCGTTTCTTTGAAAACACAAATATTCTAAGAATGTTTTCGCTTTAATCCCTGATGTGGAGGTGTGGGGCCGCTTTGCTGCAGCCGAATATCATTTGCCTCCTGCTCTAGCAGAGGGGTCATTTTGCCAGCTGCCGGTTATGACGTCTGGAATTCTGGGGAACTTTTCAAAGGTTATATAAAATGCTAGGGCCTGGAGGGGTTGTTGGTTGCAGCTTATCAAGTAGTCGGAGAAATCAGGTACATCTTTCACAGGGAAAAATCAGACTTGCCAAGGAACTCAACACCCTTAACCAACAGGAAGTAGTCTGAGGAGAACCTGACTTTATTCAGGGATGTCTTTCCTCTTTCCTTTTTAGAGAAGGGTGAAAGAAAGTAGAACCCAAAGAGTAGTTACAGCCACATACACTTTCTGTCTGCAACGGTAAAGTTGTCTTACCAATATATGGGTCTCCATAGAAAAGGCCTGAATTGTTTTCAGCAGCTCCTTGGACTGAAGGTTGCCGAATCAGTAAGCTCAGTTTACTCTTCTCCCTTTCTAGGTTCTAAGGACAAAAGATTTATGTTGAAAGATAGCAACAAAGAGCTATAGGAACTAGGCAGATGCCCACTAGACAGTTCCCAGTGAACAGTGGCGTTGGTAAAACGACAACTGATGTCCCACAAGTCTTAAGCACATATTTTCTGTGTATGATGGGGGTGGGGTATGCAAGTGGCTATGAATATGGAGGTTAGAGGACAACTCTATGGAGTTGTTCCTACATGGTTCTTGTGGCTGGCTTAGTGGTTAAGAGCTTGTATTGCTGGCCAGGCATGATGGTACAGAGCTTTCAGTCCCAGGAGGCAGGGTCAGTCAGATCTGAGGTCAGCATGGTCTAAATAATGAGTTGTCAAGAAAAAAGTGAAAGTTTATACTGCCCTTTGATTTTCAGGTCCAGGAGATCTGACGCCTCTGGCCTCTACACTCACAGGTGCACACCCACACATAGAGAAGAGAAGCTATGTAATTAGAAACGAAAATTCTGCTCCTCTTGCTCGCACTAGCCCAAGTGCTAAGAGTACAAGATGCCATGCCAGGCCTTTTGTTTATCACAGTTCTCGACAAATCGGCCCTCTCTCCTGGTGCTGGGAATTGTATAAGACAACCTGCCCCTGCCTCCATCTATCCCAAGATGGCAAGAGACAGAAGGCTTCCTGTGACCTCCAAACACACCAGCAAACAATAAAACCCATATCAGAAATTTAAGGGGGTTTATTGCTGGTGTTTAATGACAGCACAAGTGCACATGGCCAGAACTTCCAACCTATGGTACAGTAAGACTGTCTCAGAAAAAAACAAAGAAACAAACAAACAAACAAACAAACAAACAAAAAACAAAAAAAACTAATGCAGTGTACACTTTGCTGTCTGAAAAGAACACTTGGGACATAGCTTAGGAGGCTTACAGGAAGAAGGGCAGTGTCAATCTAGAAGTAGCAAGAACATTTACTGGCTTGGACACCTGCTCTTTGATGCTGGCCATGAGATGGGTTAAGGTGCAACATCTCATTTGCCGCCACCATCTCCAACCAGTAAGGCAGTCAGTAAGCCAGTGTTTGACATATCCAGATAAGAGTGTATGGGTAAGGAAATGAACGTTTAGCACTGATTAGGCATGCCTGCCATGGCTACTTCCTGTGAGATGACCACTGTCATGGCAACTAAGCAGAACAGAGAGGGTTTGTAATGCTTGTAATCCCAGCATTTGGGAGGCAGAGACTAGAGGATTGCTTCCAGTTCAAGGTTCAAGGACAGGATGGCCTACGTACATATGGAAGCCCTCTTTCAAAACACCACAAAGCTAACTGCTTCACTGGGAAAGGGCCCTTCAACTTCCTACTTTCCTGTCATACATTTTGAGCTAACCTGCTGTTTCTACAAGACACACCTTATTCTGTACCCCAGGATTGGCCTGGAGCTCATGCTGTAAGGCCAGGATGGCCTCCAACTTGAGTTAATTGTGCCTTACCCTCCCAACATGAGCTACTCAGGATTTTCTTCCTTCTTTTGCACTTACAGAGATTCCTTTTTCCAGTTTCTCTTTCTCTTTGCAGAGAACCTGATTGTCCATCTTGCAGCGATGTAGCCTTCTTTTTAGGTCAGACACCTCATCCTGTCATCCATAAAGACATCGGAATTAGGATCTTATAATGCAACGGAGCAGGGTAAGAGCCTGCAGAGGGGCTGGCTCCCGAAGGGAGGACTGAGGCTGGGGAGAAGGAAGTCTGGAGGAGGGAGCTGGGGGCTTAGCCAAATGCTGAAAAGCTCGAGCAGACAGGACAAGGTCAGTGTGTTCTCACCAGGGCAGGTTAAGAGCCTAAAGAGAGGCAGGGGGAGCTCAAGGAAGAGCTACAGACATAGCAGAGGTAAAGGTGACTGAGAACCTTATAATCCTACCCAGCCGGGACAGGATGTTAGCTCTGGAGAGACAACTTGCTCTGTTGAGGCCTGGCTTGCTTGGGAGGACTCTCTCCCAGTGTGAGCACAGGAATACTGTCTCAAGTTCCACAGGGCACAGACTGGGCTTCGAAGCCTCCCAGGAGGACAGGGTTCATGCTTCAGGAGCTACTGTTCCTTGTTTGTACATACATTCATATCGCTCTCACACACACACTTTAGCTAATCCTATTAGTTTTTGGGGTTTTTGCCGATTTTTTTTCTTTTATTTGAATGCTGGTGCCCAAACTGCTGTGCGCTTCTAGCCGACCCTGAGGTAATCGAGAGAAGACTACCCGATGACAGTGCTGTTGACAGGCTTCTCGCTCCCCATCCCCACCGGCTCCTGCTGGCTCTTCTGCTCCTGCTTTGCTTCCTCAAAAGGCAGAAATAAGAAAGGACTCTTGAGTCTGCACTGAACCTCCCCCCCCCATCATGTCAATGCTTTCTCTGACATCCATGAACGGGCTGGGCCTAATTCCCAGGGACCTTCCCCATGCCCAGGCTGGGCATTCTATTCTTTAGGAACAGAAAGGCTCTTAACAAAGGCGTACATTTCCTGGGCTCTCACACCCCTTACTTTCCTGGGCCCTTCAACTCTGCCACCTACCATTGCAGCAGCCCTGAGTTGCCTGAGCTGTTTGTGGAGTCGCTGACACTCTTTGTACTTCTCTAAGTAACAGGCTCTGCCAGCCTCTACCTTGGCCTTTAACCGGTCCACCTCTCGCACTAACTCCTCCTCCGTGGTTCTCTCCTTGTTCTTAGGCTCCTGAGGTACAAGACACAGTCCCTGAAGTCAGAGGGCTTTTGCATGGGAAGGAGTTCAGAGGTAGAGGCTTGAACAGCTTGCAAGAAAAAAAAAAAAAAAAAAAGCCAAGAGTCCTTGGGTTTTGAAAGATCCTGAGGAAAGCGAAGACTAATGAGATTTTTATCTTTTCCATACTCAAAAACTCACGTTTTCCCAGCAGAACAGGAAAGAAGTGAATAAACGAAGGAGGTGAATGAATGGAAGAGGCTCAGGGGAAGATGTTTAGCACCAAGACTGGCCCTCACTCACCCAATGACACAAACAGCCAGTGAACTAGCCAGGGAACTTGTGAGCTGTCTAACCACTCAGCTCATAAGTCTGTGGGCTCAATTGTAAAGGTTGGTATGTAATTCAATTTCTCAAAGCCCCACCTATGGGCTGAACCAGAGAGCTGTCCTTAGGCAAACCCTGGTTTATCATATACGATGTGGGGTGGCTTCAAAGCCATGCAGGTAAAGAGGACCTTGAATTGCCACTGCTCATGCCTCCATCCAGACCTGGAGGAGACACTGTAGGGTAAAGCTGACAAACACATAATTCTCAAAAACTGACCAAAGATGATGACCAAGCGTGAACTGGCTCCAATGAGACAGTCTGTAGACACCCTCAGACATCAGAATCCTCACATTTTCCCATCCATTCAGGATACACAAGCTTTCAGGTACCTGTCAGCATCATGAGGGTCTTTTAAAACAACTTATTACAGGAAATTACTAGTTAATTAGTTAGGGCTGCATTGCTACCTAATTTACTTCTCAGAATGATTCACAACCAGGGTAACTGCTAACATCAATTACACCAAAATTGGCTCTGGGTGTTATAATTTCCTGTTTTATGGCCCTTTATACTTATTAATTTGTTTCTCACATAACTCTGCAGTGAGCAGGGGTTATTTGGTGTGGCTCCTAAGCCCAAGGACGGATGTATCTGTCCGCTAGTCTGTGGTGGTCATTCCCCATATCTGCCCCTGAAACATCTTTTAAATGGCAGATTCAGTGTCATTCTAGACAGAAAGTAAACAACACTCCCAGGCAACTGCTGTTCTAACGCCTTATCCTTTCTGTCTCCTGGAAGTAGACCCTCATGTTCTTAGGTGCCCGTTCACGCAACCACGCAACAATGGTTGACATGCCTGGAGGTGCTCTTCTTTCTTCCTCAGGAGCTCGTCTTTCTTCCTCGAGGCAGTTTCTTCCTCCTTCATCCTTTCCTGGATCCGCTCAAGCTTCTTCCTCTGCACAGAAACAGACTTTAGTACCAATGCTGGGAACAGACTCACGTGCGCACACAGCCCTGAGCACAGCACGCCTGCTGAACTGCTGAGCAGGCAGGATGAAGAGGCATAGCTTAAGTCATTTAATAGTTGAATAAACCCATGATATAACCTCATAGGAAGCGGCTTCTTTGGGCTGTGTGAGCTGTTGCAGCTCCCAGAATTATAGAGGCAGAGACAAAATGAGCTCCAGGCCGGCCAGGGACACAGTTTGATGAGAGGCCGAATCTCAGCAGGTAGCAGTGGAAACAAAGGCTTCTTCTGAAACTTTTCCCAGAGCCACTAAAGAAAGGTGTAAAGTGTTTCCTGTTCAGGTCTACCTGTTCAGTTATTTGGGTACGGTACTCCCAGTTAACTTGTTTGAACCATTCCAACTGCCTTGTCCTTTCTTTGTCGTGCTGAGCAAGCTTCTCCAGTTCACTGTCTTTACTTGACAGCTGGGTCTAAGGCGAAAACAGTAAATTCAACAGGAAGGCACAGAGGGCCATTAGATTCTAATTAGACAAGAACAAAAAAAAAAAAAAAACCTTCCCTAGCCATGCCCACTTACAAAGAGCCCTCAGAACTGCACCCCATGGCTGCCCAGACTTACAGCCCAAGATCTGACTCATTTAATGAGCAACAGTCAACGAACCTAGTCAACGAATCGTGAGAGTTTGTCTTTCTACCTAAATACAGATCAGGTCTGCTTCACATTCCACACTTGAGAAAGATTTTGTTTAAAAAAAAATTCATGACAAGTGAAAATCATTATTATGGGTGATCATCCTTAAAGTTAGCTCAATGTATATGAATTCACATTAATTTCCTTGTGGAACATTACTGTTATTACCCATGCAGGATCATGTTTGGAAAACTGTCTTGTCAATCAATTTTATCAGACTGGGAAACGCCCAGGAGACAAGCAAGCACACACACTTTGCACCTGCAGACATTTCTAAGGAGGATAATAAAGAGGAAAAAAAAAAGGCCTTTCTTGAGTGACCTGGGTAGAATAGATGGGAAAAGCTGGCGCCTGCTTCTTTCCTGGGTGCTGTGGGGTGAGCAGCTTGCTCTGCTATACACCTCCTCCACCACTGTCAAGAATTCTTCCCCTGTCAAGAGCTGGAGAGCTGTCCTGCCCCCACTGCAACAAATTGCATCTTTCTGGGCTGCTGACTGGAGGGCAGAGCTAAAAAACAAAACAAAAAAACAAAACAAAACCCTTTGCCAAAAGCTGAGGGCCACCTACCTGAAGCTTCTCCACTTGGAGCTCGATAGTCTCCTTTTCTGAGGCTATCTTCTGGTTGTATTCTTTCAGTCTGTGGAAGCGGAAGAGATGACTGTTTACTGATTCCAGATCATTCCAGGATGTAACTGACTTAAGACTGGCCTGGCCCACATCTACAGTTAATTACCCCCTACAGAGGAATTCATTTTTTTTTTTAATTTATTTTTCCTTTCACTCTTTAAAAGAGAGGAGGCACACTCACTGGAGCAGCTCATTCTCCCAGCAGACCTTCTGCTCTTCCACATCTTGTTCTAAGCTCTTATAGGAGCAATCCAAGGCCTGCAACGCCTCCTGGAGTGAAACACAGAGAGATCATTTAAATAAAAAAAGTTTTAGTATGTTAGGCAGAGAGAAAAAACGTTTACTGAGCCCTGGGGAGGTTGGTTTTCCTGAGGAATGTCCTTCCCAGCTTCAGGCATTAACACGCTGTCCCCAGCAGTTGGCGCTATGGAGGCCACAAGGTGCGGCAGCCAATCGCCGCGCTGGGGGCGGGGCCTGAAGAGTTGGCAGCCCTGCCCTGCTTTCAGTTCCCACTGATCACATCTTACCCTCCCGCTCCTGCCACCCATTCCTGAAGCTCGCTGCCAAGAGGCTCCCACCATGGTGGATTCACCCCTTGGAACTGTACAGCAGAATAAAGCCTCCCTTCCTCGCCTTGCTGCCCTTGGTGGCCGTGCTCTATCACAGCAGCGGGGAGTGACGTCAGTAAGGTGACTCCGCACTACTTTATTTGTTTTAAAGATATTCTTTCCATACATACATCCGTTGGTTGCTTTTGCAGGGCTTCAACGGGCGCCAGGCAAGCACTCTGCTACTGGGCTATAGCCTATTCCTAGGAGGTCACTGGATGTGCAGTTAGTCCAGCCTATTCCTTCCAAATCCAAAGACATGTAAGGCACTTGCTGTTGCAGAGGATATTTGTTCAGTTCCCAACACCCACAAAGGAGTCTAATTTCAGGGATCAGATTCCTTATCGTTTCTTTGCAAATGTACAAGCAAACGCACATACATTTGAAATGAAGAATGAACAGGTCTGCCTCCAGCTGAGATCTGCCTGCCTCCGCCTTAAAGTGCTGGCAGTTTGCCAACACACTTAAAAAAAAAAAAATTGCAACTCCAGCTAGGTGTGGTGGCTGATGGCTTTTATCACACTCAGCGATGGAGGTCACTGGATGTGCAGTTAAGTTAGTTCAAGGCCACTTACATAGCAAGCTCCAGCCAGAGCTGCATAGTGAGATGAGCCTGTCAAAAAAAAATAAAGCATGCCACCGGGTATGGTGGTGGCACACGTCTGTAATTCCAGCATGAGAAGCTGAAGCTGGAGAATGCTGAGTTTTAAGGCCAGACTCAGCTACATATTAAGGTCCCCACTTAAAGACCTCAGTCTTGAAAAACCAGAAACAAGAACCAGAGCATTTATCCATTAATCCACTGTAAAAATATCTATTGAGTGCCTGGGACACAGCAGGCATTTTCCTGAGGACAAAAGCTCAGCCACCCTTTAGTAGTGTCCCATAATTTGGTAGGAGCCACCTGTAATTAAGAATTGGCAGCTGAGCTAGGCCGTGGTGGCACACACAGGCCTGTAATTCAGAACTCTGGGAGGCAGAGGCAGGTGCATCGCTGTGAGGCAGGCATAGTCTACACAACATGAGTCCAGGACAGCCAGGGCTACACAGGAAAACCCTGTCTCTAAGAGAAAAAAAAAAAATTGGCAGCTATGCCAGGTGATGGCTGCGTACCTTTAGTCCCAGGACTTCAGAAGCAGAGGCAGGCAGATGAGTTTGAGGCCAGACCCAAACACAAAATTAAAAAAGGGGCAGGTTTTTTTTCCCCCAGACGGGGTGTAAAGCAGCTGTTCAACCTGTGAGTTACAACCCCTTTGGCAAGGGTTTATCACCACAAACCTTTACGTTACAGTAACAGGAGCAAAATTACAGTTATGAAGCAGCAATGACAATGGGTTCATGGTTGGGGGTCACCACAACAGCCCTGTGTCAAACGGGCCACAGCATTCATTAGGAAGGTTGAGAACCACCGGTGTAAAGGAAGGCCACAGGTCACAAGCCACAAGCCATCCTGACCTACGTGGTCCAAGTTCACCTGTGACCAGCATCCCCCTACCTGCTTTTTCTGGAGCTCAGCCTGCGCCTCAGAGAGCATCTCCTGAAGGCTGGCACAAGTGCCTTTCAGTGTCTGGTTTTCTTGGTAGAGTTCCTCATTGAGCTGCTCAATCTCTTCCACCCTCTCCTGGAACAGAACACACAGCTGTGTCAAAAGGGCCGCAGCATTCATTAGGAAGGTTAAGAACCACGGGTGTAAAGGAAGGCCACAGGTCACAAGCCACAAACACTGGGTCAGAGACAGTTCCATCCTGACCTATGTATGTGGTCCAAGTTCACCTGTGACCAGCATCCATCTACCTGCTTTTTCTGGAGCTCGGTCTGTGCCTCGGAGAGCATCTCCTGGAGGCTGGCACACGTGCCTT
>NW_026595981.1:20263882-20273630 GCF_907164565.1 Psammomys obesus
TCATTGAGCTGCTCAATCTCTTCCACCCTCTCCTGGAACAGAACACAAAGGCAGCTTTATTCCAGTAGGAACTTCCAGCCTATGCAGTGTAGAGGAAAGGAAGGAATGTTGGTGTCCGTGTCTGCTTTCACCAGGAGGGAAAGATGAGCAAATTTAAGGCCAGAAGAAATGAGGAGGCTGGGCCGTGGTGGCTGCACCCTTCTAATCCCAGAAGCTTGGGAGGCAGAGGCAGGCGGATTATCTGTGGGTTCAAGGCCAGCCTGGTCTACAGAATGAGTTCCTGGACAGCCAAGGCTACATACACAGGGAAATCCCTGTCTCAAAAAAACAAAATAAAAAATAAAAAAGAAATTATGAGGAACACTGGGCACAGTGGCACATTCCTATAGAGCCTGAGGCAGGAGGACTACTGTCCTGAATTCTATGCCAACCTGGACCATAGTGTGAGGTAGCTAGCTGTGCAAGCCAGTAATCCCAGCACTTAGGGCGACAGAGGCAGGTGGATCTCAGAGTTCAAAGGCCAGCCTGGTCCAGGACAGCCAGGGCTACAGAAAAACCCTGTTACAGCTAAGGAATTGAATAGTTGCAGAAGTTCCAGAAGGGAGAAATCATGTATTGTCTTGACTTCTTTTAAGCATTCCCAAGTCATTCCTGAGCAGGTTAGAGTGATACCACATGATTTTTCCAACAGTGATGCTATCTATCTATAGCAATTTCACACAGCCTACTGACTCAGTCCACCCTAACCTGGGACCTGTTTGCTGTGCTACTGGAAGGCCCGAGGGGAGATGGCTACTGACCTTAGTGGTAACAACCACTATGTCGTTCTCCGTTTCTGCGCGGAACTGGAAAGGGATACTTGCTCCCCGGACCACGCCATTTAGATCCACGTAGCAAAACTGGTAATGTTCATCATCCTTGGGCAGGTAATAGGCTGAAAGTGGAATGTGATTTTTAACACACCATAAGATCTGTACCATTTCAAACAAACACTGTCCCAGAAACTCAACTCAACTGCGGCCAGGGTTCTCAGCATCTTTGACCTAGTGTTTCCCTACCTTTAAATTTGACCTCCTGCTGCTTGGAGGATTCCTTGTTTAGGTCGTCGGGTACAGCAACCCACATAAAGGTGTAATACTCCCGGGTCGTCTTCCATCCCACCTGCAAGGAAGAGGGGCTCTAATTTAGCACTTACAGGACCTGATGAAAAAGCTTTAATTGTGCTGGGTGTAGTGGTGCAGGCCTTGCAATCCCAGCACTCAGAGATGCAGGTGGATGGCTGAGAGCTGGAGACCAGCCTGGTCTACAAAGTCCAGGACAGCCAAGGCACAAAGAAACCCTGTCTTGGAACAAAAAAAACCCAAAATTTTCGGGATTAGAGAAATGATGGCTGTTGTTCTTGCCAAGGGTATAGAGAAAAGCCCTGTCTTGGGGGGGAAAAAGCCTTATTTGACCAGCATGCCAGAGTTGTGGCCATTATATGGCAAAAAATATCTAATATAGTATTTCTCAACTTGTGGATTGAGACCTCTTTGGCAAACCTCCATCTCCAAAAAATATTTACATTACAAATTAAATATTAAATATTTTACATTATGAATTAAACATATTTACATTACAAGGGCCATGGTAGCTGGGTGTGGTGGTACGCGCCTGTGATCCCAGCACTCTGGGAGACAGAGAAAGGCTGATCTCTGAGTTTGAGGCCAACCTGGTCTAAAGTTAGTCCAGAACAGGCTACACAGAGAAACCCTGCCTTGGGAAAAATAAAAGGGTTGTGGCATTAGGAAGGTTGAGAACCAGTGATCTAATACAACCAAAAATTGACTAAGGTAGACAAACATCTCAAAATTTCAAATAAGGAAATAAATCTGCCCATTAAGAGAATTCCAAATTTTCTCTCTAACTAACTCAGCCAGTTGTGGAACTATAGTTCTGGTACTTGAGAAGCTAAATCAAGAGGATTGCTGAGAGTTTGAGGCCAGCCTGGGCTACACAGTGAGTTCCAGGACAAAATCAAATCACAAACAAAATGGAATTGTACTCTCCAAAAATATGCAGTGTTTTGAGGAGCTGGGCATAATGGAGCCTGCCCCATAAATAATCAGCTACCTGGGGGCCTGAAGGATTTTGAGTGTGAGGCCAGCCTGACCTACATAGCAAAGCCGTAGAAGCGTGAAAGATGAGAGTGAAAGATGAGAGAACTAGAGAAAAAAACAGGCAAATTTAAGGCCATAAGAAATTATGAAGAGGTCGGGTAGTGGTGGCGCATGCATTAATCCCAGAACTCAGGAGGCAGAAGCAGGCAAGCAGATCCAGGAGCTGGAGGCCAGACTAGTCTACTGAATGAGCTCCAGGACAGCCAAGGCTATGGAGCACAGGACAAACTGTGTGTGTGCTGAGGCCAAAGTGGCAGAAGGTTCTGAGGGGGTTACCAGATAAGAAAGAGCAGCGTCTATGAACCTCACCCTTCGGTGGATTTTCTCTCTTTTGGAGTGTGTTAGGGATACTACGGAACAGGGTCTCAATGCACAGCTCAGGCTGGCCTCAAGGCTGCAATCCTCTCGCCTCATGAGTGCTGAGATTACAGGGCATGTGAGACCACGCCAGGCCATAGTTTTCTTAATGTGTATAATGAACGCTTTTTGGTGATAAAGGAAAATAAAGTCTGGCAGCTTTAATGATCTTTTCTGGGTACTGAGCACAGTAAGTCAGGTGACGCAGGACACAGCCTGAGATGCCTGAGAAATTCTCACTAGATGTGAAGACAGGGTTTGGTAATTCAAATCTTATCTGAAGGATAAAAGGACAGAATAGAAAGGGAACCATTGAGTCTCCAAGAGAATATTCAACCAACAAGAAGCCAAATTACCATTTATTTTGACCATGTCTGAGCCCAGTAGGAGAAAGACAAAAATCCATTTTTTATGTACAAGGGACTCAGAGCAGGGCTCAAAAGCGGTACTGCAAGCTCATCAGAAAATCCTAGGGCCTTTTAGACCCTCATTAACGCACACTTTATTGCTGGCAGCATCTCAGCCACAGAAGCCAGTGGTGGGACAGGAACTCTCATTCACATCCTGGAGTTCTTTTCTTTTTTTTGAGACAGGGTTTCTCTGTGTAGCCTTGACTGTCCTAGACTCTCTTTGTGGTCCAGGCTGGCCTTGAACTCAAGAGATCCACCTGCCTCTGCCTCCCAAGTGCTGGGATTATAGGCATGCGCCACCACTCAAATATTAAACATTATTTTTAAAAAGTCATTCAGCCTGAGGTGACAGCCGTTCAGCACTCTAGACAGAGGCAGAGGCAGGTGGATCTCTGGGTTTGAGACCAGCTTGGCCTACAGATCAAGTTCCAGGACAGCAAGGAGTACAGAGAAACCCTGTCCCAAAAAACAAAACAAAATAAGGAAAACAAACTTGGAAAGACTCCCCACCCCACCCCCAGAACTACTGCTGCCTTGGACCAAGGCCAATGTCCAGCAGCCAGCAATGTCTACCCTTGACTCTCTCCATCTGTCTCCTTATTAATTAATCCTGCTCTGAAACTTTGGAAAACAGGTCAGCCAGGTGGTGGCGCACAGTTGTAATCCCAGCACTCGGGAGGCTTCAAGGATAGCCTGGTGTCAGAGACAGTCTCAAAAAACAAAACAAAAAAAAAAAAAAAAACAAAACAAAACAAAAAAAAAAGATTCTGAATAGGCAATGTAGCACTGTTAAAACTTGAATATGTACACAGCATGCACCTACAAAGCTAATTTCAAGACCATCCTCAGCTAGTGAGTTTGAGGTTGACATGAGACCTTTTTCCTCCTGCATTTGAACTTGTGTTAATGCTGCACTGAGGGAAAGCTTTAGAAGGGGGTTAAGAGAACAAAACTTTGCAGTCAAGTCACTTGCTCTGCTTGGATGGAGGATTGCCTGCATGATACATGTACTCTGTGCATGCCCAGCGCCCACAGAAGGCATCAGATCCCCTGAAACTGGAGTCATAGACAGATAGCCTTCTATGTAGACCAGGCTGGCCTCAACCTCAGAGATCCTCCTCCTGCCTCTTCCTTCCGGAGTACTGGGATTGAAGGTATGCATCAGACATAATTAAAAAAAGATGCTTGTATACACTGGTGTGTGATGAGGGAACCCTAGAGAGTGCACTTTGCAATTTCTAATTGGGCAGACGTGATATAAGGCCACTGGTTCTTCAGTGCTCCATTAAAACTCACTTTAAAGATGCCGATCCAGTCCTTGCGATGAGGGGTGAACTGCGGGGTAAAGACATAATAGCACATGACGTCTCCTCCAGGGACATAGAACTTCTCCACACTGTTAAAGTGGACCTGAGAGAAAGTGCAGTGGTCCAGCAAGACAGCTGATATGGGGGGATCACCCATCGTGTTTTCCATGGTGGGGGCCTGTCGGGAGATATGGAAGAATATGTGAGAACCTGCCTTTTAGCTGGGCATGGTGACATGCGCCTGCAATCCCAGCACTCCCGAGGCAGAGGCAGGCATATCTCTGAGTTCAAGGCCAGCTTATTTCTTGGTTCTACTTTGAAGTGAATCCAACTAAAGCCTCTTCAAACTCCTCCAAAGTCAGGGCTTTTTATTTGGTTTGCTTGGAAGGTCTGTCTCACCATGTAGCCCTGGCTGGCTTTGAAGTCAGAGATCCACCTGCTTCTGCCTCCTGAGTGCTCAGATTAAAGGCGTGCCTGGCTCTAATTTCCCAGAAGCCAGTCCTGTCTGCCCCCCACCCCACTCCCCCAAAAAGACGCCAAGTGGACTTTGGAACACCAAGCAGTCTATGGGGCACGGGGCCAAGAACTCATTGATTTTTCTGGTTTGTGCCAGAGTCTGTCCACATCCTGAACCTCATGCCTCAGGAGAGTTTTCCCGAGGGGGAAGTCACATTCTGGCCCATTATTTTCCCTTGTAACAAGCTGCTGTCTGCAGGATGAAGGCTGGGCATCCATGCTAAGATGGGCTGGGAGGTCTCCAGTCATGGTGAGGTCATCATGCTACCCGTCCCAATTCAGAAGGGATCACTTTATCTGAGCATACAAAATGATTTTCCCTTTGACTAGGGATTGTGACAAACAGCAGCTCAGTCGACACCTCAGTGCCCTTTATCCTCCTTATGACACACAGGCCTCACCACGTACACAATGCAGTGAGAGTAACTGGCCCTAAGTGCTCTTTGAAATGAATGAACAATATATGCATGCCACTTGTCAAAAAGTAAAAGCCGGAAGGGGCTTTACGGGGAAGACTCAGCTGGGATTTAACTCAATGACAAACTACAGAGCTAGTTCCCCACCACCCCAAAAATAGTAATGATGACATTACTATTTTAGATGATGATGACATTAAGGATTATCATAGTATTAGAGTTTTTTCCTTGCAGGATTCTGGTCACACCGTAGCTATGGTGGCACACACCCACAATTCCAGCAGAGGCAGGTAGATTGCTGTGAATCTGGTCTACAAAGTCCAGGACAGCCAAGGCTACAGAGAAACCGTCTCAAACAACCAAAAAAGAAAACCAACAAAACAGAACAGAACAGAACAAAACAAAACAAAAAACAAAACACCCATCACAGACTGCCATGCGTGGTGGAGCTTTCTTTAACCCCAGCACTAGGGAAGCAGAGGCAGATCTGTCCCAGGCCACCCTAGTCTAAAGGAATCCAGGACAGCCAGAGAAATCCTGTCTCAAAAACCAAAACAAACAAAAAAATCATTTATACCCCATTCCAGGCTTTTTATACACAAACTGTGGCAAGCTGTTTTATAAAGAATAGTGGTGGCTTGGTCCAGTCTCTTTCCTACTAAAAGAAACAAACTGCTCACAAACTGAACACAGAGAAGACAGCCCACCCACGAATGACATTCAAGAGCCATGCTGAGGTTTGTCCTGTATCTCTTTCCTCATCTGAAAAATTATGTCTAGAAAAAACTGGTTTCTTGCTTATCAAAAGTGATGAGGCTGGAGAGAGGGCTCAGAGGTTAAGAGCACTGGCTGCTCTTCCAGAGGTCCTGAGTTCAATTCCCAGCAACCACATGGTGGCTCCCAACCATTTATAATGTGATCTATTGCCCTCTCCTGGGGTGCAGGCACACACGCAGGCAGAACACTGTATACATAAATAAATCTCTTAATTGGCTTGGTGAGGAAGTACCCACCACTCACCTTTTCCTGAAGGGAAATTGCTAATTTTTAGGGTCAATGATTCTAAACTGAGCAGGATGACCTATAATCCCAGTACTCAGGAGCTCTGAAGCAGGGGGATTGGGACAAGTTGGAGGCTAGCCTAGATGAAGTGAGACCCTGTATTAATGGAAGCAAACCAAACCCTTTAAGTGACCCTTAAAAGCCTCATATTTTGGGGGCTGGCGAGATGGATAGAGGTCCTTGCCACCACGCTTGACAAACCTGAGTTCGATCCCTGGAACCCATCCATGCCCTCCCGGAAGAAGATAACTGACTTCTGTAAGATACCCTGACCTCACTTGAATACAATCTCACTTGTACCCACACGTACTCATGTAAACCTAAGTAAAACCTTCCTTCCTGAGTGATAAGGTCCTGGTGGGGATGGGCTCCAGGAATTACCTAAGGATACAGCAGTGGGTGCGGGGGTGGGGAGACTGGAGTAAGTTAAGCATCAGTCTCCTCTCTTAACTACTCTGTTTCAAAAACTATCAGGAGGCAGACGCAGGCGTACCTATGAGTTAGAGGCCGGCCTGGTGTACACAGTGAGTTCCAAGACAGCTAGGGCTACACAGAGAAACCCTGTTTCCAAAAGCCAAACAAACAGGAAAAAAGGACTGGGGAGATGGCTCAGTGGTTAAGAGCTCTTCCAGAGGTCCTGAGTTCAGTTCCAGGCAACCACATGGTGGCTCACAACCATCTATAATGTGATCTGATGCCCTCCTCTTCTGGCATGCAGGTGTACATGCAGATAAGAGTACATAAAAAGTCCCAGGAACTGGGCTCTTTGCTCCTAAGGAGACCTGACAGAGTATCAAATAAGCCTCTAAGTTTAATAATACAACTCTCAAAACTGTTCCAAAAAAGCACAGCTCTTACTCCGAAGCAAGGAGCAACAGCCATTCTACTTCTCAATCGGGGCGTACCTGCCAACTCCGGGGATGGATCTTAGGAGTTCCAAACACTTCTACATGAGCCTTTCATACCTTTCATACCAGCGGGTGCATGTCAGGAAAAACAGACACTGGGCGTGGTGCCTCTCACCTGAAATGCCAGCAGCATTCAAGATGCTGGAGGAGGCGGCCTGGTTTACAGTGCAGGAGCAATCTAGGAGAGCTACATGTGAAGAACCTGTTCAAAGCTAAACAGGCTGGCCCAGGCAGTGGTTAGCGCAGGCCTTTAATCACCGCCCTTGGGAGGCAGAGGCAGGGGGCTTGAGTCCTAGGCAGGGGTATTTCCAGGGCTCCCAGTGTTACACAGAGAAACCTCTCGAAAAACAAAACAGAAGTTTTAGGGCTCAGTGGTTACTAATATCTGTTCTTGCACGACGACCCAGGTTCAGATCCCAGCTCTGCCCTGGCAGCTGATAAGCATGTTCATTCCAGGGGACTGAGAGCCCTCTCTTCCGGCCTCGTCACGCATTGCCCACACAGGATGTAAACACACACATATGAAAAAATAATAAATCCTTAAAAAAACAACAAAATTTGTGTATATGTGTGCCAAATATGCGCACCGCACCAGTGCCCACCAGAGCAGCTAGATGGATCCCCTGGAACTAAAGTTCCGGGTAGGAACTGATTCCACATCCTCAGTGCTCTTAACTGCTAGCTTCTAGGGCCTCGGTGGTGCAAGCCCCTGATCCCTGCACTAGTGAGGCAGAGGCGGGTGGGGGTTTGAGAGGCCAGCCTGGTCTACAAAGCCAGTTCCGGGATAGTGAGGTCTGCAGAGAGAAACCCATTCTGGAAAAAAAAAAAAATCAAAACCAAAACCAAAGCAGAAAAGCTGAAAGGGATGGTCCCGCTGTGCTAGGTCATAGTGGTGGCACATGAACAGGCCTCTTAACAAGGTTATGAAATCTGGCTAGAGAAACCTCTAAGATCCATTTCAGCTACATTTAAGATCCTGTGTGTGTGAAATATGAAGAGTTCATCGTCCCATGCCTTCTTCTGAGAAAATAGGTGAGCGTGACTGAACAGTTAAGTACAGCCAGTTTCATGTCAGTTGGGTTACTGGTTTTAGGCCGTTCTCCTGCTCTAAAGCCCAGACTGGCCATGAATCGTCAGTACAGCCCTTCTCTTTAAAAGGAGCCCAAATGTACAAGAATGTGCAGCACCCAGCACTCAGAGAGGCAGAGGCAGGCAGTTGGCTGTGAGCTCGAGGCCAGCCTGCCCCGGGATAGCCAAGGCTACAGAGAGAAATCCTGTCTCAGGGGGAGGAGGCGTGTAGCTTGTTAGTTTTGGGTAACACGGGATCCCTGTCCTTTTCAAGGTCTTTTTCCTGGCAGCTGTCCTGCGTGATACAAGCTGGAGCTTCAGAACCCCTGACAATACCTGAAAAAACAAGCTGTCCAGGCATCCCTCCTCACGCATGATACGTAAGCCTACAAAGACCTAACAAATAACGTCCTTTGCCTCCCCAAGTCCTGGGACTAAAGGCATGCACCACCACTGCGAATGAAGTCCTCTGATATAGGCGGCTTTTGAAAACGACAGCAACAAAAAAACACCTCGGTTTCCCGTTCATCAGGGAAGTTATGCCACAACCCAAGTTATTCTAAGCTCCATCCACCGCCCCTTGTCGATTTGCCTCAGAAACAAGGAAGTCATGTTAGAAAAAAAAGTCGATTGGTGTTGAGTGGAGACATCAGTACCGAGTTGGGGAGAACGCAACGGGAGATACTCTGTAATAGAGCAGGTCACGGACACGCTTTTCGTCATCGGGGCTGCCTACAGCAGCCTGTAGCTCTAGGACGCACAAGGAAAGACGCTCCAGGGATCTAACTTGCTCGGAACCGAGAGGACCTAAACAGAAAGTAACTCGGGTCGGAGTGACGTAGCGGGCCCGCGCCCGGGAAGCCTACAGCGGTGACAGGGGGTGGCCGGGCTGTATAGGTACCACCGCGAGCCAGCGCGCTCTGACCCGGCTTCTGTCATCGGCGACCGTCCTCCCGGGAGTCACCAGCCCCACCACCCCATCCTGCAGCCCGGGCCTCTCGGACCGCGGAAGGCGCCCCGTGGTCTCCGGTCTCCGGGAGCCACGGTCGCAGACGCCGGCCCTCCAAGACCGACTGCGGAGAAGCCGAAGCCCCCCATCTCCCCAAACACCGTGGTCTGCCTGTGCGGCCCAGTCCAAGTCACAGAAGCCTGAACCTGGGGGATCCCGAGGACCAGCCACATCCCTTCACCTAGGGCACTCACCGGGGAACACCTGCCAGCAGGGGCGCGACAGCAACAGGGCACCCGAAGTCCGGTGGACAGGACTTTAAAGGCCCAAGGGCTAGCCAGGCCCCGCCCACAGCGTCACAACAGTCACAAGCCCCGCCCCCTGACACCTGCACCTTTGAGTACCGCTTTTTTATCTGCCCTAGAGCAAGCTGGTGTTTATTTGTTTGCTTTTTTTAATTTGCTCAAAATTCGTATCTTCGAAAGGACGTTGAGCGTTTGTTTTGCTTCTCCTGGATCTCTATAAAGACTCTGGCATTTCATCCTGTTTCACACACACACACACACACACACACACACACACACACACACACACAC
>NW_026595981.1:20273640-20292679 GCF_907164565.1 Psammomys obesus
ACACACACACACACACACACACACACACACACACACACACACACACAGGTTTATGGTATTGAATACACGTAATTCCAGTTTTTAAGACATTGAGGAAGGAAGGTCAGCTGTTCAAGTGCAGATTTGACTGCAAAGTTTGTTTGAGGCTAGCCTGAGCTGAGAGCTTGTATCATAAAAAATAAATAAATAGATAAATAAATAAATAAATAAATAAATAAATAAATAAATAAATAAAATGATTAATTTTAAAATAAGTCATGCCTCACTCCTATCCTTAAAGGAGATCTATAAACCTTTTTTGAGATCTCCTGTGACTTTACAAAAAAGTAAGTTTTTTTTTTTTTGCCTTGTTTTTTTTTTTTTTTGTTTGTTTGTTTTTGTATTTTGTATGTATGGGTGTTTTGCCTGCACATAAATATGTCCACCACTTGTGAGCCTGATGCCCACCTGGGTCACAAGAGGATTGTGGACCCCTTAGAACTAGGACAAGGAGTTATGAACGGCTGTGAGCCACTCTGTGGGTGTGAACCCAACCCAGGTCCCCTGCAAGAGCAACAAATACCCTTTACCAAGAAACCAACTCCTTAGCTTCTTTGTTGTGTTTTTGAGACAGGGCCTCTTTTAGGCTAGCCTTGAACTTAGTTTATTCATTCATTTGTTTGGTTGGTTTGGTTTTTCCAGACAGGGTTTCTCTGTGTAGCCTTGGCTGTCCTGCACTGTGCAGACCAGGCCTTCCTGGACGGAATTCAGAGATCGGACGGAATGCCTCCGCCTCCTGAATGCTGGGATTAAAGGCGTGAACCCTCAATGCCCTGTTTGGCCTTTATTATGTAGATAAGATTGGTTTTGAACTCAAGGCTATAAGCATGTGACTTCACTCAGTTTGTCTTATCTGAGTCACAGATTAAGGAGAATCTCTCTCGACAGCATCCTCTTTATTATTTATTTATACTTTACTTTTGGTGTTTATTTTTTGTGTTTTTTCTCTTTTTTGAGACAGGGTTTCTCTGTGTAGCCTTGGCTGTCCTGGACTTTGTAGACCAGGTTAGTCTCCAACTCACAGGGACCCACCAGTGACCTATCTGTCTCTGTCTCCCTGAGTGCTGGGATTTCAGGTGTGTGAGGCCAGCTTTTGTATTGTTTTTGTTTGGTTTGGTTTTTCAAGACAGAGTTTCTCCATGTGGTCCTTGGCTGTTCTGGAACTCATTGTGTAGACCAGACTGGCCTTGAACTCAAGAGATCCTCTAGAGTGCTGGAACTAAAGGTGTATGCCACCATACCTGGCAGGTTTTTTGCTTTTGTTTGTGTTTTTTTTTTGTTGTTGTTGTTTTTGTTTGTTTGTGTTTTCCCCTTCAGTCTTGACTAAAGTCATAGCCATTTTAACAAGTCTCACAGTGGTTCTCTCACAGAATGGCCTTGAACTCAGAGATCCTCCTGCCTCAGCCTCTCAAGTGCAAGGATTTCAGGTATGAACCACCAGGATAGCTGCTATTTTTTTTCCCCCAGAAGATACGCTTGTGGAAGGCTAAGTTTAGAAGAGTTCCTCCCCAAAGGAGTTCTAACCATTTGCACCTGGAAGGAAATGCTCTGAGCCACAGTAAGGGCATCTATTCTGAAGCAGTTTCCGATTTCTGACAGGGGAAGAAACGTTCTAAAATTCTGCCTCCTGGGAGCATCTTGGGTTCTCTCCTGCATGCTCTCTGAGCGCCTCCTCTAATACCTGAGGAAGCCAGGTTGGCATAGGGGGTTCATGGGAGAATCAGTTGCTGCACAATCCTGGGGACCCAAAGGCTATCCCCAAAGTCTAAGAAAAGGCAGAAGGAAGAAGAACAATACCAAAACCAGCCGATAGCCCACATGTGCCCAGCCATCATGAACATGCAGGTACACAAGATAATAACAATAATCACATTTTAATTTTTAAATAGAAGATTTGAAACCTGGTGGTGGTAGCATAGCCACTTAATCCCAGCACTGGGGAGGCAGAAGTGGGTGGACCTCTGTGAGTTCAAGACCAGCCTGGTCTAGAGAATGAATTCTAAAGAAAACTGCTGAGCATGGTGGCCTGAGTAGGACTTTAATCCCAGCACTCGGGAGGCAGAAGCAAGCGGATCTCTGAGTTGAAGGCCAGCCTGGTGTACAGAGTGAGTTTTGAGACATCCAGGGCTACACAGAGAAACCATGTCTCAATCCCCCCCCCACACACACACACAAAAGTTGAGGAAGACTTTCCAGTCAAGATCAAACATGCCTATAATCTCAGCAATATTAGTAGGAAGAGGAAGAGGCAGAAAGATCTTTGAAAGGTTGAGGCAGCAACATTTTAGAAGAGCCCTGGAACCGGGCATTCCTCCTGAGTGATGGCCATTTAACCTTGAGAAATTGCTCGTAAACAATCTGATTGGGAATTTCCAACCCTTAGCTTAACCTCAGTCACGAGACATTTCTGGCAAATGTGGTATTCTAACGTTGACCGTGTTTGCTTAGGTAATGGTTCCCTAAAACAAGGCCTAGATCTGATAAGAGATTTTGGTATTCGGGAATTGACTTGCTAAAAGACCTTTTGTGTGATGACCAATAAATACACCCTGCCCCCGAGAAACCTAAATTCATACCTCGGTGTTCCTCTTTCTTCCATTGTCCTGCGTAATCCAGAACAACAACACTACTCTCAGTTCTGGGCTAATCCCAGCTCCTTTGGGAGTCCTTGCCTCAAAACAAGAGCAGAGCATGAGGCAAGTTTAGTGCGCTTGTTGCTCTTGCAGAGAACCTGGGTTTGAGTTCCAGCACCCCAGTGGCCCCTGAAGAACATCCATAACTCCAGTTCCACTTGCAATAATAGGTTTAATTCGTGTTTGTCTTTTTTTTGCCATATCTCATGTGACTTTGTCTTGATACCCTGGCTAGAGGCAGCAAGAGAATGAAGAAAGGACAGATGCACAGACTGTGTGCGGAGAAGCTGGGGTCAAGTGGGTTGTGTGAATTCTGGGGGTTTTGTTGTTGTTGTTGTTTTGAGACTGGGTTTCTCTGTTAAGCCTTGGCTGTCCTGGACTCACTTTGTAGACCAGGCTGGTCTTGAACTCACAGAGGTCCACCTGCCTCTGCCTCCCCGATTGCTGGGATTACAGGCATAGGCCGTTGGCTACCTCACGTTGGCTGGTAGGTAATTTGTTAATAAATGGACTTAGCAAACAGAGTCTCTTTCCAGAGGTCAGGGGTCAGACAGCTGTAGGTCTTGGCATCAAAAGTGGCGTTGGTGACATTGTCCAGAGTAGCCATGCAGCCCCGGCTGATGTGTAGCCTGTAGAGGAATTTTAATTCAGAACATGGCTGGTGTGGCAAGAGCTCACAGGTGAAGACAGAAGGAGCCAGGGAATGAGAAGGAGCCACAAGATTAGGACATATTGCCAAAGTTAGTATTGAAAGATCCTCGGAGGGTATCTTCCGTCAGAGAGACCCCCTCCCAAGGAACAACGAGTCCATTCGGATGCAAACAGCAAGAGGCTTTTATTTTGATACACGGGTACCCGGGGCGAAAAGTCATTCGGGAGACTTCCGCGCCTCCTTGGGGAAAAACTGGGGTTTTTATAGGGTTTTAGAGCAGAAGCACTGGTACAGAAGCGAGAGGCATGGTTACAGGGGGCTGATTGGTACGTTTACACGAGACCACGGTTTGCGTCAAAGTTTGGCAGGGACACCAAGATTCCAGGAACTGGGTGGTCACAATGGTCATGATGACTCCTTGACGTGGCCCACCACCTGTTGTTTTCCTTAGGACCCTTATCTTAACTGGAACAGTCTCACAGATATCCATGAGGGTGATTAATACAAACTGTTTTTAGTTCGACTGGGGCAGCCTGACCGCAGATATCCCAAGTGGGTGACACAGCTAGGATTTCTCAGTAATTTTCCAGTTTCTCATCTGGCCTTCAGAGTTTTATAAAACAGTGGTGTCTCACAAAATGGCGTTAGCTATGTTTAACTTAGGGTGAGGCAGGGGTCTTTCAGTATGAGTCCAAGTGGAGCAATTCAGACAGAGGCCGAGAGAGAAGCCAGTTTGAATCTGAGCTTCGAGAGGCAGAGGCGTTTGCGTCAGAACAGCTGGGTTGAACCAGCCAGCCAGAGTTCAGAAAGGGTGAGTGTTTTCAGCAGGAAGTCTCAGAGGCTGAAAGCATTCTAGGCCTAGAGTAGATTGGATGGAGGCTAGAAGCTTCCGGGACTAGGCCTAGGCTAGCAGATGGAGGCAGTAATCCTCCTGGATGACAATTAAAACAGGCAAATAAAAGTTACCTTTACATGTAGCTGTCATTGATAAACAGCCAGCAGTGATGGCTTACGGGTACAGGAGCGATTACAACGCCTGTGTGTCTGGGGGCAGAGATGGAGCACACCAGCACAGAGCCACAGCAGCCCGTCACCATGCATGGGACAGCACGAGGCTTTCCAATCTTGGGCCCCCAGTACCCTCTCTGCATAGAAACAATGTAGAGCTTGGCAGGATGATGGGCCCAAGGACTTTAGCAGCTACCTCCTTGGAGCATTTAGTACCCAAATCAATGTGACTGTTTTTAGTTCCTAATAGTGACGAAAAGAACAAAAAACAAGCAGACAAACAGAAACCTGGACCGCTAGCCAGATCTACTTCTGTGGTCTCATGATTTTTCAAAACTTAAACCTTAAGGATTGCAACGTGGGAAAAGTCAACTTCTCAGACTTCTTGATGGAGAGAACAGGTAGTGCTCCTTTGGGGACTGGGTCTTCATGTCCTCGACAAGATGACCAGCTTGGTGACAGGGATGCCCCCCCCCATCTCCGTGCAATCCTGGGTCCAAGAGCATAGTGGTTCTCCAGCTGCTCCAGGGTCACCTACCATTTGGTGTTTTCCCAAAGAAGGAGCCTTGGATAACCGTGTGGAATGGTTTCCTTGCTTTCCCCTCTGTGTGGGCAAACCAGCTGTGGACAGCTGGAAGGAGGCAGAGCAAGAGGCAAGCTTGGGAGCATCCTTCCTCCTTATCTACCTTGTAGCAATTGCTACCTTCACCTCCTCCTTTACTCCTGTCCTGCGCAGCCTGGCCCTGACCATCTGAAATAATCCAGGCTTTTGGACTTTTCAACTCTTTGGCAAAAAAAGAAGGCGGGGAAGGATTTTTCTTCCTGCATTTAGAATTCTCTGGAATCCCATAGGCTTTGCAGGGTATGGATTGATTCCATGCCCCGGGTTTGAGAAAGAGGGGCACTGAATAATCAGTGGGAAGAAAGACACTGCCAATTCAGCTGAGATATCACTGGTTTTCTTCTGCACATGGGCCAAACATGCTACATCATTAAAAACTTGGGAAAAAGTCAACATTTTTTCCTTAAATAAACCAGAGGTGTTCCAGGGAACCTGAGGGAAGAGGATAAAGGTTACCTTAGGCTACATAGCAATTTTGAGGCCAGCCTGGGCTACATGAAATCCTACATAGTAGCCGTTCCTGGTGGTGACCGCCTTTAATCCCAGCACTCAGGAGGCAGAGGCAGGCAGATCTCTGTGCCTTCAAGGCCAGCCTGGTCTACAAAGAGGAGTCCAGGACAGCCAGGGCTTGTTACACAGAGAAACCCTGTCTTGAAAAACAAAACAAAACAAAAGCCTACACCCTGCACTACCCCTCCCCCCCAATAAGTGTTAGTAAGAAATGGATGCTCCAAGCACTTTGAAGAAAAACCGAAAAGGCAGCTTTGCGGAGGGCCTTTTTATTCCGTGGAATGTGTCAGTAGATGGATGTGTGGGCCTTGGGGTACACAGAAGGGCTCATGGACTCTGTCTGGCTAAGGCAGCTGGGAGGTACAGTACTCTCTGAACATGCCTGAGGCCTTGGGTTTTATCCCCAGCCCTAGGGGATGGAAAGGGGACGTTGGGCTTGGTGGTTTATAATCTCACAGTACCTAGGAGTTTGGAAGGGCTGCCATAACTGTGGGCTACACAGCAAGTCCCTGCCTCAAAACAGCAAATAGATAGATAGATAGATAGATAGATAGATAGATAGATAGATAGATAGATAAAAAAAAAATAAAGGAATATACCAGTTGTATTTCCCTTGTGGTGAGGGTGCTTCTACGGAACAGGATTCCTTGTTTCAGGAAACCATCCACACCAGGAAAAGGATGCCTGAAAAACAGCCAAGCACAGCTCCTTTCCAGGACAGCTGTCTCCCTAGGAGGTAGACGAGGGTGAAGACAACAGGGTTTAGGCAGGGAGCTCTGCCGGGCAGACCCACTGCCAGGGCCTCTGTCTTTCAGTGGCCCCAGACACGGCGACATGGGGCAGCTCAGAAAAGGAAGGCCAGCTGGCGGTGGTTTCCACCTCTGCTTTGCTGGCATTGCCAGTGAGAAGGAGGGAAGAAGAGAAGAGCAGGCCCTAGGATAAGCCTAAGCCATGGATGGACCATCTCCCTTCTCTACGCCTTGGTTTCCCCATCTGAAAACGGGATGTTCTGAGGGTGGGGGTTGTAGCTTCAAAAACTCTCCTGATTTAGCAGGAGTTCTAATTCTGGGATTGCTTCCATCTCTCTCTCTCTCTCTGTGTTGCATGCATATTCCTGTGTGCACTCTCCCGTGTGCGTGTGTGAGTGGAAGAGGTGGCTGTCTTCCCCATCACTCTCTGCCTTGTTTTCTTTCCTTTTCTTTCTTGTGAGTGGTGTGTGTATGTTTGTATGTGTGTCGGCACGCTCCTGTGGATGCGTGTGCAAACATGTGGAGGCTCAAAGTCCCTGTCAAGAATCATTCACGACGGGCTGGAGAGATGGCTCAGAGGTTAATTAAGAACACCTGCTGTTCTTCCAGAGGTCCTGAGTTTAATTCCCAGACAACCACATGGTGGCTCACAACCATCTATAGTAAGATCTGGTGTGCAGGCAGAATGTTGTATAAATAATAAATAAATCTTAAAAAAAAAACAAAAAAAAACATTCACAACTGCTCTCCCAGCTTTTCGCACTGAGGTGGACCCAGAGCTGTTAGTCTTGCTACTCCGGTTTGTTCCGGGGAATCCCTCTGGGGCCTGAATTACAGACAAGCAGCTATGCCTCTGTGGGACTTAAGTGGGTTTCTGGGGACCAGAACACTGGTACGCTCTTCAATCTCCCCAGCCCATCTCAACCTTATTATTACTTTTCAAGCTTTGTTTACTGCCAAAGGAAACACAGGTTATAGACAATGTCCAAGACAATTCAAGCAATGACTGCCCAGGGTTCCTTTATAGTCATTAGTGCTTCCATGATGTGGTGACTTGAATGAGATGTCCCCCATTGTCTCAGGGATTTGAACACTTGATTCCCAATTGGTGGCCCTATTGGAAAGGTTTTAGGAGGTGTGGCCTTATTGGAGGAGCCATGTCACCGGAAGCAGGCTTTGAGAATTTAGACTCACACCGTTTCTGGTTTGTTCTCTCTGCTTCATGCTTGTGGTGCAAGCCATGGGCTCTCAGCCATGCAGCTGCTTCCATGCTACCGTGGACTCTCTCCCTCTGTAACTCTAAGACCAAATAAGCACTTTCTGTTTTAAATTTCCTTGGCCATGATGTCTTATCACAGCAGGGCAAACCGCTGTATGGGGAGAAAACCCCCGTCTTCGTAGCTCTCCATCTGATTCGTTGAGATAGGGTCTGTAACTGGATCTCAGCCCAACGACAGACACTGGACAAGACTAGCTGGCCAGCGAGCGCCAGCGATCCTGTTTCTGCCTCTCCAGCGTTAGGATTACATGCTACCACGGCTGGCTTTCTAACATGCGTGCTGGGGGCTAACGTATGTACCCTTGTGCTACCGGGACATCATGGACAGTGATGTCACCCCAACCCAGTGGTATACGTTTCTACAACATCCTCACGAGATTTACAGACTTAAAGAAAAGTACATCTAGGCCAGGTTTCTCCTCCTGAGCCCCCTGCCCCTTCCCCACTGTACCTTGAGTAGCGTGGCTTTATTTTGACCATGCCAGGAAGAAAGCGTTGCCAGGAGGGACTCTGATTTGAGCACCAGAATAAAGATTTTTTTTTTTTTCCCTAATTAACTGCTTGAAAGGATCCCAAGCATGGGAAAGAGCCTGCATGTGCAAATGTCAGCTGCTGAGCAAATGAAGTTTCTGGGGGTGGGGGTGTCTTTGTTGTTTCACTGTATTTATTGAGTCAGGTGGGTGCCTTAGGTATGAAAAGCAACATCAAGAAGAACAGGATCAAAAGACCTGCTCTTCTCCCCTTCCCTCCCCCTCCCCCCACACTTGCACCCCATTTGGAGTTCTCAGGTGGGGACCCAGTCCAAACATTTTGACAGCTGGAAAAAGCCTCTCAACACTGTCTTTCAGTATGTCACACCTTGGCAAGTGAGTTATTTATTCTTTGTCTCTTTCTCTCTCTTTCTTTTAGACGGGGTGGGGTCTTAGTGTCCAGGCTGGCCTTGAACTGACTATGCCGCTGAGGGTAACTTTGAATTTCTAGTTACTGAGTGGTGTGGTTGCAGGGCCACAACACCCCGTCTAGGAGGTGCTGGGGAATCGAACCCAGGGCTTTGTGCATGGGCGAGCACTCTACCCATTAAGCTGCTTCTCCAGCCCCCCTCCCTTTTCTCCTCCTTCTCTTCCTTCAGCTCCCTGGCCTTTCCTCTCTTTTCTTTCATTTCCCCTTTCCTGATTTATTTACTTACAGCATTGAATTTTTCCTTTATTCTCCGGGGGGAGAGGTGCATGCAGTCTCCCATGGCATGCAGCCCCAAGTTTCCCGCATTTGGGGAAATCCCAGGGAGCAGCCCATCTGGAGCACAATGGGTAAACCTGTGTTTTGGAGACAGGGTCTCACTCTATGATTCAGGCTGGCCTAGAACTCACAATGCAGCCCGGGCTGTCCTCAAACTTTCAGCAGCTCTCCTGCCTCTATGTTCTGAATGCTGGGATTACAGTACATAAAAACCGTATCTGTTGGGTTTTTGTTTGTTTCTGGGACACGGCTCTCTGTGTTGCCTTGGCTGTCTCTGCCTCCCAGAGTCCTGGGATTACAGGTGTGTACTACGGCACCCATTTCTTTGTTTTGTCTTGTCTTTGAGTCAGGGTCTCCCTTTGTGGCTAAAGCTGGCCTAGAATTTTCCACATAATCCAGGCTGCTGGATTCCCAGTTCTGCCTCAGTCTCCAGTTGCTAGCTTTACAGGTCTGCGACACTGTACCCAGCTGCCTTTCCAGTTTCTGGTTTACAAAGCACAAATCACCAGGGTTCTCTGACTTTTTGGCCCTTGCTCTCTGGTCTGAGGTTAGGCCTGACGGTTGAAGCCTGCTTTGGCCTACAGTAGGGGCAGCTCTTCCACTCACTTTATTCCTGTCATCACCCCTGAAAGGACACCCTTGCCAGACATTGGCCTAACAGCTCAAATTGCAGACAATTCTCTTGTAGATATGGAGAACCTTTGCTGTTCCCTCTTGAATCCTCTCCTTCATTTCCATCACAATCTCAATCCGGAGGGATGGGATGGGGTAGGGAGGTGGGATCAATGTCTGTCCCCCCTCCCTCTGAAACCTAAACCTCAGCAGATTGGTGAAGATGGTTTGGGAAGGAGAGCTTCTGCTGGGTGGCCAACTGATGGTGGTCACTTGGGCCCTGAAAGCACTAGAGAGGAGAAGAGAGAAGGGTGGGGTGTGGGTGTGTGTGGTGTAGAGGTTTCTGGACGTGCCCAGAGGCTGCTAATTTCACTTTGATCTATTCACTCCAAGGTAAATGTAAACACCAGGTCAAGGAGGGGGGGGGGGCTGCAGCTGTCCTCAAGGTCACGCTAAATCTTTGCCTCTGCCTCCGGCTGGTCTAGATTAGCAGGTGAGAAGCAGATCTCCAGCTCAGTAGACCAGCTCCTTGTAGGACTGGGGATGAAGGCAGCTTTTGGCACTCCCAACTGCCCTTCCTCACTGCTTATCAACCAAACCCAGGACCCTGTGCATACTAGGCAAATTACCATTAAGATAACCTCTTGGGGCTGGGGAAATGGCTCAGTGGTGAAGGGCACTGTCTGCTCTTCGAGAGGTCCTGAGTTCAATTCCCAGCATCCACATGGTGGCTCACAACCATCTGTAGTGAGATCTGGTGCCCTCTCCTAGCATGCAATTGAACTACAGATAGAGCATTCATATACGTAAAATAAATAATTCTTAAAAAAAAAAAAAAGATACACCTCATCACAACACTTTTCTTAGGTTACCCTAGGAAGGAAGTTTCTCTGGTAGAGATATCTCTCTCAACCCTCTCAGGTTTATGGCAGCTGCTTTATTCAGATAAGAGAAATTCTGATACAATTTCTGTGTCCATGAAGCATAGGTCAAACGTCTTCCATTTGGAATAATTTTATGCTATGTTAGCAGGGGTTTTGTTCTCCTGGAACTCACTCTGTAGACCAGGCTGGCCTTGTGCTCACAGAGATCTGCCTGCCTCTGCCCCTGGAGTGCTGGGATTGGGCTGTATGTGCCACCACAGCCCTGACTGTTTCTGATTTAATGAACGTTTGCTGCTTGGAACCTTTCCCGGCTGGGCAATGGCAGAAAGCAGCTCCTGGGGACAGAACTAGGGTCACATCTGGTGATTGTCCTGTGTGTGGTTACGGAAGGGAGTCTGGAGAAGGAAGCGGGCCCTCCAGGGCACCTTCACAGGACACTCATGGGCAAGGCTCAAGGGCCAACACAAATCGAGTGAGGTCAACAGGGGACAGGGAGGTGAGGCCTCATGGCCTCTTGGCCTTGGGTGTCATTGGTGAATTTTTTGTTTTGTTTCTGGCTTCCCGAGTTTGATTTGTAGCCCAGGCTGCCCATGGTGGAAAATCCTGCTTCTCTCATCCTGGGATGACAGACTACACACTTGTGCCACCTTGGTGTCCCGCTGCGGGCCTCCCCACCCCCCACCTGCATTTGTCCATTGATGCCTAACTCCAGGACACACTCATGGGCACAAAATTCCAAGGCAACCTGCTAAAAAACCCCGGGAAAGTTTCCTGGATTAACTTGGGACAGGCTCTCTACATCACACCTGTGCAGCGCTTACAGGTATAGGGTTCCTGAAAAGACGCTACTTCTCGGGGCCTGTTTCCTCCCAAGTTACTCTGCAGTCGGGTCTCAGCAGTAAGGATCCGTTCCTTGTCTTCTCCGGACTAAACCTTTCAAAAGGAACGGCCACATTCCAGTGACATCGAGTCAACCCCGGGGCGGGGGGGGGGGGGGGGAGAAAAGTGAAGAGGAAGGTGGAGTTGTAGCTCAGTTGGCAGTGCGCGAGCTTAGCACGTGCTAAACAGTACGGCTAAACCGGATGTAGGTCAACCCCCAGCATGGCTAAACCGGATGTAGTAGCAGGTATCTGTGATCCCAAGGCAGAAAAATCAGGAGTTCCAGGCCAGACGAAACCTTGTCTGAAAAAACAAAACAAACGAATCCTTTGCTCTTTCCACAAACTGTGAATTAACACTTGCAGGAAGAGCTTTTATTTTCCTGCCTGACTTTGCAGGCAGTGTGGCGGGTGGTAGTATAGGTTAAGACGCTACCAAAGCTCCCCACCATAAATATAATCAAAAGGTGGTTGTGAGACCCCAGCCTCCTTAAGAGTTTCACCCACTCTTCAGCCGGCGTGGGCGGTCCTCTTTTGGAGACCATGACCCGTGCAAACTGAAGGCGACGTCACGAGGAGCCTTGAGCGCCTCACTATAGGTTTTCAAGACTCATTTTACTCTTACAGAAGCCCTCGGAAAGCCCAAGGCCCCCACAGTTACACGCATTCCTAATATCCCTCCAATCCACTGCTCTCACCGAGAGCGTCAGCTCCTGGGCCCGGGAGAAGCCCCGGCCCTGGAGAATCTGCAAACAAAGTCAGCCGCTCTCGCCGCAGACCCGAAGGTTGCAGAAACTTGGGACTGCTGCGTTCCGCCCGCGCCTGCGTAAAGGGGACCCTCCATCCCCCCCCCCGAAGTCCAGACCCAGGGGGACCCCCGCGGGGATGCGGGCTGGGAGGGGCGGGGCGGGGCCAAGCAGACAGCAGCGGTCGCCGCGCCCCTCGCGCTGGGCGGCCCAGCCCGAGCGTCCCCCGCGTCTCCAGGGACAACCTTGGCTCTAGCCTCCGCGGGCGCGGCGACGGTTATTCAGATTCCCGACCGAGGGGCCATGGCCGCCTGCTGCAGGGGCCAATCGAAAGCCTGGGAGGCCCTGTATGCAAATATGAGGGCCGGGCAGACCGGAGGTTAGGAGGGGCGCAGGTTGGGGGGCCTGGGGACCCGGTGGGTGGCAGCCAATGGGCGCCTGGCTCCTTGCTCAGGGGGGGAGTGGGCCCGCTAGGGTGGTTGCGGGAGATCGGAGCCATCCAGCCGGGCAGAGCCGGGGAATAGCAACCGCGGGTAAGGAAGCTGGGTGCTGGCCCTCGGTCGCTGCCTCCTGGTGTGGTCTCCCTAAAACCCTGGCTCCGCACAGGGCCGCCCCTGTGCCTTCCTCGACGGCGTTCCACGACGCCAGCCTCTCACCCTCACGAACCCTAGCACATCACTTCTCCGACCCTGGTGCTAACTATCCTTCACTTCCCGCCCTTCCCGGTTTGCCACACCTAACGCCACCTGGGGGCCGGGTCTTGGATACCGAGCATGTCTGGGACACTCTGCACCCCTCGCCTGGCCCCTTTCTTCATCACCCGTCTTCCTTTGTCCGAATGATCCTTTCAGGAAGATAATTTTGATTGTTTCTTTTTCATGCCTGGAATAGCCCTGTGCCTACATGATGCCCCCATTCTGTTTCCAGTTTCTTTGGCTGGTATTTTGGTTTTGGTTTTTTGTTTTTAAACAGGGTCTCTCTGTGTAGCCCTGGCCGTCCTGGAACTCACTCTGAAAACCTTACAGAGATCCTCCTGCCTCCGCCTCCCGAGTGCTGGGATGAAAGGCGGGCGACTCTGCACCCGGGTCCCCATCATTCTTGTCAGTCAACCCTCCATCTATTCATTCCCGCTGTTTGTAGGACTCCGGCAATGCGTTCAGTCTTGCAAAAGACCGCACTGAAAAGCTTCCCACCCTCTGGAGCAGAGCCAGGGGGAGAATGGTTAACGTGCGTAATCCTCCAGCGGTGGCCGCAAGGCCTGCGTGGTGGAGCCTGTCTGTGATCCCAGCACTTCGGAGGTGGAAGAGCAGGAAGTCAAGGCTGGCCAGCCTGGGCTACATGAGACCCTATGTCACAAAGCAAAAACAAAACAGAAAAGAAAAGAGAAAGAACGTGGTCATCCTCTGGTCTTCCAAATCACCTGCAGGGCGATGGCAGGGGCCGTGCCAGGACTCATTGCCTCCCCCTGGTGGCCAAACGGACACTTTCATGTCCAAATCATAGGTTTTGGTTGCTAATTCAAATTTTTGTGTTGTTTGTTTTGTTTTGTTTTTGAGACAGGGTTTCTCTGTGTGTAGCCCTGGCTATGCTGGACCAGGCTGGCCTCGAACTCACAGCGATCCTGCCTGCCTCTGCCTCCCGAGTGCTGGGATTAAAGACACGGCGCCACCATGCCCGGCACGGTTGCTTATTCTTGACTTGGTAGAGCTCAAGATCAAACTGGTGCTAACAGGGGAGTCGGTATCGGTGTGTACTGTCCTGAGGTATCCTAGTTGGAAAGGTGGAATGGACAATTCTTATGCCATTAGGAGAAAACGAAGACGTTGACAGAACAATTTCTAGTCTTCTTTTGTTTGAGGGGGTGTTGTTTGGGTTTTTGTTTGTTTTTGAGATGGGGTCTCACTACATATCTCTGGCTAGGGCACAACTTACAATGTAGACTAGACTGGCCTTAAATTCACTGACTGCCTCTACATTTATATATATAAATTTATATATATATATATATATATAAATTTAATTTTATTTTTGGGACAGGGCCTTGCTTGTAAGCCAGGCTGGCTTGGAACTCTCAGTAACCCTCCCTTTTCAGCCTCCCATGTGCTTGGATTATAAGCACACAGCCCGGTGCCTGACTGTAACATTCTCTCCCAAGCTCTCCAACAGACTTGGTCCATTTTGTCTGTCTGCTGTCCTTGCTAAAGGGGGAGCTGAATGAATTTTGGTCTTGGCCTCTGTGACTGGTCAGTTCGCCTCCCCTAGTCCAGATGGGTGTTAGTTAGGGTGTGCATGCACTTGCCTGAGTGAACGCTGTTCTGAGAGTAAAAGGGTGTTTCAATCTGATTGCCTTCAAGGTCTCTTTCCTGCTGTAATATTGAGGAATTCCTCGAGAGCTTAGAAAACATCCTAAATCCATTCCTGGGTCTGATTTTTTGCATCCCATAAACTGGGTAACTGGGTGTGGTGGTGCATGCCTGTAATGCCAGAAATTGAGAGGTAGATATAGAGAGATCAGAAGTTTAAGGTCATTGTCGAGTATTTAGCAAGCTTCAGACCAGCCTCGATTTAGCTGGGCCAATTCTAATTTTTTTTTTTTTTTTTGAGACAAGGTTTCTCTTTATAGCCCCCATGCTATCCTGGTTCTGTGTGTGTGTGTGTGTGTGTGTGTGTGCTGGTACTCTCTTATTAGACCAGGCTCACCTCAAATTTACAGAGATCTGCCTGCCTCTGCCTCTGAGTGTTAGGATAAAAAAAAAGTGCACTACCATGCCTGGCTTAATTTCTAATTTTTTTCTGATATCAAAATTAAAATGCTTTGGGGGGGGGAGTCTCTGGGGTATGACTTGATGGTAGAGCATGTGCCTAGCTTCTTGAGGGCCCTGGGTTCAATCCCTGTATACCAAAAATGAATGGGTGAGTAATTTTTAATTCAGCCCTTTTATTCAGCTGCTTTTTATTCTAACTTAGAGTTGCTTGGGGAAATAAAAAGGGCAGGGACACTAATGTAGGGTCCAGCAGGAGCAGAATTACCCACCGGTCATCCCCCCCCCCCCAATGAGGTGTGGGCCAGACCCCAGCCCTCAAACAGAGACCAAAACGGATAGACCGCCTGCTTACAGGCTCAGGAGCAAAACTGCTAGGTTCAGATGTGCATGTGGTCAGGCACATAGGGTATCAACGAGACAAGTGGGCTGGGTGAAAAAAACATCAGGCCAGGCACGGCGGCTCAATTTATAATCCCAGCACTCAGGAGCCTGACGCAGGAGGTTTGAGTTCAAGGCCACCTACTGCTACACAGAGAGTCCCAAGTTAAGGAGAAAACTGGTACATGGTGCCCATGATCAAGAAAGAAAGAAAGAAGAGAGGGTGGGTGGTGGCCCAGAAGCTGAAAAGATCTGCCACCCAAACTTGGCGACCTGAGTTCAATCCCTGGGACCGGCAAGGTGGAAGGAGAGAGCCATTTCCGGCAAGCTGTCCTTGTGTTTTGTGGAGGTCAAAGGACATATGTGCGTGCATATACGCACTTACACATGTGGATAAAATAAATACAATTTAATGAACCTTTAAAGAAAGAAAATGGAGGGAGAGAGAGAGAGAATGCCTGCAAGTGTGGCAGTGCAAGCCTGTAATCAGAGCACTTGAGATGCTGAAGCAGAAGGATTAATAGCAAGTTCCAGGCCAGCCAGGGCTACACACGGCAAGGCTCTGTCTCAAAACGCTAATAATAGGGGCTGGGGAGATAGCTCAGAGGGTGAAATGCTCGTTGTGTGAACATGGGGATCTGAGTTCCAGTCTCCAGTGTGTGTGTAATCCCAGCACTCATGGGGCAGAGACAGGCAGATCTCAGGGGCTTGCTGGCCAGCCAAAATGCTAACTCCAGGCTCCAGGCTCAGTGAATAGAGCTGTCTCAAAAAAACATGCTGGGTCAGACACCCAGCATTGACCTCCAGCCTCTGCACACGCGTGCAAGGGCAAACCCACCTGCACGAATCCGCATGCACGCACCACGCAAGCGCAGACACTAAAAAATCTGTCAGTTCTCTCAATGCCGCTGTGAGCACAAAGCTGCCCCCACTTGGCTTCTGCGCCGTACGCACCGCACGCATGTGAAGGGAACACCGAGAAGAGAGTCATCAGCTGGGCTGTGGTGGCACATGCCTTTAATCCCCGCACTCAGGAGGCAGAGGCAGGGAGATCTCCACCAACCTGGTCCACAGGGTGAGTCCTAGGACAGCCAGGGCTACACAGAGAAACCCTGTCTCAAAACAAAACAAAACAAAAAAACACTGCTCTTAATTATTGATATGAAGGAATGTAGACCTACTTTTCCAAAATAAATAGAAATCTATGGGTTTTTTGTTTTGTTTTGTTTATTACTTTATTACTTGTTGGCCCGTACTCCCGAGTAACAGTGGCAAGAGCCACGCTTTCCTGTGGGCCAGGGGATGTTTCCACAGGCTAGGTTTGGGGTGCAAGAGGTGTTCTTTCAGGAGCGTTTGGAGAGAAGGGTCTGGATTCAGTCTTGGGAATCAAACAGGTTGCAGGATGAGGGGAGAGCAAGCGAGGGAGGGCGTGTAGCGGCTCACACCTGTAATCCTAACTCAGGAACTGGAGGCCGGAAACAGGAACAGCAACAGCAACCATGGGCTGGCTACAGGGCCGGGGTCTGGTTTCCGGTACCCACACAGCAGCTAACAACCGTGTATAACTTCACTTCAGAGGATCCGCCGCCCTCCCTTGGCCTTCTCAGGCACAAACACCCAAACAAAGCACCCACACACGTCAAAATGGAAACATTAATGTCTGAAGAAAGAGCGACGGCTGCTGCGGTGGCCCACGCCTGTTATCCCAGCACTAGGGGAGGCAGAAGCAGGTGGACCTCTGTGAGGTCTACAAAGCGAGTCTAGGACAGCCAAGGTCACACAGAGAAACCCTGTCTAAAAAGAAAAAAAAAAAAATCTGAAGAAACAAAGGGGCCAAAGGCAAACTGCTTACACGTAGCAAGGACCGTTGTTTGCCATTTTGTACCCGTCTCGGGTCCCACCTTGGTGGCTCTTGTATTGTAGGTGGCCTAGAATACAGGGCAGGCAGGATGGAGGGGAGCAGAGGCCTCGAGGAACCTCTGAACCTCTCCTGAGCAGTGGGTGAGTCCCTGTCTCTTGCTGTGCATGCTCTGTCCCACAAGAACAAACAAAATTCGACTTTGTGTGTGCGCATGTGCTTGCAGCCAGGTCTTAGGAGAGTTCCTGATGTCTCCTGCCTCAGCCCCACAACTTTTCTTCTCTTTGAGGCAGACGTGATTTATCCTTACCGTTTGGGCAAGGCCCTAAAAAAAAAAAAAAAAGAAAGAAAGAAAAGAAAAGAAAGAAAGAAAGAAAGAAAGGCAAAGACAACCCATAATTCCAGAGTTCAAATTTGGGGTCAGTTTCTCCCCAAGTTAACATTAACCTTTGGGTAAACGAGCCACTCCTGGAGGAGGGATTGGTAAAGAGGAGCATTGTGGAAAGCCTGGGGGGGTGTGTGTTGGGGGGGGAACTGTTCGTTTACCTTTGAGGGAGCAGCCCAAGGCCAAGGCGTGTTGTTCCCCAGTTCTCCCAAACGTTGCCAAGTGTGTGCCCGTTCACTGGGAACATTGACTCCCACGGTGGAGAGTTTCTCCTCAGTTGTCCTGAGGGCAGCCATGTTTTCCAAGAGTGAAGAAACAAGCGCAACCGTTGACCAGTGCAACAGTTTCTGCCCTCCTTCCCAGGGGTAGTGGTGAGCATTTCTCAGGACATGCTTTTTTTTTTTTTTTTTTTGAGACAGGGTTTCTCTGTGTAGCCCTGGCTGTCCTAGACACGCTTTGTAGACCAGGCTGGCCTCAAACTCACAGAGAGCAGCCTCTGCTTCCCTGAGTGCTGGGATTACAGATGTGTGCCACCGACCCTGGAAAGACATGTATTTGAGAACACCTTGGCCAAAGCACAGCAGTATGTCACATGAAGGCTTATTCATAGGTAACCTTTGCGGTTAGAACTGACCCGTCACCGTCACCACGAGGTTAGGTTCAGGCAAGGGGCGGAGAGCAGTGTAAGGGTGCCACAGTGTCAGAGACACGGCTGTAGGGTATAAGTGTTGTCTAGAATCAAATTTAGGCGAGGAATGGAGATGATTCCTAAGAGATGCTGGTGCTAGTTAGCTCAAACAGTTAAAATTCCCCTGGGATGTAACATGGTGAACACACATGTGAGCACACTCTCATGACACACACCCACGCACTCACACACAAATACACACACATACACGGAAAGCTACATGATCATCTGAGCCATTTAATCCCTGAATATTGCCTTTTTATCTGTTTTGAAGACAGGGTCTCATGTAGTCCAGGCTAGCCTCTAACTCTAGATTCGCTGAAGATGACTGACTTTCTGACCCTCCTTCATTCACCTCCTACATGCTAGGAATTACAGGTGCGTGCCACCATGCCTGGCCCTGGCCCTCATCGTAGGAAAAGACTCACACTCAAACAGAGGTAGGGTACACACCTGTAACTCTGGCACTTGGGGAGGGAGGGGATGAGAAAGGAGAATTGGCATGATTTGGAGGCCAGCCTGGGTTACATAGTGAGGCACTGTCTCAAACAGACAGACAAACAGGAGACAAAAAGACAAATTCCCAAAGAAGTAAAAGACAACTATACAAAAAGTTTGTTTCTTTTCCTTTTTTTTATTTTTTGTTTTTGTTGTTGTTGTTTTTAAGACAAAGGGGTGTGTGTGTGTGTGTGTGTGTGTGTGTGTGTGTGTGTGTGTGTAGTCCTGGCTGTCCTGGACTCTCTTGGTCGACCAGGCTGGCCTTGAACCCACAGAGATCCGCCTGTCTCTGCCTCCCTTGTAGCCAGACCCTAGCCACAATCCCCAGCTCGAAAACGTGTTTTAGGATGTTTAGATAATGTTGGAAGCGACTTACATGGCCAACAATGAGGCAAGGGTTGGTTTAACTTAGGCACATTCCTTCTATGGAGTGTTTCATAGCTTTTAAAGACCTGGACCGTGCTGGCCGTTCAGACGGCTCAGCAGGTAGGTGACTGGCTGACTTCCCACCTGAGCTCAATCCCAGAGCCCACATAACAGGAGGGGACTGACTTCCATAGGCTGTCCTCAAACACACACACACACACACACACACACACACACACACACACACACACAC
>NW_026595981.1:20292689-20314439 GCF_907164565.1 Psammomys obesus
CACACACACACACACACACACACACACACACACACACACACACACACCACAATATGGGTGCTGGAGAGATAAGCCATCTCTCCCGTGTGTACTAGTTTTTAAGAGCCGTTGGGAACGGAGGTCCGTTGATCTGCAGCCACCTGTCTGTCTTCGTTCTCGCCTGCATCTTGATGTGTGAAGACTGAGTGCAGCAGTACAACAGTTAACAGAGCTCAGCTCATCTCCGCTTCACCCTGGGGATTCAGTCCCTTAGCGAGGAAGGCTCGAGGCTTGGTTCTGAGGCTGTCTCCAGGCACAGACTCGCTTTAATAATAAGATTGTTTACCAGGTGGTAACGTGCACAGCAGCTCGGCCTCTTTCCCAAACCCCGGGGTTGGCTAAGTGAATCCCCAAGGTCAGAGTCCTTGGCAAAGGTGGAATTAGTTCTCTCCCTGAGCGTGCACCAGGAGCAGGTTGGAAGGGGGTGCTTTTTTTTTTTTTTTTTTTAATAAAAGGCAGCTAGTTATTTGGTGAGCTCCGCTTCACCAGCCACATGCGCAAGGGAGGAGGGCCCCCTACAGGTGGCCCCATGGAACTGCTGTTCGCTCTGCCCTCTCTCCAGGGAGAGCTGGTGCTTCCCCAGAGCCTCCTCCAGGGCTAGGAAGATGCTACAGTGCCTGACTTCGGAAGGCGAGGAAGAAGAGGACGAGAGGGAGGGGAGTTCCATAGAAGATCTAGAAGAGCTAAACGAAAGTGTCACCCTGGATTTGGTCAGAGACAACACACACAAGAGGCTTCAGAACGCCCAGCAGCAAGGCAAGAAGAGGAAGAAAAAAAAGTTAGTATTAAAAAACAAAACAAAAAAACGAAACGAGGAGTCTGGGGGGTGAGGGTGGGGGAGCAGCGCTGACGAGAACAGGAAGGACCCGGAGGGAAGAGGGAAAAGGAGACACCAGGGCTTGTCTCGTCTAGATCAAGCCACTTTCAGGTCACATAAAAGAAGCCACTTTTAGCATTCGGTTTTATGGAAACCCTTGAGTCCACACCTTGCTCCAATTTTTGTTCTGTTTGTGTTTACAATGCCCTTTAAAGACTGGGTGGGGAGGAAGCTCCTTGCTGAGGGAGTAAGAAAAAATCTCCCTCCATATGAGTGTGTCTTGGGACTTTCACACACTTGCAGCGTAACAGGACCGGGGTGACCTGCGGGCCGTGGTGGCTTGGTGACCCCGGGGGCAGTTTGGCGCCTCCCAGGTCTGGGTCGATACTCTGCTGTGCCTGTGCCTTGTGGACAGCTTGGCTGCTTTCTAAACCGCACCCCTTGGTGAGGAGAAGGAGGAGACGATATTTTAGCCAAAAATAGGGGATTTTAAAAATTCTTTTCCCCAGTGGGCCGATGGCGTAAAAAGCACAGGGGCCAGTGGGAATGTGGCCTGGTGTTAAAGTGCCTGCCTTTCGGGCGGGAGGCCCTGGGTTCAAGTCCCTGTAACTGACAAAATTAAAAAGGGGGTTGAGGCAGTGATGTCAGCATGAAGCCTCAAAGCAGAATCAACCCTAACTGTAACACGGAGAGTAATGGAGCTCTTCAGTCCGTGCTTCCTGCCGTCTGTACTCTTTCACCCCCATCCATAGTGACGAGGATGAGCCGGCCCTGGGCGCGTAGTGTGGAGGCTATGGAACACCTGTCTGGTCCCAGCCCTGTGTTCTGGCCAGGACATCTGTCTGTCTTGCTGTCTGCCTTCTTCTCTTTTCCAGATGATTGGTGATCAATCTGTCCAACTGCCGGTACGAGAGTGGTGAGCATCTGTGTTCAAGGGATCAGTGACGGGGACCGAAGGGTGTGGACGGGTCACTCCTGGGTATGCCCAGAGGTGGGAGACAGGGCCTCCAATTCCTTGGCTCTCCTGCCTCCAAAAACTGTTAGAGGACACCGGAACCGTCATTCCGGAACCATAGGCTTGGGCCACAGTGGTGTGCAGGACCTATAGCCTTGTTTATTTATGTATGTATTTGGGGCAGGGCTTCACTGTGTAGCTCAGGCTAGCTTGAGACTCAACCGTGTCAAACGCTTTTTAACCTCACTGATCAAGCCTGGCTCTAGATTATTGTTAAGCACTGGTTTACATTCAGGGTTTAGTGTTTGGGGGCAAGCCAGAGGCCTCTTCCTGGGAAAGGGAAGCCAGATTGGGCCTAACATGCAATCCCAGCTAGCCCAGGATGCATCTTGCCAAGTTTCCATTCTCCGCGCTCTTTCTTTGCCCTGTCCACAAGTCGAAATGGCTTCCCGTGCCAAGGAGCCGGCTCTCTTGTTCCAATACCGGATCTGGGAATGCATAGGAAAGGGACGTTCCCACTCTGAGTTCATCCCTGCTTCTGTCCCTCACAGACCTTTTCTCCCCCTCTCCAACTTCTTCACAGTGCGCAGGGCCGCCCAGCAGTATGGCCTTCGAGAGGCAGGTGACAATGAGGACTGGACTCTCTTCTGGACCGACTACTCAGTGTCGCTAGAGCGCGTGATGGAAATGAAGAGTTACCAGGTTCGCTCCTCCCCGGGCCTGCGGCTTCCGGCCGGTGGTGGCTCTGTTTGTATCCCTGGCTCTGAAGGAATCAATCGCATAGCCCTGCTTCCCGCTCAGCCAGAATTGCTCACGAGTCCCGGCTTCCTTTGCAGAAAATCAATCATTTTCCTGGGATGAGTGAGATCTGCCGCAAAGACTTGCTGGCCCGGAATATGAGCCGTATGCTAAAGATGTTTCCTAAGGACTTCCATTTTTTCCCTAGGACCTGGTGTCTTCCTGCTGAGTGAGTACCGGCTGCTTGCATCTCCTCTTCACCCTCATTTGTTCTCTCTCTCTCTCACCCTGATTTCCCAGCTGCCCCTCACTCTTTCCATAGGACCTTCTATATTTTCCTCTGCTGTTCAGGAAGAAAAAGGGTAAGGGTGTGTGTGTCCAAGGTTGAAAAAACACAGGCTCCCCCTGTAAAACGAGATGACAATTAAGGACTGGGTGCCTTGGAGGTTAGACCCACAGTTAGGATGGACGTTTGTTCTAACAGTGAAAGCGGTTGGATTTGAACTTGTGCCAACCACCTGCCTGTGCAGTTTCTGAATGTCTAAGGAGAGAAGTGGGGTTGTGGTTAGCATCCAGAGCAAGAACAGAGAAGGCTGCCCTACCAACCCTTCCTCTCAAAAGTAGGCATTCGCTCCTGGTACGGGCAGTTCTCTAGATCCTGCCCCAAGGAGCAGGGGTGGGGGTAAGGGGGTGAGGTGACATGCCTGTGACCTGGGGTACAGTGAGGGCTTGTGGAAGGGTGGTGGCAGTGAAGTGTCACCATCAGAACTGCCTTCAAGGGCTGGAGAGATGGCTCAGAGGTTAAGAGCACTGGCTGGCCTTCCAAAGGTCCTCAGTTCAAATCCCATGCAACCACATGGCGGCCGACAACCATAGTGAGATCTGGCGCCCTCTTCTGGCGTTCAGGTGTACATGCAGGCAGAACACTGTATAAGTAATAAATCAATCTTAAAAAAAAAAAAGAATTGTATTCAAATGGACTGGAGAGATGAGTCAGCAGCTACTTGGTGCACTTCCAGAGGACCCAGGTTTGGTTCCCAGCCACCCACACAGTGCACAGAAACTTACACATGAAACTTTGAAAATTCTAAAAGAAGCTTTTAAAAGAATTATACTCACAGCCTGGGGTGATGCCATACACCTTTAATCCCAGCACCCAGGGAGACAGAAGCAGGCTGATCTCTGTGAGCTCAAGGCCAGCCTGGTCTACAAAGCCAGTCCAGGACAGCCAAGGCTACACAGAGAAACCTTGTCTCAAAAAAACAAAAAACAAACAAAAAAATTGTACTCACACCGCAAAGAATCCCATTCTCTCCTCTCTACCCAGTCTTCCCCAAACCAAGAGCTCTGGGCCTTGAAGACTATTCATAATGTGACTGGAATAATCTTTTTTTTTTTTGGGGGGGGGGGGCGGGGGTGAGACAGGGTTTCTCTGTGTAGCTTTGGTTGTCCTGGACTCGCTTTGTAGACCAGGCTGGCCTCGAGCTCACAGTGATCCTCCTGCCTCTGCCTCCTGAGTGCTGGCATCGCAGGCGTGTGCCACCATGCCTGGCTGCCTGGATCAATCTTCAGGGCTAGCATCAACTTCAAAGAAATCCTGTTTCAGTGGGGCAGTGGTGGCGCATACCTTTGATCTCGGCACTCAGGAGGCAGAGGCAGGAGGATCTCTGTGAGTTCGAGGCCAGCCTCTACAAAGAGAGATCCAGGACAGCCAGGGAGGTTATACAGAGAAACCCTGTCTTGAGTTTAAAAAAAAAAAAAAAAAGTATTTAAAAGGGGGCTGGAGAGATGGCTCAGTGGTTAAGAGCCCTGACTGCTCTTCCAGAGGTCCTGAGTTCAAATCCCAGCACCCACATGGCTCATCAACCCTCTGTAACTCCAGGATCCGATACACTTATACAGACATACGTGCAGGCAAAACAACAAATGCACATAAAATAAAAAGAAATAGACTTAAAAAAAAACAAACAAACAATGCATGTTTGCTGTTCAGATAAACAGGAGCCTCCAGATTTCACGGCCAGGCCACGGTGGAGTGGTGTACCTCCTGACTTTCTCAGTGCACAGAAGGTTCCTCCTAGTTAACGCACAAAACAGGATGTAAAGCAAGGCTGAGACACACATAACCCATTAATTTGGCTACTTTATTCTCCCCTTTGAACTCTTGAGAGAAGACCTCGCTATGTATCGAAGGCTAACCCAAACTCAAAGTCCATCTGCTTCAGCCTTCTCCGTGCTAGGAGTATAGGCACAGACCACCGATTTAGTTTTAATTTGGCTTCCTGCTTTCTTCTAAGTACGCTTTGTATTTTTTTTTGAGACGTGGCACCGTGTAGCCCAGGCTAGCCTTGAACTTGCTATGTAAACAGGGGTGCTCTTGAACTGCTGATGTCTTGCCTCTACCTCCTGAGTGCTGGGATTACAGACCTGTGCTACCACACCCAGCTTATATGGCTGTGGAGACTGAAGCCAGAACTTCATGCATGCTAGGCCAGCTCTCCATGAACTGACCTCCACCCCCATCCCTCCCCCACTTTCCACAGAGTACATTCAAGGGTGTGCTTTGCCTTCCTGTACCCCTCGCTTAAGTGGAGGCCTCACAGCGAGACTCTGAAGTCCAGACATGAGTAAGAAGAGAAGGAGGTCCTATGTAAACCAGGCTGGCCTTGAATTCACAGAGATCCACCTGCCTCCCAAATGCTGGGATTAAAGGCACGTGCCACCATGCCCGGCCTCTCTCTGCCCAATTTATATCACATAGCAAAAGAACACAGGAGCCTGGTCTCATTATTCACTATTCACATGGTGTAGACGGTGGAAATGAGGGAGAGAAGCCAATAAAGGGTTACTGGGCTGGAAGTGGTCTGGCCTGGGTTTGAATCTGGTGTGAATTCCCTTTAAAGCTCACTGTCTCTACTGACACCAGGACTTTGTCCCAGCAGTAGCTTTTTTTTTACTTTTTATTTTTTTCATAAAGAGCCCCCTGGGGCTAAAGGACCCAGGTTTGATTCCCAGCATTTGTCTGTCTGTCTGTCTATCTATCTATCTATCTATCTATCTATCTATCTATCTATCTATCTATCGCCTCAGAGCTGGCTGTAACTCCAGTCCCAGGGGCTCTTCTGGCCTCCTCTGGAACCAGGCACAGACAGGGTGCACAGCCCTACATGCAGACAAAACACCCACACGCATAAAATAAATTAAAATAAATGAGGAGTTAGTGTTCCTTGTCATTGCTCCCAAGCTAAAGATGTGTCTTGTCTCCTCCCCGCTGTGACAGCTGGGGAGATTTGCAGCATTACAGCAGGACAAGAAAAAATAAGACTTACATTTGTAAGCCGGACTCAGGCTGCCAAGGGAGAGGCATATTCATTACCAGGACGGTGAGAGATATCAAGCCAGGGGAGGATATGATCTGTCAGCTTTATATCTCAAAGGTACTTCCTCATTTAGACTTTATATCTATTGCCTACAGTGGCCTCAGGCTCTGTGGGACAGATTGTGAAACGAAGTCAGTGGAAGATGGGTGGAGATGAAACTGAGCCTGTCTTACGCCTTGGGTTTGATGAGATCCAAACCTTTCTGAGTCACAGTGCCCCTGGCCCTTGCCATCTCCACCACTGATTTGGCCTCACGAGGCCGACCCCTCCCTCCCATAGATGAAAGCGTGGTTTGCGGAGAGGCCCCATCTCATTTAGAAGGGGGGTCCCCTAGGAGAGTTCATAGTCGCTAGCTTTTCTCCCCGACTGGGGTGGGGGGAGTCTCGGACCACCGTGATATAGCCCACTACAGGGAGGGCTCCTTAGAGGGGGAAGCTTGCAGCATTTGATAGCTCAGGAATTCAAGGCACCCTGTAGTTCCCCAAGGTCACCTTTCAGGTCCTCGAGCCCAAATCTCTCTCTCCCGTTCCCCATCCTGGGCAAGCCTGCTCTTTCCACCAATACCGGAGCTGTCTCCCCCCCCCCCCCTTCCCGAGAATGAGGTGGGAGATTAACGCCTTCAGCCGGGCCTGTCCCTTCTGACGCTTCTCTCCTTCCCACCCAGCCCTTCATCATCGACGGGTTCAAGTTTGACCTGCGGGTTTATGTGCTGGTGACCTCCTGTGACCCTCTCAGGGTTTTTGTGTACAAGGAAGGACTGGCTCGCTTTGCCACCACCTTTTACTCCTATCCCTGCACAGGCAACCTGGTGAGCTGAGGGCACCTTCCCTTTCCCCTCAGCATGCCAACATCCTCAGATACTGTGGAACTGGCTATTTACTGTGTTCCAAATCCCCAGGTTTTCTCATTTAGTCCTCCCAGCAGTCCTCCAAGATAGGGGTTAGCATTCCCGTCTTAAGGATGACATTCAAACTTACAGGGTGGGGCTGGAGAGCTGGCTCAGAGGTTAAGAGCACATGGCTGTTCTTCCAAAGGTCCTGAGTTCAATTCCCAGCAACCACATGGTGGCCCACAACCATCTATAATGAGATGTGGTGCCCTCTTCTTGCCTGTAGGCACACGTGCAGGCAGAATACCGTCTAAATAATAATCTTTTTAAAAAACTTGCAGAGTGTAGGGGACTTGTCTGGGGCCACTCAGCCAGGAAGTGGTGTATCTGGGGCTTGTGGCCAAGCCTTCCTGACTCCACCATCAGAACAACAGTGCAGAGGTGCCCAAGGAAAGAAAGCCATAGTTATGCTGCTCTAGAAGCCCTGTTTCCAATCTTCATCCCCCAGCCACAGAAAGAGTTGGAGTCTATTCGTCTTTCTTTATTTTATTTATTTTTTTTTGACAAAGGGTTTCTCTGTATAACAAGCTGTGGCTGTCCTGGACTCACTTTGTAGACCAGGTTGGCCTCGAACTCACAGAGATCTGCCTGGCTCTGCCTCCCGAGCGCAGGAGCCACCGCGACCCGGAGTGGTGTTGGGGTCTCTTATATTCCAGCCTGTGGGATGTCGTTTTTACTTCCTGTTTACTGTTTACCCCTTTACATATGCCTTTAAATTCCCCCCTTTCCCCATCCCTTTAAGCCCCAGGGACTATGGGAGTGAGGCGAGGGGCAGTGCATGGAGAGGACACGGGAGGCCCGTGCCCCAGCCTGACCCACCCACAGTCTTCGGCCTTCTTCCCCAGGATGAGATCTGCATGCACCTGACTAATTACTCCATCAACAAGCACAGCTCCAACTTCATTCAAGATAACTCTGCTGGCAGCAAGAGGTAAGAGGGCCGCTTCGCTCACTCGCCCCTCCGGGAGTCCACCCCGACCCTCGAGGTCCCTGCCAGTAGTTCCATCTTGGGTCACATGATCTCTGTTTTGCCTCTCAGCCCAGAACAGATTCTTCATGTCAGCTCTCTCGGACTGTTAATCATTAAAAGGAGGCCATGCTGTAAACCCTGGGAGGCTGGGAGGAGGGAGACAAACACGAGCCCGTTTCCCCAGCAGAGCACATACACACACCAAAACATACCTTGTTACAGTTGCCCTCCCGACATTTCCAGATCAACAGACTTTATTGATTGCTAGGCTGCCAAGTGAGAGGAACTTGCCAGCTGTGGTTCCTTGGTCTGCAGTTGCCTGGGGTGTTGCTCCCTTAGATTCCCAACTGATGTGTCATGATGCCCTGGAGTCTCCTGACCCACGGCTGGCCAGCCTTCAGATTGGAGAAGAGGAGAGATTCCTAAGGCTCCCCCCCACCCTCCATAAGCAGCTTTTCTGTTCACGTCACCAGCTTGCATTTGAAAGAAAGGTAGACCAGGAAACATGCACGTGGCTGGGTAGAGACGGGGAGAGCAGAGGGAGTCTCTGTGCGCCCTGGCACACATAACAGGTGCCTAAGCATCCGTTATAGGGTTTTTACCATCGCACTGTGGCCAAGGCACAGCACCCAGGACCTTGGGTGGAGAATGGTGTTAGTTTCACAGATGAGGAAACTCGAGTCTCAGAAAGGGGTTAAGTTGCTTCAGGTCACACAGCTCTGAGTGATACAGTTGGGGTGAACATTTCTGTCGGCTATGCCAGCCTCACAGGGATTCATGGGTCAGGGAGGCACGGAGCATTTCAGTATGTGGGCTATCACTACTCAAGCCCTTTTGGAAGGAGGGGATCCAGATGGCTGGGAAGATGTTCCATCTTTGTGTGTCTGTGTGCATGTGTGTGCTATGTACCTGTGTGTGTGCATGAGTGTGTCTTCATGTGTGTATGTATACCAGAAGTGACCTTAAACTTGCTTGTAGTGGAAGATACTTTTACCTCCTGATCTTCTTGCCTTTACTTCCCCAAAGGTTTTTCAGACAAGTCTTTTTTTAATTTTCTTATTTTTTAAGATTTATTTTTTGGGGCTGGAGAGATGGCTCAGAGATTAAGAGCACTGGTTGCTCTTCCACAGGTCCTGAGTTCAATTCCCAGCACCCACATGGTGGCACACATCCATCTATAATGGGATCTGGGAACTGAACTCAGGACCTCTTGAATTGTAGACAGTGCTCTTAACCTCTGAGCCATCTCTCCAGCCCTATGGTTTTTCTTTTCTTTTTTTTTTTTTTTTTTTCTTTCTCTGTGTAGCCTTGGCTGTCTATACTCGCTTTTTAGACCAGGCTGGTCTCAAACTCACAGAGATCTGCCTGCCTCTGCCTCCCTGAGTGCTGGGATTATAGGTGGAAACAAGTCTTGATTTGTAGCTAAGGCTGGCCTAAAACTCACTTTGTAGCCCAGGGTAGCCTCAAATTCCCAGTCCTCCTGCCTCAAGTGCTATGATTACAGGTATGCATTGCTATGCCCGACGTCAGTCACCCCCTGTTTTTGGAGGACGCCAGTCCCATGTTGTCTGACACTCTTGCCACTTCTCAGCCAGACTGCGGATGCCACGGAGCACCTTGCTCTGGTGTGCACATGTCGCCTCTTCTTTGACCACGTTTGTCCACTGAGTAAGCCTCAATAAATTATTCTGTCTCTGAGCCTCCTTTTCTGGGTTTTAAGATGCAGCCAATGAGATAACCTGCCCTGCCCTGCCCTGCCCTCCCCTCTTCTCGGCGTCCCTGAGAGACTCCAAAGGATCCACCCTGCAGCCCAGCAGTCTGCTCCCATTAGCTTGCTTTCTTTCCTTTAAGATGTATTAATTATTTACACAGCATTCTGCCTGCACGTGTGCCTACAGGCAAGAAGAAGGCACCAGATCTCACTGCAGATGGTTGTGAGCCACCATGTGGTTGCTGGGAATTGAACTCGGGATCTTACCCTCTGAGCCTACTCTCCAGCCCCCCATTAGCTTTCTTTAGACAAAGGGCTTTTGCTTGCCTTCTGTTAGGAGAAGTGATGTCACGCCCAGGTGTTGTGGTGCGGTTGACATACAATGATGCAGGGTCCTAGCACTCAGGAGCCTTCTAGACTGAGGCAGAAGGAGTGTACATTTCAGGCTAGCCTGGGCTATACGGTGAGACCCTGGAGCCAGAGACTGGGATAGAGACAGAGACAGAAATGGGAGAGGAGAAAGAGAGGGAGAAAAAAAAAAGGAGAGAGAGAGAGAGGAGAATATGAATTTAAAAACATTGAAACCATAATAGGCCTCAGGCCCTCTGATGGACAGAATGTTATGGGGGCCAGCCAGACAGAAATAGAATGTGGACACTTCTGGCCATACCTCTGCCCTCTGGCAGTCCTGAATTCATCCAAGGCCTCACACACGCTAAACAAGTGTTCTAGCACAGAGCCTATACAACCCTGAGATAACAGCCAGCTTCTCTGCTTCCCCTGCCCTGACCTCTCTGTTCTTCTCTCTCCGTTGGAGCAGTCATCTGCCTGCAGGGTCCTCTGCCCTGGCCTCTCTTGGCTCAGCCTCTCTCCCCTAGAGACCCATCTTTCCTCAGTTCAGCGAGTGTGCCAGCGAGAGCCTGATTTTATAATAGAGCCACACCCACGGGCCTTTCAGCCACGCACAGATTAATCCACTTAAGAGGGCAAGACACTGCCAAAGGTCGGGTGTGCCAAGTTTTTAACACTTGAGCTTGGAGGGACAGATTCAACCCCGTAATGTGTCCTGGCCTTCACTGTGCTGCTCATACTGCCCCTCCCCCTTCCTCCCCCTCCCTCATCCTCGCCCACCCCCCACCCAGGCTTCCTCCCCATCTGCTGAGACACGAGACGATTTTTTTTATGCTCTCTTGCCTCCTCAAAGTTGGCAGCTGAGGCCAAGCCCGCTCCCAGCCTTGCCCCGACCTTCCCGCTGGGGCTCAGGGTCCATAGGAGCAGGACTCAGGTCGAAGAGAAAAAGATAGAGAAAGCATGAGTCTGGAGGGTGTCTGGGCAGACACCAGGCATCTTCCTCCATCTTGAGGGTGCCTGGCACACACCTGGTGAGCACTGAGCGTTTGGAGACTGCCAGGCAGAGCATATGCACGGCGATGGCCCTGAGTCATCGAGAAAAGGTTATGTTGTGTTCAGTAACACGCGCTATAAGAAATCAGGGAAGTGGTATCGTAGTCTATTCCAGGGAATTTTATTTCCCAATTTGACAAATTAAATGGTCCCCTTCCCCCACCCGCCAGAAAGGCTTGGCTTCCAACAGTCTGGAAAATCCACCTTTGCACAACATTTTGGCTTGACGAAGGCAGGTAGGGAAACGGCCTTTATGTTAACAGGCCTTTGCTCATCTGTCTTTGTACAGACACCTCTTTTGTGTTTCACACTCCTTGCATGGTCCTCAGGCTTCCCGTGACAGAGGCGGCAGTTGCGCAGACTGTGGCTTGCTGGGCAGTCCTTGGCTGGCAGGCCTGCTCCTTCCTTTTTGACCCTTTCACTAGAGCCCAGTGAAATGTTTTTTTTTTTTTTTTTTTTTTTTTAATAATCTTTAAGCTGGGCGGTGGTGGCACAGGCCTTTAATCCCAGCATTCTGGAGGCAGAGGCAGTTGGATCTCTGAGTTGGAGGCCATCTAGAGTGAGTTTCAGGACAGCCAGAGCTGCACAGAGAAACCCTGTCTTGAAAAACAATAACAACATAAAAATTACAATTATTATTATTTTTCTCTGGGGGGATGCATACCACAGCACACACGTGGAGGTGAGAGGGCAACCTGCAGACGCCAGTTCTTCCTTCTGCCAGGGGGACGCCGGAGCCCAAACTCTGATCACCGGGCTCAGCAGCTGGCGCTCTCTGACAGGGTGACCGGGCTACCCAAGGCAGAGGTTTCCTGGCAAGTGGGGCTTCACGTTTAAACCGGGGACTGTATGCTTTGCTTGGGACTGCTGGTAGCTATAGGTATGGAAATATCTCGGGGGCTGCCGTCCTCTGTGGAGCAGCCACAGAGCAGGACCTTGTTTTTGGTGTCGCCAGAGTCTCCTCAGGTGACCGAAGTGCGACCAAGGTCTCAGTGTTCTTCAAAGCCTCCCCACATTTCCTAAAGGTCACCAAAGGCCGAGAAGCCGTTGCTGCCGAAGCCAAAGCAAACCAGTAATGTGACGAGTGTGTGTGTGTGTCTGTCTGTCTGTCCGTGTGTACACATGTTCATTCTTGGAGTTCTCCATCCAATATCCAGCCAGCTCTTTCTTCAGCCTACAGGTGTTTTTTTGTTTGTTTGTTTTTTGGGTTGTTTTGTGTTGTTTTGTTTTAGCAAGTTCCCAGGCTTCGGATCTGGGCCTACTCAGGTCATGGAGGCCTGAGGAGTCTGGGCCTGCGACTCCTACAGGACCCTCCCATTTTGGTCCAGCTTTGGTGTGTCACTCCATCCTCCCACTGCATCTGTAGCCTTATCATCTCCAGAAGTTCCTGGCTTTCACCACGCCCGCCGAGGTGAGGTGTGGGCTGATCGCGTCCCCTCCCTCACAGCTGTCTCCTTTTCAGGAAACTCTCCACCTTCAACTCGTACATGATAAACCACGGGTACGATGTGGAGCAGATCTGGAGAGCCATAGAGGACGTCATCATCAAGACCCTCATCTCGGCTCACCCAGTCATCAAGCACAACTACCACACCTGCTTCCCCAGCCACACGCTCAACAGCGCCTGCTTCGAAATCCTGGGCTTTGACATCTTGTTGGACCAGAAACTCAAACCCTGGCTGCTGGAGGTAGGGGAAGCTGGGGGTGTGAACCGTCCCCATCCCTGGGGTCGGCCAGCTTCAGGGTGGCTCTGCCTTCCTGGCTCACCTGGATGGCTTCCAATCCACTTCTCCCGTCACTCCCTTCTGTGGCGCCTGCTGCCCACGCTTAGCTGAGAACTGGCCACCAGAGGGGGGTAGATGGCTGGGAATTAGGGGATTCCTCGAGCCTTCTTGAGGTCCAACCAGATTTACAGCCGCTGCCACTCCCAGGCGCAGAGCTGTCGTGAAGCCCGGTCTGCTTCCTGGGTTTCCCCCACAAGGAGCCTGTTCCTTCTCAAAGCATGTGACTGGTTTCAAATGGGAGCAGCTTTACCTGCCCCTCAGGGACCTGAGCCACCCAGTTCCAAACACCGGTGTAAGGGACTCTGTTGTCACAGAGTGGGAAAGCCCAACCTCAAACTGTAGGTAGGAAGAGGAAGAGGTTTCTGAGAGGCATCGCTTCCTGATTAAATTGGTCCTCCATAGCCTTCTTAAGCCTCTATTCAACATGCACCCGCAATCCTTGTTGTTGGTTTTCTAGAGCTATAGCTGGATTTCTGGGGCTCTGCCCTCCCCTGTTCTCAGGTTCGTGCAGGGGGCACTGTCCAGAGCTTCTGCCCCAAGGACAGAATGAGGAGGCAGCAGCAGGACGCCAGGAGCTGCTGGGAATCTAGAAATGTCACATAGCGCTTCGGAGCAATGTGGACTTTTCTGTGGGCGGCCCCTAGTCTTCTAGCCCTTTTTATGCCTTGCCTTTAGCCCTGATTGGCTTCTAGAAAAAAATCACTCTGCTTCTGTATTTTCCTTTATTCCCTCCCCCTATCTCTTTCCTCATTCTGTAGCCCTGTCTGGCCTGGAGCTCTCTCTCTTGTACTCACAGAGATCCCCCTGCTTCTGCCTCCCGAGTGCTGGGATTAAAGCGTGTGCCACTCCCTCTGGTGGTGTTTTCTCGTTGTCCCCTCCTCCTCCATTTCCCTCTTCTTCCCTTCCCCATTTCTTCCTCTCCCGTATTCCTCCCGGCCTTCCTTCTTTCTTACCTCTTGTTTTTATTCGTTTGCTTGTATGAAATAGGGTGCCACTTTAAAGAACAAGCTATCCTGGAACTTACTGTACTGCCTAGGTTAGCCTCAGACTTGTGACAATCCTCTTGCCTCAACCCCCTGAGCGAGGTTTACAGGCATGAGCCGATTCTGGCAGAACCTGCCGCTTGAACCAGATCCTCCTATGCTGGTGTGTAGAGAGCACAGAACATGTGAAAGAACACACACCCATGCCCATGAGGCAGAGGACCAATAGAGAGGGCTTGAAATAAGAGCCGGTGACAAAGATGGTGCAGCCTTTGATCCCAGTACTCAGGAAGCCGAGGCAGGTGCATCTCTGTGTATTCTAGGTCAGCCTGGTTTACATAGCTCCAGGCCAGCTAAAGCTACATAGAGAGACCCTGTCTCAAAAACAGACCAACCAACCCCTACCTGGTTACCCTAGAAGGGAATTCTACTTCCTGCTCTCTCTGCTGTCTTCACAGTGGCTCCAGTCAAGGCCTCTCTCCCACTCATGTGGCCAGGGCTGTGAGGCAGGCCTGGGCAGTACCTGGAGGTGGTACCTTGGCCTCGCCTCTGCTTTCACCCTTGCTCAGCCTTACCCCCAACCATGCTGCATCTTCACAGGTCAACCATTCTCCCAGCTTCTCCACTGACTCCAAGCTAGATAAAGAGGTGAAAGACAGCCTGCTCTACGACGCACTGGTTCTCATCAACCTGGGGAGCTGTGACAAGAAGAAAGTCTTACAGGAAGAGAGACAGCGGGGACGGTTCCTGCAGCAGTGTCCTTCCCGGGAGATCAGGTACAGCAGCGCCTCTGGTCCTCGGCAACCCATTCGCTTACGGGCCCCGCCCTCAGTAAGGCTGGCTGTCCTGGCCCCAGTTGTCACTGCAGTCTACCAGTTCTGTGGCCTTTTTGTCACTTCCTTGAGGCTTGGGGATCTTTTCCGTGAAGTGGAACTATGTATACAGAAGATACTAGGAGGACTGAAAGAGATCATTCCCATGAAGCCTTACCTAGTACCTGGCACCATAATTTGTTGGAGGTTATTAAGGCTCTCGGCTGTTGGGCCAGTGAAACGGCTTAGTGGGTAAAGGCACCTGCAAAAGTGGGGTGGTGGTGCACGCCCTTAATCCCAGTGCTTGGGAGGCAGAGGTAGGCGGATCTCTGAGTTCGAAGCCATCTTGGTCTACAGAGGGAGTTCTAGGATAGCTAAGGCTACACAGAGAAACCCTGTCTCGAAAAAAACCAAAAAGAAGAAAGGAAGAAAGAGAGAGTTTTGTCAAGCCTGCTGTGTGTTGTGCTGCCCTGACCTGGCACTTTCCCCTCTGCCTTTGCACTTGTTGCTTCTCAGATTCTACCTAGGGCAATATACACACATGCTCAGTGGCACCAGGTTTATTCCTCAAGGGCATCAGGCACTTCCTTATGCCAATGCCTGCTCTGTGTGGCAGGTGGAAAGTAGGTAGAGTGTGGCCTAGGAGCCAAGGCCAGCACAATTCCTGACAGGAGGCTGACATGGATAAGCCCGGCTAGCTGGTGACCGAGCCCTAAGTACCTACTGCCTGGGATCCCAGCAGGCCTTGTACTGTGCTGCTGACCATAACGCCCCCAGGAGGAAGACGTCCCTTGTGGTAGTTGGGCTGGATGGCTCAGTGGCTCCTGGTGTCCCCACTGTACAGGAAGCCTACCATACCTGATCTCTTCCTTCTGGTAGGTGGGGTAAGGAGGAGTGACGTCATCACGGCTCATAAAGCCTCATTAAGTCCATCCAAGAAGCCCTCAAATGTAGCAAAATACGAGCTGCTGTTCTCTAGAGAAGGGGTAATGAGGACAGTGAGTGGGAAGGTGACAGTCTGCCCAGTCAGAGTAAGCCAAGGGAGAAATGGGTTTTACTCATAAAGGGTGAGAATTTGGTTGAGCTATCAGACCCTTGTAACCAGCTCCTTCGTGCATCGTGACACTGACTGTCCCAGAAGTGCTTTCAGAAACATTCTTGCTTTTATTTAACAAACACGGATCGACCACTATTAATGTGCAAGGCCCTAGATGACACCCAGCTTGGACGTGTCCCTCCCGAGAAAACGCAACTGCAGCCCTGGATTCTCTTTCCCAACAGAATGGAGGAAGTGAAGGGTTTCCAGGCAGCGAGGTTGCAGAAAATGGAGGAATACGAGAAGAAAAACTGTGGCGGGTTCCGGCTCATCTACCCTGGTCTGAACTTGGAGAAATATGAGAAGTTTTTCCAGGACAACAGCTCCCTCTTCCAGAAAACCATCGCGTCCAGAGCCCGGGAGTTGTATGCCCGGTAGGAAGGCTTCTTCTTCCTCTCGGGGTGAGGTGGGCGGGCTGTCCTGGCGACGGTGGCCCAGGGTGGCAAGGGAGAACTCTCTGTGTCTCGGTTCCCGGCCTTGCAGCTGATAGAACGATGTTCAGTCCGGGTCTCACAGAGAACGGGAACCGGGAGGTTCCATCCTCCAGGGAGTCATTAAGCAGATGAGCTGCTGTTTCAGACACTCACTCTTGAGGCAGGCCCCCCCTGCCCCCCACCGCCTCAGAGGTGCCTTATGTAGCCAGAACTTGAAGAGAGCCATCCTGTCAGGTCCGGTCCCCTCCACGCACAGAGGAGGTCGTATAGCAAGATGACCCGGAAGGACTAGAAAAAAGCCCTGTTGTTCTGACTCCCGGGATCAAGTGATTTCATCTGGCGTAGCACCTTTAGTCCAGGTCCCAGGATTCACAGGCCAGAGAGCCCAGCACGTGACGTAGCCCAACATGAGAAACTTAGCCCCTTAGCCTCTTTCCAGGGAAGGGGGAAGAACCGCGGTGTGAGAAGCAGCCCTCTTTCCCGTGCACTGGGGATGGCTGGAAGGATGACTTTCTTACCTGCTCTGTTTCTTGGCCTTCAACCCCTCATGTGCAGGCATTCTATTCCTCTGTTGCATCTGTTTTTGTTTGTGTTTGTTTTTATTTTTTGAGTTTGTTTGTTTGTTTATTTGTTTTTCCAGACAGGTTTTCTCTGTGTAGCCTTGGCTGTCCTGGACTCACTTTGTAAACCAGGCTGGCCTTGAACTCACAGTGATCCACCTGCTTCCCTTAAGATGTATTTATTTATGTATATGAGTGCTCTGTTTTCATGAACACCAGAGGGAGAGAATCGGATTCCATTAAAGATGGTTGTGAGCTGCCATATGGCTGCTGGGAATTGAACTCGTGACCTCTGGAAGAGCTCTTAACTGCTGAGCCATTTCTCCAGCTCCCTCTCCCCTTTTTATTGCTTATTTTATGTGCATTCGGAAATGCTTGCATGTCTGTCTGTGCATGCGGTGCCTGCAGAATCCAGAAGAATGAACTGGAGTTACAGACAGTTGTGGGTACTGAGAATCGAACCTGGGTCCTATGGAAGAGCAGCCGGTGCTCTTAACTACTAAGCCATCTCTCCAGCCCCTCTCCATTCCATCTTATCCACGTCCCCCAGCCCCAAGAAGGATACCTGCTCCCTACCCCAAGACACTTACCGGCGGTTCTTCAATCGACAGGCAGCTGATCCAGGAGCTGAGGCAGAAACAGGAGAAAAAATCCTTCCTAAAGACGGAGAAGAAAGCAGAGATGCAGGGCGAGAGTGTGGGCGAGCAGGCAAGAGACAAGGTCGTGAAGTTCCGGCAACGGCAACAGCAGGAGCGCAAGGCGGCCACCTGTCCCATCAAACAAGTAAACTCAGATGTGGGGAGAGTGTGTACAGCCAGCACCCTGCCCCAGCTGGGGCCGATCCGTGGGAGGGTGCCTCGGAGACCCCTGCTCCGGGCACAGACACACTGACGGGCTGCCTCAGGGGGCCTAGAAGGCATCTGTTAGAGGGTCTCGCCCTCCTGGCAGCAGAGGGTGCTCACTGCTCTGTCCTTCTTGCCCCTGGGAGTGAGAGCAGCGCAGCTGTGCCTGAGTCGACTTGGGGCGTGCACTTCACAACTCTGTATACTTTCTGGCCTCACCTCCAACCTGGGTGGGAATGCCCCCGAGGCAGGCTCCTGAGGGGGGCTGCTGGGAGAACGCTACACGGGGACGGCTAAAAAGGGCCGGGCGCCTCCTGCGTGCCCTCTGCACAGGGTGGCCCAGCCCCCGGTTGGACCCCGTTTTTTTGGGATCTAAGTCTTCGGTTTCTACCTCTGGTGCCTCCTGTTCTCTTCTACCTCAGCGACCCAGATGACTTTTCAGTCCATCTTAATCCTTCTCGGCTTTTGCTCGTTTTGTTTTTCTTGTGTAGCACTGGCTGACCCCAAACTTGCCATGTAGCCCAAGACAATGTAGAAGTTTTTGATCCTCCTGCCTCCACCTCCTGAGAGCTGGGGTTACGGGCTGAAGCACAAGGCCTGGTTAATACAATGCTAGAAATCGAACCAGGGCCCCGTGCACACGAGGCTACCCGGTGAACTATTTTGCCAGCCTCTCCCTAACATTTTATCTGTCTTTTCAAATGTCTCGCCCTCACTGTGGAGCCCTGCCGGCTAGCCTGGAACTCACTGTGTAGACCGTGCCATGCCTTGTGGCGACTCTCCCGCTTCTGCCACCGGATGGCTGGGATTGCAGGCATGGGCCACCAAAGCCCAGTTACCTCCTTTAGTCTTGAAGACTCACCTGGGAGCTCAGGACTAGAGCTGGGGTTGGGGAGTTATTTTCCACTCCGTTGGGGGTCACAGCCTCATTGGGAGTCCCATGAGAGCTGCGAGCGCCCCTCCATCAAGGATACACTGTCCTGCCTGTCATCCGAGCTGCAAGTGGCTGATGACTTCCTCTCCCAACCCAGCCCTGAGCTAAGGGTTCCAGAACCCAGGCTAAGCGCTCCACATTAGGATGTCTTTGGTGCCTCCTGTCTCCTCTCTCCTCACCTCTTTTGCACCTTCCCCGGGGGTGCGGATGAATCTGGTGGCGGATGGGAGTCCCCACCGGACTCTGTGTTTGGTTTCCTCCCTCCCAGTCCTACCATCCACTGGCTTTAGTCTCCTGCACATCGGACTTGTTCTTGAATATCAGTGGCACAGGGAAAAACGAAACTGTCCATAGCCTGTCCCAGAAAGGCTCCAAGGAGGCCAGCCCCGCTCCCTACAAGCCCTTGTCCACGAGGCCCTACAATTCCGTCCCTGACCTGAGGAGTTCAAACCTCAACTGCTTTGGGATGGAGGCCCGGAAGTCCAATCCCCAAATCAAGGAAGTCAAATCGGACTCTGTGGTGAACGTAGTCAACGGAGTCCCAGTAAGTTGAGGGAGCTCTGGGAGGGAGTGGTTAAGAGTCTGGCTTTCGGGGTCCTCTTTCGGTCACTAACTTGTGGCTCTTTGAGTACCCCCCCTCCCCCGCTGCTGGCTGAGTCTGAGTTTCCTCACCTGTGAAGGCCAGCGGCCTAGTATTTGCTGGGAGAGTAGGCTTGGAGGAGGGCTATCCTTCTTCTAGGCAGGCTGCTGTTCACGCTAACAGTTTCCTTGAATGCAATGCCAGCAGGTCAGAAGAGGCCATTAGATTCCCCTGGACCTGGAGTTACAAGGCAGTTGTGAGCCGATATGTGGGTGCTGGGAACCGAACCTGGATCTCCTGCGACGATAGGTCTCGAAAGCAGAAGGTGCTCTTAATTGCTGAGTCCCCCAATCAATCCCATCTTTAAGATGTATATATGATGAACGTCTACAAACACAGAACCAGATAGAAAAATCTTTATGTTTGAAAGACTTCTTTAGTTATTATTTATACAGCACTCCGTCTGCATGTGTGTGTATACACCAGCAGAGGGCGCCAGATTTCATTGGTTAAGAGCCACCATGTGGCTGGTTGCTGGGAATTGAACTCAGGACCTTTGGAAGGACAGACAGTGCTCTTAACCGCTGAGCCATCTCTCCAGCCCCTACCCCCAGATATAAAATCTTAATATAGTCTCCCTCCATGTTTACAGGTCCTACATCTGTAGGCTCAATGATCTACAGATCAAAAAATGTTTTTAAAAACTACATCTTTAATTTTAATTTATGTGCATTAGTGTGAAGGTGTCAGATTCCTTGAAATTGAGGTTACAGACAGTTGGAGCTGCCATGTGGTGCTGGGAATTGAACCCAGGTCATTTGGAAGGACAGACAGTGCTCTTAGCCACTGAACCATCTCTCCAGCCCCCTTGTCTATGTGTTTTGTTGTTGTTTTTTTTTTTTTTTTTTTTTTTGAGACAGGGTTTCTCTGTGTAGCCTTGACTGCTCTGGACTTGCTTTGTAGACCAGGCTGGCTTTGAACGCACAGAGACCCACCTTCCTCTGCCTCCCCGAGTGCTGGGATTACAGGCACATGCCACCGCACCGGGCTCCACTTTGTTTTTTAAGACAGGTGCTCACTGTCTTGGAACTCACCAATTAGGACTAGGCTAGCTGGCCCATATGCTCCAGAAACCTTCTGTTTCATGTCTTTCCTGCTAGGATTACAAGTACAAGCTTTTAAAACAAACAAACAAAACCTTGAGTTCTGACGACCAAATTCAGGTCCTCATGCTTGGGAGACGAGCACTCTGCCAGCTGAGCTGCTTCTCACTGGCCCCAGTCTTTATTTCCCGCAGTGCTGAGGACGGAGCCTAGAACCTTGAACATGCTAGGCAAGTCCTCTACTGAGCTCGGTATCTATCCCAAACCCTTGTTTTTGAGAGCCTTTAATCCTAACACTCTGGAGGCAGAGGCAGGCAGAGATGGAGGACAGCCTGGTCTTCAGAGTTAGTATCAGCACAGCCAGGGCTACACAGAGAAACTCTGTCAAAACACACACATAACCAGACACACACACACACGCAGACACACACACACACACACACACACACACACACACCTGTATAAGGTTTTTATTTGTTTAATTTCTTTGTAGTTGTTTTGAGACAGGTTTTTACTGTGGGTCCCTGGCTGCCCTGGGTGCCCTCTCTCTGTGGACTAGGCTGGCCTCAAACTCACAGAGATCCGCCTGCCTCTACCTCCCGGGTACTGGGATTAAAGGCGTGCGCCACCACTGCCATGTGTATAAGATTTTTAAAAATTAATCTTAATTAAAAAGAGTGGGCTCTGGGCCAGGTGTGCTGGCACATGCCTTTGATCCCTGCACTTGGGAGGCAGAGACAGGTGGCTGTCTGAGTTCAAGCTGATTTACACAGTGAATTCCAGGATAGCCAGAGCTACATAAAAGGACCCTGTCTCAAAAAGCCAAATAAATGAATAAGCACATAAATCTATCTGACACTAGGATGACCCAAGCATTGTTCCATCAGCATTGTGGGACACTGTATGTCAGGTGCTGACAGAGGCTTGAAGAGCTGGTTGGACCTCAGGAACTGGAGCAGCCAGTGCTCTTAACCCCTGGGCTGTCCCTCCAACCCCTGAGGGCAGCTCCTAATTCACCACTGGGGCTGTTTCAGGAGCAAGGAGGGATCCCCCTGCCTCCTGAGATCTCATTCCAGTCTGTTTTCTCTTTCAGCCCTTAACACCCGCAGAAACTTACCGGCTCTCAACCTCCCTGGAATCTCTGGCAAGCATGAGCATGACCAGCAGCGCCGAGTGCAGCAGCCCGGAGTGTGTCCATATGCTCTCCTTTAGGTGCAAGCAGCAAAAGGCCTCCCACAGGCTGATGCAGGAGAAAAAACCCAGGCCTCCCATCTGTTCCAAACCTAGGCACTTGGGCCCAAACTGGACCTTGCTAAAGAATGACATGAAGAGGCAGTACCTGCTGTCAGACATACTACAGAATGTTCAGATGAAGAAGAAACGCTCCTTGTTCCCTGCTCCCAAGTCACGTGAGTGCTGATGTCGTCAGGGGAATGCCACGTGGTGGTCACGTGTCTCAAAGCTAGTCACCGTGGGTTCCATCTGCCCTCAGGAACACCAGGTGACAAACTTCAGCTGCAGGCCTTTGGGAGACATTCAACATCCAAACTTCAGCGTTAGGTCTAAGTCTGGTGGCACACGCCTGAAATCTCAGCCATCAGGAGACCGAGACAAGAAGATCATGAGTTTGGAGCTAGCCTGGTTACACAGCAAGACATTTTTCTCGAAATAGATAGATAGATAGATAGATAGATAGATAGATAGATAGATAGATAGATA
>NW_026595981.1:20314449-20319830 GCF_907164565.1 Psammomys obesus
ATAGATAGATAGATAGATAGATAGATAGATAGATAGATAGATAGATAAACAAGCAGGCAAATAAATAAATAAATAAATAGGCAAGCTGAGGGTGGGATGAGGTGGGTGTTGCTGCTGCACGTCTTTAATCCCAGCACTGGGGAGGCAGAGACAGGTGGACCTCTGTGAGTTTGAGGCCAGCTTGGTCTACAAAGCAAGTTCCAGGACAGCCAGAGCTACATAGTGAGACTCTGTTTCAAACAAACAGACAGACAGACAATAAGGGGAGGAAGGAGGCAGAGGCAGGCAGATCTCTGTGAGTTTGAGATCAGCCCGGTCTACAAAAGCGAGTTCAGGACAGGGCTACACAGAGAAACCCTGTCTCAAATCAAAAGGGAAAAACAAAACAAAACAAAAAAACAGAACTCGTGAGATGGAAAAAAGGTCAGTTACCATATAACCCTGGTGACCTGCACCAGGAAAAGCGAGTAGGGAGAACTGACTGCACAGAATTGTTTTTTTGACCTCCGCATGTGTGCGGTGGCACACTGACCCTCACGTGCACACACATACACAGGCATACACACTAATAATGCAGTAGTTTACATTACAAAAGCAGAGGTTGGAGAGATGGCTCAGTAGTTAAGAACACCAGCTGGTTTTGACCCAGGTTGAATTCCCTCCGTGGGCATCAAGCAAACACGTCATTTACAGGCAGACATATAGGCAAAACACCCATAAGAAATAAAGTAAAAATCATCCTCCCCCCCCCAAAAAAAAAACATACCTAAAACTAACAATGACAAGAAGACCCCAGCTATATAGCATTAGAAAGAGAGGAGCCAGTTGGAACAGGCCCCCAGGCTTTGTAGACCAAGCTGGCCTCAAACACAGGCCATGTCTCCATCACTGGACAGAGAGAAGGACCTAATACTTCCCTTGACCTGTGTTCCCAGATGGCCTCCACCCCCACTGAGCAAGAGTCACAGAGTGCTGATGGTCAACATTCCCACCTCTCGTTCATGTGAGCCCCACTGTCTGTACCAAGCTTGGGCCATAAAAAAAAAACTGTGTGGCAGAAAGGAGCGATTAGCCATTTTGGGGTCCTGGGAACCTGGTAGGAGGTGGCCTCCCCTAGGAATTCGCGCCGGCGGATGATGATCACAGCTGATGATGCCGACGACTTGCCTTTCCAGAAAACCTGTCCTTGTCCAGGGAGTGGTGCTCCCGCATCCAAAGCTCTAACAAGAAGAAAAGGATGGATACAACCTCCGTTGTCTTCCTGCACGGTTCTCACAACCGTGCTCAATCTCTGAGTGACCTTCTGGTAGTCGCCACTCAGGCCCGTCTGGATCCTCGGCCTACCAGAAGCCATTCAGGTACTACAAGGCATCCGGACACACAGGACCTGAAGCACACAACCACTGTCTGTCTCTGGTCAGAAAGGATGTGAAAGGAGTCAGGTGGGTGCCTTCCCTTGTTCCACGGACAGGTTGGTTCTTTGTCAGCTCCTCTCTTGACTTCTCTGGAGTGTTGAGTATGTAGGAGGGTGGACGGGTTGATAAAGACGACAGTTAAGTCAGTAGCCGAGACTCTCCTCAAAATGGACACAATGGCTGGCGCGTGCTTGTAATCCCAGCACTTGAGAGACAGGGGCAGGTGGATCTCCGAGTTCTAGGCCAGCCTGGTCTACAAAGCAAGTCCAGGACAGCCAAGGCTACACAGAAAAACCCTGCCTCGAAAAACTTAAAAAAAAAAAGTGGCCCTTGCTTGGCCTGCTTCTATACTACTGACCTCCCTTTACCACGAGGTATACTTTGCCTTGCCCTGCCTACGGCTGAAGTTGGGACAGCCACAAATCCCGATCCCAGAGCCGGAAAGAACCTTGTCAATGTCAACAAGTTGACACTTTCAAGCTGCACAGCCTATATCACTACCATCAGAGGCCGGCCCTGCAATGAGAAGGGACAGGATGACGGGACAGAGGACCTGTGTGGGAGGGCCGGGGGGCCTCCAGATCGCTCCTTCAGAGTCTTAGTGCCTCTGACAGTGTAGGTCATGTACAAAAGAGAAGAGACTGGCGCTGCTCGGAAGTCCACCATTGCCCCTCACTCCTGCTGTGGAACCAGGTTGCTACCGGATATGCTGACCCGGCCGCCTGCTTGCCAGTGTCTCAGCCTGTAGTAGGGTCTTGAGTAATAGTAGCCCGCAGGCTTCCCCTGAGTGTTTGTGGAAATGCGTATTAAATGTGCCTGCTGCCTGGGCTCTCATGGTAGAAAGAGACAACTGACTGCTGCAAATAGTCCTCTGACCGCCACAAATGTGCCCCACGTTACTGTGATAAGAAAATTTAGTGAATATTTTAGCTTGGACGGTGGCTTATGCCTGTATTCCCAGGACTCACGGGGCTGACGCTCAGCCACTTCATGTACCCTGGGCAAGCAAGGAGAGACACAGAATAACCCTGTGAAATGGGAACCAGGTGGTGTTGGTAGTACATACTTGTCATCCCAGCACTTGAAAAGCAAGAGGCAGAAGGAGCACCACAGGTTCAAAGCCAGCTTAGTCTACCTAGAAAGCTTTAAACCAGCCAGGGCTACAAAGTGAGACCCTGGTTCAAAGAAAAACAGGCCTGGTAGTTCACAGCTGTGATCCATGCAGCAGGAAAGTCTGAAAAGCCACGAGTTAAAGGGATTCATGGACATTGAGACCAGCCTAGGCTACATAAGACTGTCTCAAAGAAGGAGGGGGAGGAGGAGGAGGAGGAAGAGGAAGGGGGAGTAATGACATTACAGATTCCCACTGAAAGCTTTTATTAACACTCATGCCCCAGGGAGGGGGCCTTCTAGGGTAGAGGTTCTTAACCCAAAGGCCTAAGGGCCCAAATCCAGTCACCAGATCCCACAAGGTGCCAGGAAGCTGTCCTTTGACCTCCATGAGTGTTCTGTGGCATGAACAGGCATGTACATGCACACACAAAAATAAGAGTGCATTTATTTGTTTGTTTCTTGGTTGGCTGGTTGGTTGGTTAATTTTCTCGAGACAGAAGACAGGGTTTCTCTGTGTAGCCCTGGCTGTCCTAAACTTGCTCTGTAGACCAGGCTGGCCTCCAACTCACCGAGATCCGCCTGCCTCTGCCTCCCCGAGTGCTGGGATCACAGGCGTGCGCCACTGTGCCCAGCAAGAGTTTATTTTCATTATTTAAAATGTTAGCCTTTGTCTTTATTTTATTTGTAGTAGTGTTTTACTTGCATGTATGTCTCCACTTTGCACCGTGCGCATGTGCAGTGCCCTGGAAGGCCAGAAGAGGGCACCAGAGCCCCTGGAACTGGCCTTACAGATGGTTATGAGCTGCCCTGTCAGGCGCTTGAAATTGAACCCTGGTCCTCTGAAAGAGCAGCCGGTTCTCTTAACTGGCGAGCCGTCTCTTGAGCACGTTCATCAATTTTAATTTTGTGGCTATGAGCATGTGTGTACAATGAGCTGAAGCTATGGGTGGCTGTGGGCTGCCCCACGCCCCCTCGCGGGTGCTGGAAGTCAAAGTTCAGTCCTCTGGGAGAGCAGTGAGTTCTCTTTCTCCACCAGAAAGCGTTTATTTAGTAAGACTGTCAGTACGAACTGGTAATCGAGGTTGGAGATGTAGCCCTGATGTAGAACACTTGCCTAGAATGCACAAGGGCTTAAATTCTGTCCCTAGTACCGCAGATAAGAATAGTGACGGAAACAGTAATAAAAATCAGAAGCCGGACGCTGGGCACAGTGGCGCTCGCCTGTGATCCCAGCACTCGGGGAGGCAGAGGCAGGCGGATCTCTGTGAGTTTGAGGCCAGCCTGGTCCTCGAAGTGAGTCCAGAACAGCCAAGGCTACACAGAGAAACCCTGTCTCAAACAACAAACCAAAAAAGTCAGAAGCTGGCCTAGAGAGATGGCTCAGAGGTTAAGAGCACTGTCTGCTCTTCCAGAGGTCCTGAGTTCAATCCCCAGCACCCACATGGTGGGTCACAACCATCTCTACTGAGATCTGGTGCCCTCTTCTGGCATGTAGGCACACATGCAGACAGAATACTGTAGAAATAATAAATAAATTCTTTTTAAAAAAAAATTAGAAGCCACACACACACACACACACACACACACACACACACACACACACAAGAAATGGGGATTTACATTGGGTCAGCATGATAACCAGGTGTGGTAGACAGATCATCTCAAGTTTGAGCCCAGTCTAGGATACAGAGTGGGGCTTTGTCTCAAAAATAAATAAAATAAATAGAAGCATGAAGAGAGGGCCAGGTAAAGCACTTCCTGCATTGACTCTAGAATAAAACTCTGAACCCTAACAGAAAGGAGTAAACACAGCACTATCCTTTTTGTCTTCCCCAACCACATCAGTAATTTCCTAAGAGCAGAAACTGTCTCCCAGTTTGACCAGGGTCGTTCTTTAGGTTGTTCTGTTTCTCTTACTCATCTCTTCTTTCTGTCTGTCTAAAGATTTTTTTTTTTTTTGCTTTGACTCTTTTCTTTTTTAAGATTTATGTATTTTAGCCATATGTGGTGGTGCCCTCCTTGATTCCCAGCACTTGGAAGGCAGAGGCAGGTGAGTCTCTGTGAATTCCAGGACCAGGCCAGCTTGGGCTACACAGTGAGTCCCAGGACAGCTAGGGCTTGGCAAAGATTTATGTACTTTTTAAAAAAAATGTGCACAAGTGTTTTGCCTGCCTTTTATGTATGTGCACCGTGTGGATGTCTATGCTCACAGAGGCCAGGAGAGGGCACTGGACGCCCTCAGATGCCTTCAGACACAGACGGTTGTGAGCTGCCATGTGGGTGCTGAGGCTTTAACAAAGGGCAAGAGATGTAGGTCTCATGACTTCTGAGCCGTTTATGTTTATTCTTAATTACGTCTATGCGTGTGCATCAGCATGGGGTTGGTACACATGGGGGCTGTCCTCTCGGAGCCAGAAGAGGGCATCTGATGCCCTGGAGTTACAAGTGCTTGTGGGTCGCACCATGTGGATGCTGGGAACCAAACACAAGACCTCTGCGAGAGCAGGGCCTGGTCTTAGCTGCTAAACCATCTCTCTCCTCCCTCCCTCCTTCCCTCTTTCCTTCCTTCCTTCCTTCCTTCCTTCCTTCCTTCCTTCCTTCCTTCCTTCTCCCCTTCCCTTTTTCTCCTCTTTCCTCCTTCTCCACATCCTCCTCCTCCTCCCCTCAGTCTAGCCCAGTGCTTGTGAGCCTCCTGCCTCAGCCTTTCACTTTCTTGGATTATAGTATAAGCCATCACTTCTGCCTTTGAGTCACGTAGTTCTGATGGCCAACTCCCAAGATCTGTGGCACCCATTTTCCTTTTTCTTTTCTTTCTTTCTTTCTTTCTTTCTTTCTTTCTTTCTTTCTTTCTTT
>NW_026595981.1:20319840-20337577 GCF_907164565.1 Psammomys obesus
TTTCTTTCTTTCTTTCTTTCTTTCTTTCTTTCTTTCTTTCTTTCTTTCCTTTTCTTTTCTTTTTTTTCCAGACAGAGTTTCTCTGTATAGCCTTGGCTGTCCTGGACCAGGCTCTCCTTGAACGCACTGAGACCGCCTGTCTCTGCCTCTCCAGTGCTGGCATTATAGGCGTGAGCCACGGTGCCCAGCTTACCAACACATTTTTCAAACCTCTTTCTCATTATTCTTCTTGAGCCAGAACTGAGGGTGTAACCAATGACTCTCCAGCGAAGGCATTTCTGCAGCAGAGGCTGAGGGAGCTCTGAGAATATTAGGAGCAGTGACTAGTTGGCAGATCTGGCCCTCTGCCTTCAGGACAAATAATGACTTGTAAAAACTGTCTCCGCAGTTAGCAGACCACAACATCTGACAAATTAGTAAACAAGCTCACAGAAGATGAGTTATGTTCATCAAAATGCCTAACTTTCATATAGTGATTAAAAAAATGAGGACCGGGCATGGTGGCGCACGCCTTTGATCCCCGCACTCGGGAGGCAGAGGCAGGCGGATCTCTGTGAGTTTGAGGCCAGCCTGGTCTACAAAGCGAGTCCAGGACAGTCAGGACTCTGTTACACAGAGAAGCCCTGTCTCAAACAAACAAATAAAAAAATGAGAGGACTGATCAAGAAAAGGGCTTTTGCATGATAAATGCCAGCTGAGTGAAGGGAGGGATAACCCAGGGTCCATGTGGGGGACAAGGCCTTGTCCATTAAATAAAGTAACTATACTTTCCACATAGCAAATTCATATACCACTGCTCCTGGAATCCTCATGGCAGAACTCTAAGGTTGGCAAGGCAGCTGTTACTTGACCCACAATTCGTAGGTAAAGAAAATCAAGGTTTGCCAGGCGGTGGTGGCACACACCTGTAATCCCAGCATTTGGGGGCCAGTGACAAGCAGATTTCTGAGTTTGAGGCCAGCCTGGTCTACCAAGTGAGTTCCAGAACAATCAAGGCTACACAGAGAAACCCTGACTCAGAAAACAAAAACAAAACAAAGAAAAAAAAAGAGAAGAAAGAAGGAAAGAAAGAAAAAGAAAACGAAGGTTTGCCCAGTCTTACTCAAGTAATAGACTCAAGACAGACAGCACTTTTCCCCCTTTAGCACTCTGCTTTGAACTTAAAGCCTAGCATGACCTACAAAAGCAATGGATCTGGGAGTTTCTCGAATTTGTCTGCAGAAGTCGCCACAGTCTCATAGTCCTTAGTGAAGGGCCAGGTCACCGAGGCCAGGGTATCATCTGTGCAGTGGTTATGCCCCAAGGGTCATAGAATCCATTTAATAAGTTGCAAGGATGATAAAAGCTTGACCAGGTGGTGGCCTGGAGTATGGATGGTAACCATGGCGACCACGGTTATGTGCTGTTGCCCTTGCACAGGTCAGACAAAGGCACACGCTTGCTGTTGTAAAAGCTTTGCACAGCATTATTAGTCCTCTCTTGGTGTTTTTTTTTTTTTAATAATTAATTTTTATTTTATGTGCATTAGGGTAAAGGTGTCAGATCCGTTTCAGACAGTTGTGAGCTGCCCTGTAGGTGCTGGGAATTGAACCTGGGTCCTTTGGATGAGCAGACGGCACTCTTAACCACTGAGCCATCTCTCCAGCCCCTGGTTTTCCTTTTTCAAATGGGGAAACCAAGGCAGAGAGGTTAACTAACTACTGTCCAAAGGCATGCTGCCATAGACTCCTCTTTAAAAAAAAAAAAAAGTTCCTATGGTTGTGGTGGTGCACATCTTTAATCCTAGCACCTGGGAGGCAGAGGCAGGTAGATCTCTGAGTTCAAGACTGGCCTGGTCTACAGAGCCAGTTCCAGGACAGCCAGGGTTACACAGAGAAACCCTGTCTTGGAAAACAAACAAACAAACAAACAAATAAGCCAAGCAAAAGGCCAGTAAGCCAAAATACTTACCTACCTACATACATACATACACAAAAGCCAGCCGAAACAAACCAAAATTAAAAAGCCCACAAAAAAAAATAAATAAATAAATAAAAAATACCATTGAGTTTGTTTTATGTTGGCGAACTCCTGAACTCCTGAGCACTGGCCTGTCCTGGATATACCCAGGGACCCTGCATAGGAGAAAACAGATTTTTTTTTTTCTTCTCTTTGCTAGCAGGCATTAATTGCAGATAGCTTCTTGGTTAGGGGTGGGGCCCCCACTCGCCGCTCTTTAGGTACACAGCTTTTTAACCACTGCAGCCAGCCCGCTTACCTGCCTTTAATGATCCATATCACATGTCTGGGATGTAAGGTGATGGATGTTATACAGGTGGGATGAATTTCTGGGGACCGTGGTTGTTGGTTGTTGACTCCTGATCCTCCGGTAGAGAAGAGGAGAAGACGGCTGGGGTGGGGGTGGGGGGGGCGGCCTTAGGGCTGAGATGCCTGTAGCTCAGTGGCAGAGCACTCACCTGCTTAGCCCACAGCATCCCAAAGAGGGTGGGGGAGGAGGGGAGGAGAAGCTAACTGACTTTACCATCCCAGGGGTCTTTGTAAAAGTTAATCTTAAAAAAAAAAAAAATCTTATATGTATATTTTTTTTCCTTTCTAGAATCAGACTGGATCTTTGCCACTTTTGCCTTCCTACCTCGGACTCCAGGAAATGATTTGTCTCCTCCTGCAGTGTCTACAGAGGCTACATAAATGGACCCGAAGTTTCATTTCCACACCTACAAATATATTTCATTGGCACCTCTGAGGACAGTGGCCTTCTGTCCCAGTTAGTTCGCAGTGCTCGGTGTGGGACCAGGACTTGTAGGGATTGAGTGGCGCTTCCCTGCCTTGGCGCTCCCCTGGGTCCCTCACACAAGGGCCACCGTCATCCAGAGCATTCCCCCGAGGCTAAGCACCTTGAGGGAGGAGTGAGGGGAAAACTCATGATCTCCAGGAGTCCAGAGCCCTCATTCCACCTGCAGGCCTGGGCTACCGTCCTCTTCTCTAAAGAAAAAGAAGGCAGAGTCAGGACTAATTGTGGTGGAATTCTCTAATGAAAAGCATCAGGAGAGTTGCAGAGGCACCAGCCAAAGAGAGATCTTTTCCACCCCAGCCAGCCCGAAGACCTGCCGCCTCAGCACCTGGACTGCCCTTTGCTGCTACTTCCCCTTCAGTCTTGCTGATAAAGACTGACCTGCAGAAATTATATGTCGTGTGTACATTAATAAAATAAATTGCCATGCTCAATACTAGCCAGGAGCCTCGTCCAGAGCAGAAGGCGGGACGACGGTTTTTCCCCCTGCGTAACCCTCACCCATCTGTGCAACGTGACAGGATCTTCTGAAGACTTCCTTGCGATGGCTGGTCCACGGGATGCCCTGCCCTTTTTGTTAGGATCCAAGTGCCTGGAATGACCTTGTCTGGGGCATAGTGATCCCTCCCCTCCTGCCAGCAGAGAGCCTAGCTGACTCCAGGGCTGTATAAACACCTCATCCTCCCTACCTTGTGCTTTTGAGAGGAACGTGATGTCAGACCTTGCTCTTCTGGAGTTGGGTTTCTGGGGGTGGGGGTGGAAGGCTTTGTAGAGGAAGTCCGGGCAAGGTAGAAGTGTGGACAATAGGTGGCTTCCAATTCACAGAGTTGTTTGTGGATTTCCCGTGGAATGGGTTTCCCACCTCACCCACGTCTGGGGCATCTGACCCTACAATACTCTCCAGGCAGAGGACCTGATTATCCCTGTTAGTAGGGTAAAGTCAGATTTATTTTCCCTAACAGGTATTTTGCTTCTAGACCCAGGGCTGACTTCACACAGACACATGGAATCGGTGCAGGCACTCAGGGCCCTGTATACAGAAGGACTCTGTCCTTGTATAAATGCTCTGTGGTCCCCATCTTGAAGAGCTGAGTGATTTTCCGGACAACGAGTCTCATGTTAGCATCTTTTGTTTGTTTGTTTTTTAAGACAGGGTTTCTCTGTGTAGCCTTGGCTGTCCTAGACTTGCTTTGTAGACCAGGCTGGCCTCGAACTCACAGAGATCCCCACCTGCCTCTGCCTCCCCGAGTGCTGGGATTACAGGCGTGAGCCACCGTCCGTGCCCAGCGCTTGTTAGCATTTTGCAGTTGATCATCCGTGTCATTTAGCAGATTCTGCCTCCTGAGAGCTCTGGACTCTCCAATGAGAATGGGAATTTCAGGCCATCTCCGAGGCTCACCCATCGATAGGCCGTGGAAAGTTACCGTCTATTGAATGCTTATGGGGGTGGGGGGGATGCGGACAGAGAATGCCCCTCTCCTGTGGAGTGTACTGGAATGCCACAGGTTCACAGAGTTAAGCTCTGGGATCTGTGGATGAGAAGGAAACACCCTTACCTCCACCCGGTAGCCGGGTCCACTTCTATTCACAGTGTCAGGGAAGGGTGAAGGGTAAAGAGGATTTTAAGCTTAGGGCAGTAATGGCCCAAGTCTTTAATCCCAGCACTCAGGAAGGCAGAGGTGGGTGGATCTCATGAGTCAAGGCCAGTCTGGTCTCCAGAGTGAGTTCCAGGACAGCCAGGGCTACACAGAGAAACCCTGTCTCAAAAAAAAAAAAAAACAAAAACAAAAAAGGAGGCTATTTGAGTAATGATATGGAATGTGGCCTGCAGTACAGAGGCCTGGGAGGAGATAATACTCCTGAGGTGATAAATATGTAAGACCTGGTGCAATGTGGTTGAATTAGCGAAGGAGATGAATATAGAAGGAGCATTTGAGAGGCCACCCTGGGGACCCCAGTGGCCCTTTGCTCCTTGTCATTGCCACGTTAGCGCATCCCTCATGATGGTGAATTGTTTGTGTGGCTGCACTGTTTGATGCCTTTACATCTTTTACCTGCACGTATGTGTGTGCGCGTGTTCCGAAGCCCCCGAAACTGGATTTGCGGGCTGTTGCAAGCCACCACCTACCTGGGTACCAGGAATCGAACCCAGGTCCTCTCGTAAGGGAAACCACTGCTCTCAACCACTGAGCCATCCCTCCAGCCCCTTACTCCTTGCTTTCAGGCCAAAGTAACAAGGACTTCCTAGGGATTCCATAGATGTTTGCTCAGTGAGTTCGCAAGAAGAGAGTCTAAAATGTCATCCCAGGAAGTGTTTAATGGAGAGTGCGGTGGAGACCTTCGAGGGTTCCAAGTAACTGAATAATTTCATTTCGTGTTAGAGGATGGGTCTGCAGCGATGGTAGAACTGATGGGTTCGAAGAGGCAGGATGCTGGAAACTTCATAGTCCTGCCTGCAACCCTTTCCCACGTCTAAAAGGCTGTTGAGGGGGAGGCAGGCGTACCTCAGAGAAGCAGACGATAAAGGAACGGCAAGTGAGCAGGCACCCAGCAGCTGGGTGTGGGGACGGAAAAGGAAAAGGGAACCACACGGGTCAGCTCATCCTCTTCATACAGAAACCACGTGACCGCATCCCTGCCGCCTGGCGGGGCTAAAAAGAGCAATCCTGACAGAGAGGGCCCAAGAACAAAAGCCATGTCTCTAAAGCAAATGTTTAAAAAGCACCCATCCTGCGAGCTGTGAGTGACCGGATGGCTCCGTGGGAAAAGGCACTGGCCAGCAGCCCTGGAAAGTCTCGGGTGATGGTAGAGAGAACCGACCCCCGTAGGTTGTCCTCTGATGGACACGCGCCGTAGCGCCCACACGCGCGCACACATATCCTCACACAGACCCAAATGCAGGGCCCCGAGAGACACTCAGTGGCTGGGCAGGCTTAGCCACTGTTGCGCGAGACCTGGATTATGTTCCCAGTGCCCAGGTGGCCGTTGGCAACCGTCTGTGAATCCGGTTCCAGGCTATCCACTGACCTCCTCTGGCCTCCCCAGGCACTGGATGTATGGGGTACAGATACACTTAGGCCGAACGCTAATAAAAGGAAGGCCTTCTCTGGGTAAGGCGGGGCGTGTCTTTGCTCAATGTTAGAGCACCTGCTTAGCATGGAAGAGCTCCTGGGTTCCGTCCTCACTATCACACACAGAAGAAGACCTGGACAGTTCATGTATGTGCCTCTCCCTAGACTGAAGGAGTCTGTTTGGTTGAGAGAGAAGTTTGTTGGAGCTTTAAAAGCTGTCCTAGGCTTCTGTCCTGGTCCCTATCTTCTGCTTCCAGTGTCTCTATCCTGTTTGCTCTTCCGAATGAGGATTAAGCCTCTTCCCTAGGGTTCTCTTTGTTGTGTAGCTTCTTTAGGACTATCGATTTTAGTATGTTTATCCGATATTATATGGCTCATATCCATTTATAAGTGAGTATATACCAAGCGTGTCTTTCTGTTTCTGGGAATACCTCACTCAGGATGATCTTTTCTAGTTCCATCTATTTGCCTGCCAATTTCATAATTTCCTTGTTTTTAAGAGCTGAGTAATATTCCATTGTGTAAATGCACCACAATTTCTGTATCCATTCTTCCGTTGAGGGACATCTGTGTTATTTCCAGATTCTGGCTATTATGAATAAAGCTGCTATGAACATAGTTGAACAAATGTCCTCCTTGTATGGTTGAACATTGTTCACAGAGGGCCTCTGAAAGATTCTACCCATCAGGGTATCTAAGCAGATGCTGAGACTCATAGCCAAACTTTGGGCAGAGTGCAGGGAATATTATGGAAGAAGGGGGAGATAGAAAGACCTGGAGAGGATAGGAGCTTCACAAGGAGAGCAACAGAAACAAAAAATCTGGGCTCAGGGGTCCTGCAGAGACTGATGAATCAACCAAGGACCAAGCATGGAGAGGACCTAGACCCCCTGCTCAGATATAGCCCATGGGCAGCTCAGTCTCCATGTGGGTTTCCTAGTAAGGGGAGCAGGAGCTGTCTCTGACATGGACTTATTGGCTGGTTCTTTGATCACCTCCCCCTAGGCCACAGAGAAAGAGGATTCAGATAGTTCTGATGAGACTAGGGTCAGGTAGGAGGGGAGGAGGACCTCCCCTATCAGTGGACTGGAAGAGGGACATAGGGGGAGAAGAGGGAGGGAGGTGGGGCTGGGAGGAGATGAGGGAGGGGGCTACAGCTAAGATACAAAGTGAATAAATTGTAATAAATAATAATAAAGAAAAAAATTTTCAAAAACTGTCCCAGGGGCTGGGGAGATGGACGGCAATCGTGCTTGCTGTACAAGAATGAAGATCAAAATCCACACAAAAAGCTAGGCATGGCTGCTCATGTCTGTAATCCCAACTTTCAGCGGGCAGGAACACTCGAATCCTGAGAGCTGATTGGTCAGCCGGCCAAGCCAAAATGGTGGCTAGCTTCTGGTTCAGAGAGAGTCCCTTTCTCTAGGGAATAAGGCAGAGAGAGTGGGGGAAGTGACAGGAGAGAGATTAAGGAAGACTCCCATGAGCTCACAGGTATAACACACACACACACACACACACACACACACACACACACACACGCACACACACGCACACACACGCACACACGCACAGGGGCATGCAGTATTGCTCCCTGGTAGTAATGGGTACTTGGTATGAATGGAGCCCCAGGCTCATTCCCTAGCTCATCAATAGTAAACATCCCTCCCCAGCGCGTTCTGACCAATGAGCAGTTTTAGGAATCCTTTGGCTCACGCCAACCCTGGATCGTCCCTATTCCCTTCAGGCTGGGTGACTCTTGCTAGCCTTAAAAGGTTGACTGCTGATTCCAGTTTTCCTTCCATCCTGACCAGGAGTGTAAGGCAGGCAGACTGGCCGAGGTTTCAGCCCCACCCCCCACCCCAAGCTGGATGATTACATGCGCCAAATGTAATTATTCACAACCCTTGTCTTTACAGCTGGCGTGTCACTTAACCTAATTACAGCACACAGTGGTATTTCAACGCAAGGAATCTAAAATAAAAGCAATAAAAGGTGTTTTGCAAATTGTTAGGAAGGCCATGAAGGCCTTGACGACTCTTAAGTTATTAACTAGCAGCCCGGGAAAGCCAGAGGCGGGGTGCCCTGTGAAGGGTGCTTCACATCTCTTGTGAGCACACTGTGCGTTCTGGATGGAGGCGGCCGGGTACCCTAGCAGTTGCCTTGGAGTGGGAGGGGATGAGATTATTGTAAGTACAAATTCTTCCCATCTGGTCGGGCACCTGCTAACCACGTTCCCTCCAGCCTGCTATCAATCCACGCGCTCTGACTGGTCCACCATGGCCTTCACGGAAGGAGTGGGGGGCTCGCTTGCCTCCTCCTCGCTCCTCAGTATCTGTCCAATAACAATGAGTACCTCCCCTCCCCCCCCAAAAAAAAATATAAAGACGCGTTGGAAAGCAAAGCATTCCCTCATCTCTTTGGCTCATTTCTGTTCCTGGATTTACTTCCTGGTGCCTTTGAGTCCTTGGGTCTCTACCTTCTGGGCAGCTGCTTTAAAAGGGAAACACTGGGCTGTGGGTACAGCGCCCTACTTTCAGAAACCTAGCCGCCTGCTGGTGGTGACAGTCCGATGGGATCCATCCACCTGAGAGAGGGGCCCGATGCGTCTGGAAATGGGCAGCAGCCTGGAGACAGACTCCATCTGCCTGAGCAGTGTTAGCCAGCATGATTTACCAGAAGCAGAACGCCAGCTGCCCCGGCAGCCATGCCAGGCGGGACAGCAAACACCAAAATCCTGTTGGCAAAGCCAGCGAGACCATCCCAACGTGGCCAAAGCAAACAAGGACTGAGATAGGCTCAGCGCTGTCATTTCCCCTTGGATGTGGCAGGGGAAGAGGCTGAGCCAGCTGAGCTCACAGGTCAGAACACCTAGTTGCCTTAGGGAACGCTGGCTTGGAAGAAAGACTGGGGAGGACAAAATGGCTCAGGCTGCTTCCTTGCGCTCTTCCCAGCAATCCTGGGAGCACGTTATTCTTCCCATGCCACAGAGGTGGAAACTGAGGCTGGGGTCAGCAAGGTCACAGAGCTAGGCTTCAGTCTCAGTGTGTACTGCATTTCATTTCTCCTCCACTCCACCCTTGTCTCCACCCCAAATTCCATGTCAATTCCCATAATCCCTTCATAGGTCTTTTTTAAAAAAATTTTTTTTAAGACAGGGCTTCTCTATGTAGCCATTCTGGAGACCAGGCTGGCCTCGAACTCATAGAAATCCTCCTGCCTCTGCCTCCCAAGTGCTGGGATTAAAAAGCGTGTGTCATACCTGGCTTTTAAGCCTCAACATTCTAAGCATCAATGTTTTGTAATCTTTCCCTCTCTCCGTTTATTTAGTAGCTGAGAAGTGAAAACAGAAAGGGAGCAGTTACTTAGCTTTTTAAAACCAACAGCTAATTGCTAGCCCCTCCCCCTTTGTCTAAGACACCCATCAACACAAAATCCTAGGGAGGAAAATATGCTTTTTTGTGTATTTATTTGGGTATTTCTGCAGTATTTTCCTGCGCTTATTTAAATGTGAAGGATCTGAATCGCGACCTGTGGAGCTTGAGACACCATTTGATTCTGTTTGGGCAGAGTCTGAATGGACCGCTTATGACCTGCAGCCTTTTTGACGTCTCTGGGGCCCAATGTACCTAACCTATGAAAAGCTGCCTGGTTGGAGATTTCTGTTTCGTGGAGAGAAGCACAGTAGCGATATTCATATCTAATGAAAGGCTGGTTCCTATGGGGGTGGGAGGGATGAAAAAGAGGTCTGGTGCTCCTTTCTTCTGAGTCTTCATTTTCTTGGCAGATTTTCTAATTATTTGCCTTTAGAGAAATGGGCAGAAAATGCCAACCTCTTAAGGTACCCTGGACCGAGGACCCTGTGGGTGTGGTTGCGGTTGGATAGGATCTCTTCCCCCGTCTTTGCAGGGGAGGGTTAGGGGATAGCTGGAGCCTTGCCTGTTAGGGAGAGGGAGGCCTGTGAGCCGCTGTTAGGGAAGGAGGTAAGGAAAGGCTCCTTCAGGCGGATTTGTTCAGAATTGGATTTGCTCAGGATTGTTGCCAGCGACCCCAGGTCCTAGGTCCTAGCAGCAGCCATTCCCGACCCTGCCCAGGTCAGCCTGCGGAGTCCCTGAGGGCCTCCTGCCTCCGCTCCCCTGGCTCTGCAGCGCAGCGCAGGCCTAGAGGGTTCCCAGCAAAGCCAGGCCTTCGCCCCAGCGGGGTGGAAGGAGGATCCAGAAGGGAAGGGGAAGAAGGTGGATTCCCCTGGAAAGAAACAGTCAGGGCTGGGCTGGATCGCCTGTTTCCAGACTCCTCTCGCACCTCCGCCCGCTGCTTCCCCCTTGGCAAAGCGTAGGAACTGGCCTTTCTGCGCTGTCCCCCAAACCTGAGGACGTGAACCCGGGGACGCCGCTGCCATCTACGGAAGGCACCGGCGCAAACCAGCGAGCGGCGACTAGAATGAATTTGGCGGTGACTCCAGGCCCCAGTGGGACGAGTTCTGTGTTTTGTGCTCACACTCGGGACTGCTTTCACCCGGGGACCAGGCGGCGAGCTCCAGCGCGGTCACCTCAGCCCCGCCGAGACTCCGTCTTCCCAGTTACTCCAGTTTACAAATTTCCCCAACCAGATCGGCCGAGAGCTCCAAGGGAGGTCTCCTTACGTCCCCAATCCTGCCTTTCCTGCCGAGTGGCCAAGGAGGGCCTTGAAGCCAGGCTGCTGATGGACCGGTTTCAGCCGCTTAACTGAGCTGCGATTCCATCCACCGCGGCTCCGGAGCAGCTGACTCTCCCATCGGGTAGGGCTACAGCCGGACCGGCAGCCCGGAGGGAATGGACACCTTCCCCCTCCTCTCCTTTTGCTCAGGAGACTTCTGGGCTTCTCTGGTCGCTCCCTTTTCGCTCTCTCCTCTGGCTTGTTTGGAACCAGGTGGAGAGCAAGAAGCCGCCGCGGTCTCTGCCGACAGACCCAGACCGCAAGCAGTCGGAACCTTGGCAAAGTCTTAGAGAAAAGCCAAGGCCCGGGCACACTTCTCTGAGTCAGGATGTTCTGGGCTGGGCTGTGTGTTAGCCACATTAACAATGAATTTGGCTCCAGCATCAACACTGACCTTGCGTGTGCAAGAGATGCTGAGAGGTGTGTGTTTGTGTGTGAAAATTCTTGCCGGGGCCTGCGACTGGGGGAGACGTGGGCCTGGGCTCCACACTGGGTTTAATTTGACCTCGGCTTCTCCCTGCTGCTAGCCAAGAATGGAGAGGAGATAGGAGTCATTCAGGCCTCCACACCATCTCCCACACTGGGACCGGCCACAGCCACCCTTGTCTTTGGGTTTCCTGCGTCCCTTTCTGAGAGTGACGCTCTCCAGTCTTGTCCTGGGGAAAGCAAAGCTGACCCTTCTTAACAGGAAGGGAATCTGCCTGCCCTTCCTATCACTCCCTCGACCTCCTCACCATTCTTCCTCTAGTTCTGTAGCTGAGGCAAGCAACCACCCACCCCAAGGCTCTATTTTCTGCTTCAAGTGGGGCAGCAGTGCCGGCTCCCCGGAAGGCCACTGACAACATCAGAGAATTTCTGGTCCTCTTAGAACTTAGATCTTTCTCTCCCTCCTTCTTGTCACCCCCTGGACTTTCTTGCCCCACCAGTTTTCCACAAAGTATAAAGGATGTTTACCCTGCAGCACGAGGCCCTGGATGGCTGCTGAGGTCAGAAGCCTGATTCACCGCTGGGAGACACCCGCGCCAAACTCCACGGTGGAGGGTGGGGATGGAGGTCTGGAAACGCAACCCTGCCAGGAAACGTCCTGTGCGCAAACCCACCCTCACTTCAGCCAGCCTAAGGCCTTAGGCCCTTCCTACCGAAGACAACGCCTGCTAACGCCCGCTGCTGCAGTACACAGTGGGCAGGCTCCAGGGGACCCTGAGCTTTCCTCACACCGCCCTGGGCCCATGTCACCCACCGCTCAGGGTTGCCTTGATAGGAGGGGTGTCCCAGAAGGTCCTCCACCCCGGGGATAATTCTCTTTCCGGCTTGTGTGAACCTGCCTGAGGCATTCCCTGCCCCCAGTAAAAGAGAGCTCCCTTACCCATCCCTTCTGTCCCCAACCCGAGCCTCTCTCTCTCTCTCTCTCTCTCTCTCTCTCTCTCTCTCTCTCTCTCTTCGCTCTGGCGGTTGGGCCTAGACCGGGTCCTTAAGGGTTTAGAAGTGAATTCGGGGATGAAAGCCGAAGGAGAGACTCGGCCCTGCTTCCTGTGTTGTTCGGCAAGCGCCCTCCCCCATCTTCCTGACCCGGAAAGGGTTAATCATTCACCAGCCACCCTCTTCCCTTTCACCTGCGGGCTCCAGCCCCAAGTCCGGGCGGCCGCCGCCAGGGTCAGTGGGGGTGACGGGCAGCCCCTCCTCACCTGTGCAGTCCCAACCCCGGCAGGCGTCTGCCTCCGCTCGCGTCGCCTCGGCCGCCGCCTGACCCCAGCGGCGCTGATAAGCCCCCAGACGGCCAAACATCGTTAACTTCTTTGCCTTTCTAGGCTGCTCTGCCTGTCCTTTCTCCGACCCCTAGGCTAAGGGGGCCGAACGGGATGTCTCTCTCTCTCCCCGGTCTGCGGGGACTCCACGACAGCACCTCAGGCTTCTGGCTCAGGGTAAACTTTGTGTAGCATCCATCCTAAATACCTCTTCGCCCTCCTCCCCGCCACAACTTTGGCTTTCCCCACGTGGATGAGCGGCAGGAGAGCGCCAGGAAACAGTAAAAGCTAAAAAGAGAGAAAGGGGAAATTGGTGTCAGAGGATGTCAACAATGATTTCAGAAAGGAGCTTAAAACCCTCCTCAGCCCATCCCTGAGTCTGGCAGGGGACTGGGCTGTCCACCCAGGCTGAACAACCAAATTTCGTTTTTTTTTTTTTTTTTTAATTTCAAGTATTGCATTTCCTTTTGTTTCTTTTGACCTTGCGTACAGCTAGCTGGGCTTGGACTCGCGGGACAGTGCCTGCACAGAGACAAAGACTGGTTGGTGAGGAACACCATCATGGTTTTTCATACTGGAGTGTAGATGAAAATCTGTGGTGGTCAAGGCCTCAGGTTCAAAGACCGGGACGGAGGGATGCCTCAGAGGATGGGAGTTCTAATCCCAGCACCCACACAGGCAGCTCACAACCACCTGTCACTGGGGGTGGGGGAGAGAGAAAGGATTTGACACTTCTTTAGGTCTTTGAGGACATTTGCAAACCCAGTTCAAATAAATAAAAGATAAACCTTTTAAAAAGACAGGAAGTTGCTGGGCGGGTGATGGAGCAAGTCTTTAATCTCAGCCCTTGGGAGGCAGGGGCAGGTGGATCTCTGTGAGTTTGAGGCTAGCCTGGTCTACGGAGCGAGTCCAGGACAGTCAAGGCTACACAGAGAAACCCTGTCTCTCAAAAATCCAAAAGGAAAAGAAAAAGAAAAATTAAAAAAAAAAAAAACCAAAAAGAGACAGAGAGGAAAGGAGGGAGGAAGGGAAGAAGGAAGGAAGGTATGGAGGCAGAGGGAGAAAGAGAGAGGGGGTAAGGGAAGCTAGCTCTTCGGCTCAAGCAGCCAATCTGCTACCACCTATCCACACTGCTCCACCCCTAGGTAGATTCTTCCCAAGATCCCCTTCCGTGGAAAAAGGGGAAGGCTGCTGAAGAGATCCTTGAAGACAGGTTCCGCCCAATGTGGACTGTGGGGAGGCAGCATCCTCCCATCCTCCCGGAGGAGCAGCTGGGTCTCTAGGGTGGGGATGGTAAACTCTGCCCTTTCAGAAAGGCCAGCTCTTTTCCTGGCTTTAGCCCAGGGGCTCCCCCAGGGGCTCCCCCCCCCCCGCCGTTTTCAAAGTCTCTTTCTTTCTTAGAAAGATTTGTTTATTTATCATTTATACAGCATTCTGTCTGAATGTGTGCCTGTGCACCAGATCTCACTACAGATGGCTATGAGCCACCATGTGGTTGCTGGGAATTGAACTCAGGACCTTTAGGAAGAACAGCCATGTTCTTAACCTCTGAGCCATCTCTCTAGCGCGCGCTCTCTCTCTCTCTCCCTTCCTTCCTTCCTAAACAGTGATGGTGCACACCTTATCTTTAATCCCAGCAGGCTAATTTCAGTGAGTTCAAGGCCAGCCTGTCTACAGAGAGAGAGAGAGAGAGAGAGAGAGAGAGAGAGAGAGAGTTCCAGGATAGCCAGGGACACACAGAGAAACTCTGTCTTGGAAAAAAAAAAAACAAAACAAAACATAAACACATAAAAAAATTTTTTTAACATTCAAGGAGGCCAAAGCAGGGGGATCACTGTGAGTTCAAGGCCAGCCTGTTCTACAAAGAGAGTTCAGGGCAGCCAAGGCTATACAGAGAAACCCTGTCTCAAACAACAACAACAACAACAAAAAGACTTATTAAAAAACGTAGATGTATTTATTTATGTGGGTTTCTTCTTCAGCCATATGGGTTTGGGAGATCCAACTGAACTTGCTAGGTTTTTGCAACAATCCCTTTACTCTCTGAGCTAGTTCAAGAATGAAGTTTATGCTAATTCAACCAACCGAATTTATATTAATTCAGACAGTTATTTGGCTACATTGCAGCATTTTTTTTTTCCATTTGGAATAACTAAGTCCAATAACAGGACCAAAAAGTTGAATGTCACTCTGGTTATAAATTAGCATGCTCACCGTGGGGGCTTTTTAAAAATAATACTGGGTGCTGGGAAGATGGAAGCATGAGGACCTGGTCAGAGATCCCACGTAAAAAGCCAGGTGTGCCTGTGGGAGTTTGCATTCACAGCACTGGGGAAGCAGAACCCCTGAGGCTTGCCAGCCAGTCTAAATAAACCTGGCACCTCTTTTGTCTAGGTAGACCCTGCTCAGAACCAGGGCTCTGCATGGCCAGAATTGTCTCTTTTCCTCTAAACATCTTCTATCTTTTTTCCTGCATTTTTTTTCTTCCAAAGATCCCAAAGTTAAAGGAAATATCAAACTGAACCCTAAAGCCCCCTGCTTCACCCCCGACCCTAGCAAAAATGGGACAGCCAGCCTCTCCCCACCTGGGGGGTGGGGTGGGCAGGACCCCCAGAGTGATTGGAAAAGACTTTCTTTGGAGACAAAGCCTGGCTATTCGGAAAAACTTTCCTGGAGTCACAGAGTACCCTTCAATCTTCACTTTCCTACTGCACCCCAACTTGGTGCTCTCGCCCCGTTCTTGCTGTCCCACACCCACACACCCTATTCTTTTCCCTTGGCTGAGAACTGGAGTCCTGGAGGAATTTCAAAGGACCTCCTGTCGGTTGAGTAGAAGGATGATCCTTAGGACCTTAGCTGCGTCTCCTCCTTCCGGGGTTTTCTCAGGAGGCTCCTGCGGAGGAGATAGTGACTTATAAAGGCTTCAGCTTCGAACTTGCCCAAGAGCTGAAGGTGGATTCCAGAAGTGAGGTGTGGTTTCTGCCCCCCACAAACTTTTGCCATCATAGCCCACCAGGAGACTTTTCCGTTCTCTAATTTTAAAGAGTCAGAGATGGCGACAGTTGTACAGAGAAATCAGACTCTCTCTCTCTTAGTTTCCCAAAAAGCCATAATGGCACAAGAAAAAAAAAATCCAAATTAGTGAGCTCTTTGTTCTCCCTCCACTCTATTTTTGTCCTCCAACCTCCCGGGAAAATTTGTCAGGAAATTTCCAGCACCTGCAAAGACAGTTTTCAAGTCTATCTCAAACACAGTCTTTGTAGACCAAACCCAAATCACACACATTTCAGCAATACATCATAAAAACAAAACTTACTGACAACTTAGTTTTTTTTTTTTTTTAAGAATTGGGAAAATGGGATAGTTCTCCTAAAAAAGAACAAGCAGGGCTAGCGAAATGGTTCAATGGGTGAAGATGCTTTTGTCAATCTTAAAGACCTGAGTACAACCCCAGTCCCACACGGGACTATGGTGGAAGGGAGGACCGAATTCAGAGAGCTGTCCTCTGACCGCCACACCGCTTGACATGCCCACACGCAAAAGCAAATAAATGTAGTTAAAAAAATTAAATAAAACAGAATGCTGGGTCCCCCCTCCTCCCATGTATCCACACCAGCTGGACCTCTATCTAACTTGTGGCAATTCTTCCTCAGCCTCCTGACTGCTAGGATTAGCATGTGCCACCAGGGCAAGTGACAAATCGCTTTCAAGCCTACGACAATAATGTATGTTCAACCTCAATGAAAAAAAATATTTGTTTAAGTGCCTTGATTTTATTTATTTCTAAGACTATTATAGAATGTGTAACACGCTGGAAAGGGAAAAAGGAAGCCAGAGACAACCTAATTACCTCCGATAGTCAAATAACTAATTGGGGCATAGCCATAGAGTAAAACTGAGCCACGCAAAGGGAAAGAGCATTAAGTTTCATTCTTGGGGTTTTTTGAAACCAAAGCAAAGCTTAACGCTTGGTATTCAGGTAAGCAGCTGTGTGTGCTAAGTGTATGCTCTGAGAACAGTAGCTCCTTTTACACACACACACACACACACACACACACACACACACACACCTCACTGTGTAGCTGTGTAGCCCAGGCTGGCCTCAAGGTTGTGGCAACCTTCCCAGGCTTGGCCATTCCTTTTAGATGGGGAAGCCAACACAAGAGCCTGAATGAATGCTACTTTCCTTATTAATCTATGTACGGCTTTAACTTTGGGATTCTTTAGCCATCCGTCATTTATTTCAAAAAACAGATTAAAATGGGCAAATTGTTGTGCTAGTGGTGTTTTTTTTTTTTCTGCTATCTGTATAGGTGGCAAACGTGAACAAGTTCGAAAATATAACAATGTTTAATTAGCTGCCTTTGTTAAGAGCTCACCCACACAACCTTTAGGACTGAATATAGGCTTTCTTCAGACAATGAGAATAAACAAAAAACAAATCAGGCTATTGACTTGCTCATTCGCTATTTATTTTTCTGAAACAAGTTTGCAGAGATTAATTCCATGAGAACAATGCCTAAACTGAGAGACTGGGTAAACAGATTTATTCGGGGTTTAAAAAAAAAACAAAACAACAAAAACCAAAAAGCAATTCTTGTTTATCCCCAGACCAGGTCTGTACAAGCTGAAATCACAGACAAAAGGGTGGAAAGGACAAATCATTTGTACCGTTTCGACCAAAAATTTCCTCCAGGTTCTGATAGTCGAAACCCGTTTCTTCCTACTGGTAGGATGTCTTGGCCGCGCATCTCTTCTGAGCTGTTCGCCCAGGGGCCCCGGGGCCCACTGGTGGACACACTTGGGTGTGGGAGGGTCTGAAATCTCTCGGGAAGCAGGGGCTGCGCAGGGATTGGCGCCGGGGAGTGCCCTGGAACGGAGCCGCCGCGGTGGCATCTGGCGCTCACCAAATCCCTAAAGGGGAGAGACGCTCGGAGCCAGCGAAGCTTCGCCCCCCTTGTGCCTCTCCCTCCCCACGCTCGTGAGAAAGCTGGTGTGTGTGTGTGTGTGTGTGTGTGTGTGTGTGTGTGTGTGTGTGTGTGTATGTGTTGGGGGGAGATGAGGCAGGAGGCCAGAAGCCCCTGGCTCGCTCTCCCACCCGCCCCATGCTGCGGTCCGCGTGGCACCAAGCTCGAGACTGGCTCCCGGGCGTTACTCAAAAGCAAAGCGGCCTTTTGTCCTGGGCACCCGAGGACTTAGTGAGGAGCCAGCTGGGCGGCCTGGGAGTCTCCGGCCCTTTGCTGAGCTGGAAAGTCAGCAAACCATCGTGGGGTGAGGGTGGGGAGGCTGGTGATGCCGGTGGGTCCAGCTCCCGTGTCCTCCACTGCAGGCAGATTCAACGGGTCGGAGACCTGACCCTCTTTACTAGAATCACCCCACCCCACCCCAACACACACACACACACACACACACACACACACACACACACACACACA
>NW_026595981.1:20337587-20374082 GCF_907164565.1 Psammomys obesus
ACACACACACACACACACACACACACACACACACACACACACACACACACACACTGGATGGTTGCCTCAGCGGTCTGTAAAGTCCCTTGTAGGCACAGAAAGGATGAAGAGATAGTGGAAAACGGAGATCTTGGAGACAATTTTGTGGTCACCAAGGGCCCCAGCAGCGCTGAGGGCTGAATCCCGTTGGGGGAGGGGCACTGGCCACGTTACATCGCGGGCAGGCAGTGGGCCAGAGGAGGGTTTGCTCCCCCACAGAAGGAGCCCTGGGAAGGGTAGACTGTTATTCGGATTTAGGAACTAGCCAGCCAGCCGCCTAGGGTCCAGGGTATCCATTCCTTCATGAAGCAGCGCTCTAAAGCAAAACTTTCAGCGATTTATCCTTCCCTTCTTTCTCTTTCGCACGAAGGGGAGCCCTCCATCTTCCCCACTCCCTCCCCGGAGGTTCTGCGCTCCATCCTTTGGTTCCCCTTAAAGAAACTAGGGAAGAGGAACAATCCTAGTCCGCCCAGTAGACCTCCTGGAATCCAGTTCTTCCTAGTCCCCTCTCCGTGCGCTGATCTGATGTGGTTAAGGGCGGAAGGGAAAAACCTCAGCTATTTGCCCCAAATGCTCCAGTTTTCTTTGTTGTGGCTGTGGCTTTGTAACACCATGCAAGAGAAGACCAAGGATAAGACTGACAGATGAAAACAAAAATTTAGATGGAATTTTAGGACTTTAAAATGGTGTAGCAAGCATGAGGTCCTGAGTCCTTCCCAAGGGATAGGTTGGGCAAAAAACAACCCAAATCAACCAAACAAAAAGCTCTCTGGCCCTGCTTCTGAGCTTAACCTGGCGGAAAGAGAAAATATCAGAGTTGATAAAACTCTAAGTTGTGTTGTTTATAACCAACAAACAAAAATACTGTTTGTCAATATCTAATATTCTCCCTCAGAGGTACTTGCAAGCTGACCTCTGGGTTGAGAGAGTTGTATCTATCCAAGAAAAGGAACAGGGTCCCTGATCAGCTCCCAGAACCAACTGCTCAGAGAGTGAAAATTCCAGCCGGTCAACTATTGTTTCATGGAAAGAAGGCCAAACAATAGCTCTGGCTGGCTTCTTCTGAACTTGGCAGAGATGGCTGGTTATTTTGGCACCTAAGGCTGCCAAGCTATTGGATGCTGAGCCCAGCGATTTATATCGTCGTCCGCAGGCTGACTTCTAAAGCATTCCAGCCCCCCACCCCCCATGGCAGTCCTGTCCCACCGCCTTGCGGTGGATTTCTTTTACTTGGGCTGCTCTGAAATTTCCTGATCTTTCAAAACTCCGATTTCCATCACTCTTCCCCCCTATATTCTCATCTGTCCTGTCTCAGGCTGCATCCGTTTTTGTAGAGGGCGGTCTCTGAATTCAGCGCCCGGATACTGAGGCTGGTTTTAACCACTCTTGAGTTAACTAGCTCTGTCAAGGGCTGCCTCAGATCATCTGCACAAGATGACGTGGCTGCTACTGCAGTCTATTGTCCCATCCTGTATGTTATCCTGTCCTCTCTGTCCTTTTAGAGTTTGTGCTGTAGGCATATCTTATGGAACAGTCAAATGTGGAAGGACACTTCCCACCCCTCTTGCATTTATCAGATTCTTGCACATTTTGAAATTTCAAATGTATTTCCCACTGAAGCTGAAAACTCAAGTAGGCTAGAAACTGGAAGAGGATTTTACTTTGTTTTTGTTTCTTTTCTAAGTTTTCATCTTCCTCACACTGAGTCAGGGAATGGGAGGGGGGTTTCCTGGCCATGTATAATGGGGGTGGGGTGGTGTAAGGGGCGGTTCTAGCACAAAACTTCAGCTAAGCATAGGCTTCACTCACCATTTATTTGGAAGATCTCAACGGAACTTCAGGTGTGAGCCAGGGCAGAATTCTGGAATCCCGAGAGAAGCCAGGGATGACTGGAATACAGTCTCTGTTTTACTTAATAATAAAATAAAATAAAATCCAGCTTTGAGGTCAAGCGAGGATATTAAAAGAAAGGAGAAAACCAGGAAGGGGAAAGCTCCTTTGCTGTGCAGAAACCCAGATGCAATGTAGAAATGCTCCCCTCTTCTCTAGCTGGGGTAAGGGCCTCGAAGTCTTTCTCCGATGCCCCCTCCTTTCACAATCCCTGGGGTTGCTTTGACTTAACCCAGAGGAACTGGCAAAGAGCTAGCACTGCCCAGAATCCCATACCTTCCCTCTGTATTTTCAGGTTCTTCTCCATCCAACAAACAGCTTCTACCCTGCAGTCATCGAGATGGCTCATCAGGTGGAGCTGCTGCCAACAACCCTGAAGACCTGAGTTTGATTCTCTGGTGGATCAAAGGGAAGACTCGGTCAAATAATCACACACACACACACACACACACACACACACGATAACAAGGCCACAACCACCACCACAATAAAAACGTAAAAAAAAAAAAACGAAAACCAAACTGTCCTCTCCCTGGTTCTGTGCTGAGGGCTCTACCAAGAATCCCATGCTCCTTCGGTCTGTTTTGTATATGTGGGGTCCAGAGTAAAAGGCTTTTGAGGTTGAGCAGAAAGCAGTATGACTCCTAGAGAGGCACTTGCAGAGCCTGCTGCGTAGCTCCGGAGATGTGAGGCTTGGAAGGATCTTGGGTCTTGGGCGGTAAGACCAAATTTCAGAGGTCTCAAGCAGGAGGCAGAGGAGCAGAAGAAAGTTCTGTTCTGCACTGAGATGGCTTCCTCTGTCTCTTCAGGCTTTCTCAAAGCAAGTGAGCAACACACACAAGACACAAAGGCAAATGCATGTACGTGTACACACACATAGCCCATGCGCACAACATCCACACACAGCTGGTTAGACTCTTCTAAAAAAGAAACTTACCATAGAAAACAAAGCTCCCATCTCTTAGAGTCTTGAGCTGGCTGGGGGACCTTTGTTTAAGCCTAAAACCAAGTTCCTGCTGTACTGCTGTACGTGGTGGCACACGCCTTTAATCTTAGCACTTGGGAGGCAGAGGCAGGTGGATGGATTTCTTCCAGGACTACAAAGTGAGACTCCAGAGAGAGGTGGGGGCGGGATCACATTAATATCTCATCAGGAAGCCTCCAGGAATACACTTTTTTTTTTTTTTTTTTTTTTACTTCTCTCTGGGAAGACAGCTAGCAGCATTTCAGAATGGATGATGTGAGCTTCTCATTTACAAGCATAAATTCCGTTTCACACATGAGTCACCTTGAATAACAGGATAATTAATTAAAACCGTGTCCTGCAGGGGGAGAATTTATTACATTCGCTGGCTTTTTATGACCTAGGTGTAGTTTAGAAATGAAAAATTCGAGGGCTCTCTGGTAGTGCGGTGCTTCCTCTGTGCTCTACAGTGGCTCTTGGTCTCACTTTCTGGAAAGCAAAGCCAGAGGGAGAGCGAGGCTCTGGCTTGGAAAGGTGGGACAGATTAGTCTGATTTCTGGCATCTGGTCTGGCCACCCTTCAGCTTCTGTAACCAGGCCAGTCGGCCGTTTTCTTGCATTTCCTCTTGGGAAGAAGACAGGATTTTAGAGTGGGTGATACCTCAAAATTGGGCATCCCTTAAAGAAGGGAGAGGTGAGGGCCAGAGCAGAAAATGTCAGCCAGCTGAGGAAGATGGAGCTGTAGCTCCTTCCGGGAAAACAAAAACAGTAGGCATCTTGGCACATTTCTTCCTGCTAGGAGGTCACAGATTCTCAGGCTGGTTACTACCAAGCCCAGCTCTCTTCCTAGCTTGAGAGTGGTGGGGGCAGAGGTGGTGGGCAGTGCCATAGCTTTTCCATGGCATGGGATCAGCACGAGGTTGTACATCAGCTCCACAGACATGGACTCAGAGCAAGGCTGTGTCAGCTGCCTCCTCCTTCTCGGATGCCACCAGCTGAGAGAGAAACAGTCCTCTCCTCACCCAGGCAACACACTCTGCAAGAGCCTTTACTTCCCTTATCATTTACTTTGTTTTGTTTTGAGACAGGGTCTGGTGCAGCTGGGATGGCCTCTTGAACTCCTGGTCCTCCTGCCTCCACTCTCTGAGTCAGGTGGCATGCCCAGTGTCTATGGTACTGAACCCCGGGCTCCCTGCATGGTAGGCAAGCGCTCCACCGACTGAGCTGCCAGTGCCAGCCCGACTTCCTTTATTGTGTGTCTCGGAAGGGCCCTGCTGGGAGGATTGCTTCTATTTCACAGATGACAAGGCTGAGGTTCAGAGAGAACATGGCCAGTCCACGGACACGCAGCACACAGCCCGAATCAGAGCTGGAACAGAAATTACTCAGTCTCCAACGCCACCGGAAGCTTATAGTAGGTAGGCAGGCCTGGCTGCCTGGGAGCTGGGGAAGAGCATGGGGCATGCACCAAAGGAGTAAGAAAAGTGGCACAGACCTGGCCCAGCTCTTCTTTCTTTGGGGGACAGTGAAGACAGGTGCACACTCTCCCAGAAAGGTGGGGTAGGACAGTGAGTACAGAACTTTTGGGACTCAGTGTTAAAAGTAAAACCCTTACTCGCCTTGTATGTAAGAATCCCCGGATTCACCACCCAGGACTGCAGAAGTAAATGAGTGAGTAGATACACTCGTGAATATAAAACAAGTTGTGGGGCTGGAGAGATGGCTCAGCAGTTAAGTGCACTGGTTGGCTGCTCTTCCAGAGGCCCAGGGTTCAGTTCCCAGCACCCACATGGTAGCTCACAACCACCCGTAAATCCAGTTCCAGTGAATCTGATACCTTCTTCTGACCTCTGCACACAGCAGGCACATACATGGAAGTGAACATACATACATGTAAACATGTTAAATAAATAAATATTTAAATTTCCTTTTGTCTGTGTAGCCCTGGCTGTCCTGGACTCACTTTGTAGACCAGGCTGGCCTTGAACTCACAGAGATCCTCCTGTCTCTGACTCCTCCAGTGCTGGGATTACAGGCATGGGCCACCATGCCCAGCAAATACATAAATCTTAAAAAAATATTTAAAAAAAAAGTCATTCAGTCTGAGGTGATGGCCATTCAGTACTCAGGAGGCAGAGGCAGGTGGATCTCTAGGCTTGAGACCAGTCTGCTCTACAGATCAAGTTCCAGGACAGCCAGGGCTACACAGAGAAACCCTGTCTTGAAAAAAACCAAAACAAACAAAAAAATCATTCAGTCCAACATGAAGCAGAAATCTTTTTCTTTCCTTCCTTCTTTCTTTCCTTCCTTCCTTCTTTCTTTCTTTTTTTCTTTCTCTTTCTTTCTTTTGAAACAAGATCTCACTCTGTACCTCTGGCTGGCCTGGAACTCACTGTGTAGAACAGGCTTACTTATCTCAAACTCCCAAAGATCCAGAGATCTGCCTGCCTCTGCTGGGATTAAAGGCGTGGGTACTGCCAGCTCTGGAGACCCACGTTTTTAAATAAATAGATAAATAAATAAATGACGAGGAAAAAAGGAGAGCATAGCTCCATGATGGAACACATGGAGTCTGAATCCCAGCACCAAGGGTGGAAAAGCACATTGTTATAGGTTCTGAGAAAGTTGACAATATATCGACTGAATGCAAGGAGCGGACTTTCAGGCGATTACTTATCTATGCTAACGCACACATCATTAACTATTCTTCTATTTTTTTGTTGTTGTTGTTGTTTTGGGCAACAAACACACAGAGGCTGTACTTAAAACAAAGCAAAACAAAAGAAAAGAAGTTCTTATCAGCCAAAGATTCAAGCTGAAGTAAGTCTTTCCGGGGTGCAGTAATGACTAAATGCCTTTAAAAGATTGCAATACTCCAGCTCTGAGTTGGTCGTTGCTGAAGCTGGGTGGTGGAGATGGGGATTTATTTCACCATGTTTTCTGTCTGTGTGAAACACAGTGCCATCAGGAAGCACTGTGTGACGACGCTGTGGCCCATATCCCACAAAAGGACACAGGCATGCTAGCTTCCTTCCGGGATCCTAAGATGGTGGGCCTCTGACAATCAAGGGCGCAGACACTCAACGCTCACCTAACACCCTTTTTCTCAGAGAGAGGACTGAAGTGAATGGGACTGGATTGGAGCGGTAGACTGGCTAGATCTGGCTGGTCCCTGCCGAGCTGCAGGTGTGAGCAGAGGCTCAGTAGAGTAGTTTCCCGTCTCCCTCCCGGAACTGTAGGAAATGCGTTCCCAGCAGTTTGCTTGCTGTTTGTGGAGAAGGCTTCTGGAGTGAACTGGTGGTTGGGTGTGGGGCCTGAAAAGGGGTGAGAATACCAAAGCGAGGTTTAGTCTTTGCCTTTGTGGTTTCAGAAGTCATGGGGAGCAATGAATAACAGTTATTGTATGTTAATTTACTGCATGTTAAAGTTTTTTTTAATCTTGGAATCAAAGCACATGTTTTTTTTCTTTCTTTCCATTTCTTTTATTATAACATCCCTTTATTTTTTTCCTTCCTTTACTCTAGTAATTTCCCCAGAAATCTTGGGCTGATTTTTAACATCAGTTTCAGATATTGAGATTTATTTCTGTTCTAAACATTATTTAAAAAAAAACAAAAACAAAAACAAAAAACTTCCCGTTTGAACAGGAAAGGAGCAATCATGTTGTGCTCCTGGCTACTGCGAAGGATGGGGTAGGAGGTCTCTTAAACCCAGTAGTCCAAGGTCAATTGAATAAAAGTAGACGTGTCTCATCTCCCTCCCTCAAAAAAAGAATGGAGAAAGAGGAAAGAAAGGAAAGAAAATAAATAGAAAAAAAAAAAGAAAATGTTTAGACCTTCTTATTCATTAGCCTCTATGAACTGGATAAATTAAGCTCCTAAGCCTCTTTTTTTTTTTTTTTTTTTTTTTTTGGACTGAGTTTAAGGCAAACCCATAAACGTCCATATTTTTCAAATTTCTTTTTAATTTTTATACTATATATTTTAGTCATATTCTTTTCAGTCCACCAATTCTTCCCAGATTTTTTTTCTCCCTACACATCTAATTTCATATTCTTTCATCTCTCAAGGAAAAAAAAAAATACCCAACAAATAAACCGAAACCAACCAAACAACAAAAAACACCCTCCCCAAACAATTAAAAAACAAAACCCAAACCAAAAACATGGAGTCCCTCTGTGTTGGCCAACTACTCCTGATGTGGGGTGTGACCACAGACTCAGTGTCACTCCAGTGAGGAAAACTGGGTTTTCCCTCTCCCAGCTGGTATCAACTGGAAATAGCTTCTTGGTTATGGATGGGGCTTGGTATCCCCACTTCCTTCTCTTTCTGTTGTGATTTTTTTTTGTCTGGTTTAAACTTGCCAAGGTCTTTTTCATGCTTCCTTCCCTCCCTGCCTCCACCATCACTATGAGTTGCTCTGTGTGTGTGTGTGTGTGTGTGTGTGTGTGTGTTTGTGAGAGAAAGAGAGAGAGAGAGAGACAGCCAGGTGTCTGAGAAGGCCAGAGACTTTGAATGCATCTGGAGCTCAATAATGTAAGAGAGCGAGAGCTCGTAGTCTCTGTGTATCTCCCCAGCACCTCTAAATGTCCACGGTCTTTGCTCTTTTTTGGGGGGTGGGTTGTTGTTGTTTGCTTGTTTTTTTTTTTTTTAAATCTACGACATGGATGGCAACACACTCCCATTCATAGTACAGTACAGATTAAATGGAACACACTTAACCTGGGTAGCTAGGTGTGCTCAGCTTTATAATCCCAGCAGGTAGAGGATTTCCTGCTGAGAGTTCTAGGCCCTACTGGCTTTTCTTTCTTTCTTTCTTTCTTTCTTTCTTTCTTTCTTTCTTTCTTTCTTTCTTTCTTTCCTTCTTTCCTTCCTTCCTTCCTTCCTTCCTTCCTTCCTTCCTTCCTTCCTTCCTTCCTCCTTTCCTTTCTTTCTTGTGAGTTCCCTTCAGTTACAAAGCAAGACTGGATTTCCAAGATGGGGGAGGAAGGGAGAGATATCCACATGGGTAGGGGTCTTTGTGTGCGAAATGCTGAGTAGCCTCCAGGACACAGGGTCTTAACCGGGTCAGGCTGAGCATCAGACCGAAGCCCTTGGAGTTGCTGTGAAGGGGAGTGTCTGGAAGGGAGGAGCTGAAAGGAGGTGCTCATGTTCCTAGAGACCTCTGCTTTGCCATCTAAGAGAAGGTTGGGTAAGCCCACATGTGACTAGCCTTCAATCTGATTGCTGGAAAAAAAAAAAATCAGCTCGCCTCCTACATCAGACTGTTTCTCTGGGGCAAGTGTGTAAGCAGTGGTTGAGAATTTTCCCTGCGTTTCCAAGGGCCTGGGCTGGGGTCCATCCCTGACCCCAGGTGGAGGGAAGGGGGATGGCTGACACTGAGGAAAAAATGGAGAAGCACCCTTAGACACACCTTTGATGAAGAGGTTGTGGTTTCTGCTTGCTCCCCCTTTAAAGCTATAATTCCCCCCATCTGCTCAGGGGAAAGGGATCTCTACACTAGGGCCTCAGGGTGGGAGCAAGTTGGCAGTCAAATAGTACATTTTCTTTTCAAGTCTTGAGCTGCATCCACAAGGAAGGTGACTCCCCATTCTAGAAAGCCTATCCCTGGTGTGGAGGGGTGAGGGACCAAGATGGGGGACATCTGCAGGTGTCTCCTTCTTTGAGCCACAAGGATTGAGCTGGGTTATGGAGGCCCATTTCAAGAATAAGAAACTGGGAGACATGGCCATTCTAATTGTGCCTGACCTTCCAGAGCACACTGGGTCTAGGAGGAGGTGGCACTGGGACCAACCTTTGCCTCCCTCAGACCTGAAGGACATAGGGCTGGGACTGAAAAAAAAAAATGTCCTTGTCCCATAGCACCTGAGTGTTCTGAACCCATGGCCAGAACAACACTGGAAGGTCCTGACGCCTCCTGAATTCTTCATCGCTTCTTCTGCCCCAATCAGGACAGCTTGGAGCTGCCTGGAACCACAGAAATAGCTACTGGTTTCCTTGCCCAAGGCATTTGCTACCCAGACACAGGAGCATTTGGCTGCACAGAACTGGACAGTCGTTAAAGGTTCTTCTCCCCACTGACTGTCTAGTTTGTGTAGCCAAGGGATTTGGAATTTCCTCTTGTTCAAGAGAAGGAAGAGAGGGGTGCTGGACATATTCATCGTTTGGAGATAGTCCTAATTAGTAATTTCCCAGACAAAACTTCCTATACTTCCAAATGCTTAGCTCCCGAGTGAGTCCCTGATGTCATTTTGCTGCAGTAGCACCTATGGTCAGAATCTCTAGCCAGCCAAGTCGTTTAAGCTCCACCCCAGTCATTTAAGAGGAAAAAAACAAAAAACAAGAACAAGAACAGAAAAACAGCCAGGGTCCCGAGGAATGATTTTTGGTATTAGTGGTGGGGGATTGCGTGTGACTTTCCAGTAGAAAGTGACAAATGCTTCCCCAGTTTTCACAGAACTCTCGGAGAAACTCTGTAGGATTCAGAGGTGGGAGGGTGTTCCGGGTTAAGCTCAGAAGATCCGGAGCCAAGAAAGGCTAAGGACTCTGTTCCAATCTCAGAATCCGCTTGGAGGAAAGATTCCGTGGGTATGACCCAAATACCAGGTTTAGGCTAGTAGAGTTCATGAGGGCGGGCTCCAGCCGGTCAGCCAGGTGTTAGCATCTGAAAGGAATGGCTGGGCCAGAACCTTGGAGACCCGGCTGGAATGGACTTTCCCCCAGGTCAGGGTTCACAGGGCAGTAACCAGGAACTGCCTGACATTCATATCAAGCTGGGGCTGAGGTTCAGAACTGCTGACTGGGGTGGGGTGGCTACCTTTGATTCTTGGAATCAAAGAGGTTCTATTTAAAGTCTTTAGAGTACCCAGGACTTAGTCCTTTTTTTCATTTTCAAGAGCAGGAACCCATGAGTGCTGAAAAAAGGATAGAAATGACTCAGTAGGGATGGATCATGGCCCTTTCCCATAATCCCATGTGTGTGTGTGTGTGTGTGAGAGAGAGAGAGAGAGAGAGAGAGAGAGAGAGAGAGGGAGAGAGAGATACATGCTTGCTTTTCCTCCTTCTCTTCTAGCCTTGTTTCTTGGAACACATAATTTAGTGACAGGAAAGGAAACAAGACTTTGCAATTTGGAATGGGGACAGAGATGAGGGAGATGGACCACTCTCAGCAAGGGAGGTGTAGGAATTAGAACAAGAAATAAATAAATAGATAGATAAATAAATAATCTTTCAAAGTATCCCTCCCAGCCCTCAGGGTCCCAAGCCTCAAATCTGCATTTCTATTTTAGGCTTCGTGTGTGAACTGGGGACTTGGTGTGGACACCTCTTTGGGTTTAAGAGAAGTTCTATCCTAGAGGCCTTGAGAATGGAAATTATCATTATCACCAATGTCACTGCCACCAACGTCCACAGTCTCTGAAGGAAAAAGCAGGGTGGAAAGATTGGGGGAGTGTGAACTTGTAGGCACTTCCTTGTTAAAAGAGGTCTCATTCCAGAGACCCCAGGTGTTGGAAGAGAAGCCCAGTCTCCCAGTCTCCTGGAGGTTTGGAGGTTGCTACAAACCCCAAAGACAATGAATGACTGGGGAGGAGGGGCACTTAAAGATCCTGCCCTGCCCCTCCAGGTTCAGGGGTCTCTGGGTTGAGGGTGTCTCTGGAGAGCTTCTCAGGGAACTAGAGGGACAGTTGGGCAGGTGAATTTCAGTGTCAGTTTGGTGTCATTTCATGGTAGCGTCTGGTAGCATGTACATCCTGGTGCGCCATCCTGAGTGACTTGCTCCATCAAGGTATCCAGGCAGAACTGGCTTCCTTGGGTCCCAGTAATGGCAGCTAACCATAGATCCAAATCAGAAGCAGTGGTATCTTCTACATGTTCTTCTAGACCTCTTCCCTGCTGGAGGTTCAGAGGGAAGCAGAAGCAGCCATTCCCTTTCAAGTAGAGCACACAGAAAAAACTGAGCCTGGAGCCTGGAGCCTGGGGGATGGGTGTGAGGCTTGCCCTACGTGCTAGCATGCTCTGACCCTTGCAAGGCCAGCGGTTGGAAGAGGGAGCTGGGGAGTGTGATTGTCCAACGTTCCAAGACCAGAGACCCAGAGGCGTTTGGTCCCTGCTCAAAGCCATTCTCTTTCCTCTGTCTGTTTTTGACCCCACTCACCGTTTCACTGGCTTGGTTCTAAAAGCTTTTAGAGAGAGAGAGAGCACACACCCCCCTCCACCCCCCACCTCTCGGGCATGCAGCAGCAGCAGCAGAAGCATGCAGACAGCATCTAGCCTATCCGCTCAGCAACAACTCCTTCTTTCCCTCTAAGCTTTGCTGCTCAGCTGCAGAGCTGCTCAGGTTGGGGAGTCAGGGTGGCTGTTACAGCGGCCTCCTGACTAACCCTGTCATGCCTCCATCCTGTGGGCAGTTGTAGCTTTGGATCCCAAAGTCAGTTTATCTAACCTTTCCTCTAAGACTTGCGGAATAAACTTGGAAGGGCTTTATTTTAAGGCAGCCATGAGAGATGTCCCAGCCCCACACAGGCCCCCCCAGGTCTTCTCTGTCCTGTCACAGGCTCCAGCCACTGCAGGGTGGCAGGCCTTCCCAGACTTCAGAAAAGAATAATGAGAAATTGTGCAAGAGGGCAGAAAAGGAAAAATGTGTGTGTTGGGGGGGGGGGGGGAAAAAGAAAAAAAAAAGAGAGACTAAAATTAAAAAAAAAAAAGGACAAAGACATAACCCTGCAGGCGTCAAACAAGAAGGGGAAAAAAGGAAAAAAAAATAGATTAAAAGACATGGGCACGAGAATGCAAGGAGTAAGGTGAAAAAAAGAGAAAGAAACGGAGAAAAGAATGTGAAATGGAGGTAACTAAAGTGGAAGTAAAGACAGAAAAAAAAAGAAACTCAAACATAAAAGGGAAAGAAAGCTCACAAAAGAATAAAGTCAGGGGAAAAAAAAAACATAGTCTGAAGAAAAGAATGGGCGAAAAGGGGGGGGGCGGGGAGCAAAACAGGAGCAGGGCCGGTCATTGTCATGATGGGGAGAAGCGGGGGACCCCAGGAAGTTCAGCCATGCCCTTACAGTCCTGTGGGTCGGGCGAACCAGGTCCTTTCCCGAGGAGGAAGTGTCCCAGGCCTCTCTGCAAATAAATCACTCCTCGCCACCAGCGACCTGAGGGCCGCCATCGTTGCCACGACAGACACAGACACCGCTCCAGTTGGGATGAAGGCCGCGGGGCTCTCCCTGAAGGGTAACACAAAGTGAAGAGTAACAAATGCCCCTAGGTGGAGCGGGTGGGCCCATCTCGCCCCCTCCCTCCCGAGCCCGAGTTGGGGCGGGAGCTGACACCGAGGTGCCAAGTCCCCGTGGCCGGAACCCCTGGGGGCGGGTCGGCCTCGCTCAAAGGCCAGGCCGTAAAGGTCACAGGCGGTCTGCGGGGCTGCGCTGAATGGGATCCTGGAGGTAAACAGACTCTTAACTTTCAACTTGGCCTTGACCTTCCTGGAGGTGTCTGGCGGGTATGTAAAGGAGCATGCTGAGGCTTTCAGGGCTTTTGGCTGTGTCGCTAAAGGGGGCTCCTGAGGCTCCAGACTCCTCCCGGTGGGTTTAACAGGAGGTTCCCAGCGGGACACAAAGACTTCTGTGAAGCTGGAGAAAGGACTAGGGGCGCTGGTGGAGAGACCGGAGCGCCGGGGGCTTTGGGAAGGGTTTGGGATCTGGACTTCCGCAGAGTCCCAGGGACTCAGTTTCTGGGTGGGAACCCGGGTTCGTGCGGTAGGAAGAAATGACCCGTATGTTCTAGGCCAGCTCTTCTTTTTAAGTAAAAGCCGATGGTTTCATTAGACACACACACAGGAACCTAAGATTGAAGTCCGTTTATTCCGTTTGCAGAATGCTTCCCTATGCAAAAATCCCATTAAACCGTCCTAGCGTTCCTGTGAGGTAAGAATTACCAGCACCATTTTAGAGAGGAGACCAAAAATCCCGTTTTACAGTTGAGATCTGTGGCAAGCCACAGACCGAGGAGGCATGTATACGGATATGCAAAGGGAACAGGAGCCCAGCTCACGTGTTAATAAGATCCATACATAGACGTGTCTCTTGGGCTAGAATAGATACTAAGTGAATTACGGAGGGAACGAACCCAAACTCAGGGCACTATTTGTGTTGAAAAACGTCTGGTCTGGAGGGAGTTCCTGGTCCAGGTGGCGAGTGCCACTGGGGGGCAAAGTTGAAACTCAGTCAGGCCCGAATTCTACAAGGAGCCCTATACATCCAGTTCCATGCTTATTTCTGTGCATGCTTACACAAGCATTTTGTCTCCAAAAAGCTCAGTTGCAGGCAATGGCGCTGTGATTTTTTTTTTGTTTCCCCTCAGGGTGTGTTACAGATGGAACCCAGGACCTCACACAGGCTAGGCGACCACTGCTGTCTCATTACTTTTCTTCAAGAACTGGTGGGGGTAGGAGCAGAAACCCCAAGCATACGGGTTTTTTTTACAAACTGAGTACACCCACACACCCAGTTTCCATCCATGTTGAGATAGCATTTCTAGTTGTCACCCACCCCCTCACCCCCTTGGCTCATTTCTAGTCTGACCTCAGTCCCTACACAAAGTTCTTGAACTATGTAGACATGAACTCATACAAATTTGGTCTTTTCTAGCTGGCTTCTTTCACCAACAGATAAGTGTAAATCATCCATGTTGAATTTAGCAGTAGTTTGCTTTTTTTTGTTTGTTTGTTTGTTTTGTTTTGTTTTTTAAATCCGGGTGTTTAATTCCAGCTTGATTTCTTTGCCTCTCCCATTATTGATGGAATTTGACATGTTTGCAGCTTGGAGCTCCTAAGGATGGTGATGAAACAGATTTAGTTCGTGGCATCACTATTACCCTATTTCCTTTTAAAAACACAGAAGCCAGTAGAATAATCCATTCTGAGTTCAATTCTGAGTGCTGAAAAAAAAAAGAGAGAGAGAGAGAGAGATTTTGTTTTTGTAACCACAACAGCACTTGGAAGGTAGATGCAGAAAGATCAGAATTTCTTTTGTTTTTGTTTGTTTTGTTTTTCAGGACAGGGTTTCCCTGTGTAGCCTCGGCTGTCCTGGACTCAATTTGTAGACCAGGCTGGCCTCAAACTCACAGCAATCTGCTGCCTCTGCCTCTCTGAGTGCTGTGATTAAAGGCAAAGGCTATGCTAGGCTGAAAGATCAGAATTTCAATGATACCTTCAGCTACAAAGGGAGTTTGAGTCTCTGGTATAAAATGCTGTGAGTAGCTGGGTGGGTTCAAGTGGCACATGCCTATAATCTCAGCATTCAGGGAGGCAAAGTCCGGCAGATCGATCGTTATGAGTTCAAGGCCAACCTGGTCTACAAAGCGAGTCCAGGACGGCCAAGGCTACACAGAGAAACCAACCCTGTCTTAAAAGCAAAACCAAACAATAACAAATAAATAAATAAATAAATAAATGGTATGAAAATCTGCATGTCATGTCTTCAGCGGCCATGCAAATCTTCCGGATGGAGTTTCAGTGATCTGCTAGCTCAAGAACTAGACCTTAACCCCTGATAGACATAAAATTTTCCTTTGCGTCCAGAAATGGTAGCTCTTCAAGTGATTTTGATCACCCCCATCCCCGCTCCAAGACAGGGTTTTCTCTGTATAGACCTAGCTGTTCTGTAGACCAGGCTGGGTCTCAAAAGACCTGCCCCTGCCTCCCGAGTGAGTGCTGAAAGCCAAGGCCTGAACCACCATATCCTCTATGTGCTAGCATATAGGTGTCTCTGCTAGCCAAGGCTAAAAAACTGGAAATTTGCTTTGTGAAAAACTGAAAAGTTCTTAGTTTTTAGGGGGAAACTCTGGTCCTTTCGTCCCTTGATGGGGCTCTGGGCACCAGTGAAGAGAAACCTTCCTTTTCTTTCCCATTTTCAAATGCGACAAAAACCAGCTGAGATTTCTGTGCCTGCTGTCAGTTATTAGCAATGTTTGTTAAGAGCGATAAGCAGTATGTTACAAGCCTCAAGTCTGGCTTTCACGGGCCCTTTCCCACAAGGTGACTCAAGTTTAAGTTCAGGCTGGCTACAGGCTTTGGCTAAGCCCACTCTTGCAATCAAGCCCTCGGTGTAGAATAAAAAGTTCAATTTCCTGCAGGGGGAAAAAAAATCTGAGAGTTTATAAAAACCCGAGAAAACACCCAGGATTTCTGTTGGAAGTGAAAATCTTTAAAGGTAGATTTGTCAAGCGAGCTGTTTGAATCTGCAACACAATAGGCCCCAACAGAGGGGCCTAGGGCAATTCTAGTAGTAGAGGCCCTGGCTCTCATCCTCTTTAACTCCTAAGGAAATTTAAAGCCCGCAGGAGGCAGCTAGGGGCTCCTGAGCTTCTAGCCCCTCAGTTGTGTGGAAGGGGCCAGGGTTGGTTTCTTGGGCTTCCTGGCCTCTAGAGAGGACACCAAAGGGCAGAACGGCCCCACACAGACCAAGCACCTGCGTTCTTGAGACCCAGGACGCCCACGAACTGCAGATCCCGGAAAAAATGGGGATACAATCTTCCCGTTTGTGACTACCAATCTCTCTCTCTCACTCTCTCCCTTCCTCTCTCCTCCTCCCCTCTCTCTTTCCCTTCCTCCTCTTTCCCACCCCTAGTCTACTCCTTCGAGCAAAGCCCTGTGACTTTTAGCCTCTTTCTCCACCCTTAAACGGAAACCCAGACCCCTTCCCAGACATCCAGAGGCTCCATTTCCCCTTCAGGTCCGGACTTTGCGTGCTCTGGGCCATGGATTGCACGTTTTCTGCGCTCCTTCGTGTCCCCCGCCCCTAGGCTCCGCCTCACCCCGATTGGGGCCTCCAGAGCCTTCAGGGTTGTGGCTAGGCAGGGTCCCTAGGGAAGGGACCTTGGAGGCGCTTCCCTCGGCACAGCGTATTCGGGACAGGAGGGGTATCTACAGTGAACTAGGGTTGCTAGTACCCAGGACCCAAAGCAGAGAGCCTCCTGATGCCTGTAGCTCCCATTCCCTCTTAACTCAAACATTCCCCGGTTCTCCTTTGAGGCAGCCCGAAGTGGCCTCCCAGCCCTTCCCCCGACTCCCCCCATCCTCAGGAGATGGACACTTTATTGGGAGAGCTTTTTATTCTCTCGTTAAACCTGCCAAAGCACAGAAGACAGAGAGCCAGGGATAGAGAGAGGGAGAGGGGGAGAGAGAGCGAGAGAGCATGGAGAGACAAGAGACACACAGAGAAAGACAGACACAAATACAGAAAGGAACAGAAAGACAGATACAGGCAGAGAGGGAAAGAAGAGAGGAGGCGGAGCCGGGCTCCCTGTCCCTTCTCTCCCCCCCGGACCCCCCCCTACAATTTCTGCGGGGAGGATTTTATGAGCCTCTCTACCCTAGGCCGCAGCCAATCAGCGCTCCTGCCCGGGCTCCTGCGTCTCTTGCGTCAAGACGGCCCAGCCAGGCGAAATGCAGGCGCCTTGCGAGCTGGGAGCAATTTAAAACGCTTAGGATTCCCCGGGCCTGGGTGGGGAGAGAGAGCTGGCTGCCCCCTAGAACCCCCACCCTCGGCTCCCCATGAGCCGATCGTTGGCCCCATGGAGCCGGGCAATTATGCCACCTTGGACGGGGCGAAGGATATCGAGGGTTTGCTGGGAGCTGGAGGGGGACGGAATCTAGCCGCCCACTCCCCACTGGCTAGCCATCCCGCGGCGCCAACGCTGATGCCGACTGTCAACTACAACCCCCTGGATCTGCCAGGCTCTGCGGAGCCACCAAAGCAGTGCCACCCTTGTCCTGGGGTGCCCCAGGGGGCATCTCCAGCCCCCGTGCCTTATGGCTACTTTGGAGGCGGGTATTACTCTTGCCGAGTGTCTAGGAGCTCTCTAAAGTCCTGTGCCCAGACGGCCACCCTGGCTACCTACCCTTCGGAAACCCCCGCGCCTGGGGAGGAGTACCCTAGCCGGCCCACCGAGTTTGCCTTTTATCCGGGCTACCCGGGACCTTACCAGCCCATGGCCAGTTACCTGGATGTGTCTGTGGTGCAGACCCTGGGAGCCCCGGGGGAGCCGCGCCACGACTCCCTGCTTCCTGTGGACAGTTACCAGCCTTGGGCCCTGGCCGGTGGCTGGAACAGCCAGATGTGTTGCCAAGGTGAACAGAACCCACCCGGACCTTTCTGGAAAGCGGCGTTTGCAGGTAACTTCTACTCTGACTCCCCTTGGCTCTGGGCATGGGCTACGCTGGCACTAGCTTGGAAGGAGGAAGAGGAGAAGCAGGGAGACTTAGGACTGGTGAGGAGGAGCCTGGGGCTCCTTAGGTGCTTAGCAGGACTTTGAAGGAGGGTCCTGACAGCTGGAGGGCCTAGGTAGAAGCCTCAGGGGGTCAGGTTGGGGGACCCCAGCAGGGCGCTTGAGAGTAGCCAGCTTTCTAGACTTTCTAGACTAGGCTCTGGGACCAGCCTTTCAATATGTCGGGGAAACTTTGGATCTCTGCTGTAGATTGGGGCCAGAGTTGTCCCTTCCCAGGACAGTCCCAGCCTAATTCTACACAAAGGCCAAATGACCTAATCAGTAGTTTTGAGGGTGGCAGTGAGGGGTGGGATCAGAGCTATTGGGCTATTGGGCGTTTCCTAGAGAATGCAACCCCTTGCTTTTTATTTTTATTTTTTAATTTTTTTAGATGAGCCTTCAATTTCGAAAGGAGAATTTTTCTTTGACTGTATTAAAGTGTGTGTGTGTGTGTGTGTGTGTGTGTGTGTGTGTGTGTGTGCAACATAAACCTGTTTTCTCATGGACATAATTTGCCAGTTTGTAGGAGTGGCTGAGTCTGAACGCGCATGTGAGGGCAGATTGTGTGTTTTCGGACAAAAACCTGACAGGGTGGGTGTGTTTTCGGACTCCTGAGGTGAGGCCAGTGAAGGTGGGGGTGGCCGGCGGGAGCAGAGGCTGAGTGAGTGGCGAGCAGGGAATCAGGCACAATCTAGCGAGTCTCTGTGTGCTCTGAGGGCGCAGGGCCCTCGCATCGGGGGCTCAGGAAGTGCCTGCAGGATGACGTAGCCCTGAGGCTTGCAGGGCCCGGGTCTAGAGAGGGGACTGAGCTGCTGCGTTTTCCTCCCTCTCTTTCTCGCCACACAGAGCCCAGCACCCAGCACCCACCGGACGGCTGTGCCTTCCGCCGAGGCCGCAAAAAACGCATTCCCTATAGCAAGGGGCAGTTGAGGGAGCTGGAACGGGAATACGCAGCCAACAAGTTCATCACCAAGGACAAGAGGCGCAAGATCTCGGCAGCCACCAGCCTCTCTGAACGCCAGATTACCATCTGGTTTCAGAACCGCCGGGTCAAGGAGAAAAAGGTTCTTGCCAAGGTCAAGACCAGCGCTACCCCGTGAGCGCCAGAGGGGATGGGCAGGGGAAGAGGGCTTGTCCGGGAGAATTGGGAGCCTGTCAGGGCGGGGACTGGCAGAGGACTTGGCCGTGGGACCCCCAAGAGATGGGTGACGCCTTTATCAGGCTACTAAGTTCCGGGGGAATCCTGCATGTGCCAGGAACGTGAGGCCTGAAATCACAGTCCCCTCCACGGGGTTCCGGACAGTCTGCGTCAGTCGTAATCATTCATCCTAACAGTGGCGATAACCTCATAACCAGTACTAGCCGCAATGATAAGTAGTCTCATATTTTCTATCTAGAGCTCTGTAGAGCGCTTAGAAACCTCCTTCATGAGTTGAGCTGATTGTGAATAAATTTGGAAGAAGATCTTTTTGTAGGACACTTTCCTCTCAGATCCCTCGCCATGTACACCCAGCGTGCCCTCCACCCAACTCCAGTGGCTGGGGGACAAAGGCAAGTTCGGCCTTCCAAGGTGCCCACGCCATGCCCACTTGGCATTTTTTTTTTTCAAAGATGGTAACTGGCATGTTAAAGAGTGCTTCCTGCTCACCTCCTCCTGTGTTCTCACTCCTCTCTGACAACCTCCTAGGCTGTACATATTGGGAAAACACCCCCCCCCCCCCGGCAAGTGCTGAGATTTTGTAGTTCTGTGAAAATGAGACCACTGACCTGATTGGGTCAGAACCACCGGGAATGGAACTCAAAGGGAGGATTTGCAGAGTTGGCCAGACAATTGCCTAGGACCTCTCAAACTCCACTTCTTGTAAAAAAAAAAAAAAAAGACAGATGTGGGAGAGTCTCGTGCTTCTGACCCAACTGGGTCAGGGTTTGTTGGGCATTAGGAGTCATATGCAATAGTCCTATGTGGCTTTGTCAGGACTCCTTTCAGGCCCAGTGGTGACAGAACAGGGCAGTGTCCCATCCTATCTTCAGGCCTTTCAAGAGCACTGGTGGTACATGCTTTTAATCCCAGCACTCAGAGAGGCAAAGGCTGGTGGATCCTTGTGAGTTCAAGGCCAGCCTGGTCTACAAAGCGAGTCCAGGACAGCCAAAACCCTATCTTGAAAAACAAAAACAAAACAAACAAACAAACAAAAAAAAGAAAATAAAAGTAAAAGGAAGAAAGAAAAAATTAAGAAAACACACTAGAATATTGGAGAAGAAAGGAAAGCAGAAAATGGCTCCTCCCCTAGCCTTTATTTTTTTCTTTAACGCTAGGGAATTTCTCTGCCCTACGCCAGAAAGAAAGGGAAGCCCCACCCACCTTTTCATGTAAATGACAGCACCTGGAAAAAGCAAGAGATCTAGGATTAGGAGGGGTTCCTAGCTCCTAATGCCAAAGCACCCTCAGACTTCTTTCCCTTTTCACTGCCTGGGTTCCTACATACAAAGCACCCAGTGGGACCACCTTTATCCTCTTGTCCTCACTAACCAGGATGTAATACAAAGATCCTGAAAAACAAAAAACAAAACAAAAACAGGAGAATGGCCATTTGCAGAAGTGGCACCAGGAATAGACATGGAGGGTCTCCTTCCCTGGTGTAAAACTGGATCCATTGTGAGGTAGAACTAGCAACGGGGGGCCCTGAATGTTCAGCAGAGCCAGCGAGGTTACCTTAGTCCCTCTAAACCTTGGACTGGGTGGTCTCTGCGATGGAGCACCATACCTGAATTGCAGAGAGGCCTCTGGACTGGAATGGCTGCTTTGAGTTGAGTAGCTATTTAGTGGTGGTTAGTGGTCAACATATTCGTGGGTTTTTTCCTTTCTAAAAAGGGTTTATGGTTCTCCAAGAACCCAAAGCTAGGCTGCTGCAGCCAAGGGATTCTAGGGCACCCACCCGTGGTTGGGTGGGATCCTAGCCCTGCCTCCTCTCCTAGGAAAGAACGAGTACAGGGAAGCTGGAGATTCTCTTAAATTTGTTTAACAAAAAGGAGCCAGGAATTAGGTGTGGTGCTGCAGCCTCTAAATCCAGTTGAGGGATGCTGAGGCAGGGGGATTGCAGGGAGTTAGCATTGATGAAACCATGTTTTCTTGTTCATTTTAAAAGGCCAAGCAAGACTGGGGGAGAGAAAGCAGAGGGCACCTCTGCTTCTTGGAGCAACACAAAGGTGTGTACCCCTCCAAGATCTAAACAGAGATCCAGTGTGACTGGAAACTTCTTCCCACCTCCAACTCCCAGCCCCGTGATCCATTCTAAGCCCCTGACACACACACCCCACCCCACTCCCGGTAATAAACCCTGCCCAGGAGGTCGGTCTCTGCCCATTCCTCATTAGAAGCCACTTTGGGATAGCTTCTGAAATTGTAGGTTCGTCCCTGTCATCAACCCAAATCTGGCCAGTGTGAGGCCTCAGCATAGATGGGAATGTAAGAAGCGTGTGAGGTAAGTGAGTGGGAGCACTGAGGTGTGTGGGTCCCACTCAGGCAAGGGGAAAGCCAGAAGCCAGGGCAAGGAACAGAAAGGCCCAAGTAGAGAGAGGCCTGTGCCGATGATGAGGGTTCTGGACTCCCAGGCTCTAACTTCATCATTCTGCTCTACGGGGATTAAAATTTCAGGGCTCCTCTACTTTTTCGTTGGTACTAATTTCAGGACAGACAAAAGGTTTGGGTTCTTACGGATTTATTCCGCCACCAGCACGTATGAACTATTAAGAAGACAAGCGCTCCCCCTTCCGGCAGACATTTGCCATTTCAGGAATCCTGCCCGCCGCTCAAGGCTTTCAACCAGCACCCCCTCTCCCACCAAGCTCCGGCTTCGGGCTTGCGAACCTCTGGCCCCTGAGTTTGTAAGGTTCTAGGACTGAAAACTCCAGGACTCGAAGGACGCCAGGGATTCCGGCAGATGTATCGGTCTAGCCTCGGATAAGGCCCGGAGGAGGGCAGGGAGGGTGAAGCAGCAGCAGGCAGTAAGGACCGGAGAGCAAGGCCGCGGGCGCTGTCTGCCTTCCGTCCATCTCTCGGTTCCGCCGGAATAATACATTTATCTTTCTAGGCAGAACCCTTCACGGCGGGTTTTCCTGCTTTTTCTTTTTCCTGTCTGTACGGAACCTACACAAAGCATATTTGATTTCGTTTTGTATTAAACCATCTTAGGGAACCCTTTCCCAAACACGTTGTACGAAGTGAGTTATTCCCAACCACCCACCCACACCGCCCACTTATTCCTGTGAAGAATACGAGATGCCTGTGCACCCTGACTCACCTGCCGCCGTGTCCTTTGCAGTGAGGGACACTGGAAGCTACAAGAGATTTCTCTCTCTCCCTCCCTCCCTCCTTTCCTCCCTCCCTTTCTTTGAACACGGAGGAAAATAGTTGGGGAATCTCTGCATCAACCAGGGATAATGTTACCCTTCACTGCCCTCCGACCCGTAGGAGTTCCAGCCGGCAACGAAACTGGATCCGAACGTAGCTTTTTCATTTTTTGCCTACACCGTCCCCGGCACCGACACCACTTTTAGCTGCTCAGCAGGTGGACGACGTTAGGCCTCTAGAGGTCCGGCGAGGGAGGGGACGGTGGCAAAGCGTGTAGACAGGACTTCCGGAAGCTCTTCTGCATCTGGGTCCCCACCGCAGCGAACCGGAGGGTGGACCCCCACCCCCGGCTTTCGAGTTCCGGCCCGACGCGCCTGCTGGCAAGCACTTCCGGTTGGGGAGGTGGGCGAGCCCCGGTGGGTTGGCGGCGGAGTGGGATTTAATTTTACCTCCTCCCTCGACGCTCTGCTGCTGGGGGTTGCTCCAGGGCTGCTCGGGCATGCTCCCCTCCCCCCCCCCCCCCCCCCCATCGCGGGAGGGATGCCGGGCTCCCCTCCCCCAACGCACACCGGTTCCCCGCTCCCCTCCTCCTCCCTTCATTAAAGTTTTATTCCAGGTTCTAAGTGCTGCACTTTAATTAGGTTTCTTTCGGGGGGGGTGGGGGGAGCCGTGCCCCATGCCCCACCCCCGCCCTCCACCCCAGCCCTATCGGATAGAAACAAACCCCAGAGCTACAATCTCGGATTCGATGGGGGATGTCTTTTACCGTCAACTTGCCCTAAAGCGCCCGGGCGGCTGCGGTGGAAGAGGCGAAGGGAAGGAGGTTTTCGGTTGTTTTTTTTGAAAGGCCATAGGCTCCCCCACCTGAACAGAAAGGGAGGGAGCCTAGGAACCGCCCACCTCCTCCTGCCCAGCAGCGGGGCATCCTCCCTCCTCCTGGCTCGGGCCGGGGCTTGAAGAACAGATTTAAAATCTCCAATGGGGAGCAGATGCCAGCCTGCTTTCCTTTCTCGGCTACTCGGTTAGGTGGGGGCTGGGGGAAGGGCACGGAGTGGTCAGGGACGTGAGAGAAAGAATCCGGTCATTACCCCTAGCCTCCCCTGAATTGCCTCTGAAACAGAAGGGGCAGCGAAAGAATGCGGCACCCCCTAGGATTATGGGAAGAGGAAGCCAACACCTACCGGGGACGCCCAGTCTGTGGGGAGGGTCAGGGACTTTGCCATTGAACTTGAAGATCCAGGCTGGTGGTCTCCACTCCCCCCCCCCCCCGCCCTCTGCTAAATGCTTTATGGGGAGAGGCGGGGGGTGGGGATGAGAGGGGAAGAGGAGAAAAGAGCACTTTGAAAAAGAAAGAGGCCAAGTTGGGGCTGAGGGTGGCACTAAAAGGCTGAGCTGCTCGGAGACCTCCTGGGAACCGCTGCCAAAGACGGCCCCAGCTCCAACCCCGCGGCTCCACGGAGCAGATTCTCCAACTTTCTCCCTAGGCTGGCCGCTCTGGGGTGGTTTGGCCACTGGTTGTGCGGGATTCAGCCTCGCCCCGGACTTTCCAAAGAGCAGGGCGCCCAGAGTGCCCAGAGCGGCACTCGCTGGGGTTCCTGGCCTAGCCTGAGGTGTGCCAATCGCTCCGGGAGGCTGAAATCCCGGCAGATGCTGGAATTCGGGGCCTAGAACTAACCGGATTCCCATCTCCCTCTTTGTGTTAGTCAATCCCCTCCTCTTTTAAAAACTACTACTTCCAAGAGTTTCCCTTTCGTAAGGTAAACTGCCTGATCAATGGACCAGCTTTCTTACGCGCTAACCTGGCACCTGCCTTCCAGAAGCCTTGCAGGGATGTTGCTCAAGAATTTGGAGACATTGGAGGTCTCTGCTAACGGCCCCCAAAGCTCTCTCAGGGACGATCTGTCAGGACCGTCTTCTTGCTGGCTTTTGAAGAGAGGGATAGTCGTTTGGGCAGAAAGTGACGGACGAAAATGCTTCGAAGTATGCGGGACGTTCTTGGTCTGGGCTTAGGGAGCGGCTCGCTGGTGACAGTCGGCACCCCCAGGCATGTGGCTTTTTGTCTGTGTTTGACTGGATGGGATCTTGGCGAGGACGAAGGATTGATACGGTTGACGCTATCGTTTTTATTTAAAACAGTTTATACCTGTATTGAAAGCTAGACAGAGATTAACAAGGATAATGATTTACCGACTGACTGGATGTTAGCACAAAGCAAGAGCAGAGAGCGCCAGCCATCCGCCGGGTCTCCGGCTTCCCTCCGCACCCGGATGACCTACAATAAAAGAACTGAGACAACGGGTGCCAGTTACTGTATTTGTGCCACAAGGGCAGGGTCTGGGTCCCGAAGGGGACGTCTCTTAACTTCTAAGCTCCAGGTCTTTATCAATCGACAGAAGAGGAAATCCAGCCGCTTTCGAGCCCCCCCCCCCCCGCCCTCCCCAACCAAATTCTCCCTAGACAGTGACAAACACCTGCCTCGTTCCGGAGCTCTCTATTCCAGGTCACACACGGTAGCTGTATTCCAAACACCCTAGGCCCGTTTCACTGGGAACCAGGCGGATTTGCCTAAGCGTAAGCGCTCGTGACAATTTGGTTCAACCGAGTTTTCACTTCAAGTACCTAGTGCATGCAAAGCTTGCGCTGGAGGTGGGAGAGAAGACGTGGTGGACACAACGCCTTTCCCCTAACCTTGATTAGGTTCTCGGCCAGCTCTTGGGCCGACAGCCCCCCACCCCCGCCCCCGGGCCTAAGGACTACAGTCCACTGTGAGGTTAGAGGGGCGTCTTTGCAAATTACGATAGTCAGGGCAAACACACGCACGCTGGCACCTGGAGAGGTTTCCCGGGAGAGGCCCTGTTCCAGGAGGACCTGGTGAGATGCGCAGAATGTCGAAAACCGGAGGAAATACGGGAGGAAAACTCAGGAGAGGAGGCAGGAAACCCCAGGTCCTGGCGTGACTAGTGTGAATCTCTCTCTCTTTGGAAAGGTCAGGGTATCTCTCACAGGGGCCTGGATGCCAGGGTAAAACCTTGCGCTGATTCGATACCCTCTAGCCGGTACAGACTAACCACTCCCAACTTCAGCCAGGCAGGCATTTGCTTAGCCTTCCGGAGGCTTCAGACACGGAGGCGGAGGAGCTCGGACCCACCCCGGGGCCTTCGGTTTTCTTACCCCTAGGCCAAGTCCAGCCTAGGCACACCCCCACCCTCACCCCCCATCCCCCTGCCCGAGACCTGCGCCAGCCTTTGTCTGGTGGTGTAGTGGTTGAACTTCACCACTCCTCCCCCTCCAAGCAGGGTTTTTTTTTTTTTTTTTTTTTTTTTTGTCATTGAACTTGAGTCAGGTTGTAAACATTCCCTCAGCCCTTCCGGAGGGGCGGCCAGAAAGCCTAGCGGGTGGAGGGGGAAAGAGAGGAGTGGGGCTCTGGAAGGACCTGGGCCCGGCCTCTCTCTAAATATCAGGCGTCGCTTTCTCAAGCGAATTTTGTAGTCCCTGTCTTCAGGGGGAAACGTACCGGCTCTGGGCGTGAACACCCGCCGGTGGAGGCCGCAGGGCCGAGGTCCTAGGCTCTGCTCGACCAGCGCACTCTCCATTCCCGGCGGTTTACCTTGGGTTAGGTACCGGCCTTCCGTCCCCACCCCCAGTCTCCCCTCCCCCCCAGCCTCCCCTCCCCCCAGCCTCCTTCCCGGCGCTCAAGGTAAACACGTGCATAAATAACAAAGGATTAACAGCTCCAGCCCGCGCGCCGCCCTGGCCCTCCCGGCCTCCGCGGCCACGCTCCCCGCCGGACCCCGCCGCTGCTCCGCCTTCGTCTGGAGACCCGGCGGCAGGAGCTCGGGCGACGCCTCGGGCGGGGGGGGGGGACCTCGGCCGCTGCACCCCCGGGGGATGGGGTTCCCGGAGCGAGCGGAGGCCGGGGACTGGCGAGCGGCCCGGGGAGCTGCTGGCTGTTCTCGTCTGGCCGCGTTAGGTTCTGTGGTAGGAATTCCTGGGATGAGCCGGTGTTTGCTGGCTGTGGGACGCAAGGTAGAAGGCGGCCCCGGGCCGAGCTGCGGGGCCGGGAGGGCCAGCCCCGAGGGCCTGATGTGGGTGGGATGGGAGCCGCGCCCTGGGGTCTCTTCTGGGAGCCCCACTCAAGGCCTAGTTCCCCCTCCCTTCCTTTTAGGGCCGGAGGGAGACGCCTGGAGGCAGCTCCTCACCCTCAGATGGGAAGCGGCCCAAGGGCGTAGTCAGGATGGGGCCGCGGATGCTTTTTCTCCCAGTTACCTGCTGTGAGATTGGTTTGGATGTTTTTGTCCTCTGCTCCTCCGCAGCCGTGGCCTAGGTCCAGGCCCAGGAGAGAATCCAGCCAGCCCCCTCTCCCTTTGTCTTGACCTTGAGAGTTGGGGTTGGAGAAGAGAGACTCAGGTCAAGTTCACGTTTCATCCTTTTATCTTTTCGAAGAAATGAGGCCAGTGGTTTCGTTTCAGCGGTGTGTGTGTGTGTTTGTTGGGGGAAGCGGGGTGGACGGGCGCCTGTGACCTTGTGTAGGAGAGGGGGAGCTTTCGAGGAAGCGCTTCAGTCTCAATTTGTTGTTCCCTTCCCATAGTACCTCTGCCCCGTGCTGCGGAGGAGACATAATTCGGTGCGAGACGAAGTGGTTTCGTTGGGGAAAAAAAAAAAATACACGCGAAAAAACTGTCTGAAATTAGGCGATTGGGTGGTTTTTGCGTTTGGTCGGTGCTAGGCGTTCGTCAAAGTTAAGCGTTTGCAGTGTAGGACACAACCATTTCTGCCCAAACTGATGGGACAGGGAAAAGCGGTCCACATCAGAAACTGCTTCCGCAGGAGACAGACCACATACAACAAAGTAAATAAAGTAAACTTCCACAACAGTCTTGATCCTTAAAAAAAAAAAAAAAAAAAAATCAAAGTAAAGTAAAAAAAAAAAGTAAATAAAGGTGTATTCTCCAGATCACATCCACTCACACAAGTAGAAAATGGGGATTGGAAACTTACTATAAAACACCCCCTTTGCGTTTCCGCCCTCCTGTCTGTGCCGATGGTTTCCAATTTGCAGCCCACGGCGAACAGCTCCTTTTGGTCTCCTTTTCCAATCTCTTGACTCACGGCGCTGTGCGCCCAAGCTTGCTTTAAAACGCGCGTTTCCTAGGCCGTAAGCAACTTCCCAGGTTACTGCAATTCCTGAACAGTACCTTTAAATAGTGTGATATTCATGAAAGGAGCTGTCAGAATCCGTTTTTCTAATGGTCCTTTAGGTTGAGCCCCTACTCCAAACCTTCCTCCTCTTGACTGACAGAGCTATACATTTGCACAGTCAAGACTCCCCAAAGTATTAAATACTATGAAGAAAACTAAACCCATCCCATTAGCTGCTGTCTCACAAGTTGCCACGCCATGCTCGGCCATGGAAGTTTTGCAGGCTTACGCTCGGGTGTGTGTTTGTTGTTCCTTTTTCTGTGGACAAGTGTATTTCCAGAATCGAATTTTGGATAACTTTGGGTACTTTGCTCTTGGAATTTAATTCTTAAATTAAGATAGTTTCCCAGTGTCACTAAATATGCCTCAGAATCCTGGCTTCAGTGAAATATTTAATTCTGTAGCTGGGCCATCGCAAAAGCATTTTTTCTGGGGATGTAACTCAGAGGTAGAGCACCGCTTAAGGTGCTCCGAGGTCCTGAGTTTTATCCCCCCAAAATGCAACGTTTAAATTAATTGTTGGACATTTGGATCATTTCCACACTTAGTTTTTTTCCATCCTTCTGCTGGCCTGGAACTTTCTGTGTTGACCGGTCCTTGCATGGATTTTAGGATTTTAGAAGTAATTCATAAGAAGAAAACTGTCTCCTTAGTACATTTGGTGGGGAAGATGAGAGTTGAATCCCACAAGAACAGAATGCTTTGAAATATTAGGTTAAATTTATTATTATCGTTATTATTATTTTGGATTTTATTGGGTGACAGCAAAGGGGAACTTTCTGAAATGCTCCATGGAGATGTTCCTTTTATTTTGTTTTGTTTTGTGTCTTTGTTTTTCTCACTATGTAGCCCTGGATGTCCTAAAACTCACTCTGTAGACCAGGCTTGCCTTGAACTCAGAGATCCACCCATCTCGGCCTCCTGAGTGCTGAGATTAAAGGCATGTGCTACCATGCCGGTCTGATGTTCCATGTTTTGATCGCAGTGGAGGTTATGTGTCTTGGAGGCAAAAAAAAAAAAAAAAAAAATCATTAGGCAAGGCATGGAGATTTTGGGCACTTTGCTTCTCACGTTTTAAACTGCTGTGGCCCTTCTGTGCCAGGGTCTGTTTACAAAGGAAGAGGGCAATGCCGGAAGTAGGTGGAGGAAGTGAATAAGGGGGAGGAGATCAGGCTAGATGGCTCACCCCCAACTAGGGTATAATCTTTGCTTCATAGAGACCAAAATATTTACCAGAAGTAAATATTTGACGGTTAGGAAGAGAGGGGAAAAAGAGAAGGAGAGGGAGGGAGGGAGACAGAAGAAGGGAAAGAGAGAGGGCAGGAACTCTCCCTTCCCACCCCAGTACTCACCCTTGTCCGGTAGAAAATTCCCTCACCTCACCCCCATGAACTAGAGGGTCTCCTGCACTTGAACCCAACCATCAAATAAGCTCTGACCCCCTTGCTTTGGCTTCCTGAGTTCTGGGCCTGCAAACGTGAGCTTCCCGTTCCCTCGGGACTTTTTCTTGTGGTTGTCCTCTTGTGGCTTTGAGCTCCCTGGCAAGTGGAGGAGCGCAGACTAGAAGATCAACTGTAATATTTACAGGCAGCTGACTGGTGTCATGTAAGATAAAAGTGGCGTTTTATTTACAGATACAAATAAAGGCTTCTCAGAACTGCTGAACCTGAGATTTAGCCCAGTGGGAGACTACTTTGCCTAGTACATGCAAGACCCTTGGTTCACACCTCAGCAAAAGGGGAGGGAGGCAATATGCTGGCTCTTTCTGCTTGTGTTTTGTGGTATTCCAGGGATCGTGGCGACCCAGAACAAGTGGAGTGGAGCAGAGCTTGAAGCCGGAGCCTGCTTTGTTGGCACATGTGATCAGAGGTGCTTTGTGGTAGCCCCGACAGACACAGGCTTAATTCTTGTGATGCTGAGGGGAAGAAAAACACTTCCCATTTGGCACAGGTAAGTGGCTGTTAAAGTCACTTCACATATTCCTCTCCAGAGGCGATTATTCAAAGTATGCTTTCTTACTCCATTTTCATTAAGGGTCAAGACAGTTAGGTTTTAAAATTTTTATGAGCAAGGTGATCGGAAATGACTTCCCATGATGAAGGAAAGATAACATCAGTGGAGCCGGTTGGGGGTAACTCAGTTGGTTCAGTGCTTGCTTTGCATGGCAAGGCTCTAGGTTAAGCATGGCAAGGCTGTAGGTTCAAGCCCTAGAACCACTATATATTCCCAGCTCACACGTGTACACGGACACACGCACACACATTTTTAAAATTTTATTTATTTATTTTTAAAGCCCCCTCCCTTCTATGAAGCATGATGTGAGTGCACATTCATTTTAGGTGTGTGGCTTCAGGGATACTTAGCTATGAAGATTTACTCATTTAAAACCCAGAACAAAATCCAGAGCATTCCCCCCCCCCCCCGCTCCCTAATCATGCTGCCTTTGCCCCCTTCCAGTGTGATATTTCAGAGGTAACAGCATTTCTCATTTCTAATGGCATGGATTTGTTTCACCATTCCTTAAATCTTTTTTCCTTTTTTCTTTTTTGAGACAGGGTTTCCCTGTGTAACAGAGCCCTTGGCCATCCTGAACAATTACAGTTAGTGTGCACATGTGTGCGCACTGTCCCTGTGACTGCTCTTGAACGTGTCTTTTGGCACCCGAGTCTGCCCATTCATTATAAGGTAGCAATTATTTAACCTCACTAGCTAGGTGGTGGTGTAAAATTCAGGTCATCCATATACCACGGAGGCTGAATCGGCCACCAGGCCAGAGGATCTGATGACACTGACTTGGATTTCTGGGATGAGTTTATTTTGAAGGTTTTTTTAGTGACCTCAGCATCCCCTGGCTTTGCTGACACAGAACTGTGGGGACCCTCAGCGGGGGTCCTTCCTCTAGTCTCCTTCTACTGCCCCATCCTAGGCACAGTTGTCTTCAAGCTTCACCTCTGTGAATACCCCCAGCCCCTCCTCCTCCAAAGTGCGAGGAGTTGGGCCCTCCCAACTGAGGTCAGAGGTCAGGGTTGGCAGAGACCAGGTGTCTAAGGGTTAGTGCCAGAAGATGGAATTTGTTCTCCTGGAGTCCTGATTTGGAAGCTCAGCTGAGTTGTAGAAAATTTATTACCTCATGGTCTTTTAACAAGAATCGATCTATATTCCCAGGCAAAAAATTCCATTACTGGTGACAGGTGCCTGGAGCCAGCTTATTAAAAACCATCATTTCAACCCCTAAAACGAATGTGCCTCAATATATTTGGAACAGAATGCTAATTTCCAGCTTTATAGCATCATGCAGGATTCTAGGACACACAGAGAGAGAGCACCAGGAGGCATTTTAATATTCACGGGGAAAGCAAAACAAGAGGAAACCAGGCCTGTAGCCTGTATTTCCAGTGGTGTTCTGGATCCAAGCAGCTAAAGGATTCCCAGGCTACACCCACCACCTAGCCCATTAGCATAGTCAGAAGGCTCCCATCTGTTAACTTGGGCAGGCTCTGGAGACTGGCTGGAGACCCTTTCCTTGTTGATCAGCAGCTGGAGGGTGGATAGAATGAGCCTTGCCCTTCTTTCACGCTGTTGGGTTGAATTCATGTCCTAGGTCAGAAAAGCCCCCTCCCCCCCCCAACTCACTTCGTAACCTAGGAAAACTGAACTTCTGATCTTCTGTCTCTACCTCTCAAGTCTGGGATGTGCCAGCAGGCACAGTCTACAGAGTACTAGGGATCAAACCCGGGGCTTTATTTTTATATTATTTATTCATTTATTTTTGGTTTTTCAAGAAGACAGGGTTTCTCTGTGTAGCCTTGGCTGTCTCGGGCTCACTTTGTAGACCTCACAGAGGTCCACCTACCTCTGCCTCCCTGAAAGCTGGGATTATAGACGTGGGCCACTGTGTCTGGACCACACTCAGGGCTCTAGGTATGCTAGGCAAACATTCTCGAAACTTACCTGCATCTCCTGCCAGGGTTTTTTTTTTTTTTTAATCTTTCCATGTATCGCCAATGCCAATATTCCTTTGTGCATTCATATCATTTGTTTGTTTGCTTGTGGGTTTTTTTTTTTTTGGTTTTTAGAGACACGGTTTCTCTATGTAGCCCTGGCTGTCCTGGAACTCACTTTGCAGACCAAGCTCGCCTCATACTCAGAGATCTGCCTGCCTCCTGAGTGCTAGGATTTAAAGGCGTGTGCCATCACAGCCCTGCTCATTCATATATTTTGTATTATGTGATACAGTGGGTTTCACAGAGAGGCCAAACAAACACTTGGAGGCAGCTCCTCGTGGTGGGAGCTGAGAGAACTTGTATTTCCTGGCTCTTGTTTAATCTCGTTCCTGTGCAGCCCTGGGAAGCAAGCAGTAGATGAGAACAGACTTGAAGATCTTGAAGGGATGAGAGAGCTTTCACATCCCACGAGCTCTGCACCCTCTTCCGGTCTTCCAGAAGGTCTTCTTGACAAACCTACCCAGATTATCAGCAAATGTCAGGCCAAGTAAAAGAGAAAATTTAGGGCTGAATGGCCTGGTCAAGAATGAATCTTATGGAGACTAGGGCTGTGTAGCTCAGGGGAAGCGCAATTGCCTAGAATCCAGGAGATTGTGGGTTCTATTCCCAACACTGCCTAAAGAGGAAAAGGAGGCACGCGTCTTTACCAGACTGTCAGTAGGTAGCTCACCTAAAATGCTTAGGGCTGCAGTTGTCAGCAGGGTCAGGAACTGCCCAGCAAGTATAAGGCTCTTAGTTTGATCCCAGGCATCACCAGGCAGATGAAGAAACAAAACAAAAAACACAGAGGCTAAACTTTTTGGTGTTGAACTTGGGAGTGAAGCTCAGTAGTGGAGCAATTAAAAGGTACAGCAGGAGGGTCTCCGTTTAAAAGGATCCTTGGCTACACAGACCCTAAACCAAAACAACAGCCCAGAGAGGGAGCTGGCTTAGCCAGGGAAGTGCTGGCCTTGCAAGGGTTAAAACCTGAGCCTGATTCCCCAGGACCCACATAAAGAAACCACACACATGGCCACCTCAGCACTGAGGGTTGGGAGAACGGTGACTCCCTGACTAGTGTAGAAGTAACAAATCGTGCAGACACATACACACCAAGTTTAAAGGGAGCAGATGGGGGTTAGGTGAGTGGCTGCTCTGACCGCATAGCGGAGATCTCCCTGAAGGATGGAGCCAAAGCATCACTTGTCTCATATCAGAATGTCCCTCCTTCCCAGTTTCATCTTTTGGTCTCTGTCTTAATGAGCTGCCTGCATTTGACATAGCGGCCGCAGAAGGTGTTATTTCACAGCGCTGTTGGCCGAGTGCGTGGACTCACACAGTTCATTCAGTTATGTAAGGCCGGCCCATAAAGCTTGGTTCTTTTTAAATTTTTAACTTATTAGTTTTGTTTTATGTGTGTTTTGCCTACACATATGGGTGTGCTTGGTGCCCACAGAGGTCAGAGGAAGGCATCAGAGCCTCTGAAACTGAAGTGGGGGATGACAGTGAACCACCATGTGGTTTGCTGGGAATCGAACTGGCCTTCTGCAAGAGCAACAAGTGCTCTTAACCACTGAGCCATCTGTCCAGCCTTGTTTTTCTCTTTGGGGAAGTGGTGCTGTGGGCTGTACCAAGAGCCTACACAAGCCAGGAAAACATTAAATATTTAGCCCCTGCTATAGTTTTGTGTTTTTGTTTGTTTGTTTGTTTGTTTTGAGACAAGGTCTCACTCTCTAGTTTAGGCCAGCCTGGCACTAACTATGTGAGCTCTGCTGGCCTTTAACTCCAAACAATCCTCCTGCCTCAGTTTCAGGAGTACTGGCACCAGCTCAACCTTAATTTTTTTTTTTTTTTTGTCCTGGAAATGTGGGAGGCATTGGCCTCTCCCAATCCTTTCTCACTCCATCTAAGCAGTCAAGCTCCCTTCCTTCTGCGTCCCCTCCCCACTATGACATATTTCAATAAACCACACAAACGCAAGTTTGCAGGTCCTCGAGCTTCTTAGACAATGGTCTTCGGGAAAATCCAGAGTAGCTGAACTCTCATCGGCATGGTGGCGCCCCACGCTTTGAGGTTTGGGGGAGCTAAAAACTTAAGCGTTGGAAACCCCCGTGGGTGAGAGCACAGGTGACAGAACCGGCGTGGAGGGCCAGCAAGTTGGTTGGAGGTGTGGCCGCCAAGCCTAACGACCCGAGTTCGGTTCTCAGAACCCGCAGGGTGGAAGGCGGAAACCTGCTCCTGCGAGCTGTCCTCCGCACCCACTGCAGGTCAGGAGCGTGCACGCATACAAACACACACACAGATAAGCAGACAAAGCCCGGTTTTTCATTCCCTCCCAGGTTGGCTCCAAGTGATGGAGGCTCCTCTGGCTCTCTGGGTAGAACCTCTTCTTGGACCTCAGCCCCGAGAAACAGCCTTGAGTCTCTTCCTAAGCCTCTCCCCCCACCACACACACAGTAAGGCTCCCTTGGGAAAAAAGGCTTACCCACCCCATCCCCACTCAAGACAGCAAGGCTTCCCTGGGTGGGCGAGAGCATCTCCTTCCTGCAGCCCAGGTCTGAGAAGTGATTGCATTTCCTAGATGACCTGGACGGTGGAAGCAAGCCTTTCCCCTATAAAGGCATTTTATTTGTCCCTAAGATTCCTTTGGAATCAGCTCACTGTGTCCCATCTACTATTTTTACTCTGTTTCCAAGGTGCTCATTCACGTTTGGCACAGCTGGTGGGTAGAAGCGTGATTCTGGCTGCCAACTTGGCAGGGGTTTCCCAAGGCTGGTCTGAGGGTGCTCCCGGGCTGCTGGGAAAGAGGCTGAAGGGCTTGTCTCTCAGAGCTTAAGCCACCCATCCACTCACAAAAAGCTGTCAGGCCGCCGGAGAGTCTGGGGAGAAAGACAAGTAAGTGGGGAAGAGGAACCGGCCTCCTCCTCCCCTTTAAAAAAACGACCTAATTGTTTTTATTATCTGCATCTATTTGTGAGTACCTGCTTGTACGTCTGTGTACCACACGCATGCCTGGCGCCTGTGGAAGTCAGAAGTCAAAAGTACAGAATTCTCCTGTTGAATTCTGGGAGTTTTCTTTGCCACGACGCTCCGGAGAGGCATCTGGGGCGCAAGTGGGAGGTGGTGACTCTTCGGATCCTCTTCAACTAGCCCGCACAGCGTTTCATAACTTGCCTGTGGGGTCACGAGCCTGGCGCAAGTGGCTGCTGGGTAAATGTGCGTTGAATGAATAAATAATGCTGCGTGGAGAAATACAGCCATAGTCACAGCCAGCCGTAGCCATGCTCCAAAGCGAACCGATAAAATCCCTCTTAGAATAAAGCAACCGCTCCTCTCGTGTGTGGCGACTGAGTGGGAAGAAGTTTCTGTCCTGCCTGAACAGCATTGATAAAATGCTACCCTGTCACCCCTAATCCAAGAATAACGCCCAAACTGTGCCTTATGTTCCCCAAGAACATAGGCGACGAATTCACTTCTTTTCGGGGTAACAGCACGTGATCTTACGGTCTGAATTGTTTGCGGGTGGTAGTGTTTTATCTGCATTGTGCAGCTGAAGAATCTTCAAGCTGATGAGAGGCAGAACCAGGATTCCACGTGGATTGCTGATCCTCCTTCTCTGTGCATGCACCTCTCCAAGGGTTACCTTCTCGAAACACCCTAGGATTCTAGGATTCTGGAATTCTTTTATTTCCTTGTGTGCCAGAATTTTTTTATATTTATTTTATTTTTTTTAAATGTTTATTGTTTGTTTTAGTTTCTCTGTGTAGCCCTGGCTGTCCTGGAACCCACTCTGTAGGTCAGGCTGGCCTCAAATGCAGAGATCCGCCTTCCTGTGCCTCTCAAGGGCTGGGACTAAAGGCGTGTGACACCACCGCCTGGCACTGAAATTTTCTTACCTCTGGGTTTTCCTTTGGCATCAAACCCTGTTCTTCCAGGGTCAGCTCGGACGCCACGTCCACCAGGAGCCCTTTGACTGGGGTAAATATTCTTTTGTGATGATGTCGTTCCTTGACCTTGAGGTTGGAGGATGGGCCCGTCAGGCTCTGTCATGGGACAGTCTGATCTTTGGAACTGGGAATGGTGTCTCCTTCACTTGCCCAGGTTCCACAGTGACTCAGCCAATACCTGTCAGTTTTCATTATGAAGTAGAAGGAAATATGTAGGGTGGTTGGCTTATTTTTTTTTTATGATTCATTTTTACGTATGTGAATATTTAGTCCACGTGTATGTTGGTGCCACAGAAGCCAGGGGAGGGGGTTGGGTACCCTGGAACTATGGTTGTGGGCTGACACATGGGTTCTGGGACTGGAACCCAGGTCGTCCGTAAGAGCAGCCAGTGCCCTTCACTGTTGAGCCATCTGTCCAGCCCAAGAGCAGTCTTTTTTTTTTTTTTTTAACTTTACTTAATATCATTATATACTATGTATATAAGTAAAGCATGTATGTGTGGCATGCAATTCATGGAGGTCCTCTCGGGGACTGAGGACACCCTCAAGGAGTCGGTTCTCTCCTTATACCTTGGGTTTCAAAAAAAATTTTTTTTTTTTAGACACAGGGTTTCTCTGTGTAGCCTGGACTCACTTTGTAGACCAGGTTGGCCCTGAACTCACAGAGATCCACCTGCCTCTGCCTCCCAAGTGCTGGGACTATAGGTGTGCACCATTGTTCCGGGATTGGTTTCAAACTCTTGCTGTTAGGCTTGTGCAGCAAGCACTCTTACCTGCTGAGCCATGGAGAGATGGCCCCGAAATGATATTATCACAGGCGCTGGGGCTGTAGCCTAGCATTGGTGAAGTTCAGTCCCCAGCAGCACAGAAAACTGAATGTGGTGGTAAATACCTGAAATCCCAGCACTCTTTTTTTCTTTTTTTCTTTCTTTCTTTTTTTTTTTTTTGAGAAAGGGTCTCACTCTGTAGCCCTGGGCTATGTTAGACCAGGTTGGCTTTGAGCTCACAAAGATCCATTTTGACTGCCTCCTGAGAGATGGGTGAGACATCAGACATCACTAACCATCTTTTTGTTTACGTGTGTGTTTGTTTATTGTTGTTGTGTAGCCCTGGCTGTCCTGGAACTCGATCTGTGGATCATCTGCCTGCCTCTGTCTCTCGGGAGTGTCAGGATTACACACCTGTGTCACTATAGCAGCTAAATGTTCTTGTTTGCTGGCTTTGATTTTTAGGAAAAAGAGGTAGGTAGCTGGAGTGGCTGGGTCATCTGGAACCCTCCCTAACATCCCTGCACTTGTGAAACGATAGCATCCACACACTGTCATCACTTGATACTCTGGAGAGTCAGACAGCAGGTGGGAGAGGAACAGAGAACAGGGAACAGAGGAACAGGAAACAAAGGGTGGGAACAGAGGAGAGAGCAGATTAAAGGCAGGGAAAAGACAACAATGGGCTAGGGCTCCAGCTCAGCTGGTATAATGCTCACCCAGCATGGAAGCCAGGCTTCCAGGCGCAGCACCACCCCAGAGTTTGCGGTGGCACCCGCCATTAATCCAGGCGCTCAGCCGGTAGAGGCAGGAAGATCACAAGTTCGAGGCCATCCTTGAGCCTGAGCTCTGTCTCAAGGAAAGGTAGAGGGTGGCAGGGGGGAAGAGGAATGAGGAGCAGAAAACAGATATCTGGAAAAGATGGAGGGAAATTCCACCGTCAGGCTACTTCTCAAAATGATGCAATGAATCCAGGTGAAACAAGTACCTCTCCCATGTCAGGAGCCTGGGAGACTCAGGTGAAGAGGCTCCACCTTCCTTCCTTCCTTCCTTCCTTCCTTCCTTCCTTCCTTCCTTCCTTCCTTCCTTCCT
>NW_026595981.1:20374092-20408519 GCF_907164565.1 Psammomys obesus
CCTTCCTTCCTTCCTTCCTTCCTTCCTTCCTTCCTTCCTTCCTTCCTCCCTCCCTCCCTCCCTCCCTCCTTTCTTTTCCTTCCTTCCTAGACAGGTTTTCTCTGTGTAGCATAGGCTGTCCTGGAACTCGCTCGGTAGACCAGGCTGGCCTCAGACTCACAGAGATCCATCTGCCTCTGCCTCCTGAGTGCTGGCATTAAAGGCATGCGCCACCACCGCCCGACTGAGGTGCCACATTTCTAGAGGAGAGGGATAAAAAGCTTTGGTTTTAACTGACCAGTATGATCTCTGCAGGGGGGAGGGGAAACATCCTCCAGGCTCCCTCCATCCTTCTCAGGTCCAATCCCAAACAACCTTCAGGAGCTCAATCCCCAAGGGCAGAGCAGCCTCAGAAGTTGGCACAGTACAGTGGGACACCTCTGTCCTGCTCTTGGGTCATGGGTACAGTTGCCAGGGGGGCCATGGCTGTAGCTTCATGTTCCTTAACTCTGAGGCAGGTGCAACCTTTGCTCTAGATTCCTCATTGTAGTAGGAGTTTTTGTTTTTTTAAAAACTATTTTCTTTTCTTTCTTTTATTAAGAAAATTTTAACATTTTGGGTGGTTTTTGGTTTGTTTTTTTTCAAGACAGGGTTTCTCTGTGTAGCCTTCACTTCTTGGACTCACTTTGTAGACCAGACTGGCCTCGAACTCACAGAGATCCTCCTGCCTCTGCCTCCACCTCCTCAGAGTGCTGGGATTACAGGCATGCGCCCCCACCCCCAGCTTTTTTCAGAAGTATTTTTTAAATTTACTTTTTATTTTATGTGCACCAGTGCTTTGCCTACATGAAAGGCTGACTGAGGGTGTCAGATCTCCTGGAACTGGCGTCGCAGACAGTTGTGAGTCGCCATCTGGGTGCTGGGAATTGAACCCGGGTCCTCTGGGCGAGCAGCCAGTGCTGTTAACCGCCGAGCCGTCTCCGCAGCCCCCGTTTTTGTTTTAACATGTATTTATTGGGCAGCACGTTCGGATGGTGGAGGGCTACTTGCTGGAGTTGGCTCCTTCCTTTTGTCATGTGGGTCTCAGGGATGGAGGTCAGGCTGTCAGGCTCAGCAGACAGTACCTTACCCAGCTGAGTCATTCTGCAGGCCCATGTTTGTATTTGTTTCTTTATTTGTGTGTGGTGGTGGGGTGGACAACACATATGCCACAGAACAGTATGGATGGAAGTCAAAAGCTGACTCGAGGAGCTGGTCCTTTCCTCCTACTGTGTGGGGTCCCCATATCAAAATCCGGTCTTCAGGCTCGGCAGCAAGCTTCTTTTATCCACTGAGCCATCTTGCCTGCCTGTATATCTACCACCCTTCTCCACCCCAATCCCTTCCAACTCCTCAACACTAGGTAGGCAAGAAAGAAGGTTGGGGGGAGGGTGGAAAGAAAACTTCTTTAAACCACTTCCTGCTAATTGGGGTCTTTGGGTTCCTAGGAGCAAATCCAGTCTTCTTCATCAGAATATGCAGCAACTCAGCAATCGCAGAGGCAGCAGGAACCAACGTCATCAGGGCCAGCAGTGTGCATGGAGGAGGGGACAGTAGCCACCGCCATAGGCCCTCTCGTTGCTCTCCCGTTTATACCCTGTCAGGAGTTCCCAGGATTAAACAGTCTGCACCTGGCACAAATCACACCCTGGCCAGAGCACAAACCACATGATAGTTCGCTGCTGCGGGCAACTCCGAAGCACACCCCACACCTGGGACTAAAACAGAAACCTACTCCCATAACATAACTGGGTTTTTAAAGAAACCAAAATTCTCACTATAGAGGCCCAAGTGGGAGCGTTTGGAAAGCAGGATGAAGCCTCAGGCAGGTTTCATGGCTGATGGTGGGGAGTGAGGAGAAAACTCAGCTCTTACTGCTTGCCCTGCAAGCATGAGGGCCTGAGTCGGGTTTTTTGTTTGTTTGTTTGTTTGTTTGTTTTGGGGGGGGAGACAAGGTTTCTCTATGTAGCCCTGGCTGTCCTGGACTCCCTTTGTAGACCAGGCTGACCTCGAACTCCCAGAGATCCACCTGCCTCCGCCTCCCCGAGTGCTGGGATCACAGGCGTGTGCCACTACATCCAGCAAGGACCGGAGTTTGATCTCTAGAATCTCTGTAAAAATAAATAAAATTACTTGCAACCCTGACGCTGAGGAGGTGGAGATAGGCAGATTCCTGGGCTCTCAGGCAACCTACACATCACGCTCCAATGAGAGCTGGCATCTGAGGATCAGCAGAGGTTGTCTGCTGAGCTCCACACACGAGGTCACACAGGGGCATGAACACCTGCAGACAGATGAACGTCTGTGAACGCACACGATGCCGGTGGAAACACTCCGGCTTTGAGAGCAGGGTATACACGTTCCGTTCCAGACAGGATGTCACCTCATCCTTTGGACTTCTCCCATTCCACAGAGGCAGGCGGATCTCTGTGAGTTCGACAGCCTGGTCTACAAAGTGAGTCCAGGACAAGGCTATATAGACAAACCCTGTCTCAAACAAACAAACAACCCCCCCCCAAAAAAAAAAAAACCACAAAAACAAAACAAAAAAAGAGTGGGAAAGGGGCTGGAGAAATGGCTCAGCAGTTAGGAGCACTGACTGCTCTTCCAGAGGCCCAGGGTTCAATTCCCAGCACCCACCTGGCAGCTAACAACTGTCTATAAACTCCAGTTCCAGGGGATCTGACACCCTCACACAGACGTACACACAGGCAAAAACACCGGTGCACATACAATTAATTAATAATGAGCTGGAAAGGTTGCTTTCTGAAGTTTGCCCCATCCCCAGGGACAGCTGGGGACTCCTGCACCTCATTTCTACCCGTTTACCTGTTTCTCTGGTGTGAAGTCCTGCCCCCAGCTTCCTGGTCCTTTGCTGTTCTCACTCTTGCCTTTGGGGTGTCCAGGCTTGAAATCAGCTCTGCCGAAGACCTCTGGGCGTCCACCAGGCAGGTGCAGTTTCTTCCGGTCTGTCCCTCGACCTCTCTGTCCGGGTTTCCCGAGGTCCTGGAAGCCTCTCCACATTCCGCTTCCATCTCTGTGGTCACTACAGAGCCCGGGTTCTAGCGGATCCATAGTCCTCTTACATACACTTCAGATCTGCTTCTTAAACCTGGCAGGATCGTTTGAGGCTGTGTGCTCCGTCGGCTGTGGGCTGTGTCGTGGGGAAGGTGTGGGGAGTGGTGTGTGGAGGGAGCGGCGGGGGAAGGGGTACGCTGGGGTACCCTGGGCGAAGTTTCTATCTGCCGAATTCCAGCCAGTGGGCCAACATCTGGATGTATAGGAAAAAATAAAATATTTTTTTTTAAATGAGCTCATACTCCAGACATTTGGTTTGCATGCCACTGAACATCTGGACACTGGAAAACATCTGGTTTGGGAACTATGATTTTGGGTTTCTCTCTTCAATTTTTAGAAGCCTTTGGGCGCATCACATTGCCAGCAAACTTGAAGCATGCCTTTAACTCGTTCTTTCTTTTCTTTCTTCCTTCCTTCCTTCCTTCCTTCCTTCCTTCCTTCCTTCCTTCCTTCCTTCCTTTCTTTCTTTCTTTCTTTCTTTCTTTCTTTCCTTCCCTTCCTCCCTTCCTTCCTTCCTTTCTTTCCTTCCTTCAGTTCCTTCCTTCCTTTCTTTTTCTTTCTTCCTTCCTTCCTTCTCTCTCTCTCTCTCTCTTTCTTTCTTTTCTTTCTTTCTTTCCTTCTCTCTGTGTAACACTGGCTGTCCTGGAACTCGCTCTGTAGGCCAGGCTGGCCTCCAACTCAGAGATCCTCCTGCCTTTGCCTCGAGAGCGCTAGGATTAAAGGCGCGAACCACCACCAATCGGCTTGCATACCTGTAACTCCTGTACATCTTCAGGACATCTCTGTGGAGGTGAAGGCACTAGCTAGATAATTCACACTCTTCAACAATCAAAAAGTGCAAGGAAATTCGATAACGGACGTGGCTGGAGAAGGGGTGACCTTGGTTCACCAGAGAGGACATGGGGATCTCTAGAGAGCATTATCCCATCGCCTCCCCACCCTCACCTCTCAGGATATGTGTTGGACGCCCCTTACTTTGCCCATCAGCAGATGAAAGCCTAGCCTGACTTGGATACCATGGCACCGACAAAACTGGTCGACTTTATAAGCTCCAGTTTATTGGCCAGTCAACAACCAACCGAGGAGCCAGTTCAGGAAGTTAAGCAAGATCCAGACCACGCTGGACTCATCGCAGCCTCTTTTCTCCAGGAAGCTGCTTGTCTTGGCCTGGAGGGCCCTTTCCAGCCCATCTCTGACTTGAAGCCAAACACAGTCTCTAACACCTTGGCTGGAGATCTCCTTTTCTGCTGTGTCGGCAGGATTCCCTTTCCTGGGTGGGAGCGACACTAGGAGAGAGATGACAGTATCATGGGGCTTTGGCAGAGCTGGGCTCAGTGGGAGGGGCCTGAGCAGGCCAGATCCTTGGGCAACAACCTTGGGGAAGAGGGGGCAGTTGAATAGCTCCATAGTGGGGCATTCTGCCGTTGACTTTGGCTCTCCTACTTCATTTTTCTTCTGAGATTCGGCAAGACTCTCTGTAATATCGTGACACTTGGCCTTATTTTGCAGGTAAGAAATTGAGGCTCCGAGAAACCACCCATGCTCGTTCGGATAGCTTAGGTTGTCCTAGGCATGTAGAAAGCAAGAGTCCATGGTGAAAGGTGGGTGGGGGGAGGGATCTTGCCCAAAGAAAATGGAGGCTTCAGGGAGGGCAGGGCGAACATGACCACAGTGATCACACATCCTGAAAACAGTACGGGGTGGGGGCCGGGAGAGGTACCTAGGCAGAGGTATGGGAGTCTGCTGCAGGGGCAGGGTGCGTGCTTGGTATGTTGGAAGCCTCAGCATCAGCCCCCAGCCTTAGAAAACAAAACAACACAAACAGAACAGCACGCTGAAATAAGACAACCCTGAGAAGCCCACAGGCCAGAGAGGTGACCACGTTCAGAAAGCTACAACACTTGTTAGAAACTCTATCAGCCACAGGGATGGTGAGACGGCTCAGTGGTCAAGAGCACTTCTTCCTGTTGAAGGACACAGGTCCAAGTCCCAACACCCACATGGTGGCTCATGTTCTAGGGGTTCTGGTGCCCTTTTCTGGCCTCGACAGGCACCTGGCATGCCAGCACTGTACTCACTCACGCTTATAAAATAAAGATTTTAAAAATCCTTAAAAAACAACAAACAAACAAACAAAAACAAAAACCCGTATCAACCAGAAGTGGCGGTAAAAGCCTGTTGATCCCAGAACTTGGGAGGATCAGAAATTGAAGGTCAGCCTGGGCTCCATGAGACCCTGTCTCCACCCCTCGATCCTCTTTGACCCATGAAACAACTCAAAAAAATCCAATAGCCCTAGAAACATCCAAATCCTTGGAAACTAAACAGTGGACTTGTAAATAATTTCTGAGTCAAAAAGGGAAGTCTGAAGAGAAGTTAAAACAACACAGCCGGCTGACCAAGCTCTGCTCTTTGTGGGGCACTGCAGCTGCAAAGGGAGTTTGCAGAACTGACTGCAAGCATCAGAGAGGCAGAAGGTCTCAAATAAAGGTCCCAAATCAGTCATGTAAGCCCCCACATCAAGAACCTAGGAAGAATAAATAAACCCTCAGCAAGCAGGAGAAACAATAAAGCTAAGAAGGGAAGGAAGGGAACCCCACAAGATTAAAAACAGAAGAAGAAATAAGCAGAAAACAAAACAAACAAACAAAAAGGCAGGGAGGTGGCTCAGTGGTAGAGCTCTTGTCTGGCGTGTGTGAGCAGCCTTGCAAACAGGATAACAAAAGCGTGCCCGTACACGCACACACCCACACCCGCAGGGGTGGAGAGATGGCTCGGTGGTTGAGAGCACTGACTGCTCTTCCAAAGGATCCGGGTTCAATTTCTAGCACCTACATGGCAGCTCACAACCCTAACTCCAGCTCTAGGGATTCTGACACCCTCACACCAATGCAAATAAAGTTATTAACAACAACAACAACAACAACAACAACACACACACACACCTTAAAAGAAAAAGAGGGTGGGTATAATGGCGCATGCCTTTAGTCCCAACACTGGGGAAGGGAGGAAAGAAGCAGGTGGATTCCTTTGAGGTCTAGGCTAGCCTGGCTACAAATTGAGTTACAAGACAGTCTTGTTACATAGAGAAACCCTGTCTCCAAAAACCAAACAGAGAGAGAAAGAGAAAGAAACAAGGAACTGATAACTTGAATAAAAACCCCAATAAATTTGTTGCAAGACCAACAACAAACTTCAAAAGGGAACGGGGCCAGTGCGATGGCTGAGATGACTCAATGGTTAACTGTTCTTCCAGAGGACCTGAGTGGCTCGGGTCCCATCTGCCTATAACGTCACCATCTACACACACTTGTGCACACATAATTTTAGAGGCAGAAAACTGTGCCCAGGAGACGGCTCATCATGTGAGGGAGTCTGCTGCCCAGCCTGACCACCTGAATTGGGTCCCCAGAACCCACAGGAAAAGAAAGAACCGACTCCTGCAAGTTGTCCTTTGATCTCCACAGGCCTGCCGTGGCGTGGGCATACTCATGGGCAAATAAATAAACGTAATTTAAAAAATCATTTCAATATATATATTTTTCCACTGGGCATGGTGGTGCATGCTTTGAATCCCGGTGCTTGGGAGGCAGAACTTGAGTTCAGGAAAAGCCGACGGCTTCTAGGACCTAGAAGAGGCCGGGAATGGATTCTTCCCTGGAGCTTTGCAGGGTACGCTGTCCTGCCAGAACCTTTATTTTGGCTAATTTATACTATGATTTGTGGACTCCAGAACTGTGGGTAAAAATCTTATTGTCTTAAGCCATTAAGTTACTTTAATTTGTTACAGTAGCCACAGGAAGCTAATGCCCTGTGAACAACTTTACACACATAAATTTAGTGTCTGAAGGGAAATAAATGTATCTCTTAGAAGACACAAACCAGAGCACATCCCATGTGAAATCCTTCATTTGAATAGCCCTGTAACTATTAAGAAATTTTAATTTGTAATAAAAACCATTTCTTCTGTCCCTTCAATATTTTTAGGTCCAGATGGTTTTACTGGAGAATCTGCTAAGTATTTAAAGAAGAATTAAGTCCTCTGTGTGATTTTTTCCAGGAAGCAGAAATAAGGCATTATTTTTTAATTAATCTTATGACAAGCAATATTACTCTAACACCAAAACAGATGAAAACAGTTACAAAACAAAACATAAACAACTAAAGATAAATATCCTTCATGAATGTAGATTCAAAAATCCTTAGAAAATAGTAGCAAATAGAATTTAGAAATATAAGGCTGGAAACAAGGCACAGCAGTTAAGAGTGCTGGGTGCTCTTCCAGGGAACCTGGATTTTGTTCCCAGTGCTAGTGCAAATGGCCCCCTCTTTTGGCCTGTGTGGGCAACACACAAACATGCACGTAGGCATAAACACACATGTACGTAAAAAAAAATAAAGAATTCAGCAATATATTAAAAGAATTATAAACCGTAACTAGGTGGGATTGTTTTTCTATGGGGCAGGGTTTCTCTGTGTAGCCCTGGCTGTCCTGGACTCACTCTGTAGACCAGGCTGGCCTCAGACCCAGAGATCCACCTGTCTTTGCCTCCCAAGTGCTGGGATTAAAGGCGTGCCCCACCACTATCCAGCCTAAGTGGAATTTATTAAGGGATACATGTGGGTTCAATATTAAACACTCATCTATCTAACCTACGGTATTAAAAATCCACGTGATCATAACTGATGTACAAAAGACATCATCCAAAAATCCAAAACCTCCATAACGCAGCTTCAAAAACCTTTCAGAAGCACAGATACAGAGGGGAAAAGCCTTAGTGTATTAAAGAACACCTATGGAAAAATTATCAGCGTCTTATTTTACAACATCAGACTGAATGTCTTGTCTCTAAAAGTGATAATAACTCACTACCTTTATACAACATGCTGCTGCCTGCCCCATCTGTGTATAAAAAAGATGAAGAAATGGATGGTGTGAGGGCAGGAAACAGAGGCAAAAACCATCCTGGTTTGCCAATAACATCATCTACGTTGCACATCTCGTGGAACCTACAAAACAAAACACCCCTTTGGAACAAACAGGGAGTCCATCACAGTCTTAGAAAGCATAAACATTAATTTCGTTTCCATGTGCTGTAATTCCAGCAATGACCTCAGGGATAGCAAGATATAATCTGTAAGCCGGGCAGCACCAGCGCATGGCTTTGATCCCAGCACTTGGCAGGCAGAGGCAGGTGGATCTCTGAGTTCCAGGCCAGCCTGGTCTACATAGTGAGATCCAGGATAGCCAGAGCTACACGGAGAAAACTGGTCTTGAAAAACCAAAATATTTTATTTGTCTGTCTGTCTGGATGTGTACACCTGGTGCCTAGAAGAGGTCAGAGCCCCTGGGACTGGAGTTATAGGTGGTTGTGAGCCGTTGTGGGTCTGGGAACTAAACTGGGTCCTCTCTCTGCAAGAGCATCAAATACTCTTAACCAAGAGATGGAGAGCCATCTCTTGTATAAAAATAAAATAAAATAAAACCTTAAAAAGGAAAATTCTTACAGGAAGTTCTACAAACCACAGACAGCAGCTGTATCCCTCCAAAAACAACAATGAAAGAAATCGAAGGTATACACGAACAGGGAGACATACAGCATTTACGGATTTGAAAACTCAAAACAGTAAATTCTGGAACTGATGGATACATTTAATGTAATTCCAGCTGGGTGTGGTGATACTCACCTTCAGTCCCGACACTCAGGAGCAGAGGTGGGTGTCTCTGTGAGGCCAGCATGGACCACGAGGTAACAGGTTCCAAGCAAGCCATGGCTACATAGTGAGACCTTGTCTCGACACACAGACGACAACAATAGTAAATTCTACCTTCCCCGGCTCATCTACCCGAGAGCCAGGCCGACTTTACAACTTTAGAGCCTGTTCCTCACTCTTGGCTTCCTCAGCACTCAATTGTAGCTTTTTCTGGAGGGGCCTCATGAACACATTTGTGAATATCTTAGTTTGCATAGCGACTTTTTAAAAGAAAACTTTTTCAAGGTAGGGTTTCTTTCTCTGTGTAGCCCTGGCTGTCTTGGACTTGCTTTCTAGACCAGGCTGGCCTTGAACTCACAGAGGTCTTCCTGCCTTTGCCTCCCAAGTGCTGGGATCTCAGGCATGCATTACCACATCTGGCTGCTCGAGCAGCTTCTATACTTGAGGTAAACAGCTGCCTTTTGGCCACATCTTGGGCCTACTATCCGGAAGGTGGATTAATTAGGGACAGTCTCAAACTTTGGACAAGGTGAGTAGCAAATCCCAGTGTTCCAGGTACTTAGGACAAAAACCAGTCTGAGCAGATGCCCTCGTGGTACTTGGTCCACGGTCTGTTGGCATCATGTTTTTTGTGGACTATGTAAAGTTTACCCTTGTTCGTTCGAATGTTGACATGACATTGTGACGTTTATTCTGACTCTCTCCTGCCTCATGTTTGTGTAAACACGCCCACCATTTATTTGTTCTCTGTCCTGCCAGTAAAACGCCAACCAGCCAATGCTGAGCAATGCAGAGAACCGGGTGGGACACACAGGTCCATCGAGGAGTGGAGAGAGGGGAGAGGAAGGAGGGACCGAGCCACAGGGAGAGGACCAAGAAGCGTCAGGAGAAAGGAACTGGAGCGAGGGGATGATTTAAAAAGCAAGTTATGACTGGGAAACATGGCTGCGAGGAAACTAGACCAGCTTAGAGGTTTAGGATGGAGTAATTATTGCTCAGCCTTGTGCTCTAGGCTAATTAAATCATAGTTTCTCTGTGTGTGGTTATTAAGGGAAAACAGGTAAAGAGTAACTGCCCAATTACTAATAATATGAATCAATATTAATCATTAATAATCATTCTACAATGGTCTCTCCACCTACTGGTCAAGAATCACCTACGAGGGCAGATCGTTCTCCAAAGCAGCATGGGACCCTTACCTGGTCCAAAGATCAATACTGTAGGTGAATTTTTCAAATTTTAGAGAATTTCAAAGCCCACCCTCCCCAGTATTTTTAGGTATCAAGTGAGGTGTGGAGAGAGCTAAGTCAAATATATTGGCACCTTTGCAACAAAAGTACATTACAATGAATTCTAAATGGGCGAAATGCATAAACGGTTTTACAGATGCCTCTGCAAATTCCTCCTTCCGTTTCTAGTCAGATTTAGTCACTACATAAGTTAAGTTTGTGCCAAACTTAAGAAGAAACTTTTTTTTTTTTTTTTTTTTTTTTTAGCATCTTTGAGATTTCAGAGCTTGAAGATACAGGGGATTGTAGAATTATCTAGAACTGTAGGGGCTAGATCAAGCCACATTTCCAGTCTCCTTTTCAAGGAAGTGTGGCCACGTTCCCACGAGTTCACCACAGGATGTGTGATGAGGTGATGAAGTCCACTTCGGGTCTGAGCTTCAAGCCACCGGCACACATTTTCCCTCCGAGATGGAGAACAGATGTGTCTGTGAGCCAGCCTCTGTCTCAGATGAGGACGAAAATCCTCAGACGTATGGGGGGGGGGCACAGTCCTCACCCAGAAGGCGTGTCAGGATCCTCCCTAACCTGGTCTGCTCCGTTGCCAAGCAGGAGAGCAATAAATCTTTATTCTTCCATAAGCGGCTGTCACTTTCAGACTCCCAGCCAATGGGCTTTAAACTAATTAATAAGAGACAAGTGCTAGGCCTATTAGAGACAGATGGCGTCCATGCCCTTAAGGGACTCATGGGATGGTTTTGATTTTGTTTTTGTTTATTTGTTTTGCATGTCCAGCTCCTCCAAGACCAGGTCTCCTGGATGTCCTGGAACTACCTATCTAGATCAGGCTGTCCTCGAATTTACAGAGATCCACCTGTCTCTGCTGGGATAGAAGGCATTCACCACTCGCACTGGGCCTCACGGGGATGTATTCAAGGTGATGCTTGTTGGTGTAGATGCGACAGAGAAACCTAGGGCTGCCAGAGACTCCAGGAAGAAGCCAGTGGGGAGAGTATGGCAGTGAAAGAGGATGCGTGTTGCCCACTTTTCTGGTCACTGTGGCAAAATGCCCGATGGAACAACTTGGGAGGGGCATTTGCCTTGGCTCGCAGTTTCAGGGGACACAGTCTGTCGCAGAGGGGAAGGCAAGCTGGCTGGGGAGGCTTGGGGAGTGCTGGGAGCGTGTAGCGGAGACCCTCACATCTTGTTGAATCGGGAAGTAGAGAGCTCCAGCCGGAGGCAGGTGCAGGCCTCAAAGGCCCGTCACCTAAAGCCCATCTCCGCCGGCCACGTCTTCTGTCCCAACGCTCCACAACCTTCTGAATCGGCACCACCATCTTGGGGTCAGGTATTCAGACACATCAGCTCTTGGGGGACACTTCACACTCAAAGCATAAGTAACAGCTGGGTGGAAACCCAGAACTTTAGAATACGGTACTTTTTCAAAAAGGTCGGGGGCGTTGCTGTGGACATGAATGATTAAAGCAAGGGCATCTGGGGCCGTTCCTCCGGAAGACCCAGGTTCGAGTCTCAGCACGTACACAGTGCCTCACAACTAGAGGGTGTCATGCCTAGGTTCCTCAGCGCCAGGCATACGTACTCACGGTGGATGTACATACATGCAAGGGAAACATTCGCACACGTTACAAGTAGAATAAGGCCATTCGTGAAGAAGAACGGGTTCCAGTCCAACACTGTCCTTTTAAGAAAAGGGCGAGTTTAGGGCTGGAGAGGTGGCTGAGTGGTTGGGAGGGCTTCTGGCTCTCGCACAGGACCCCAGTTTGGTTCCCAGCACTAGGGTCGGGTGGCTCATAACTATGACTCCAGCTCTAGGGGATCCAGCACCCAGTTCTGGACTCCAGGGGGACCTGCACTCACACGCGTACACGCACAGAAAACAAAAACAAATCTAAATAGCGGAGGAGGAGGAGGAGGAGGAGGAGGAGGAGGAGGAGGAGGAGGAGGAGGAGGAGGCGGCGGCGGCGGCAGCCAGGCGTGGTGGTGTACGCCTTTAATCCCAGCACTTAGGAGGCAGAGGCGGGCGGATCTCTGTGAGTTCGAGGCCAGCCCGGTCTACACATTGAGTTCCAGGATTGCCAAGGACCACACAGAGAAACCCTGTCTCAAAAAAATGAAACCCTCTCCCTGCAAATGCTTTGGAAAAGAGCACAGACAGTAGGAAAAGAAAACGGTTAGGGATGGCAATCTCTCAGGAGAGCATTCTTGGGATACTTGAAGCCACGTGCCTACTGCATCCTCAGAGAGTTCAGCACTAAGAAGACCGCTATTAAAATCCCTGCGATTTGGATGATGAAAAGGTGGTGGGGGTTTTAGGAGATACAATTAAAAAAAAAATCTTTTAATTAAACAAGACAATAGCCGTTAGGGCCACTAGTGAGTGTCACTAGCTTGGTCATTGAATAATTAGAATGAAAAATGATTCATATTAATAGACCTTCTTTTTCTCTTCCTCCTCCTCTCTTCTTCCTCCTCCTCTCCCTCCTCTAGTTCTGGGGATGGTGGCGTCCAGAGCCTCAGAAAAAGCGTGGAGTCTCGGTGGGTGAGCTCCCGGGTAAGACTCAGCCAACGAGCTCACGCGCGGCCGCACAGTGACCCCTGCCGGCCGCGGGGGGGAACAGCGGCTCCCGAGGCTCGAACCTCCCTAAGCAGCCAGAGGTTCGCTTCTTGAAAATCCGAAGACCTAGGTTCCCGCTGGGCTACTGGGTGACCTGGGATCACACCCCCTGGACTTCCCCTTGCAGCTGTCCTCGTCTTGTCGAGGCTGACTGCTCCCTTCCACATCAGGTACCGCCACCTGGGACAGGCGAGCGCGCTCCCAGGCTTGAATCCCAGCCTAGGGACGCCCTAGACCAGGCTACCGGCCAGGATCTGGGCCTGGAAGGCTTAACCCTGCGGCGCCAGCTCACTGAGGACCTATCCCTCTTCCTTGCTCTCTCTGCTTTCCGCGACCAGAATGTTCAAATGACTGGCTTTGAAACCATGGCGTTTCTTCTCTGCTAAACGCTGGAACCGTGTCTCTGACTATGACTATGTCCATGTCCGTTTCTTCATATAATAGAAATTCAGGAGACCGGATCTGCAGCCCATTAAAGTGCTGACTCATGTCCCTCGACGCACACACAGATGGCTGTCTTGATGCACACAACCTGTAAGTAACCCCATAACCCAGGCCCTCAGGAGGTAGAGGCGGGAGGCTCCGAAGCCCCCAGTCACCCTCTGTTGTAGTGAGTTCAAATCTAGCCTAAATTGCACGAGACCCTGTTGGGGGACAAGGGGGACGGGGAGAAGGAAGAAGAGAAGGAGAGAGGGAGAGAGAACAAACTTGGAGGGCAGGAAATGGTTTGCATTTCAGCCTAAACATGGCTGAAAATGCACGCCGTCTGGACAGTCAGGGAACAAGTTGAGAGGCACTCAGGAGCCTGCGTGATAACTCCAAGTCAGGGAATAGCTGAAAACGGCTCCCTGGCATCTAGAGACGTGGGAAGTAGAGGTCTCTAGAAGCATCCTGTTTAGGGTGTGGCATTCCTGCGCCCTCAGAATCAGGAACAAGGTGCTGAGTGCCGGGTTTGCCTTTCATCCCAGCACTCTGGAGGCAGAGGCAGGCAGATATCTATGAGTTCAAGGCCAGCCCGGTCTACGGAGCTATGCAAAGTCTTGTCAGCAATTCAGATATATTGATTGAGGACGTAAGGTTTTAAATGCTGTTGATAATCTTCAGAGAGTCGACAAGATGAGTCTGCAAGAGAGTTTGCAAGATGTCTGCAAAAGTTAGAATCGCTGTCAGACCCGTTAACTTCTCCCCGTGTCAAGAATGTTAAAGGATCTTTTAGTCAGGCACCGTTGTGCATAACTGTAATCCCAGCACTCAGGGAGGCAGAGGCAGGTGGATCTTCGTGAGTTCGAGGCCAGCCTGGTCTACAAAGCAAGTCTGGGAAAGCCAGGGCTACACAGAGAAACCCTGTCTCAGAACACCAAATAAATAAATAAATAAATAAATAAATAAATAAATAAATAAATAAATATTTTAAAAGGAGGGTTTAATTTTGGGGGGTGGGGAATGAGAGAGGGTCTCATTGTGTGCCCATGCCTGGCCTCAAACTTATAGAGATCCACCTGCCTCTGCCTCCTGAGTGCTGTGATTCAGGCATGAGGGCTTTCCGTTTTTATTTTTAACCTTTAGCATGGATATTGACCATAAACACATTAAAACAAAAAGCATAAATAAGAGCTTTATAGGTCCCTCAGTAACTATGACTACAATAGAGTCTGTGGAACAACAAAAACCCTGGAATATATATATATATATTTGCATAGGGTGTGTACACAGGTGCACGTGAATGGGTTTATGTTCAGGCGTGTAGAGGTCAGGCTGACCTGGGGGTGCATTCCTCAGCCGTTCTAGATCTTACACACTGAGGCAGAGCCTTGCATTTGAACCTGCTCGCTGGGGGGACTCCCAGCCTTCACTTTCCAAATACTGGGGTGACAGGCAGGCAGTCACAACCAGCTCAGTCCTCACTGGCTTGTGGTCAGAGCTTTGCTCACAAAGCCACTCCCAGCCACACGAGAACCCAGTGCTAGAGAGAAACTTTCCAACATTGTCTTAAAAAAAAAAAAAAGAAGAAGATTGCAGCTAAGGCTAGTGTGGTAACACATACATTTAATCCCAGTGCCCAAGAGGCAAAGGCAGGCGGATCTCTGTGAGTTTGCGGCTAGCAGCATGGTCTACATAGTGAGTGAATAATAATTTTTTAAAAAGCAACAAAAGACCAGCCTTTGCACTAACCCTTTTCTTTCCACTCAATACGATGAGTATGCATTTGTTTCTCACACTGTTCCCTCCACCGTTCTGTTTGAAAATCTTTGCGCAAACTGTGCAAACTGTGAACCCAGGAGAGACTCGGGCACTCTCTGGGCTGTGAGCTGTTGTTGTTTTGAGCGTATGAAAACCTCAAAGCATCATTTGAGGCGACGTTATCAGGGGCCAAAAATCTGGTCCCGTCGTTCCCAGACGGACCGACCCGGAGCCAGTGGCAACTTCACCAGTGCCTAAGCAGTAGGGCTTAGCCTCCCTGGGCTGTTGTGAGGCCCGCGGCGTCCCCAAGAGTGACCCTTCCACACTCCTCACTGTGTTGGGTCTTACTCTGGCCTCCTAGGTCAAGCGTAGCAGGGAGCGAGTTGGTGAAAGTCTGAGGCACGCCCTTCTTGCCCCGCGCAGCCTCGTTCGGTTCCCTCCCGTCCCTAGAGCCCCGTGTCTGGACCGGGGCAGCAGCGACGTGGCGGCGAGTTTCCCCGAACCAGCGCTGGGGCCCAGATCCCTAGACCAGCGGCGGGCAGGGCTTTCTGAGCGCCGAGCGCCCTCTAGCGTCTGTCCGTGGTAACGCCGGCAAACGCAAAACCGTCCCAAGGATCCTCAGGAGTCCCCAGCAGAATTTCTCCCCTCTGTCAGCTTAGCGCTGCTTAGAGCTAAGCTGCCTCCAGGTCTCCACTGCAAAACAACATCGGAAGCTTAAACAAACAAACAAAACAGCAAACAACAGTTCTGAGCACCTACGAGGTACCAGACCCTGAGTTACGTAGCTCACTCTTGGGGATGGTTAACTCTATTGTGTGTAGAAATTAAGAAACGGGGCTAAGGACATCGCTAAATTGGTGGCATGCTTCGCTTAGCAGGTATGAAGACCCGGGTTCAGTCCCCAGCGCGGCACAAACCGAGGGCCTAGAATCACCCTGGGTAAAAGATATTATAGGAATATCAGAAGCTCAAGGGCATCGCTGACTGAGTTTGAGACTAGTTTGGTATACACGAGACACTGTCTCAAAATAACAGCAGAAGGTGGGAGGAGGAGGAGGAAGGGGCGGAGGAGAAGGAGGGGACAGGCAGTTGTTGAGGAAGTCAGTCAGAGGCAGGGGCAGAATTCCATTTACGGGGTCATAAATTCTTTGCGTCTATTGTCTGTCTACAGAACAACTACAATGGGAGACTAAGATAGTCGCTGATCAGATCTCTCCCGGCTGCTTGGGGGAAGATATCTTTAAATTTCATTTACCTTTATTTTATGTGCATTAGTGTTTTGCCTGCGTGTATGTCAGTGTGAGAGTGTCAGATCTTGGAGTTACGGACAGTTGTGAGCTGCCAGGTGGGTGGTGAAGATTTGAACCCTGGTCCTCTGGAAGAACAATTAGCGCCCTTAACTTCTGAGCCATCTCCCCATCCCAGGGGAAAAAAATTTAATTTGAGTAAATCCCTCAGATTTATTTCAAAGCATAAAGTATGGAATGATAATGAGCCTTTCCGGGTTCATAATGGAAGAAATAAAAAGAAAACACCAGGGGTTCTAAATTGGTAGTTCTCACTCACTGATGTGTTCATAAACAAATTAATGGAAATATAATAAAGAAAAGACACATTAAAGCTGGGTGTGGTGGCCCATACCTTTAACCCCAGTGCTTGGGAGGCGAAGACAGGCAGATCTCTGAGTTCGAGACCAGCCTGATTTACAGAGCGAGTTTCAGGACAGCCCCGGCTACACAGGGAAACCCTGTCTCAAAAAACAAACAAACAAAACCAGAACAAAATGGAAGGTGAGATAGGACAGAGCAGGGAACTATACCAAAATACACAGTAGCCTCCTTTCTCTGTCATCCAATTTCCCTTTTTCTTCTCTTCCCCAAATAGTTCTTCTCACTTCCAAATACTGGTGATGAGGGCCCGAGGGATGAATTTGAGGGCTGCACTCGGCTTACAGTACTGAGGTAACACTGTCTCCTGCATCTTTTCTCTTGGCCAGGGCAAGAGCCGGGCTCCCCACCTCAGCATAACGCCCCAGGCCCGTTGTGCAGGCCGATCAGGTTGAGGGGGTACTAATGTTGTGGCCTGTCCCTCTCTCCCACACCAGCATAGGTGGCTTCTCCATTCATCCTCTAACACCTGCAAACCAGGTTGTGCTGCTTCATTTATTTATTTATTTATTTATTTATTTATTTTTGTGTCGACTTGACACAAGCTGGCATCACTTGGGAAGAGGGAGCTTGAGCTGAGAAAATACCCCACCCCCGTCAGACTGGCCCATGGTCACGTTTGTGGGGGCATTCTCTTGATTAGTGGTTGACGTGGGAAGGCCCACAGCCCTTCGTGGCCGTGCCATGCCTCTGGGCTGGTGGTCCTGGGTTGCGCAAGCAAGCAAGCAAGCAGATGGGGCCAGTGAGAGCAAGTCAGTAGGCAGCACTCTCCTGCCATCTCTGCTTCAGTTCCTGCCTTCATGGCTCCTGCCATCCCTGGGTTTCTGCCTTACTTCCCCCTCAGTGACAGACTGGGAGCTAACTGTGTAGGCCAAACTTATCCTTTCCTTTCCAAGCTGCCTCTAGTTATGGTGTTTACCACAGCAATAGGAAGCAAACTAGGACACAGGTGAACTGATGACAGTAAACGGGAGACAGAAAAAAAAAAAAGAAGAGGAGGAAAAAGAAAGGAAAGAAAAAGTAGGAGTATCAAAAAAACTGGATGCATGATTTTGTATTTGTGTGTGTGTGTGTGTGTGTGTGCGTGTGCGTGTGCGTGTGCGTGCATGTGTGAGGGCCTTTCACAACTTTCTCAAAGTAGACTGGGATCGACCACCTCATTGACTGTGAACTTTGTATGGCGAGGATCGTTCTCTTTTGTATCTTGTGACTTCTCCGGCTTCCGAAGACACCTGGCAGACACGCCGGAATATAGCTGGACCCTGCTTACTTCTGTTCACGCCCGTCAGGACCTCTGGCTCTCCACCCTGACCTCAGCAGCATCTTCCAAAATGCTCTCTCTACTTCTGCTTTCGCTCACCAGAGCACATGCTTACACACAGAGTGATCTTCAGAATGGTTTACAAAGTCTCAGTTCCTGGGCTGGAGAGATGGCTCAAAGGTTAAGAGCATGGGCTTTTTCTTCCAAAGGACCCAGGTTCAGTTCCCAGCAGCCGCATGACAGCTCACAACTATCCAGCTGTTCTCTTTGCTCCTCCTCAAGTACCAGGCACACACACACACACACACACACACACACACACACACACGGTGCACAGATGTACACAACAACACCTCTGTGTCTTCCGCTACACTCAAAATATAATCCCAACTTTTCTCCTTAGCCTCCAAGACCTCAAAAAAAAAAAAAAATCTGGCTTCTGTGTAGCCTATATGTCGAGTTTCAGGTAAATAGAGCTATTTTGTAAGACCTTGTTTCAAACAAGACAAACGAACAACCAAAAACCTTAGGTACAAATACAAGCACACCTCATTTCTAGGAATTATTTAATAAGCATGACTGTATGTTTTTTGAAGCTGTGATTGGCTTTCTAAGAACAGACAGAAAAGAAAAAAGTAAGTAGATCAACAGGAAAAGAATGGCAAGTCTAACAGTCATTCAAACAAACAAAAAAAAAAAGCTGAGAAAGCTTCATTTTCATTACACTCATGGGGACCAAACACAGGGCTTTGTACATCCTATGCAAGCTAGGTCCTACTGAGCCCCATCCTCAGCCCTCAGCACATAGTCTAAAGTTCAAAACAAGGTGGACATCAGAGGAAGGAACTGAAGAGAAAGAGGAATGTAAAGAAACGTAAGGGAGTGTGAAATACAGGAGGGTCATTTCATTAGGGATGTGTGTACCGGTCACACGTGTGGAAGCTACCTAACCTCCAAGAGCTTGATCACACTATGAACCCCGAGATTATGTTGTTTACTGGGAAAACCCTTTTCTAGCTGTGGTGTGGCTCAGCCCTAGCACACGCCTTTAAACCAAGAGCTTTCTGTTGGAATACTGTAAACAGGATTAAATAAAGTCAGCCAGAGGTCAAAAGGCTGAGCAAGCAACCAGTTGACAGGAAGTGAACCCAGGGGGAAAAAAAATATCAAATAGAGTAAGAGGAAGTCAGGAGGACAGAAAGGGAGCCCACACAGGAAGCAGAATGGAGGGACATTCAGTTTGAGGTTTTTGTTTTTTTTTTTGTTTGTTTGTTTGTTTTGTTTTGTTTTGTTTTGTTTTGTTTTTGAGACAGTGTGGGGAAGAAACTTACTTTTGGGATATTGGCTGAGGAGGAAGCTGGGTGCTTTCCCTGCCTCTCTGAGGCACTGGGCTTTGACCCCAGTGTCAAATGTTTGAGATTTTGATTTAAAAAAAAATTGGCGCTCTAATGCATGGCACAACCACACAGACAGAGAAATCACGCCAGCTGAGGACAAACTGAGAGGCCATTACATTTGATAAGTCTTCTGGGAAGTCCTCCTGGAGAGAGCTAAGGATGGGAAATACCTCAATCCAAGGCGTTAGGACCCTGCATAGTGCTACTCTAGATGGCTTGAAAACAGAAGCAGAAAATGAAAGCTAAATGGCTTAACTGAAATTGGCTCAATATCAATTATGATACCGTCATTTTGGGTATTTCATATTTTACCCTTAATATTCATAGTGGCTTTCTGTGCCCTATCAAAGAAAAAAAAATTTTTAGAGATACAGGAAAAAGAAAAAAATGTGCAAAATGGATTGATAAGATACAAGCCTTAGGGGAAAAAAGATAGGAAAACATAAATAAAAATGAGAAAAATACTCAGACACAGACAAGGGAATTTAGACAAGAACCTACCATGCAACTGCATGTTAGGAATAATGGCTCAAGGTTGTTAGAAAACCAACTGTAGTTTATCCAGTTACTATACAAGACATACCAGGAGATGACAGGCACCCCTAAGGTTGTGAAAAGGTTAAATGGAATCCTATGGATATGCTAGATTTGAGGAGATTTTAGGAAGAGATTATTTCAGTGGTATCCATTCACCCTATGTGAAACAGATATTAAATTCATGGGCAACTCAGAACAGAATTAGCTTCCAAGACTGGAGAGGACCATAGAACAATGAGCTAGGGCTAGAGGTATTAGTTGTCCAATAAACAGACATCACTAGCAAGTCTTACCGCAAGGAATGTTAAACAGTCATACCTTATGCCAATATTTTTAATAGCCGTTAGAAATATTTCATAAGCAGTTTCCTCAACCTAAAAATTTACCATTATATGGATGGTATCTCTCTGCTTGATTCAGATACAAATACTTTAGAAAAAAATTGCCCCAGAACTTAGGAAGGCAGAGGCAGGTGGATTGCTGTGAATTTGAGGCCAGCCTGGTCTACAGAGTGAGTCCAGGATAGCCAAGGCTACACAGAGAAACCCTATCTCAAAAAAAGAAAAAAAAGAAAAGAAAAGAAAGAAGGAAGGAAGGAAGGAAGGAAGGAAGGAAAGGAAGGAAGGAAGGAAGGAAGGAAGGAAGGAAGGAAGGAAGGAAGAAAGAAAGAAAGAAAGAAAGAAAGAAAGAAAGAAAAAGAAAAGTTTGATGAAGTAAAGGGAATTTTGCCTTGCGGAGGATTACAAATTGCTCCTGACAGATCTCCAGGCCAGCCTTATCTACAGAGTCCAGGACAACCAAGGCCACATAGAGAAACCCTGTCTCAAAAAACCAAACCAAACCAAACACATTGTTCCTGAAAGAGTATGAGTACAAGGAGGAGATTCTTTTTTATATGATATACGTTTACAGAAAATTCGACCACAGAAAATACAAATAAGGGGAAATCAATTACAAACTCCTAATGATTTTCAAGAATTGCTGGGAGATATAAACTGGCTAATCCCCACAACTGGATTAACAACTCAAGAGCTAAGTAATTTATTTCAAACCTGATTTATAAGGACTTAAATAGCCCAAGATTATCAGCTCAGGCAGAGAGAGAATTGGTTCTGGTAGAAAAGAAATTACAGGATGAACATGTGGGACACTTAGATCCAAAAAACTGGCTTGTATTTTAGTTATTCTGCCTTCTATTCATTCTCCCATGGGAATTCTTGGACAGAGAGAAGATAATATCTTAGAATGGATATTTTTAGCTCACAAACAGAGTAAACAAAGACCTATGTAGAAAATGTTTCTGAATTGATTCTAAAAGGAAAAATGAGGCTTTGTCAATTAGCAGGAATAAAAATTTTACTAATGCTGAAATTGCCTCATTATGGGCAGAAAATGAACACTGGCAAAGAGCTTGCAGTAATTTTTCAGGGGAGAAGTCAACAACAAATGTCTCAAAAGTGAGAGACTTCAGTCTCTAAAAAGAACTAATTGGATTCTTCCTCGGATAGTAAAAGGGACACCAGTTTCTATACTGATGCAAATAAATCAGGGAAGGCAGGGAAAAAAAGGAAAGTGGCCCAGAGCCTTATGATCCGGTTCAAAAATCCAGTTCAGAGCTGTTTGTCATTCTTATGGTATTATTAGATATTCCTGAATCTCTTAGCATAGTTGCTGACTTCCAATACGTGGAAAGAGTACTTTACATTTTGAAATCCCTGAACTTACTCCAGATAGTTCAGAATTAGCTTCACTATTTATTCATCGACAATAGGTGATCAGAAATAGAAATCAACCAGTGTACATAACACCTATCAAATCCCGTACAGGTCCCCCGGGCCCTCTAGCACAAGGTAACGATAAGCCTGATCAGCTAGTAATAGGAAATGTTCTAGAAGCCTCAGAATTTCACAAGAAATACCACGTTAACAGCACAGACTTGAAGAAAGATTTTTCTATTCCTTGGCAACAAACCAGGGAAAATTATGAGGAACTGTCCTATTGCTCTTTGTATAACCAAACTCTGTTACCTGCAGGAAGGAACCCAAAAGGTAGCCAAAGAAGTTTGGCAAAGGGATATATTTCGTTTTTTTTTTTTTTTTTTTCAGAGCTTAGAAAATTAAAGTTTGTGCACCATACTATAGATACATGTTTAGGATTTCAATGGGCAAATGCTTTAAGTTCTGTAAATACGAATTCATTAGAAGATATGAATACCATGGCGATACCTGTACAAATTAAGACTGACGATGTTCTCTAGTAAAACGAAACTTTTTTTTGCATATTACAACATAAAGCATATTAGAGGTAAACCACACAATCCCCCAGGACAAGCAGTTATAGAAAGATCTAATCGCACTTTAAAAGATACCCTTAGTAAACAGAAAGGGGTAATAAAGACCCCCAGAGATAGATTACACAGTGCTTTATTAACTTTAAACTTTCTTAAATGCTGACGAGAAAGAAACAACAGTTTCGGAGAGACACTGGGTGGTAGGAAAAAAACTGCTAAATTAAATCAGCCTGTACTTTTTTTTAAAATAATTGATCCACTTTATGTCCCGATTGAAGCCTCCCTTGTCTCCTCTGGGTCCCACCTTCCCTCCGTCTTCCACCATTCCCTCCCCTAGTCCACAGAAAGAGAAGCCCTCCCCTCCTACCATCTGTCCCTAGCCTATCAAGTCTCATTAGGACTGCCTGCATCCTCTTCCTCTGTGGCCTGGCAAGCCCTCCCTCCTACACCACCATGAGGAAGTGATCAAAGAGAAGGCAACATGTCAGAGACAGCCCCTGCTCCCCTTACTAGGAAACCCACATGAAGACTGAGCTACCTATGGGCTACGTCTGAGCAGGGGGTCTAGGTCCTCTCTGTGCATGGTCCTCGGTTGGTGCATCAGTCTCTGCAGGGGTCCCCGGGCCCAGATTTATTCAGCCTGTATATTTTAAAGATGTGTTGACTTCAGAATTGAAACCGGGATACGTGTGATATTGTTGAAGAGGTTTTGCCTTTGTTTCCACAGGCAAAGAAAGCCATGAATACCGTCAAGATGGGTAAAGATAATATTCTAACAGGAGGGGTGTCCTGAATAAAGAGAGGCAATGGCTCATCAGATACCTTGGTCACTCAGTCCAAACTAAGTTATAAAGAATAACAAATGCCTTCCATTCGCTTTGGCATGAAAAAAATAAAAACAACAACAACAACAAACCCAGCATTTCCTAATGACAATTTTCCAAAGGCACACTTGCCTTACTGGCGTGAAATGAGAAGTGGGTTTTCTTAAACCGTGTGTCTTAATTCCCTGTTAGAATGTTGAGCCACAGAGTGCCATGTGGCCCGTGCCACCCTTGACAACAGCTTTTGAGTTTCTTTCTTTCTTTCTTTCTTTCTTTCTTTCTTTCTTTCTTTCTTTCTTTCTTTCTTTCTTTCTTTCTTTCTTTCCTCAAAAGGATTTTTGTTGTTGTTTGGTATTAAAAAAAACACAGTTAAGAGATTGAAAAATTCAAAGGGCTACTACAGTTCAAACTTCCTTTCTAAATCGCTCAGAGTGATTCGAAGCTAGGATAAAATATTTGAGCAGGGCAATGGTAGCCCACGCCTTTAACCCCAGCAGAGACAGGCAGATCTCTATAAGCTGATTGTTTTCTAAATTCTAGAGTTACAGTTAACAGGGTGGTGTCGGTGGTGGCACACACCTTCCATCTCACCGCCTAGAGACAAACGCGGATACAGCTCCTAAGTGGTCTGTTTGCACACTAGAGAAATCACATATCATATTTACAGATTATTGTTAAAAAAAAAAACAAAACCAAACCTAAACTAGAAAGGCAGCTAATTTCCAATGGGGACAGGGACAAAGAGCAGCTTTCACTACTGTCATCACGACTGCTGGTAAACTCTTCTCTGCGCCTGCAACCCTGACCAATATTGAACCAGTTGATTGTGAATTGTGGATATCATATTTATTGACGAATTCACAGCTGAGGACTCTTCCCAAAGCAAAAAGGAGTCCGCCGACATCTGCCCCTTGGCTTCTATTGCAAACGCTTTCCAGATTCGGATAATAAATATTCTTTCTTTAAGAAACAAATTTTAACCCCGGGTGGAGGAGGGGCAGGCCTTATTCCCAGCACTTGGAAGGCATAGTCAGGTGGATCTTGTTAAGTTTGAGGCCAGCCTGGTCTACAGAGTTCCAGGACAGCTAAAGCTACATAGAGAAACACTGTCTCAAAAAAAAAAAAAACCCCAAAATGCAACAAAACAAAAAAAGAAAGAAACGAAGAAAGAAAAAAAAGAAAGGGAAATTTCTTTCCTATAACCCCGGTCCCTACACCACCCACCCCTCCCCCAAAAGAGGCACCCGTTGAACTGTGGGGACCGATGGAACGGCCCCAACGTTTGGCTGATGCATGGTTTACTGATAGGTCATCCACCACAGAGGGAACCAAAAGCGATGAAAAGCAGCAGCCTATATAGATCAGGGAGGGAATGGCCAATGCCGAGGAAGGAACCCCAAAACCTGTGCGGCGCTATTGGCCGTAAGACAGACAGCTAGGAAAGCAAGAGGAAGATCTCTGTCTTCTCAAATGCGTGGTGCCTGTGCGGTGGTATAGCATCGCACCCATAGGCACGTTATCAAAATGGAAAACCGGGAGATAAATGGCAAAGGTATGGGGAGGAACCAATGGAAATGGCAAAACCTAGCAAATACGCCGAATTTTATGTAGCTTATATAAGCAAAACAGACAAAATGTCTGAAAATTATAAAATAGTGGACAAACTGGCATCTTGCTTAATTAAGACTAGAGTACTGGGGCTGGGGAGATGTCGCGTGTGTTAAGAGCACTGGCTGCCCTTCCAGAAGTCCTGAGTTCAATTCCTGACCACCAGATGGTGGCTCTGTAAGGGGATCTGATGCCAAATTCTGTCTGATGTTCTCCTCTGTCATGCAGGCCTAGGTGCAAATAAAGTGTTCATGGACGTAAATAAATAAATCTTTTTTTTAAAAAAAAGACTAGGATATTAAAATTTGCCGGAGAACAAATTCAGAATAAATCAGCAAGAATAATGAAACTTGAAAGTTTACCCCGACCCTCCAAAAATAAGGGGAAATGAAGACTAAACCACAACAGCCCTGTGAGGATAATTATAAGGAATCCATTGCCAGGCCGTGGCTCACACCTTTAATCCCAGCACTTGGGAGAGAAGGCAGGCCCATGAGAATGACAGTGATTTAAATTGAAAAGCCGCTTGCAAAAGGCTGGCTGAAATTCGAAGTGAATGTCCTTTGTGATCTAAAATTAAATACTAAAACCTTGAATTTATAATATAAAGAGAAAGAGGAACATAGGTCTATTTGTCCACACACACTGAGGTATATTTAGTTTCGAATTTTCAATAGAATTTTTAAAATATCAAATGAAAGATAGTTGCTGTGGATATAAACATGTTGTTCCCAGGTGTGATATGTAGGACCGATTCAGATGGTCTGAAGCAGCAGCCTATTTGCCTCATGCGGGCTCTGAGAGGAGCTCTTTGCAAGCTGCAGATAGTTTTAATCTGAGGACTCTGGAGAGAAGATAAACGCCAGAGCCCAGAGTGTGTGAAGATGTGAGAAAGAACAAGGCTGCTCCTGCTTCCTCTGTGGCTCCTGGTTGCTGCTGCGAGACAAGAAGGTGGAGATCTCCTGAAACAAGGATGGGACCGGCTCCAAGGAACCCAAGGACCCTGACCAGCAGGAAACACCTAAGAGAACTGTGCCCCCTTTCCCACTAACCCTTTCTCTCTCTCCTACCTGGTGTTGGGGTGTTGGAAGGGATTGGGATGGAGTAGAGAGAAAAAGATATAAGAAACATAAATAGAAGAGTTTTTTAAAAAGCATGCCTACAGATAATACTTCTGTTGCCAAAAAACACTTTTCCCTAGGAAAGATTTAACCTGCCAAAGAAAGAAACCCAGCCCCTCAGAGTTAGGGCTGGGGCAGGGTTTTGTGAAAGCATCCAACAAAATGTTGGAAGTTCTCCTGTTCCAGGAGGACAAAAGCATCTGGAGAAGACTGGAGAAGCGAAACATCTGAAGAAAAAGGATGGCCACCGAGACAAAATGTCCCAAGAGAAAGAGCAAATTGGTCAAGGGGTATCACCCACCTCCAGTTTGTCTCTGCTGCCCTCTACAGACATAAGTGGCAAATAGTCCCAACTCAATTAAAAATTAAAGCTGATGCTCTGGAAGTGGCCCAAGCCTGTGATCCCAACATGTGGGGAGGCAGAGGCAGGTGGATCTCTGTGAGTTCCAGGCCAGCCTGGTCTACAAAGCAAGTTCAGAACAGCACAGTCAAGGCTACACAGAGAAACACTGTTTTGAAAAACCAAAAACTAAAAACAAAAACAAAAGAAAGCTGGCTTTGGGGTTGGAGCACGGCTTTCTCCTTCTCTAAACCTACACATGCTTGTTGAAGGAAAAAATACCCTGGGCTGGAGAGATAGTTCAGAGGTTAAGAGCACTGAATGCTCTTCCTTAATTAAAGGTCCTGAGTTCAAGTCCCAGCCACCACATGGTGGCTCATAACAATCTATAAATGACATCTGATACCCTCTTCTGGTCTGCAGGCAGAAAACTGTATAAATAATAATTTTTTTAAAGGAAACCTGGGGGCTGGAGAGATGGCTCAGTGGTGAAGAGCACTGTCTGCTCTTCCAGGGGTCCTGAGTTCAATTCCCAGCAACCACATGGTGGCTCACAATCATCTATACTGGGATCTGATGCCCTCTTCTGGCATGCAGGTGTACATACTCATTTACATAAAATAAACAAGTCTTAAAAAAAAAAAAAAAAAAGGAAACCCAAAATGTGTTTCATATCGGAAGAGCCTCCTGGTACGGGACAGAGAAAGATAAAGGACTATTTTATTGCCAGGAATCTCATAATCTTTTGGTTTTTATTTGATGCTTTAAAACTTTTCTTAAGGTATAAATATTATATATATAAAATTTATATAGATATATGAACTTTCTGCCGTGGTGCTAGTCATCATACTGAGTACTAAGCAATTCTAGAAATAAGCTTCCTCTAGGTTCCTGTACGTGTTTTCAGGTTTGAGCCTGAAGCAGGAAACTAGGAGCAAAGTTTGTGTGCCTTGGATGTACTTTACTTCCTGGGATCTGTTGAATGTGGCATTTAAAATGTTCAGGTTTTTCTACAACAAACCGTGACCATCCCTAGCAGTGACCTTTGAGGTCTCCAGGAAGATGATGGGGCCCTGCAATGATGAATCCACCCGGATCGCACTAACGTTAACCGCTGAGCAAAACTGCTCCATGCCCCTCTGCCCCCAGGCGACCTCCCGGGATTGCCACGACGCTGACAAGCACCACTCAAAGATCGGCTTCGGATGACAAACTTCTCAGGACATTCAAATCGCCGTGTTCATAGGAGACTGACAGGAACATTTCACAGAACTTTGAACTCAAGAATGCTTCATCCTACACCTGCTGTGCAACCGAGCTGGACACTATGGAAAGCTTGGCAGAAAAAGCTTCATTAGTTAAAACTTTCTCTTCTTTTGTTTAGACAAAAGGGGAGAGATGTTGCAGGGCATTTAATCACACTAGGGACCCAAGTTTGTTTTTGATTCACAAAAACGGGGCATGGTGAACCAGAATTTATTTGAGATAGGATCCCCTGGAAAAACCTGATTCTAGTTGTGGTGCGGCTCAGCCTTCAATCCAAGATTGAATATTGTTTGAATATCGTTAACAGGATTAAATAAAGTCAACCGCAGGTCAAGAGGTGGAGCAAGCAACCAGCTGGTAGGACGTGAACATAGGAAGAAAAAGAACCTAGAGAGTAAGAGGAAGTGAGGAGGATGGATAGATTGCCACAGAGGAGGTAGAAGGGAGCGGCATTCGGTTTGAGGGTGTTTTTGAGGCTGGTGGGAAGGAACATGTTTTCTTTTGGGGAGTCCCCTTCAGAGGAAGGTCAGCAGGGTGCTTTCTCTGCCTCTCTGAGCTAGCAGGCTTTTACCCCAGCCACTGGCCCCCCAGTCTTTATTGGTAAAATCGGTTTGAGATTTTGATAAAAACAAAAAACAAAACAAACAGTATCAGAGCTTCAAAATACATGAAGCCCAAAGAGCAACAGACACAAATTTCTAGAGAATTTGAACAAAATTGCCAGGTAAGTTGACACAATTAACATTTACAGAGACACTCAGCAACAGGGGACAGCCCGGATTCTGTCAGGAAGATGTCCACCAAGAGTCAGAAACTTCCAGGGGGTGGTGTTCACAGTTGTAATCCCAGTACTGGGAAGGTAGAAGCAGGAATAACCCAGCAAGTCTGAGACCATTGGAGCCACACAGGGAGTTCCAGGCCAGCCAGGATAAAATATAGAGAGATATTATCTCAAAAACTGAAAATGGACAAATAGAAATAAAACCAGACCATAAGCCGGTAGGAGAACCAGGATCAAGGGTCACCTGGGTTATTTGGCAAGATGGAGCACCAGCCTGGGCTCCGGGAGACCCTATCTCAAGTAAATTCTGGTTTTCCTGCCTCCACCTCCTGAGTGCCAGGGTTGACCACTGGTGTGTAGCACCACACCCAGTTTTTGTGAAGCTTTAAGTGGAAGCAACCACTCTACCAGCTGTGGCCTAGGTCCCCAGACACATCTGTTAAAGGCTTATTTGATTATTTTGTGTGTATGAATGTTTTTACATGTCTACGTATCCTGGTGACTTGGGAGGTCGGAAAGGGTTCTTAAACTTCCTGGGGTTGGAGTTACAGATGTGAGCTGCCGTGCTCTTAACTGCTGAGCTGACTCTTTAGTCCCTCTACCAGGATTTTCTACACTCTTTTCCAAATCCCATTCATTTACTTATTTGTGCGTGTGTTTGGTGGGAGGGGCAGACACGCGTGCTAGTGGAGGCACATGTGAAGATCATAGGATAGATTTCACGGGGACCTGGTTCTCTTCCTGCCTCCTGTGGCTCTCAGAGTTGAATTCAGGCCATCTGGCTGGAACTCCTCAGGTGAACCCCACTTGATCATCAGGTATTGGCCTTTTCATTCATTGCTGCATTTGATTTGCTGAAATGCTTGCTCAGGACTTTTGTATACGTGTGGGCTCATATATAATTGTTGCTTCCTTTCAATTTTCTCATCTTACTAGCAGGACGATGTCCTCCTTAAGAATGTCTTCCTGAAGTTTCTGCAAGACTGACTCTGTCTTCAGTATACTCGCTGGCATCTCCGCTGAGGCCATCTTGGTGTCCATTTTGGAAACCATTTTGTTAAGCTTTTTTTAGCCTCTTGGTATCTTGAACTTCCCTAAAACGATGCTAGGGTAAGCTCTCTCTGATTGAACCAAACCCTCTGCCTTTTGGGAAAGTTCTTGACACAAATTTAATTTCTGTATGGACTTAAGTATATTCTGAATATGTCTCTTCTTCGGTGGGCTTTGAGGCTCATGGCGCTGGGAGGGGGGCCCAGCCCGTCTAGCTGAATCAGCAAACTTCAGGTTCAATGAGAGACGCAAAAACAAAACAAAAACCAACCGATCAACCAAAACAAATACACACACACACACACACACACACACACACACACACACACACAAACTAAACCAAATAAAAAGCCATGGTGGATGGTGGAAAGCAACTGAGAAAGATGCTTCTGATTGACCTCTGGTCTCCACACAAGCAGCGACATACGTGTATTTGAATCCCTGACATGAACACGTATACACAAATAAATAATAAATAAATACGTGAACAACCTTTACTAACGATAATTCCTATTCCCCTCTCTCTGTCCTGATCATTTTGCCTAAGGCTTATCTATTTTATTGATCTTTTTCAAAAAGTTTTTTGGGGACCTGGGGGTGTAACCCACATGGCAGAGTGCTTGCCTAGCACGTATGATCTGAATAAAATGTAAAACTATGACACAGCACCATGTATGGATAGTTGCAGCATTAAGTACTTATGCTAGAAGAATTAAATCCCAGCACCACACAGACAGCATGGTGATTCACATCCCGGCACTCTCTTTTGCCAGATGGGAGACTTCTAGAGATGACAACGATTCAAATGAACATAGCATCCTGAACTATACAATTAAGAATAATTAGGAAGCTGGGTGGTGGTGGCAGGAGGATCTCTATGAGTCCGAGGCCAGCCTGGTCTACAGAGCAAGTTGCAAGACAGCCAAGGCTACCCAGAGAGATCCTGTCTCAAAAACCAAAAGAGAAATATATGTTTAGGAACGGAGAGATGGCCGTATGGTTAAGAGCTTTCACTGCTCTTCCACAGGACCCAAATTTGATTCCCAACTCTCACATCAGGAGGTTCACAATTGGCTATAACTTCAACTCCGGGAGATCCAATGCCCTCTTCTGGACTCTGTGGGCTCCTGAACTACACACACACACACACACACACACACACACACACACACACACACACGTACACATAAATAAAACGCTATTTCTGGGGGTTGGAGACATGGCTCAGTAGTTAAGAACGCTTGCTCTTGCAGAGGACCTGGGTTTCATTACCAGCACTTACATAATAGCTCACAATCATCTGTAACTCCAGTTTCAGGGTGGAGGGTGGCCAATGCCCTCTTCTGAACTCTGAGGGTATCAGGAATGCTCATAGCATACATGGAGACAAAACATTCACACACGTAGAACAAAGAAATCTAAAAAAAAAAAAAAATGTTTAAAGAGTAATTTGTATGTGTGTGTGGTCTATGTGTGCGTGCGTGCATGCATGTGCACGTGTGTGCTTGTGTTGGTGGAGACCAGAAGTTGATGTTGAATGTCTTCTTCAATTGCTTTCCACCTTATTTTTTGAGACAGGGTCTCCTAATGAACCTAGAGGTTGTTGATTTTGCTAGACTAGCTGGCCAGAGAGCCCTAAGCATTTGTCTCTGAATCCCTAGTGCTAGAATTACACACACAAACTGCCCACGCTTTTTACACAGGTACCAGGGGTCTGAGCTCCATGTTCTTTTTTTTTTTTTTTTAAGATTTATTTATTATGTATACAGTGTTCCGTCTGCACATAGGCCAGCACGCCAGAAGAGGGCATCATTATCGAGGGTTGTGAGCCACCATGTGGGTGCTGGGAATAGAAGTCAGGACCTTTGGAAGAACAGCCAGTGCTCTTTGCCTCTGAGCCATCTCTCCAGCCCCTGAGCTCATGTTCTTAAAGCTTGGGCAGTGAATATCTTACCAACTGAGATATCTCCTCAGCAGTTTTTGTTGTGTCTTGCCACAATTTTCAATGCATAAAACCCTCCAATGCACCAGAGCAACTAAAACAATCTTGGTCAACAATTCCAGGCGCTGGAAAGTCTCTGCGTGCAGGTATCCATCAAAACATATAGATGGAGGCTGGAGAGATGGTACAGTGGTCAAGAGCACTGGCTCCTCTTCCGGAGGACTTGGGTTTGATTCCCAGCACCGACATGTTGGTTCACAACCGTTTGTAACTGCAGTCCAGAGGATCCAAAGCCAGCCTCTGACCTCTGTGGCCACCAGGCATAGACATAGCACGCAGACATACATGGAAACAAAATGCCCATACTCACAAAATAATTTAAAAAAACACAGAGATGGCCAGGCAGTGGTGACGCATGCTTTTAATCCCAGCACTTGGGAGGCAGAGGCAGAGGCAGGCAGATCTCTGTGGGTTCAAGGACAAGCCTGGTTTATAGAGCAAGTTCCAGGACAGCCAGGGCTACATAGTGAAAATTAGTTTCAACAAAACAAAACAAAACAAAACAAACACCCAAAACATAGAGACAAGAATATTCAGAGCAGATTTTTCATAGGTCTAAAACAGGAAGTAACCCAAAAAAGTTCACTGAGACCTGATGGGTGAAAACACTGTGATGCAGTTTTGTAGTGGAATGTGGTACCGCAGTGAAATAAGCTTAATTTCTGTAGCCTACAGCCAAGTAGATAAGCCTAACCTCTCATGTTGATCAGATGAAGCCAACATAAAAGAATACAAATTCTCCAGGTGGTGGTGGTGCAAGCTTTTAATCTTAGCACTGGGAGGCGGAGGCAGGTGGATCTCCATGAGTTTGAGGTCAGCCTGGTTTACAGAGCAAGTTTCAGGACAGCCAGGGCTTCGGAGAAGCCCTGTCTCTGTGTAGTTTTGGCTGTCTTGGAACTCACTCGGTAGACCAGGCTGACCTCAAACTTATCAGCATGAGTCTGCCTCCCAGTGCTGGGATTAAAGGCATGTACCACCACCGGTGGAAGCAAAAATTCACGTTGTCTTCTTCTTCCTCCTCCTCCTCCTCCTCCTCCTCCTCCTCCTCCTCCTCCTCCTCCTTCATCAAATCAAACCAAGCAAGGGTCACACGCATGCCAGGCAAGTGCTCTACCACTGAGCTAAACCCCCAGCCCTAACATGTCATAAATTGCCACTTTGATGTGCCATTCCTTCAGCAATTTAAGATGGCCATACCACTCAACTGGTCTCCATTTTACAAAGGCAGAAACTGAGCCCCAAAGAGAAGACAGCTAGGCGTGATGGTTCACGCCTCTAATGCCAGACGCCAGGGGTCTGGGGAAGAAGTGCCTTGAGTTCATAGTCAGTCTGGGTTATATTGCTAGTTTCAGGCCAGGCCAACCTGGGCTACAGTGGGAGACTCCCGTATTAAGAACTAGCGATGGGGGAGAAAGTTTGGAGACTGAAGTCCTACGGTAAATGGCAGAGCCAGGCCTGGAATACAGAGGGCAGACATACCATTACTGGCCCTCTAGGCTGACCTACAAAGGCTGGCAAAAAGAGGCTGGACTGAGTCCCACGTTGACTGAGGAGGGAAGTCAGATCTGTGGAAGCTCCAACTTCTGATGTCATTTTTTTGGCTACACAGAGTTTCAGCCCAGCCTGGGTTACTTAAGGGGAAGAGAGGAGGAGGAGGAGAAAGAGGAGGAGGAAAGGAAGAAAGAGGGAAAGGAGGAAAGAAGTTGAAATCTGAGAGGTGAGGGGTTTCTAGGACGCCTGGCTGCTGGGCGTCAGGAGGCTGAAACTCAGGCTAATTACAGGTAAGTTGGAGCCACCATTTCGGTCTCAAAGAGAGAAAAAAAAATTTTTTTTAAAGGTTCAGAACTGCAGGGTCAAAACTCAAAGAAGTCCCCTGAGCTGGTCTAGTAAGTAAAACGTCCGGGCTCTCTCTTTGACCTTGGTCAAGGTCGTTCCCTCTGGACTCAGTTTGTGCTGCTTATCCAATAGAAAAAGAAAACAACTCCGCTTACGGCCCTGGAACAAAGTCATTTTAATAAGCCAAGTGGAGGCGGCAAGGCAACCTCCGACCTGGTGCTGTCTGCAGGCAGGAGCTGCTGCATCCGTCCGTCCGTGTGGAGCGCGGGAAGTCGAGCTGGTGGGAGGGGGGCTGCAACAGGCCGGGGGTGGGGTGGGGTGGAGTGGAGGAGGGTCCTACTCTCCCCGTCTGTCCAGAAGGGGACTCGGTGGCCTCCTGCCCAAGGTCTGCACGCCGGCTCTCTTCCGTTCTCTCTGGCTCTCTGGGCCTCGCCCCTCCCCTCCCACATTCCCAACTCCCAAGGACAACTTGTCGCTGGCTTCAGACGCCCGCTCTGCCAGGGGCTTTCTCCTGTTCGTCCTGTTCTGTTTCTTCTTGCTGGTTTCTTCCAGGCTTCCTTTGTCTGTTTGTCTATTTCTGCACCTGACAATTTTCTCTGGGAACTAACTTGAATCTTACCCCCAGCCTCTCTCCCTCTCTCCCTCCGTGTCTCTCTCTCTCTCTCTCTCTTACACACACACACACACACACACACACACACACACACACACACACACACACACCTCTCTCCTTCCTCCTAGCCATCTCCGCAGCTCACAGTTGGCTCTGGCCTGTCCTTGGCACCTCGCTGCCACCCGCCGATCCGACGGCACCCAGGGCGGTGTAGACCGCTCTGGTGAGGCCGCCCTGGGGAAGGCGGCTCCGGGATGGTCCACGCGGCCTTGCCCCGCACCCACCGGTGGCGCCGCGGAGACGCAGGATGCTCCGGAGAGCAGCCCCCACCCCTCCCAGCGCCACCGTCGGCGCCACCGCGGCAGACACGCTCTGTTCACGAGGCCCCAAAGGGCGGGGGCGGTGGCCCGGGGCCCACTCTGGGGTGGCCCCGCACCTCGGTCCTAGACACCTGAGGGCCTCGCAGCCTGTGGAGACGCCCGTTCCCAGAGGTAGGTGGCTTGGTCCCCGCGCCTGAGCTCACCCTGGGTAGGACCCGCGCGCGCGGAGGAGGGCCCTGTGCGGCCTGGCGACCTGGGGGCGCGAGCTTCGATCACCGACTGATGGTGACCAGCCCCAGAGGCTTCGCGGCCAGCGGCTTAACCTTGAGCTCCAGACCGACCCAGGTTCCCGGTGGAGACTTCAAGGCCGCCGCCGCCGCCAGCCCGGGGCCTCCCCCACTCTCTCTGGCTCAACTATTCCTCTCCAACGCGCGCGCGTGTGCGGGGTCCCCAGGGTCCCCTCCCCTCGTCCCGCCCGCATCTCCCATCTTCGCCCATTCTTCTAGCCCACAAGCCTGGACTCCAATAGGACCTGGAGCGACAGAGGTCACCTGCCCTAACCGGCCTCCCTGATGGGGACTGCTTAGGAAATTGCCCATTCCTTTCCCCGATTAAAAAGGAAAAAAAAAAAAAAAAAAAAAAAAAAAAAAAAAAAAAA
>NW_026595981.1:20408619-20479853 GCF_907164565.1 Psammomys obesus
AAAAAAAAAAAAAAAAAAAAAAAAAAAAAAAAAAAAAAACCACTCCTGTCCGAAACTGTGTGGGGTTCGGAGGGGAGCACCCCCCAGCTCTCTCTTTCTAGCTACCCCCCTGGAATGAATGGAGGAAGAATGCTGGGAGCAGAGGACTTCTTTTGTCTTTGAGGGACTGTGAGGGAAAAAAAAAAAAATCTAGGTTCCTTCCCCTCCGAGATGCGATGCTGGGTCTTGGTGGGACCCAGGTGGCCTCCTGCCTTGGAGAACTGAGGATCCGGGCGCCGCCATCTTAATGGAAACCCACACCCACAGAAACGCTGCGTGCCGCGTGCGTGCAGGTCTTGGAGAGGGACAGGAGCGGGCACAGGGCCGGGGGATGGGGGTGGGGGTGGTGGAAGAGAGCTTGAAATCTAGAGATGTGGCTTGTGGGATCAACACCCAGAATCATTCCAGGTTTGGAAAGGCGGGTAGAGAGAGAGAGAGAGAGTAAGCACGGAGGGGCCGTGCCCTCCTGGGTAAGGAATTCCACAAGGCCACAAACTGCCCATCTCCGAGGTAAACAGTGAGTGAAAGATGATGATTTGTCCAAACTTGCCGGAGGGACACGAAGTCACATGCTGCTCACGATTATGTTTGTCCTAAGTAACAAAAGTAGCACCTTTGGATCTCCCCCCTCCCCGGTCTGCGGCATAGTTCACGTATGTGCTCTGTGCTACACGTGGTAGCACGCTGCGTGGGGTTGGGCTTTGCAAAAAGAAATAGAGACCCTTAAAGGGCCGATCTGGGCTTCCCCCAGGGCCAGATTTCTGCTTCTGAATGCACTTCCCTTACTCCTTTTAGGAGAGAGAGGCTGGGGCTTCTCCTGATGGAATATCCTCTCCAAATCTTCCTGGGACCCTGGGACCAATGTCCAGCTTCTTGCACTTGGTTACAAGTCCAGAGAGATAGCTAGCAGGGATCAAACGAAAGCCTCCTCCACTGCCAATTACATTGCTCTTGGCTCCCCGTTCTCAAGGAGAGCCCAGGACTCTGCCTCAAGTTAGAACTCTCTCTCTCTCTCTCTCTCTCTCTCTCTCTCTCTCTCTCTCACACACACACACACACACACACACACACACACACGAGCAAAAATTCGAAGGAGTCTCACCCTCCGATGCTATAATCTGATAGACTGTCCTCCTTCCGCTAATTATGGCTGTCCCTACCTTCCTCCCACCTCAGAAGGCACTGGCCTCATACGAGAGGGTGGGAGGCAGGAGGCTAAGCACCTACTATCAGACTTTCCTCCTAGGGAGTAAAACACTAGATTTCAAGTGCTGCTAAATTAAAGGATTTATTGTGATCTGTGGGAACTTCCCTCTCTCGAATTCTCTCTTCCTTCCGTCTCCCCCCCTCCCAGATTTTGTGTGTGTCTCTATGAATATAGAGAACCTGACAATTCATGGCCTTTCTTGGTTTGGCGGAAAAGGATGGAGAGGGAAAGAAAGGAATGTGAGGAGACCCATGCAGGCCGAGGGAAACGCCAAGGGCATTTAGTAGACCCTGCCCTCCCAGGCTCAGAAGTTATTTGATTCCACAGTCCCTCTAGAAGGGCCCAGCAGCACCTTCTTCCTCATAAGGATCATAGCTTCTGCAGTTTTCAAAAACCGGAGAAGAAAAAAAAAAATGTAGCTATTCAGGTAGCCAGAGGGAGTCTGCAATTTGACCAAGAGATCCTAGCTGGCAGAGAGGTATCCAGAGTGAGGGTTTGGGTAAGTGGGGGGCAGGGGCAGGTTGAGGTTTGTGGAGTGAATCGGGAAGTGAGACCAGGGCCTGGGGGTGCCATCTACCTATCCTGCCGAGCTGTCCCCATGGTTCTCCAGACCCACTTTGATCCGTAAACCAGAAGCTCTGAGAGTATACCCCACACTTGCAATGTGCTTGCATAAGCAGACTCCTCCTGAGAGCAGTGAGGAAAAAAGGTCTCCTTGACTGCTTTGCAACTTTCTACTCAGTTTGGCAATGTAGAGGGGGCCAACTTGAGCCTGAGAGCACAGGGTTCCCGGGACTGGGGTCTAGGGAACCAAACAGCAGGGCTGAAACCTCTCGCTCCTTCCCCAAACCTCCTCTTCCTGCTTCCTCATCCAGGTTTTCTCAGAAAAATGACGTAAAGCTTTTCTTTCTTTCTTTCTTTCTTTCTTTCTTTCTTTCTTTCTTCCTTCCTTCCTTCCTTCCTTCCTTCCTTTCTTTCTTTCTTTTTCTTCCTTCCTTCCTTCTTTTCTTCTTCCTTCCTTTCTTTTTGTAAAATCATGAAATCCCGTTTGTAGGCTTTCTGATTCCTTGAACTTCAGTTTAAGCCTGCCTCTCTGAATTGCTGAGGGCAATAGAGCAATGTGTGTCTGGAATTGAGGCCACACATGGTTAATGACTACTCCACTCCCTTTTTTCGCTGAGATTTCTGTGCTGAACCAGGTCAACCATCACCTTTAAAACACCATTTGGTGCTGTGTTCCTCCTCTCCACCACCACGTGTAATCAGCTCACAAAAGCACCCAGGGCAGAAAAACTTGGGTCTGGAATGCCAATGTCTTCTTTCTCAGAAAGATGTCAAGCGGCCATTGTCAGCCTACTTTCCATTCTTCCTTCTTCCAGCCAGAGTTATTGGGAGAAAAGCCTTTCCCTAGCTGGGATAATGAAGCAACATGCCTCCCTGCTGGTCCCTGGCTTGGGACTCATCTAAGCCTCTCCTGTCCCCAGGCCTTCCTCTTTTGAAGCATTTCCGGACTCCTGTTTAAGTCTGAGACCCTTCGGGAGAGGAGAAAGAAGGGGTGTTAGTCTAAACAGATAGATAATCAGAAAAATAAGTCCAAGCCGGTGTGGGCTTCAGAGGGAGAGAGTCTTTTTGTAAAAAGTCTCTCTCAAAAGAAAAGTTACACCTTGTCTCATAGCCAGGGTGGCTAAAGAGATCTTTCGAAACTCCTTCATGGGGAGAGAAGTCGATATCTATAGACATAACCCTTAAAAGACAAGCAGAGAGCAGCCGGATTTCTGCTCTTACCTCTTCTTCAGTCTGATGTCACCTTGGCCCAGGGACCGGGGCTCCTGAGCTCCAAGGTATGCCAGAGGGACCAGAGGCTCCAGCTGCAACGTTGTCTTTCCTGGGCTTCCAGGGTGAGAAGTCTCTTTTTTTAGGATTTTCTTCTTTGGCTCCTGGTGGGACCAGCCGTCTCTGGAGTTAGGTTATTGAAGGGAATGGAGGCCTTTGCATCCTCCTCCAACTCCTGGCTGCAAGTGATGGTGCATAACCGACTCGGACTCACGTGCTCAGTGCAGGCCTCTGGGGACCCCCCCCCCCATGACTGGCATTGTTGGGGCTTGGCATCTGTAGGCACATTCACACTGAGCTAAGTGGTGCAATCCGCTGGCCTCTCTGCGATGGCCAGTGTGACAGCGGTGATGGTTCGGGGAGGCGGGACAGGAAGGCCAGTAGACAGCGACTGTGGCCAAACCTGTGAGCCACAGACTCTCAGACTCTCAACTTGGGTTTGTGCTCTGAGCCGGCCACCTCACAGCCCACCACTTAGAGCGAATGAGATCTGGAAGCCTGAGAGGGGCTAGACCAGAGTCCCCCAGCCGCCTGGAGCCGGGAGCTAGCACGGCATCGGGAAGTCATATTTAAGGGGCGAAGGGAGGAGGCCGCCATCACACAGGTGCTGTGCGCAAATTCCAAGGGCGTGCTTGCTGAAGGACCTCCATCCCCGCCCTGGGGACCAGAGCAGATGCCAGGAGAGCCTGTCTCCAGGCCCCACGCAGACTAGAAACTTTGATTCGGTGCCAAGCGGGGGGCCCTCCGCTGGTGACCCAGCAATCTTGAGAACCGGGGCGGCCGCCTCGCCCGGGCTTCCTCTGGGCGAATCTCTGGATGTCAGTGCCTAGGAATACTTCTCCTCCCTCCGCTCTTAGGAACAATTAACTTGCTTCCCTCCGGACCACGAACTTCCCCCCCCCCCTGCCCCCGCTTCGTTTCCCACCTCCCTGGCCACTCTTGCAAAGCCTCACTAGGTCCTCAGCAGAGGGACTCTCCCATCCTCTGGAGCCAGCCAATTATTCAGAGAACGTTAGGGAGCCCCGGGGGCTGTAATGGGGAGGTTTGGAACGTGGGGGTCGGGGGGGGGGTGGGCGCTGGTGAGGTCATTAACCTCTTAGTAAAAGTTGGAAACGCACCCGCCCCGCTGCCGCTCTGGGCTCTTCTCAGCATCCGGGTTTCGGTCCCACCTGTCCATAGCGTTCGTTTCCTCTTGGCGGTCTTTCTCCCCCTTCAGTCTCTGTCTTTCTCTAAGGACCTGCTTCTATCTACCTGTCAGGGACCAAAATAACTCAGGGGTCACAAGGAGAGCAGCAAGCACGATGGCTGTCCAAACTCAAGGGTCTCAAACCTGGCTCCTCAGACCCAGCCCTAAAATGTGGGAGCTGAAAAAAAAAATCCCCTTAGACCTAAATCCACCCTCAAGAGAAGGACATTTTCAGGGGAGAAATAGTTTCAGAAACTTTCTCTGTGGAACAGCTCAGGACAAGGCAGTAAACGCAGAAAGTTCAGGTTGTGGGTTGTGTGTGTGGGAACCCACAAAACTTTGGTAAAAGCACAAGATCACAGACTGTGGGCACTCCATCATGAGGCGAGATGCAGGGAATTCTAGGTCAGGATGGCAGCACCCACATGATTTTGTGGTACCCAGGCTGTCCTCTCAATTGGCTTTTCCAAATCAGTTTCAACCCGTCCTCCTCTGATTTCAATTTTGGTTCCTTGTATGTGAACCTCCAAGGGGGGGGGGGGGATGGTGATGGTGCTCTTAACGTTTTAGGGAGGCACTCACTGATACTTTAAAGTTTGATAAAAGACACTCCTCAGCTTTAGTAGGTTTCAGGACGACTTAGCTCCCAGGTTTAAAGGAGCCATTTGGGTTGACCAAAGAAGCCAGTTCCTGGGAAATGCTAAAACCAAATATGTTCCATTTGTGTAGATTTCACTTCTTCTCCTTTGGCCGGCCATTCTGAGTTTCCCAGGCCACCTGTCACCTTTGGAAATACTCAGGGCTGGGCATAGTGGCACACACCTTTAATCCCAGCATTTGGGAGGCAGAGGCAGGTGGCTGTCTGTGATTTCGGGACCAGCCCTGTCTACATAGTGCGTTCAAAGGCAGACAGAGCTATATAGTGAAAGCCTGTCTTGAAAAAAAAAGAAAGAAAGAAAGAGTGCTTGCTTCAGCAGCCCATATACTAAAATTGGAAAGAAAGAAAGATGGGAAAGAAAAGAAATAAGAAAGAAAGAACAAAACAAATTTAAAAAGAAGAAGATAAACATACAGACAGCAGTCACAGCCTTAAGTCTGGACTCCCAGTGGAAGTCAGCCTGTCCTCCCTAGGACCAAGGGGACTGTGGCCAAGGGGGAAGCTTTTCTGGGCAGTGTTGATCTTGGTGTGATGGCCAGACCAATTGCCCATGGAAGCTGGGCTTAGGTGGCCTGGAAAGAGAAGGCTTTTCAGAAACCACGCCCTAGCTGGCATCCTGAGCTAGAAAACAAGGGTCACCAGCAATATAATGTTCTTTTGTGTCCTTTACTGACCCACCCATTCAGTTCCCCCTGGGCCCCTAACTCTGTCTCGAGCTTGAGGCCGTGAACTGAGGTTGACATCAAACTTTGCTAAAAGGAGAAGGATTTGCAATCTATAGCTAGAGCTATAGCTATAATCTCTAGTACTGGAATTGAACTTAGAGTCTTGCGCAAGTTAGGCAAGCACTGAGCCACAAAGCTAGAGCCCCAGACTACTTCTAAATTCCTTATTATATTGTTTGTAAGAGAAGAAGGGCAGGCAAGCTCTGGCAATCCTAGGGGACCTCCCAGCTTTTCTTAATGTCTTCCTGTGCTGTGGTTTATTTCAGTTCCATCAAAAACAGTGTCTCTCTTTTCCCCCAGCTAGGAAAATTGTCCTGGTCCCCTACCTCACCTGGGTGAATCAACCCATGGTAGATTCTCCCAGAAGGGAAGTTGGGCCTCCTTAGGACCTTGGGAGTAAACAAACTTCAACCTCCTGCCCCCCCTCAACCCAGGACTGTGTCACCTGCTTTGTTGAACCCTTCTCCCTCAACACATACTTATGTGACTAACTCAGGCCCCTCTTGGCTGATCTCCATTGCCTGTACATTTCAAATAAACATGACTTGGGGCAGGTAAGACCCTGACCCTTTGTTGGTTGGCCCCCTCTCAGCTGCCAAAAAAACGACAGCTTTGGGTCTGCATCAAGAAACCAATGGCTAGCTAGCTAATAGTATTCAAACCCCTGCCTGAAAATGAAAAGAGAAAAAAAAATAAACAATTTTCTGCTTGGGACAGCTTAAACTGAATAATCATGACTGTGACAACCTGACCTAAATGTTCTTAATCAGAGCAGAAGAAATATGTGCCCATTCGCCCCCTACTTTACTAATTAAGGGGAGCTAATTGGCGTTTTCAGGAACTTCCAACTGGGGGTCACAAGCCTCCAGTCGTCCTTTCACCCCTCCTCGTCCCACCCCTGGACCAAAGTTCGGTCCCCGCCCGTGGAGTTGGCCTCTTTTCGACAGACAATGGGAGAGGTTGTTGCCGAGGACCCTCTGGCTCTGCCTTTGCGCCAGAACTTAAGCCTTGAAAAGGAGGCCCAGTGATTGGCCAGAAGTTCTTCTTGCCCAGCAGGGCTGCCAGCCTTTCACACATCCCTAGACCTGTTTCTGGGGGGAGCCAAGACATCTCACCGGGCTGCCAAGTCAGCACTGCCAAATTGGTGGAGTGTGGCTCCCACCGCAGGCCCAGAATTCAGCCCAGGGCTGGGCACATGGGAGAAACTCAGTAAATGTCTACCCCCCCCCCACCCTCTGTGTGGAATAAAAGCCCCACCAGGCAAAAGTCTTCACCTAGTTGAAGGGTTTCCTGGGCAGGTGTAAGACCCAGTTCTTTCTCCATCATTCCTCACATGCTCTGTCTCGCCCCAGTCCTCTGCCCCCCCTGATTTTTTTTTCCTATCCACCTTCTATGGCAAAGGCAAAGGACTCACCTAGTAGCTCTTAGGCAGCCACCACCCTCTAGACTCCCCCACACCCCATGAGATCCAGATACTTCAGGCTACAAGGAGTTTGAACCTGAAATGAGCCAGATAATTGCCCCAATTCGCTGTTCCTTATTGAGGAGATAGTTTACAGGCTGAGAGGTTCAAAGGGGCCTCACTTTTATGGACAGCGCCCTAAGTCAAAAGAATACATTACGCACAATCGGGCTGAAGCTCACGCCCTCCAACCTAGACTGCTTCTCTAAGAACAAAGGAGACTTCCTCCTCCTCCTCCTCCTCCCTCTTCCTCCTCCTCCTCCTCCTCTCTCTCTCCCTTGTTATTAATATTTACTAAGTGTATCCTGTGTTGCAGACATCATGCTTAATTCTAGGCACAAGGTTCATTAATCATTATTACAACCTTAAGATCTTAGACAGGCAGCTTTTTCGCAGATGTATAAAGGAATATATTTTTCAGTCAGGAAGTATCTGTGTGTGTGTGTGTTTGTGAGAGAGAGAGAGAAAGAAAGAGGGAGAGAGAGAGAGAGAAAGAGAGACCTTGGCAAATCCTAATGTTTCAGGATATAACAGGATGGAGACAAAACTGTGGATGAGAAGATCTTAAAGTTTTGAAATATAGACGGTTTTACTGGGAAGGCAGATAGTTCCCCCTGCCCTGAAACGAACAAAGGAGTGAGGCAATTAACTGGCTAATTCCAAGACCCAAATGCTTTCCCTTGAAATGGGCGGATAATGAGGCCCACAGTATGTTCGCAGTTGAATTCGCCTGATGTCGCTCCATTTCCTTCTCCTCCCACCCCCCAACTTTCGGGGATCCATTGGGCAATCACAGTGAGACGCCAGACGCTGCCCGTGGACGCGCGCGCTCGCGCACTCACGCACAGGAATGCTGACACACACAGACCCGACTTTATTCTCCCTCCAGAGTCTTTTATGACTCAGCCTTGGGAATGAGAATAGGGGTTTTGGAGAGAAATAATGTGCCCGGGGCCGGGTGGGCCGCAGCTGCTCCAGATGTGCGCTGGGTAATTAGGCTTCCGCGAGAGCTGGTGCCCGGCTGGGGACCGTGCGTCCCCCTGGGAACGGAGACCCAGGCAGGCGCTGTGCCGCATAGTTGGCTCCTGCTCTTTGCTGCCCCGTCCAGGGACTCCCTGCCTCCCTCCCTCTCCGCTGGGATTCTCTGGTCTCTTGCGTTAGAAATAAGTTTGGCAGCTGGTTCCAGGAAGATGGCACCTCTGTCAGGCGGGAAGGAGGAGGATTTGATCTCTTCCGCCCCACGCCTCTCTGGTCCTGACCGGCTCTGAATGCAGCCTCACAGGCCTTTCGGGGTCCACATAAAGTCTCTCTTTGCTCCATCTAGAATTTAATACAGCGCATACTTTGTTCCAGCAATAGTCGGGGGTGGGGGTGGGAAGTGGGGGTTCCTATTACAGTGAAGGGGTCTGGCCAAGAATGCCCTCCAGCTTTGGGGTGTAGGAAATGTTCTTGCATCTTCTCTTAGTTTCACAAGGTTTTCAAACTCCACTTTCCTGTCCAGTGTGTCTTTTTTTTTTTTTTTTTTTTTTTTGAGGGCCTAAAACACTGGCCCAGTACCACTCAGTTAGGAAGGTTCTGAACTGGCCGTTCCCTGAAGGGAGGGCTGGGTTTGCCTTGCCCTGTCTTCACTTCCAGTGTTCTTATGGCTTGCACCAAATCTGAAACCCAGGGGACCCCAACACTGCAGCAGAAACTGTCTCTAGAAGTTGTCGCTCCGGAAATGAAATTACGCTACAGGAAAACCGCCACATTTGTTGGTGTTGGATGGTGGTAATTTTGGAGTAGAACATTCACTTTGGAGTGGAGAGTACTCCCCCCCCCCCCCCTTCTTACTATTTGCTCAGATCTTGGGCTAAGTACGGGGACTTCATCTCTTCTGGTTGGGGGAGGGAGTTTAAAGGCGCTGGCGCTGCCCCGTAGCGGGGCGACAGGGGAGATCAAAGGAGATTCCGCTGCGGAAGGATCCGAGCAGGGGTGGGGGCTGGGGCCCTGGTGCAGCCTCCCTTCGCTGCCCAGTCCTTTCCCAGGCAGCGCTCTTTTAATCTTGTTTCTCTTGCTTGGCAGAGGGCGCCAAAGGCGACGCGCTGGCGGCCGGCTCCCAGCCAGCCAGGCCCAGTTGCAGCTGCGGGAACCTGTCCCTCCGCTCGGTATTGGACGCTGAGCTTCGGAGACGCTCGGGGACGATCGGGCTGCGCGCCGAGTCGACGCCAGGGCGCCGCCTAGAGGTCGGTCGCGTCCTGCGCCTCGCTCGGTAGCCGACCGCGGAGCGGCTTGTCCAAGGCACAGCGCTAGACTTAACAAAACAAAACAAAACAAAACAAAACAAAACAAAATTCCCCGCTTTGGGGTCGGGGAGTTGGCTTCTGGCACCTTTGACTCGTCAGAAACTGCCCCTTCTCTGCCTCGTAAGGAACACCAGGAAGAGAAAGGGAGCGGGGATTTCAAAGAAATATTTATCCCTGTGACTCTAAGCAAAAGAGAAAAAGTCTCAGCATGTCAGTTTCTTCTAAGGATCTGGGGTTCTGTTGCTATGTCCGCACTGTTTCCTCTCATCATCCCGATTGCCCAGCCTCATCTTCTTCCTTCATGCTAGAAGTATGCGTTAACTTCAAGAAGAAAGGGGACTATGGAAACTTCCCCTTGCCTCTTATCGTTTGACTGTAGGGTTTCTAAATAATTTGGAGATGGACATGTTTTGGGAAAGAACTTGGAAATCGTCTGAGGGGTGAGGGGCCCTTACTTACTGAGTAGCTTCGACGGTGTCCCAGCAATAGTCAGGGCGGCATTTGAAGACACCAGTAGCCCTGCCCAGGGGAGTCTGGGCTGAGCCTTTGAAAGCTGATTTTTGAGGTAAAGATGGCCTTGGGAAGGAAGCAGCTTGGCCTCTGAGAAACAGGTCTGAAGGAATCTCTGAATCCTTGCGGGCTTCTTTTTTAAGCAGACCAATGGCCCCCAAGCTCAGGGGCTGAGAGTTAGGGGACGCTGCAGAGCCTCTGGAAAAGCGTGAGAGTGTGTTGTGCTGAGAGTGCAGCCTCTCCTGGTTTCCCACAGAGCCCCTGTCCTCAGCCACGGAGCTACAGAGACCAGGCCAGCGGCGAGCAGGGAGCCAGCACACTGATCTTCAGCCATGGGCATCCCTGGCCGGGCAGCTCCATCAGAAATGGAAAAAGACTAGTTCCGATGAGAGAACCCTTCTGTCCTTCCTCTTCCCTCCTCTGTGTCTTCTGGAGGGAAAGGCTAATAGAAGGGGCTACAGGCATGGCTGCCACCACAGTATTCTCGATAGAAACTGAGCAGGGTGAAGACTGAAAACAAGGGGCGGGGCTGGGGGCAGAGCCGGGTACACAGTGAGCAGAGTTGGGAGATGTCATTTGGGGAAATAAATATTTGAGAGGTGTAAGGTGCTTCCTGTCCCAAATGCTCTTCCGTCTTGGTGTCAGGAATCCACCACAGGGCACACCAGCCCACGATTCTCCTCACCCCTGGCCAAACCTGGGCAGAACGGGGCCAATTCAGCCTTTCGGATTTTATTATTATTATTTAAACGATGAGAAACAGCTTGGTATTTTCTGAGCCTAGTTTAAAAAAATAAAAATCTGTTTCCCCCTCACCTTTAAATCACCAGCGGAGGGAGCCTTGGCAGCATTTCCTGGAGGGAGGAAGGCTAGGTCAGGGCTGCTGCACCTGTGTGTCTGGGCTATGGGGCCGGGTACCTCTCCTAGGCCTGCAGCTCAGCCCCAGCCCCGGTCCTGAGCTGAGCCGGAGGTAGTCTCAGCAGCCTCTCGAGTGTACTTTAGACCCAAAGCTTTGGTGTTTGGTGATGAATAATTGGGGTGCATGGAATCCAAGGGTGCTGTCGCCCTTCACTTAAACAAGTACTTTGAGCAGAGGAAAGAGGATGAGAAGCCTCTGCCCTGGCTCCCAAAACCCCGAGAAAGGGAATTGTTTTTCTTAATTTCCCTGCAGTCCCCTGGTGGAGCAAATCCGGATTCCACGAAATTCTGGGGAAAAAAAAAAAAAAAAAAAAAAAAAAAAAGCAAACTTCCCAAAGCCAAAGCGGAAAGAGCAGTGGCAAGTCGAGGTCCGCTTAGCTGGTGATTGTTCGGATTTGGTTTGGAGGCTTTTTAAAAAGAGGAGCAGGCAGGGAACGGGGGCGGGGGGGGGGGAAACGCCATTCTGAGCTCTCACTCGGCTCTCCACGCGGGACGAGTTGGTCCCCCCGCGAGTTTCTCCTTTGGAGCCCTTCACTGCTCATCCCCCAACCCCTTTTTCAGGCCTTGAGAATTTCCCAAGTCCCCTGTCCCATTCTAGCAAGTACCTGGCAATAAACGGGCGGGCAGGGCAAAGGTCTGGACGCCCTAAAAAAAAAAAAAAAAAAAAAAAAAAAAAACCAAAAAAGCCCTCACCGCGCAGACAACACGGGTTGTGGGGCACAGAGCTAGGCTTGTGGCGAGGAGTACAGGGCGCTCAGCTCTGCCTAGGCAGGTTGCTGGGAGCCCTCATCCAGGGCCCTTGGGTGTGCTCCGGGCTCTAGGAGCCCAGGTTAGGCGAATCGGCTTGAGGCCCTGGCCACGGAGCTAGAGAGAAGGGCACCACCGAGGCCTGGGGGACCTCTCTCCACACGGACGGAGCCTGCGCAAGCTCCTTCACCTCCTAAATTGTTTCTCTTCCGTTTTACACGACCCCCCCCCCCCCCCGGCCCACCAAAGCCGTGTTTCTTTTCAGGACAAGAGGGGATATAAACTGTTTGAAGTTCATCAGCACGGTGAAGTTTTATTGTATTTCCGGTCCCCAAGATTTACATCCCCGAGGGGGATGCCGGCAGCCAGGCAGACTCCCTCCTTACCTCCGATTTCCAGGCCGGACACGTGGCCACACGGACACTCGCCTTCCAGGGCGGGGGAGGGAGGGAGCCGGGCCCCTCCGCACCGGCTCAGGTAAGTCTCTGATTGTTGTGGCCTCAGCTTCAGGACGGTGTGAAGCTGGGGCAACGCGGGGAGTGAGGGGAGTGGGGAGAGAAGCCTGTCTAGAGCACGAGGGAGCAAGGGGGACCCAAACTAGTTCCCTGCCGGCCCAAGCCACCAAGCCAGGTTCTCAACATCTCCACTTCCCTATAAAGGCGGAAAAGAGTGTCCTACCTGAGGCTGCTCAGCATCTGTACAGCCAGGGAGGGTCCTAGCACATTTCAGCAGGGCTGCGGTTTAAGCCAGCCTGCTGTCTCCCTTCCCGACCAGCTGTCTGTGGCCTTAGAATCCGTGATACTTTCTAACTCTGACTTTTTTTTCTCAGTTCTGCTTGGCTCCAGTCTCCTGTCTACTCCCTCACCCTGCCACGCTCCCTGGCCTCAAGACTGGGATTGGCATAGAACTGGAAGGTTTGACCTCTCAGAGCTGCGTGGGAGTCCTGGTAACCCTGGAGCCCAGGGACTGGCCAGATGGTCAGTGTACGCGAGCCTTTCTAGCAGTTTGATGTTAAGAATCCTTTTCATCTGGGGAGCACTCCAGCGAGGCCCAAGCAGGTACTGCACAGAGGCCCTGGCCAGGGTTCTTGAAGGAGTTCCTGGAGTCCTGGGCCCCGCTCTTCAAATCCCTTGTTTACCAGCAGCTGGGCTCTGTTAGGAAAAAGTAGAAGAAAACAAGTCAGGCAGGGGATGCAAGCTCTGTGGCCACGTTGGCCCACGGGAGCCCGCGGGGGGGGGGGGGGGGGCCCTGGCCCGGAGCTTGAACTGGAACTGCAGAGTGAATTAGGTAGTTTCATGTTGTTGGGCCTGGCTTTCTGAACACAACAACATCAAACCACCTGATCCACGGCAGTTACTGCTTCTCGCTTAGCTGGAGGGGTCGGGTAGGGCCCTTCAGGACTGGCGGGTTACCCCTTGCAAAATAATAAACGGGGCCCCTCATCTGGGAATAGCAAAAAGTGTTCCCTCAAGAAGAAACCTGGGGAGTTCTAGGATTCTAGGATGTCTGTTCACCAGAGAGAGAGAGAGAGAGAGAGAGAGAGGAGAAGATAGGGTAGGAATGTGAGCATCTCTCAAAGGCACCTTCAGGTGATCTCTTTTGCTGCAAAGTCAAAGATAGCAGCTGCCAGGGCTTCAAGCCCTTGGGTTATGGGCTCCTGTCTGCAGTCAAAGACCTTCCATGAAAGGTTTCTGCACTGACTTGGTTTTTTTTCCAACAGGGCTACGGGGGGGGGGGTGCGGGGAGTCCTCTGAGTCTTCGTATCTTTGGATGACAGGGGCTCTACCTGAGCAAAACAAACAAACAAAAACCAAAACAACTTTGAAGTTCCTCTAAGGGGCCAGTGGGTAGCAATCCCAAAGAGAAACACCGGGGTCTTTTGCAGTCTCTGTCTGCCAGCCTTTGGGGTCCCTCCTAGGGCCCCCTAGTGGGTAAGACTCCAGAAGTGGACGTGGGGGGGGGGCTTCCTTTCCCAGATTCTAGTTGGTTCTTTACCCATTAGCTGAGCTGGCCTGTAGGTTCACACATGTCTTGAGGGCCACCCTCTGGGGAAATGGCCTAAGGATCAGGAGAATCTAAAGCTGCTAGGTTATTCAGTGCAGCCTGGCCTGATGGTGGGGCTGGAGCCCGGGACGGGGTAGGGCGGTTTCGTCCTCTCTGACCCCAGCCCTTCAAGGCTGCTGCTGGCTCAGTGCCCAGGAAAGAAGTTCCTAGGAGTGCTGGTGGGAAGGAGGACTTGCCAAGGCATAGGCTAACTTTTGTTCCTAAACTCTTTCCCTGCTTGAGGCAGAGGAAATGGGCAAAGGGGCCCAGGAAAGAGGCTCCCGACCGGATGGGACTCCGGGCGCCAGGCTGATTTAGACAGTGAGGGGGGTGGGTGGGGGGTGTTTGAACAAGAGGTCTCTGCAAAGGCAGAGAACACAGGGAGAGTATCCTTCTAGAGCAGCGGGTATTTTTGCTTCATAAGGAAGGGCCTTAAACTCTGAACTTTAACATTTTCTCATCTCCTTCTGTGGGGCAAGGGGGTCTGGAAAGTTCCTGCTGCCTTACCTTGATTCTCCTCGGACCTCTTAAAAAAACAAAAAACAAAAAACAAAAAAACAAACAAAAAAAAAAAAAACCCAAGCCAGGCCATACTCCGCCACTTGGTTGGTTCCCCACCCTGGCCACCTCCTCCCAGGAAAAGTGCTGTTTAAAAAAAAAAAAAAAAAAAAGAGGAGGAGGAGGAAGAAGAAGAAAGAAAACAAGGGATGTTAGAGAGAAAGGAGAATATAAAGTCTTTGGAGAGCAGAGAGTTTTACAACAGCCAAAGGTTTTATGGAAGCAATTGTGTAATAGCCTTCTACCTGCTCAGAACCCTTTCCGCTCCGCCTGCAGCTCACCCGTTTGGCCTTCTTGGTGCCTCCTCCCACAGGACTCAGCCACCTCCCACTGTCTTGGATATTTGTGGTGGCTGAGAGTTGGTAAGAAGATTCCTCAGGTCCAGTGGGGCCCGCTGACCTCTGACATCCTGTGAGGGCTGTCAGAAGATTTCATTATTTTCCATTTAGGGTCCTTCCCTGGGGCTGTGGAAGCTCCCAGATTTCTGCCTCAGTGTATACACCTGTTTGGAGATTGTTTCTGGATGAAGGGTGTGGGTTCTGGTGCCTCCTTTTCCCCCTCCAATGTCTAAGGGAACAAGTATCTTTAAACCTCACTGTATCCCAGAGTAGGTCTGCAGTCTAATCCTGAGGGTCAGAAGAAATGTCTCCAGTGCTTGGGGGACAGAGACAGGGGACTGACAATTTTGTTGTCTACAGTGGTGCTTTGTCAGGACCTTCACAGTTACCTGAGGACTGTCACACTCTGTCTGTCTGCTTTTCCTTCACACTTGTGTGAGACACACAAGCAATGATATTTCCACCCTTATGCCCATCGCTACCATGAAATAAGTGTCACACAGTGCATGCTGTCCCTGCCTTTTGGGGCAAGACACGCAGTAAAGGATTTCATGGTTGGATAACAAAAGTCGCCAAATTTCATGACCTCTTCTGGGTCAGTTGGAGGTATTTCCTTCACCTTCCCATAAAATGTTCCAGTAATTGAATCCAGCTTTAACACACACATTTATTTGTTCGAAGATGCAATATAAAACTTGCTTGAATACTAAGAGGCAAGATTTCACGTGAGGCTTCTACATCAGCTAATATTTTATAGCCAAAATTTAGGCATAAATACCCAGGCTTTTTTCTTCTCTATAGGTGTTTTTTTTTTTTTTTTTTTTTTTTTTTAAACATGCACACCAGATTTGGGGTCATACTTTTTAAAAGGAACAGAATCACTATTAATCTACAGTGTTCACAGAAATTATGTACATAACCACACACTTAGATCTTAAGTGCCAGTGTTCAGGCGCATTTAGGATTACAGTTGGGAAGACAGAGCCCATATACTATAAATGTATGGAATCGAGCATTTTCGAACGATAGGTTCTCTTATAGAAAACTGATTTGGAACCAATGTTTGAAGCCGAGGCAGGACAAACATCCGCTCAAATCCAACGTGCATCAATTTCAGCTATAGTTTATTAATTAAAAACCAAGTATTTTCTCTTTTCTCACTGTTTTCCTTTATTTTTCTCTTGTACTCCCTTTTTAAATCCCTAGGTTTTTCTCTTCTCACTGACACACACACACACACACACACACACACACACACACACACACCAAAGAGTCTCCCAAAGAGTAGGCACTTACCGGCTGCTTGTGATCAGGGTCAGCCTCCTCTTCTTGGCTGCCTGGGGGCCCCAAGTGTGGCTTGAGGCTTTGCCTTAGAGTGTTTTTTTTTGTTGTTGTTGTTTTGTTTTGTTTTCCATGCTTCTAGCTACTGGCCTCAGCTGTGTTCAGTCAAGGCTCCAGTGTAAGAAACGGCAAGAGGCTGCAGGGAACACAGGGTTTTCTTTCTCTTTAGGAAAGGGGGTGGGATGCAGTGTAGCTCTGCTCTCCGGACAGTGACCCCACTGGAATGTTATTTTTATTAAGTATTGTTAGACCCTGGGTTCCAGGGGCCAGGATTCTGTGTGCTCTGCTCTGGCACAGTGGGTATCATTGCCTAGGAAGGAAAAAAAAAAGTCTGAGGGGTTCACAGGGCATCCCAGCAAGGATGACCATTTTTGTCATTTGCCTCTGTTGAAGCTGAGCTCCAGTTTGAGGCAGCAATCCCTTCTGGAAAGCTTGGTGGCAAGGGCGAGACTCCTTGCTTGCTGGCTAGCTGCTGCTGCTGCTGTGTCTTCACCTGGAGGGGAGTGAGGTGGGGTATAGACTCCAGGGATGAGGGAAAAGTTCATTCTCTTTCCTCTGTAATTATCTCTCTAGAGAAGACAGAGAGGTCTTCCAAACCTGTCTCTTCCACATTGTTTTTACCCCAGTGTCTTGAGCAAATATCAAAACTGTTTCTGACTCAGAAAAGAGGCCTGGCTCGCCTCCTCACCCACCCCCGGGGGTGTGTGTGTGGGGAGAAGCCCCAATGATTCCACCAGGGATTAAGGATTCCCTAGGCAGTTAATGAAACTCACAAATATGAATTTAAATCTCACTTTTTCAGGGCACAAGCCAGGAGCCCAAAGGTTCTTTCTCCTTTTCTAAACTAAATGGGCCCCCTTGACTTCTCTCCAGCAAAGCCCAGGAGAGGAATGGGAACCAGGAGGGCAGCAGGCGGAGCCCAGCGCCTGCAACAGCTTGGGTCTTAAAAACAGCCCTGCTCTATGACTTTTCTATAAATAAAAATACCCTGGCCCACAGTTCACATGTCCTTTTGGGCCCTAATTTATATACTACAGAAAAGCATACCCCCACCGACATGCTTCATAACGCTGTTATTTATGGTGGGGAAGGGATTTTTTTTTTCTTTTTGCCTGAAGACTATATTTATTACAGGTAAAACTGATGGCAGGTTCTATACGTCTAGCGAAGCAGGAACAGGTGCTTTGCCCTAACTGTGATTCATTTGCTCCAGGCCCAGCTTCTCACTGGCAGGTCTGGGAGGCTCCCTTGACTTTTCCAAGCATGCAACCGCTGCTTAGAAGAATTTGCATCGGGGATTTTTTTTTTGGGCAATATGGAAAGAACAGATCTTCACGCTGTTTGGTCCAGGATCTGCTGGGCTGTCGCTCCCCAAGAGCGTGGGTGGAAATGAAGGGGCCGGCTGGGCGCCTGCATTGATCTTTAAAAAATCATTTTGAAATCGCCATAATGTGAAGAAATATGGCGCTCCGCTCTCGTATTTCACACGTAATGACATGAGATGGCTTCATTTGGAAAGACAAGCGTGTGTGTGTGTGTGTGTGTGTGTGTGTGTGTGTGCGCGCGCGTGCACTCGGAGGTGCACACAGCCTTCCACTGGGCAGAGGGGATAGTGGGGATTATATGTATATCTATTTATACACATATATACATATATGTATATATATGTGTGTATACATATACATAATATATACATATATAATCCCCAAGTTAGAATGGCACTTTTTCTACAAGGAGGGGAGAAGGATGAGGAGGTCATGGTTCCAGTTTGCCAGAGAACAGCCAGGAAAACTGTCCCTACACCTAACCAGAGGAAACCTAGCCCACCTAGGGACCGGGCCCCCCAGACCTCCACACCAGGGAGGCGCGCCTGTACCCAGGCAGAAGCCGAAGAACCAAGAGCTGGGAGAGCCGCCAGGAAGCCAGCCGGTGGCCTCTGGGGAGAGTCCCTGCGCAGGGCCGCAGAATAGCTGCTAATAAAATGCACTGTTTAGAAGCTCCACGAGAGGATTGGGGGGGGGGAGGCCGCGGGTGGGGGAACGCACTGATTCCGGGGACTCCGCTGTAATTGGTACTGCCCTAGGTTGGCCTTTGGACGTTTTCCAGAGCTGCAAATCTGGGTAAGGAGAGCTGGGCTGAGAATTCAGCTGGCCCCTTGCTCTTTGGGGAGGAAGGTAACGCACTTGTACCGGCTGGGGGCCCTGTCTCCATCTCTGGAGAGCTTCTCCGATCCTTTCTCACATTACCCCCACCTTACCTAGACAGTTTTAAGGGTTTCAGAGGTTTCTGGATGAAATGGCAGTTGGACCCAGCCCTCCATAAAGGCCCAAGAAATTTCAAGGAGTTGAATAAAGCCGGTTAGCTGCCTGAAACTCTTCCGTGGACTAGTTCCAAGGCCTAGCGAGTCCCTTTGGCCTTAGGCGGGCTCTAATTTCAGGCCAGATGAGGATGCTTCGGACCCTGGGCCCAAATTTCCCCTTTCTCCCCTCTCAGCCGCTGCAGGATCAAACGGAGAGGCCATTCCTGTAAATCTCCCCAAACTGGGTCCTGAACCCCCGCCTCTAAGGATAACCGTCCTATAAACCCCCCCCCAACTTTTCCCCCCATCCCTTTACTTCATCTCCTGTGGGTCGCTGCGCTGCTGCTGTTGTTTAATAAACATCTCTGTCAAGGGGACAGAGGACAGGAAATGAGGGCCTGCGGGGTGGAGGTGGAGGTGTTGGGGGGGGTTGACAAGACTACCTCCTCTTTAATTACCCTGTCGGGTCCCTCCCGCTGCTCCGAGGCTGGGGCGCTCCCCCTCCCCTGCACGCTGGTCTTCCCTCCCCCCCCCCTTCTCTCACACACACACACTCTCTCTCTCTCCCTCTCTCCAACCCGCCTGGGGAGAGGGCTCCGCAGCCCGAGTCCCTCCAGAGGCAGCCCGCTGCTCGCCTCCGCCTCGCCTCCGCCCCCTTCGCCCCATGATGAGAACACGCTCCCTACCCCCCCTTTCCTGCAAGGAGCGGGAGGGGCCCACGGGGCGGCCCGGCAGCTCCGGCTGAGGTTACGTGGCCGCCGGAGCCCTGACGTGATAGCACATCGTATCAGCATAAAAACGATCCATCCTGGATATGGAATGCAGCGAGGACGGATGACAGCAGCGGGCGCAGCGCGAACCCCCCCACCCCCACCCCGCCCCCACCCCCGCCCTCGCCCACCCCTCACCCCCCACACCCCCCCCAGCCCGATTGATTTATGTCGGAGCTGACGCTTTATCAAGGCAGTCCGCAAAACTTTGACCAATCATTTTGCAAGGAGCTCCGGAGCCCGGCTGTACTACTCCACTGTACTTTGTCGGCTGGGAGAAGTTGAGCCAGGAGGGGGGGGGGGGGGGGGGGGGGGGGGGGGGGTCCTGGGTGCGTGCGTGCGCGCCTGGGCGCGTGTGGATGTGCCGGTGGTGTCGGGGGGTCGCGTCCGAGAGCCCCTCCACACCGGGTCCGTGCGCCCCCGTTTCCCCCCTGGCTCGGCGAGCGTTCTCCCTTCTCGGGGGCCCCCGTGCGAGGCGAGGCGCGCGGATAATGTCTTGAGGATGTCCCTTTCCGGGACGCTCAGCAGCTACTACGTCGACTCGATCATAAGTCACGAGAGCGAGGACGCGCCTCCCGGCAAGTTCCCGTCGGGCCAGTACTCGAACCCGCGGCCTCAGCCGCCGGGCCCCGCCGCCGCCGCCGCCGCCGAACACCTGGACTTCCCCTCGTGCAGCTTCCAGCCTAAGGCGCCGGTGTTCGGCGCCTCCTGGGCGCCGCTCAGCCCGCACGCGTCGGGGAGCCTCCCGCCCGTCTACCACCCGTACCTGCAGCCCCAGGGCGCGCCGGGGCCCGAGGGCAGGTACCTCCGCACCTGGCTGGAGCCGGCGCCGCGCCCGGAGGCCGCCCCGGGGCAGGGCCAGGCGGCGGTGAAGGCGGAGCCGCTGCTGGGCGCGCCGGGGGAGCTGCTCAAACAGGGCACGCCCGACTACAGTTTGGAAACTTCGGCGGCCCGGGAGGCCGCGCTGTCTAATCAAAGAGCCGGCTACGGGGACAATAAAATTTGCGAAGGAAGCGAGGACAAAGAGAGGCCGGATCAAAGTAAGTTATAAAAAAAAAAAAGAGAAAAGAAAAAAAAAAAAAAAGGAAGGAAATCCTCTCCTCTCCTCCCTCCCCCCTCTCCCTCCCCACCCCACCCATCCACCCCCTTCCCAGGCTGCAGGCCAGGCCCAGGGGAGGGTAGGGGAGAGGCCAGAGAGCGGAGGATGTGGGGGGACAGCGCGCCGGGGGCCGCGGGGCTGGAAGGGGGTGGAGGGGAGAGGGAGGAAGGGACCTGGGAAAGGAAAAAAAAAAAAAAAGCTGTGTGCCCCAAAGGGGACACTGAGGCCGCCCCCACCCGCAGTGGCTGTAGGCGCTGAGACCGGGGGACCGACTCTCTCTGGTCCCCCTTCCTCCTCTCTTCCCCAGCCGCGGGCTGGGAACAGGGAGAGGGGACCTGAGACAGTGGCGTGGGGGACAGGGCCGTGGCCAGCGTGGCCAAGCGTGGCCGAGGGCCCGCGCGAGCACGGGCCGGAGAGGGCGCAGGGCAGAGCCGCCAGCGCCACGCGCAGACGGTCCCCGCTGGCCGAGGGGCAGGGGGAGGGGGCTCATTAGGATTTTATTTGCGATGCAACAGCTTGGCGGAGGTTCGTGCCGAGCAGAGTTCGCGCGGTGGCCGCGTCGGGTCGGCAGCCGGCGCCTGGAGGGGGGCGGGGAGGGGGGGGAAAGCCCTGGGTGCGGGGACGGAATCCCCCTCCCCGGGAGCCTTCCCTCCGGGGTCTCCCCCCCAACACCCTCCAGGGCGTCCTCGCCGGGGTGGCCGGTTCCTCTGCGGTTCCCTCCCTCGCTTTGCTCTCCCCGGGGCTCCGGGGCACTTAGCCCGGACAGTCTTGCCCCCCGGAGAGAGTCTAGGAACCACTTGCTGAAAGTCAGGGCCCACCTCTAGAACGGGGGAGAGGACACCCACACCCGGAGGGACCCGGGGGAGGGGGAGGAGGAGGAGGAGGAGGAGGAGGACTGCGCAGGGGCGGAGAATTCTACCCTTGGAGAGTTTCTTGCCAACTCCCACTCCTGAACGCACCCTTGCTAAAACCCCAATTGGAAAAGTGCGGCTGGCTGAGAGAGAGAGAGAGAGAGAGAGAACTCTTTACTTTTTGTTTGTTTGTTGTTGTTGTTGTTGTTAAAGAGCCGGGAGTCCTTTGGGCCAGTAGCTTAGTCCTTGCTTGTCCTATCAGATTTCCCACCACCAGAGTGGCCAATGGGTCACTGGGGGTCATGCTTGCCCTCTGGAAAGCAAGGAGGGACGCCGCTCCCCCTTGTTCCTTGCAGCCCCACATACCTCCAACCTGCCAGGTTGAGTCATTTGGAGCTGATATCCCCGGGGCCTGGCTCTTCCCAAACCCCCAGCAAACACCCAAACAGACCCCTCGCCCCCCATGGCCCCAAACTCGGCCTGGAAAGCCCATTATTGCGAGGCAGCCATTTGGCTAGGATCAATTATGAACAGTTTTTTTCCCCCCTCTCCTCTTTCATATTTAATGTGGCTGTGGGTCCCATCCCAGGCAATCACATTAAGGAAATAGCGCTGCAAATTGGTAAGACAGGCTACTTAGTGTAGGGTGAATTTTTAAAAATACACGTAGAAATTCAGGGCTTTACATTTGGGGAGTGGGAAGCTTTTTGGAGGGCAACTTTTTCTGAGTCCTGGGGTCTAGGGAGAGATGCTGCAGAGAAAAAAGGAAAGCCTGTGTGTGTGTGTGTGTGTGTGCTATCTCCTCCTCTCTTTGTCCCTCTCCCACTCAATTACACTTTTCTGCCTCCGCTGTAGGGTCAGTTAAAAAAAAAAAAAAAAAAGGCTAGGTGTGCTGTGAAGGGCTTCCTGTTTTCCCACCTCCTCTCTCTCCTTCCCCACCTTGGGGCTGGAGCAATTTTGCTTCCCAGCTTCCCTGAACTTGTGTTAACCAAACCATGAGCTGAGGGAGCTGAAAAGAAGAGGCTATTGCCACCATAAGTTATCCGGGAGCCTCGGGGCTCCCCCTGTCCACCGGCTGCAATTGATAAATGGTTGCAATTGGGTCGCTTGTGTGTTGGAGTGTTCTGGGTGTTGCGGCTGTAAATGCAGGCTCTTGTTTGTGGAGTGTGGTGGGGAGGGCTGTCTCTCCAGACTCACCCGTCCACTGCCTTCTAGACCAAAGCTGAGAGATTATGATCTAGGCAGGGTCTACTGGGGCTGGACAGAAGCCACGAGAGATCTCATGGCTATGGCTGATGAACACAGCTCCATTCCCTACCCAGTTCTTTCTCTTTGCTCAGAAATCTAGAGCCAAGGGACCTTTCATGTCATACTGAGCTCTTCTGACCTGTCTGGGTCTGTTTGGACACCAGTAGGGGAAGGCTGAGAGCCTGGAGCAGTCAAAGCTGGAGAGAAGCTTGGCTAGTTTGGCTCTTGTCCTCTTCAAAGTGCTGGTCCCCTGGAGCTGTCTGTCTTAACTCCTGGCCCACCTCGGGGTGTTTGCCGGGATCTTGAAGATCTGGGTGTCTTTCTGTAACCCGCAAGGTGCAGAGTAGAGACCTGAGGGTGCCCTCTTGGCCTGGGACCCTTCACCCCCTTCCTTCCTTTGATTCTATCCCTTCTCTTTCAGCCAACCCCTCTGCCAACTGGCTGCACGCCCGCTCTTCCCGGAAAAAGCGCTGTCCCTACACCAAATACCAGACGCTGGAGCTGGAGAAGGAGTTTCTGTTCAATATGTACCTCACCAGGGACCGCAGGCACGAGGTGGCCAGACTCCTCAATCTGAGTGAGAGACAAGTCAAAATCTGGTTTCAGAACCGGCGGATGAAAATGAAGAAAATGAATAAGGAGCAGGGCAAAGAGTAAAGATGACCTCCCCCCCTCCTCGCTCTTATTATTTATGTGGTGGCTGCAAATCCACTGCCTGTCTGGGTTTTATCCAAGTGAGTGGGGAAGGGCATCTCCTCTTTAAAGTTCCTCATCTACACTCCTTTGCCTATCCGTCTCTCTCTCTCTGCCCCCCCCAACCCTGTTAGAAGGAAGTTTTGTTAAGTTAGAAGCTAGCTGTACTTGGTTCCTAGAAAAGTGACGGGCCTCAAGGAAAGGAAACCCTAGCCAATGCTCCTAGGATCCCCGCTAATTTTTTTTTTTCCTTGAAAACCCCAGCCCCTCTCTCTCAATCTGCCCGTCCCCTTCCTGTACCTATCCAGTCACAGCCCAGAAACCCTTTAACTGCACCTAGCCCAACGGATGCCCACAGACAGAGTTTGGAGCCCAGCAGGGCTGCCCTCAAAGCAGATTCATCCAGGTTCCGCCCCTTGATCCGAACGCACACTAGGAAGGTGTCTGGGGTTGTTCCTAATGAGGCCCTGCAGCCTCAACACCCCAATACTTATCCCTATGGAACTGCCAGGAGAGGCCTGTGGGCAGATGGGGCCAGTCCAGTCCCCAAGAAAAAGCAGGGAGTGGTTTTTGTGACGGTTCCTTTAGCGGAGCCTCTCCTAGGGTTTTCACTTTCCTGCAGGAAGTGTTTGATTCTGCATGCTTCCCTCCCCTTCCAGCTAAAGGAGGTCAGATGCTGGGCAGTGGAGCCTTGGCAATGCCATTCCCCGCTTCATACAGCCCCCTTGACAGACCGTAGCTTTTCCTGCCGGCCACAGTCTTGCCTTCTTGCCCATTCCCCCCCCCCCCCCACACACCAGCTCTGAAATAAACTCCCCTTTCAGCCAAATCCATCTTGCACCAGCTAGTCAAGTCTCCCCTGGTAGGAAAAAAAAAAGCCCCCTCTTGCCCCCTGCTAGGTCAACCCCATCATAGAGAAGGCCAGGTCAGGCCGGAGTCTGGAAATATATTGTGAATCAATTTCCCCAGCTCCAGTCCACAGAAGGTGGTCAGGAGGACAGGAGGAGCAATGGCTTCAGCAAGCGGGGCTAGCGGCTCTCTCCCCATTTCTGACCCACGGAGAAGAGAACCCCTTGGCATCTAGCCAGAGGGACAAATCGAGATTCCTCCCCCACCAAAAAAAAAGCTCAGAGTGGGGGGCTTCACTGTGGGGGAGCACATCACTGTGCCCACCCCGCTGCTGATGCCAGTGCACATAGTCCCGCGTGCAAAGGAAAGAGTCAGAAAACATGCCTCCCTCCGCCATCCAGCAGGGGCTCATCCTCCTCTCCTCTCCTCCCCCAGCTTTTCAACCCCTTCCACTCCTGGGCCTGCTTCTCCCTCCCCTGCAAAGACGCCGTTCCAGTAGAACTTTGAGTTTTATTTTATTATTATTCCTTTTTATTTTTATTACTTTTTGCTTTGTCAGTGGCTGTGGTGAAATTGTGCTTGTGTTTTGTGATTTCTTTGGCAATGATTTTCCAGCTGTTGCTTATAAGGGAGGGTTGAGGGTGGGAGCGGGGAGGGCAAGGGGCCTAGAACTCTAACTGTTTGTTTTTTGGAAGAAAAAGAAAAAAAAAGAACAAAAAAAAATATATATCGCTCTAGAAAACTAACTTCGCCTGTGTCTGATTCTGCGTTGTTTCTCCTCTGGTCCTTAAACGAAGAGCTCAGTTGCTTAAAGAGCATGGCTTCAAACAAACATAAGTTAGCGTCCACAGCCACGGGGCTTTCTCCTTAGACCTATTTGGGGCCCCTCTACCTGCTCTGGTGAGGCTGACACCTGGTGGGTGGGGTCCCAAGTCCCAAGACCCCTGCTTAAACGGAGCAAGATCCTTTCAGTAGACCTGGGAGGGGGGAGGAGGAAAGAGGAGAAGGGGTTCAAGACCCCAGAGCAAGGGGTCTTCACGGAGACAAAGTTCCTCTGCGGACGAACCCCACTAACTCAGGGGAAGGAGAGGCTGGCTTGTAGCGCGTGGGGGCTCACCTCTCAGCTAACCGCTTCAGAACACCCGGGGAGGAGAGCAGTGAGCAGCCTTCCTCTTCTATGGCCTGTGGGACGGCGCCTGGGTGTGCGTGGAGACTCAGAGGTGCACCAGAGCTTGGGTGGCTCCGAGGGTTGAAGCTCAGGATTCTTTGTCGATATCTGACCCCCGCCCCCCCCCACCCCCCACATCTGGGGTCGGGCTATTAGGACAGCCGCCTTGGTCTGAGGCTTGTGGAGTCTGGAGGGTGTGTGGTAGCTCTCCAAAGAAAGCCACGGATGTTTCGGAAGGGAGGAGGAATTCCTTTCCAAAAGGACCCCCAGAGTGACACTCGGTTTCCAGAGGCATCTTTCCGTTCCTCTTTGCACTGCGCTGTGTCCCTACAAGAGCCTGTCCCGGAGTCACGGAAGCCCTGCTTTTCTTATTTCGGTCCTGAGGCTCAGGCTGCCGCCAGCCTCCAGCCCTGCCGCTGGCCCCAAGCGAGCGAGCTTCTCAGCCGCTGCACACTGCCACAAGGCAGGGTAGCCGAGAGACACTGCGGGCTTGGGGTGGAGATGAAGACAAAGGCTAGCTCGAGTGAAAGGAAGAAGCCTGCCCAGACCGGTCCTACCCCTTTCTAACGAAAGGGCAAGGGGAGATCCAAGAGAGAGAGAGACAGGAGGCGAGAGACAGGGATGCTCCCGGGACCGCAGCTGGGACAGGCAGCCTGCCAGGAGGCTTATGGAAAATTAATCTGGCTTTTACAGCTGGTGTAGATGGGGCTGCTCCTCCAACCTTGGCTCTCCAGGCTCTGCCGCCTGCAGAGGCTGAGCCGAGGGAGCCCAGTTTCTGCCAAAAGGAAGCATAAAGAGCGAGGCTGGAGACTGGGCCTCTGCAGGGTAGGAGGGCGTCTGGAAGTGGGCTCGGGGCAGCAAGCGGCGTCTGGGTCCCCAGCCCCGGGGTGGTGGCTTCTTTCAAGACAAACAAAGGGGAAGGTGCAGAGGCTCGGGGAGCCGGAGATGGGGAAATCAGTTGTCATAAAAGAGAGATTCAGAGAGAGAAAGAGACCGAGAGAGTGCGAGGCAGCAAGAAGCTGGGAGAAGAATTCAATGCCTTGTGCGCGGCAATAAAAGAATATGACCGCTATAAAAGTTTATAGGGTATAAATTTCTGAAGGTTAAGAAACTAAACAGCAGCAAAGCAAACAGTGAGGGCAAACTTTCCGGAGAGGAAAGCCACAGATGAGCCCGGGCTCCGGACCTGCTGGGAGGATGGGGCAGCCTTATTAGGGAGACCCCACGCTCACCCCCTCCTGAACCCAGGTCTGGGGCTTGGGGGGGTCTGGAACTTGGGAATCAGGGGCAGTTGGGTGGGGTGGGATTCCCTGAGGGTTGAAAATAAAAAAGTAAAGGCGCTGACAGCTGGGAGAAAGAACAGTTTGTGGTCCTCAAAGCTTCTTCGGCAGTCAAAATTAGGACTTCCGTCTTTGTTCTTCACATCTCTTCTAGAACCGCCAGCCATAAACAAGAAACCTTTGCCTACCCGGGGGCGCGCGCGCGCGCGCGCACACACACACACACACACACACACACACACACACACACACACACACACGGTCCAGCGGGGCGCGGGCGGGGAGCAGAAATCTGGGGAAGAGATCCTTCCTCAGTTCCATTCCATTTCCTCAGCCCCTTCCCGGTCCTCACAAAAAAAGCCCAGTTGTTAGCCCTCAGCTTGTGAAACTGTCCGGCAGGGCTTAAAAAGCGCTCGTTTCTTCTTTCACTGACCATAAAGGATGCAAAGGCTTTGCGTCTCCCCCAGAAGTTGGGGTGGGGGGTGGGTTTACAGCTTCTTCTTCTTCTTCTTCTTTTTTTTTTTTTTTTTACTTTGAGCTTATCTGAACTATTTCACGAGCCATTTCCTGATCCCGCAGCCTTTTCTCTTATCTGCTCTCATCTCTCTCCCTTCTTTCTAGTAACGACGAAAGTTTAATCTCTCGCCGCCTCCTCTGCTGGTTCTCGGAGAACCCGGCTGGGCAGACGCAAGGGCGTCTTTCTGCAGAGTGGCCGCTAGATGGCACCCTTGCTCCATATGAAACCTTCCGGCGCTGCAGCCCCGGGCTCCTGCGGCTCCACGCAGCACCTTGTTGGGCCCTGTATCCGGGAACTGAGAGCGAGCTACCAAAAGTCATGCCTAATTTGCACGTAATAAAAGTGTAGGGTTTGTTATAGCCCCCTTTCCCCTATTGTATGTGTTTCAATGATAGTAGACTCCCCCCTCCCTTCTCCAATGGTTCGTTTTTCCGGATTTTTTTTTTTTTTGTCCCCCACCAAGAAATTGTTTCTCACGCCGAGAAGGTGTTTGGTGGGGCGAGCAATGCACGGGAATCGGGGATTCGTGTTAATGATAAAAATAGTGAAAGGATGGGCCCAAACCCAGGAGGCTGATTGATTGGAGAAGTGGGGTTTCCCTGCAGTGAGGACGAGGGGGATGAGGAGCAGGCCTGTGGGGTCAGGTGAGGGGAAGGGACCTGCGGGTCTGAGGAGGAAGCTGTGCCCTCCGGCGGGCTGCCCACACCTGCTGGAGAGGGAATCCGACCTGCAGTCCCTGTCCCAGACACCCCCAAATGGGCAGGAACGGGGACCCGGCTTTGGTGTCCCCCACCCCAGGGCGCCGCCGGCTCCAGAGCCTTTGTGGGGGTCCAGGCCCGGGCTGGGCCGGCGCCTGGCCACCCAGGCTCAGGCAGGGTCTCCCCTGCGGGGTCAGGGTCGGGCCGGCGGGGCGCTTCCCCGCGCTCCTCCCGGCGGGCAGGTGAGGACCGCGGCTCCCTGCGCGCGCCCAGCCTCGGCTCCCGGCTCCCTTCCAAGGGCGAAGCGAGGGGACCCGGTCCGTCCGCGGCCACCGAGCAGCTGGAGGCCAGGACCCGGGCAGGGTGCTTTCCGGGACGGTCGCTCTGAACGCCCACGACCCCTCCAGGCTGGTTCCCCAGCTTCGGCCTCCTCCAACCTGAGCCTCCAAAAATGACCCCACGTGTGGCTTCTCCCCTTTGCGCGGCACCAGGTGCGGGGAGGCCAGCGGAGAGTGACTCGAGGTTCTCCAATAAATCTGCCCTCCGTTGGGGGCTTATAAATTATCTCCGCGCTCTTTCTTGGGTTTTTTTTTTTTTTTTCCTCCTTCTTTCTTATAACAGAAACATTTTCCTTCCATCAGGAATTTCTGGCACGGCGCAAGGATGATTTAGAAGGAGCCGCTGGATTTCTACCTCACCAGCCAGCCCTCGGATCCGTGACTGTAACTACCCCCCCAACCTCGCACTTGAGGAAAATGCTCGCTCCTGAAACAACTTGACTCTGCTTTAGGTTTTACCTCACTGCACCCTCTGCCTGGTGTTTAAAAAAAAAAAGCCCAAACAAAAACAAAAACAACGAAACAAACAGAGCCTGGTTCATTTCTCTTCCCTTCCCTTTTTGTCCCCCCTCCCCGTCTCCCCATTCACTGGACTCACTTTAGAAGGTTAAGTGGAAACCAGTAATGCAGCTCTCTTGGAAACGTTGTGGTTTCTTTTTTCTTTTTTTGCAAAGGTTGGGGTTCATGGGACCCCTCCCCAAAAGAAGCATCCCAGAGAATGAGCAATCGATTGAATTTATTTGTAAAATTGATTCTGCCTTTGTTCTAGAATATTTCTCCCTCCTCTTCTCTCTCTTTCCGGCCTCCTTTCGCACACCAGCAGCCTCGGGAGGCCGGCCCGCCTTTGGTCCTGCCTCTCACACTGGGCCTCCTAAGGTCTAACCGCTGCCAGCCCCGTGCCAGGCACCCAGAGGAGGCCCTGCATTTGGAATGGGGCACATTCTGGGTTCTGAGGCCTCAGATCTCTAGTTTTTTTTTTTTTTCCCAAGGTTCAACTAAAGGCACCCCAAGAAGAGAAGTAGGGGAAATGGATATCTCAGAGGCCTTGCTTTATCGGAGTCCTTTGGTGGCTATGAGGGCACAGAAGAAGAACAGGTACCTTTTAGACTCTCACCTTGCGGCCTTTGCCCAGGGCACTGGAGGGCATAAGGCAGCATTCACCAAGGCCTTGGTACCCAGCTTTAGTCTCCACTACCCGAATCTCTTCTGGCGTGTTGATGGAACGGTCCCCGTCTATATCTAGGAGGCCTGTGTGGAGGCTACCGGGACTTGGCCCCAGGAAGCTGGTTGACAACTGGGTTTGGTTACTGGATGCCAAGGCTGGGCACAGGTGTGCATTGGCCCTGTGAGAAGCCATCGTTTTGACACCAGACCTTTTCTTCTCCCCCAGTCTTCCCTGGCTAGGCCAACAGGCCTCCAGAAGACCCCCCTCTCTCCCTTGCAGCACCCCCCCCCAAGACCAGCAGGTAAAGCCTATATAAACTGTAGAACTGGCAGCCGCCCGCCCGCCCGAGCCCGAAGGAGAACCCCGTTCTGCTTTAGCACTGGCCATTAACCAGAAAGTTTCTTCTTCCTTCCTCGGACCCTCGCAGACTCCCCTTTGGAAAGAAAAACCTTGAATGTCTGCTCAGTGCAGTGACCTGGGTGGGGACAGACTGGGCGGGGGGAGGTTTGGGGCCTCTAAAGAGGGTGGTGGTGAGGGCAGGTGTGTCGGTAAGGGCGAAGGAGGTGAAAAATCTCAGGGGAAAAAAAAAAAGAAATCACCGTTTGCGCCGAAAAAAAAAAAAATCAACAGCAACCCATAATCGGTGTCGTTCAGCTTATCCGCCCCCACCGAGCTGCAGCCGGGCGGCGGGGGCGAACGGAGCTGCAGTTTTATAGCTGTAGAGGAAAGAACTCGTAAAATGCTAACAGCTTTTATGCGCTTCGGCATCAACAACAGACTCCGGGTTTATTGCGTTTTATAGTTTGTTAAAGAGTTTACAGCCGGTTTTTTTGTGTGTGTGGGGGGGAGCTGGTTACCCAGCCAATTCCCTTCCACACGATAGTTAAACCTTTATCAATAATAAGGAAATTGATCATTAAAGCTTTAAATATGACTACCTCGTTTGTTTGGAAAATATGTTTAGGAGAGGAAGCTCTATGATTTGATAACTTGTATTAAAATACCAATTACATTTATAGGACCTTTTAAAACTCGGCGCAATTAAGCCGTGTTCTTTTACATTTTTTCCGAAGCGACCCTGACATTTAGAAAGACTCCAATTGCCTCGTTAAAATTGCGAAATTAACAGCGTGCCTACGCCAGGCGCGGCGTCGTGGAAATGTGCGCGCGCGTGGTGTTTTTCCGAGACTCCCCCACATCAGTCTTTGGGGGTGGTCTGCGAAGGTATTTGATTTGTTGTGAGGCGAGAGATATCTCATTAATGTAGGTAGTTAAACAGATTTAATCCGTATTCGTTCTCTCTCTCTCTCTCTCTCTCTCTCTCTCTCCCTCTCCCCCTCCCTCTCCCCCCTCTCCCCCCTCTCTCTCCCTGGGTGTTTTTTTTTTTCCTTCCCCTCCTTTTTTTTTTTCTCCCTGCCCTCTCCTCACTCCCTGGCGCTCTCTCGCTCTAGCTCTCTCTCGCGCTCGCTCGCTCTCTCTCGCTCTCACCCTCGCTCTGCGTTCTGTCCGGGAGGAGTACCCAGAAGCCAATAGGATGACGGGCCTCTAATGGATGCAAATGATGGTGAAAGGACCGGGCAAAATATGAAAGAACTCATTTGGAGGGAAGTAAATCACCGAAAACTGTTTATGAACTGGCATCCCTTCTTCGAAATGTAAAGCGAGGACCTCTTTAAGTGGCGGTATATTTTTGTTTTTTGGGGGGTGGGGGGTGGGGGGGAGGGCGAGCGAGCCGCGGCTGCCATGCAGGCTTAGACTTTCTGCAGGCTCCGCTCTCCCGTTCCTGGAAATCACAAAAAGTGTGGGCGGCTCGGAGATCTTCGTCTTTCCTTTCTTTTCCCTCCTTCCTTCCTTCCTTCCTTCCTTCCTTCCTTCCTTCCTTCCTTCCTTCCTTCCTTCCTTCCCTCCTTTCCTCCTTTCTTCCTTCCCTCTTTCTTCCCCCCCCTTCCTCCTCCCTTTCCTCTCCTTCCCTGGCGAGGTGACTAGGAGCCGGCGAATCCGCTGTTTTTTTTTCCCCTCTCTCTCTCTCTCTCCTCTCTCTCCTCTCTCTCCCTCCCTTTCCCCCTCCCCACCCCCTCCCCAACAGCCCCCAACTACAGCCTCCGCCGCCGCCGCCGCCGCCGCCTCCAAAAATTCAATAAAATGAGCTCTTATTTCGTCAACTCACTGTTCTCCAAATACAAAACCGGGGAGTCCCTGCGCCCCAACTACTATGACTGCGGCTTCGCCCAGGACCTGGGCGGCCGACCCACCGTGGTGTACGGCCCCAGCAGCGGCGGCAGCTTCCAGCACCCGACGCAAATCCAGGAGTTCTACCACGGGCCGTCGTCGCTGTCCACGGCGCCCTACCAGCAGAACCCGTGCGCCGTGGCGTGCCACGGGGACCCCGGCAACTTCTACGGCTACGACCCGCTGCAGCGCCAGAGCCTGTTCGGCGCGCAGGACCCGGACCTGGTGCAGTACGCCGATTGCAAGCTCGCCGCCGCCAGCGGCCTTGGAGAGGAGGCCGAGGGCTCCGAGCAGAGCCCGTCACCCACCCAGCTCTTCCCCTGGATGCGCCCTCAAGGTGAGCCCCCGGGAGGGCCTTCCTCGCCGAGGTGGGAAAGGGCCGGCAGGGCGCGCCCCCCCTCCCCGCTCCCGGGCCAGACGGAAGGGGTCTGGGGGGGGGGGGCCGGGAAGGCCCGCAGCATCCCCGGCTCCTAGGACTCCCAATCACCTACCTCCTCTCCTCCCTTCCTTCCCACTTTCTTTTCTTTTTTTTTATCCTCTTCCTCCCCCCCCAACTCCTTTTCTTTTCGCTTCCTTTGAAGGCGCGGGGGGGGGGAGTGGGGGGGGGTCGCCAGGCGAATTTCCTGAACCCATAAACTCCTCACCCTCCTTTTACTTTTCTTTCTCCTCTTCTTCTCTCTCTCCCCACCCCCACCCTCTCCCCCCCTTTTTTTTTTTACTGTTTTATGGGGGGCTTTGGAGAAAGAGTGGTGGGAGTGGAGAGGTGGGGGGGGGCGCGCGCCCGGGGCTTAGCGTCTCCTCGGATGGCTTTATAGGTTAATTACCCTGAAGAAACTTTTCTTCTGGGGCAGCAGAGGCTCTTGCGGGGGGCACGGGGGGGGGAGCTTTGCTTTTCAAGGTGGGTTCTCGGACCCCATTCGGGCTTTTTTTTTTAATTCTTATTCGCCCCCCTCCGCATCCTTCCTCCTAAACTTTATGGCACTTTGAATAGATGGGAGCCGCCGCCCCCCACCCCTCTCCACCCCTCCCCGCCCCACTCCGGTTCGGAGTTACCGGGAGGAAAGGGGGGGGGCTGTTCCTTTAGGGCCGCGGCAGCTCCAAGAGCTGTCTAGTCCCCCCCTCGGCCCCCCTCCCTGCCCCCTCCCTCCCGCCTCCGCACGAGGGTCCCCTGACTTTATTATCCTGGTCTCCTAGGCCGGTTCACGAATCTTCCGACCTTCTCTCTCTCTCTCTCCCTCTCTCTGTCTCTCTCTCTCTCTCTGCCCCCTCCCCCACCCTCCCCTCCGTCTCGCCCTTTTTTCCCCCCTTCCCAGCAGCCGCCGGACGCAGGCGAGGCCGCCAGACCTACAGCCGCTACCAGACCCTGGAGCTGGAGAAGGAATTCCTCTTTAACCCCTATCTGACTCGCAAGCGGCGGATCGAGGTGTCACACGCGCTGGGACTGACAGAGAGACAGGTCAAAATCTGGTTCCAGAACCGGAGGATGAAGTGGAAAAAGGAGAACAACAAGGATAAGTTCCCCAGCAGCAAGTGCGAGCAGGAGGAGCTGGAGAAGGAGAAGCTGGAGAGGGCGCCGGAGGCGGGCGCCGCCGAGCAGGGCGATGCGCACAAGGGCGACAAGAAGTAGGCTCGAACCCCCCACGCTGGGACTGCCCGGGGCCCCCGGGGCTCGCCCGCCGGTCCCTCCCGCGACCACGCCGCCGCCCGCCCCCCGCCTCCGAGAGCTCCGGCCCCGCTCGGCCAGCGCAGCCGGGAGCCGGGTCTCCCACCGCAGCGTCCCCCGCCCGCCGCGCCAGTCCCCCGCTAGTGGTAGTTTCTCGTAATAGCTTCTGTGTGTGAGCTACCGTGGATCTCCTTCCCTTCTCTCGGGGGCCGGGGTGTGGGGGGAAAGAAAGAAAAGAAAAGAGAAAAAAAAAAAGGAAAAAGAAGAAAGAAGGAAAAAAACAAAAAAGAGACAAGAAAAGGATTTTAGAGCAAGGACTCCCTCGTCCTGCCAGGACTGCGGCCCTGGCAGAGCCCCCTCACCCCATCCCCGTGTAAAAACACACACACACACACGCACACAAAGCCTCCTTGTGCAATGGTCTTTTTCCCCCCTTCCTTTGAATGTGCTTCTTTGTAACGACCGAGGTACCGACGATTCCGCTGAGTCCTCCCAACAACATGAAACTGCCTATTCACGCCGTAATTCTCTCTGTCTCCCTCTCACTTTCTCTCTCTCTCTCTCTCTCTCTCTCTCTCTCTCTCTCTCACCGCGTCCTCATCTTTCTTGCAACCCCTCCCCTCCCCCCCCCCCCCCCCCCGGCTCTGTCTTTTTATCTCTCTCGCTTCTCTCTTTTCCCCCCTCCTGTCCCCTCCTCCTTTGGCTTTTTTTTGACAAGTTTTTTTGTTGTTTTTTTTTGTCTTTTAAGTGTTCCTCAAAAAGAGATTACTTTTAGTTAGCATGCGCGCTGTGAGCGGTTGTTAAAAGTGTTCTTAGGTTTTACTGTGAAGAGAATGTACCCTGTTTCCGTGAATTGCTTTATGGGGGTGGGAAGGGAGGGGCCAATTATATATTTTGTTGTTTCTCCATACTTTGTTCTGTTGTCTGCGCCTGAAAAGGGCGGAAGAGTTACAATAAAGTTTACAAGCGAGAGAACCCGAGGCTGGCCCGGGGCCGGCGCTCCTCCTTGGCTCCCCGGCGCCTCGCGGGGCTGGGATGGAGTTGAGGGGGGAGGTGGTTGGTCTGGGGGCTCCTGGGCTGGCCTAGGCTGGGTCGCCGAGAAGAGGGGGCGGAGGCTGGAAGCAGGTGGTGCGAGGCCCTGGGCCCGGGGGCTCGGGTTTGGGGGGGGAGTGCGGAGGGAGGCGTCTGCACGGGATTGGAGGAGAGAGGGGTCGAGGGAGGGGAGCCAGAGGAACCCCCTCCCTTCCCCTCGCCATCCGAGGGCTGCGGGGCCCGGGGAGACTCCAGCGCCCAGGCCGCTCCCGGAGGGAGAAGAGATGTTTGTACCCGGGCTGGTGGCTGGCGTCCCAGGCCTCTTCTCTCTCTCTCTTTCTCTCTCTTTCTCTCTCTCTTTGTTTCCGTGTGGGTGTCCTGGGGGCGGGGGTGGGGGGGGATGCTGGGAGGGGGGCGAAAGAGATGGAGCGCGGGGCTGCTGAGTTTACATTTCCATTTTGCCCCCCCCCGTCCGCCCCCGGACTCAGGTTAGGGGGAGCAGGAGCAGCGGGAAGGACAGGTCCTTCCCCGCCTCCCCTCCCCGGGCCGCCGCCGCCTCCCAGGCTCTAGGCCGCGGCCTGCCGCAGCAGCCTCTGCCTGGCTGGCAACCACCGAGCGAGGCATCCGCCCTCCGGAACCGGGGGAAAGGCAGCGACGCGGACCCCAGCGGCTCCCCCGCTTCCTTTCTCTCCCCACCTCCATCCCGTTCTTTCTGTTATTATTTTTGTGCATATATATATATTGGACACCCTCCCCACCCCCTTTCCTTTTTCTTCTTTAGTCACCAGAAATCTCAGCGTCCAGCCGCCTGTGGTGGCTTGGCTTTCCTGCCTTAGGAATGCCTTGATCCACTTTTAGTCCCCACAGCCAGGAGGCCGGGCTCGCCTCGCCTCGTCCTTCTTTTATTTGGGGTGTGTGTGTGTGTGGGGGGGGAACAGTAGCAGGCCGAATGGATTAGCCCGAGCTAATAAATACGTGGCCAGCACCTACCCACATTCAACCCCTGCGTCTGTCTCTTGCTCTGGAACAGGCCGGGAGGGGGGTGGAGGGGGGGGTGGAGGCGACAACACGGATGGCTCGGAGGTTATTTATTTTTCTCTTCCACTCAATTCCTTCCTCCCCCCCACCCCCCAAATCTCGCCTGCAAGCTGCCTCCAGCCCGCGGGGGCCCTCGAGCCCCCCAGCCCCCGTCCTCAGGGCCCCGGCCTTCCCATTCATTATCGATCATATTTTATAAAATCCAACGCCACCACAATTTTTTCCACATTACCGGGAGCCTCCGGGAGGCCGGGAGATCATTGGCCGAGGGCGGATCACGTGGGCCGGGGTCACGTGGCCCAAAGAGGAAAAAGGGGGTCCTTTTTGGTGTAAATCTGGACTCTAATTCTGTAATATATCAAGGAATCTCGTAAAACCGACACTAAAACGTCCCCGACTACAAATCATCCGGCCAAATTATGAGTTCATTGTATTATGCGAATGCTTTATTTTCTAAATATCCAGCCGCAAGTTCGGTTTTCGCTCCAGGAGCCTTCCCCGAACAAACTTCTTGCGCCTTTGCCTCCAACCCCCAGCGCCCGGGCTATGGAGCGGGTCCCGGCGCCCCGTTCTCCTCCGTGCAGGGCCTGTACCCCGGCGGGGGGGGCATGGCGGGCCAGAGCTCGGCCGGCGTCTACGCGGCCGGCTACGGGCTCGAACCGGGTTCCTTCAACATGCACTGCGCGCCCTTTGAGCAGAACCTCTCCGGGGTGTGTCCCGGCGACCCCGCCAAGGCGCCCGGCGCCAAGGAGCCGAGGGACTTGGCGGCCGAGAGTAACTTCCGGATCTACCCCTGGATGCGGAGCTCAGGTAACACTGAGCGGTCCCCGAGCCGCGACCTCCGGGCCACGGTCCCCCCCGGAGGGGCCCCCTGCCACCGCCGGGCACCCTGCTCCGCGGCCGGGGCGCTCCTGGCTGCAGTTCTGGGACCCCGCGCGCCGCCCCCACCCCCAGTTTGGTTCGGTGCTCTTCAGGCCCCAGCGGATCTCTCTCTCTTTCTCTCTCTCTCTCTCTCTCTCTCTCTCTCTCTCTCTCTGGCCGATGCCACAGCGCTCAAGCCCCCAGCCCGCCCCCCAACCCTTCCTCCGGGCCTTTTAGCTTTAAATATTTATCAGCAGAGCCGGCACGGGCTGGAGATGAGGCCGTTTGTCTTGCCTAGGAAGGCTGGGGTTTGCAGAGAATAGCCATTAGGGTCTCTCTCTCTCTCTCTCTCTCTCTCTCTCTCTCTCTCCCCACCCCTTCCCTGCCCGAGAGCTCAGTTCTGGGTGTGTCCCCCCCCCCCCAGCCCTAGCTTGGATAAGATATAGAAGAGGGGGCCTTGGGGCTGAGCAGTCTCCCCTCCCCCTTCCTTTCCAGCCAACCCCGCTCCCCCGTTATTCCCATCAGGACAATTAGAGGTGGGCTCTAGAGGCCTAGCTGGAGGAGGGGGTGCAGAAGAGACGTGGAGCCAGAGAGAGGGGAAAGGGAGTTAGGCCGAGACCCAGGGCAGAGCGGACCAGTCCGTTGACCCCTCCCGCCCCTGGCGGACTTTAAAAGGGGGCTGGCTCAAAAGGAGGCGAAGGCCTTCTGAGGGGGCAGCTTGTTCAGGTGTCTTTTCTGGGGTTCCACGGACCCCTGGGGAGCAGCTAAGTTTGGAGGGTATCACTCCAAGGAGATGAATCTCCTCTTTGGGAAGGGGCTGGAACTCCGTGGAACCAAATCAACAGAGTCGAGCCTTCCAGCTGCTGCTTTAGGAACCACAGATAAGAAGGCTTCTTTCCATCGGGTCTCCTTCAAAGCGCCCCCCCACACACACACACCCCTCTTTACATTTGCCCAAGGCAGATGGGCTTGGAAGCCAACCCCAAGGCTCAGGACACCCAAGAGGGTCAGAGACTCTCAGCCTCATCAGGGTTGGGGGTCAGAGGCATGAAGAAACCAGCTCTCACACCAGGGGTATTGCTGTTCCTGATTTCTATTACCTACCCTGTAATTGAACTGACTTTCCAGTTGGTTTATCAAAGCCCCCCCCATGCCCACTTTTTTTTTTCCCCTCGTAAATATTTCAAGCCTGGCTTATAGCTGACTTGAAATTATGGCCCTTAGCCGCCTCGCCTCTCCCCTCTCCTTCCCAAGAGGGGCTGATGGCAGCAGCTCCCCAAAGTCTCCTGGGGGTGGGGTGTGTTCTGGGCCTAAGCTGGAAGTTCTCAGATACCCTTGGACCCCACCTTCCTTCCACACAGTAGGCCAAGGGCCTACCTTTCTCCCTCGCAGTCCTGGAGGCATGAAGATTGCTTCAGACAATTAGGTTTCCTGGGAAGGCAGGCAGGCAGGCAGGCAGGGAGCAGGCCTTGCTTGCTGCTCACTGGGAAGGAGTCCAGGAGGCAACTGCTGTCAGACTAATAATTCCAAGGTCCAAGGAAAGAAAATTCTTGCCTCTTCTCCATTCCATGACAGGTTTGGGTGGGGACTGGGCCTATGCCCCCCCCCCCCTTTATGTTCTTTTCTTCTCAGACCAGGCCTGGAGACTCACTCTAGGAACAGTAAGATGGTTTCCAGAGCCCCATACCTCCAAGGCCATCTGAAAGGGAGAGGGCAGACCTGGGGCTCCTGGCCTGAGAGAGTGAAGGAGGATTAATTCGCCCTCCTTCAGTGCTGGTCCCTTAGGAATACCACCTCCAGGAGCCGTAGCTAAGGTCTACCTGGTTTCCTGAAGATCCTGGCCGAGAATGCCACCCTTCATGGATAACGGAGCTATCTGGTGTGCTAGGGCTGGCCTGTAAACCTAGCACTTGGCGCTCGCTCAGGAGGCTGAATCAGGAGGGCTGCCATGAGTTCAAAACCAACCACAGGCTACATAGCAAGGCACCCTACTCCCCCTCCCTCACAGGCTTGGAAAGCAAAACAACTCTTGTGGACACAAACACACAGAAACACACACACACAGGGGGAAAAGAAGAAAAGAAAGAAAACAAATGTTTACTTTGAGAAGCTTGGAAATTTTTCTGCACGCAGCAGCGAAAGGGGTTAATTTGGTCCCAGTAATGTGGTCTTTTCCTGACCTCAAGACATCGAACCACCTAGGAAGGAGGTTGGGGTTGTCTCCGCATTTTTCACACACTGATCTCTCTCTCTCTCTTTCTCTCTCCCCCTAAATACTGTGAGTAGGGACTGACCGAAAGCGGGGCCGCCAGACCTACACGCGTTACCAGACCCTGGAGCTGGAGAAAGAATTTCACTACAATCGCTACCTGACCCGCCGGCGGCGCATCGAGATCGCGCACGCGCTCTGCCTCACTGAAAGACAGATCAAAATCTGGTTTCAGAACCGGCGCATGAAGTGGAAAAAGGAGAACAAAACCTCAGGCTCCGGGGTCACTGGTCAGGACAAGGCAGAAGCAGAGGAGGAGGAGGAGGAGGAAGAGTGAGGGACAGAGAGAGCAAAGAGTAGGGGAGTGAGAAGAGAAGGAGAACCCAGTTCTGGGAACTGAAGCAAGAAACTCAAAGAAGGGGGGGGAAACTATTTAAATGGAGCAGTTAAAAAAAAGCGAGATAGAAGGGTGAAATTTGGGTTTCTCGACGCTGTAAAAAAAAAAGAAAAGATATACTACCTATGGGAAAGTGTGTTGTCTGTTTTTGTACAGTTTGGGAAGGACCTTATCTACCTGCCCTGTAGCTCTCTGGAAGGTGCCTCCCTTTTCTATGTTGGTAGTAGGTCTTTGTACAAATCTTGCTGTTTTGTAAGCCTCCTCTGAAGCTGTCTTTGTGAAGTGTGGTTCTGGGTTAATGTGTGGTTCCTCGCCTCCCCCATACTTCCCAACAGCAGCACTATAAGGGCCTTAGGGAGCCCCAAGAACCCACGAGCTTCTGCCTCTGACGCACTCAGCTGCTGATCCTGGCTCCTACCCTCGAGCCTCTTTCTGTATATCTGAAGGATGGAAAATAAAACAGAGTTAAAAAAAAAAAACACAACGATGATGTATTTTCTGTCTCCCTATGGCTGGGAGGGGGGGGGGTCAAGGCTGGTGGGTGGGTGGGTGTCCCAGGGTCCCTCTGCTGGCTTTGTGTGTGTGTGTGTGTATGTGTGTGTTGGCTTTGCTTTTATCTTCCAGATTCCCCTGTTACGTAGACTGCCAACTAAGGCACCCAATATCACACACACACACACACACACACACACACACACACACACACACATTCTCTCTATACTTTCACCAAGCACACAATCCCTGTATTTACAAGCTGACAGCGCACAAATGTACACACCGTTAAAGTCACAAATAAACACGGGCGTCCATATATTCACAACTGTACATACCAGGCTCTCACACGATCCGCCTGGCCCCGTGCCCAGGGCACATATGCATTCACACACACTCACAAGCCGGCGCACGTTCACAGTCACCCACGGACACGCGGACACAGGCCAGCGTACATTCACACCTTGGCTTCGAAGCAGAGGCTCACATTTGCCCCCAAGTGTATACACATCCGCGGGAAACCCTATGTTCTGCTCACACCCCAACTTGAAAAGCTTCCAGGGTTACAAGAGCCTGCCTTTTCCTGTCCGGGACTCTGCACGAACCGATGAAACCCGAGCCTGGTGACCGGCCACAAATACAGCGAGGAAACGAGAGCGAAGGGCCAGCACCGGCTCACCCTGCCGCGGTTTGGGCGGAGGCCAGGGCAGCGGGCAGAGGCCTCCTAGCCTGCCCAGAGCATTTCACCCCACGCTCGGTCGGCAAACAATTTCCCGTCCGTGTGTGCTTCCCTGATTTTATCAAATCCGATTTATTTATTTATTTTTTTACCGTACGTGTTAGAATCTACTTCATCCTGAACTTGACAAGGGGCGATCCGCACCAAACTTTAAGGTCCCAAGAGCGAGAACCGAGTTTACCGGGATGGAGCGGCCGCAGCGAGCCTGGCAGCGCGGGTCGCCAGAGTTTCCTCCGCGCTGTTCATTCAGCCTGCCCTTGAGTGCCGCCAGCCTGGAACCTTCTGAGGGACACACAGGGGGAAGAAGAGAAAAAAAAATAAAATTTGAAAAAGGGAATTATTATTTTTCCCCCCTGCATTCGGTCACCAGAAGCTCAACCTAAAATGTAGAGAGGTTTTATTTTATTTTTTTTATTTTTTATCTTTTTAAACCCAGAAAAGCAGAGTGGGTTGTTATTATCATTTTTTTTTGCAAATCCTCAATTGCTGGACAGAACAATTAAGCGAGCGTGGCTTTACACCTAGACCTGAGGCGCTGAATTTTAATATTTATTCGTTTACAGACCCTCGCTGGTTTCCAGAACGCTACCTGAAATCGAAAGGGTTTGGGAAAAGGGGTTGGGTTTGGGTTTTTGGTTTTCTTTCTTTCTTTCTTTTTTTTTTCCGGAAAAAAAAAATCTGCTTTATTTGAATTTGTAAGAAAAGGCCCCGAAGACCTGCGGCTCCAGTTTGTAAGAAGGTGCCCTTAAAGGAACCTGCGGCTTCCCGGCTGCCGGCTGCAGCCGCCCCCGGGAGAGCGCTGGGCTTGCTCCCAGGTCGGCGTTGGGGCCGGGGAGGCCCGCGATCCGGTGTCCCCTCCCCCGGTTTCTGAGGTGCTGAGGTGGGGAGTCCTGCCCGTCAGGCTATCAAGCTTGGCCCCCATCCAGGACACCTTCTCTCCCGGGGCAAGAATGAGGCCCTGTGGGGTGGGCCCCCCTTCCCCCCCAAACACACACCTGCGAAGCTGCCAGCTCACAGGTGGGGGAGGCTCCGGGTCTCTGGGGTTGGGGTGTGGGGTGTGGGGTTCAGAGAGGAAGAAGGGGTTCCGGGGAGCTTTGCTTTTCGCAGATAGCAGCTCCCAGCCCCGGGCTGCTGCTCCTGCCTCACCTTGCTGCCTGCTGGCCTCACACCAGCGCAGTGTGAGAGATCTGGGGGGGGGGGGGAGGGATTTTTTAAAATTTCTATTTATTTATTTATTTTTACTATAAAAGACAGGCATTGCTCTTGAGGAAAACGGGGAGGTTCCGGAGAAAGCCCCGGTTCTAGCTGAACCTTGATGGCTTCTCCACCCTGAATTCCTGCATCCCAGATCTCACCCTGTCTCAGACTGGGGTTTCCCTAAAAAAAAAAAAGAGAGAGAGAGAGAGAGAGAGAGAAGGGGAAGAAAAGAAGATGGCGACCGAGAAAAGGGTTGCTGGTGGAGCAGCCATGAAGAAATGCAATAAATTCCTTGTTGTTTTATGAAAATTTACAACTTTGTGATAGAAGTTTATGAGTGGTTGAATCCAGCGATTGGCCGGCGCCGGTCATGTGGCCGAGCGATCGTGAACATGAACTTTTTATCATTTCCCTTGTGGTTCTAATGCAGCATTCTTTTGGACACCACACCTAGGTCGGAGCACTACCGTCCTTCAGGGCTCCGGCCTCTTGATATTTTTATACTTCAATATCAGCTCGATAGAGCGAGAGCAAGAGAGAGAGAGAAGGAGAGGGAGAGAGAGAGAGAGAGAGAGAGGAAGAGAGAGGGGGGAGAGGAGAGTGAGAGAGAGAGAGAGAGAGAGAGGGAAGGAGGGGGTGGGAATTACACAAAAGAGAGAACCAAAAATAATTTTTTGATTCCTAAGTTAATTTGCTTGCTGATCTGGGATTTTTTTTTTTTTTAGTCATCATGAAAGGCAGATGGACAATCTGCCCGGGACTGCAGCCCGGTACGATTTTTCAAAGCCAGAACTTACTCCATTTTCTATGCAAATGTCAGAAAAGCGAAACAGCCTCTCTCTCAAGTCAGAGAAGGGGAAACGACGGCTCTCAGGTTGGGACAATATTCTCTGGAAGCTGGAGAAGAAACCGAACGCTCCTTTTCCCCGTTCCTCCCCACCTTTTGAATCCGGAGGGGGGTAAAAAATAAAAACAAAAACCAACAACCCCAAGTTCTGCAAAGGTAAGGGAGATTCTACAATTCTTAATTCTTTTGCATCGGTTTTTTGCAGGGGGTGGGGCTTAGGGTTTTTTTCCTCCCTCCTCCCCCCCATCCCAAGACTGGGGTGAACCCCACCTCTGGGCACTGCTGGGAGAGGCTTCCCTGGAAATTCTGTGGTAGAGAGAGAGAGGAATGGCTGCTTCCTGGAGGGGGGAGAGGCTGCAGGGAAGATGGGGGAGGAGGAAGGGAAAGGGGCCTCTGAGGCCAGTTTCACGTTGCTTTTTTTTTTTTTTTTAAGGTGGAGGGGGGGGCCCCGGAATGGGGGGGGGGGCTGCGAAAAAGAGGGTGGGGGCCGTCTGAGCTCCAGCCACGCTGGCCCTGGCGGGTTCCTGCTCACCTCCCTCCGGCTCTCCCTGGGTCTGGCCTCCCCAGACTGCCCTGTGTGTGCGTGTGGAGAACAGTGGTTTCCCGGCTGCGTTGGCACGAGGGGCGGTGGCGCTGAGGGACATCATGGTCTCGGTAGGGCCTGGAATCTCCGCAGAGGCCGGCCGAGGGCGGGGAGGTTGGCTAGAGGGACATTAAAAAAAAAAAAAAAAGAAAAAGAAAGAAAGAAAGAAAAAAAAGGGGGGGGGAAGGAAATTCACAGATGGATGTTTGCTATCTTCCATCGGAGACGGTTCTGAGGTTAAAGGGTTGTGGGGTGAAGGGACCCAAAGCCAGAGATGCTCTTGCCACCCGCCTCCCCTCCGCCAGCCCGAGGGAGCCTCGCCTGAAGGGAGAGAGAGTTTTGTGGTTTTTCACTCGGTAGGTTCAATCAAGCCTGTTGGTCTCTTGTCGCGACTGATTTTGTTGCTTGTGTTTCATTGGAGTACAATGTGTGGATTTGGGGTGGAGGGGGAAAAATGCATGTCTGACGTGGAAACATTGCAAACTTTCCTGGATCTGAAGGTGGCTTTTGGAGATACTTTAGCAGTTGTTTCTGGCTTGTTCACAAAAAAATCCACTTGGTTCTATGTGTGTGTGTTGGGGGAGGGGATTAAAAAAAGAAAAGAAAGAAAGCCCAACTAGAGGACCCAGTGCTGTGAGCCTCAGAGGCTGACTTCAGAGCTAAACCCCATCCCTCGGCGCCCAATTTTTGTTCCCTAGGGTTGGGGGAGGGGGCAGATTTGCTGGGTGTGACACAGATTCCTACAGTAGCTGGTGGGGTCCAGGCCAGCTGGTGAGGGCTGAGAAATGGGGGTGAAGGGTCCCCGGGGAAAGTGTGCGTGGAGAGACAAGTGACCTAGGGCGTGAAGGACAGGAGACCATTGTAATTTGGTCTGGTTTGCGCGAACAGAGATTGGCTGCCTCCCTGTTTCTTTAAAGCCTGTGCAGGTGGTTTGGGCTCAGGCCTCTGCTTGTCTGGGATTTTTAGACCACGGGGCGACCGCGTCGGTACGTTTGGCCCTCCTGAGCTATTCGGAGAAGGAAACGTGGCCACTTGTGGCACACGACTGGGGCTCCCCGGGGGCCCAGAGGGGGAAAAAAAAGCTCTGGACACAGTCCTGGGGCTGGGCTCACAGAAACAGCTTGGCTTCCTAGCAAGAGCAACTAATCGCCAGCATCTAGGACGCTGGGACCCTATTTTGCGGCGGAAAATATCCCCCCCCCCACTCCCCAAATCCACTCCAACTAAAGGTCCCTTCCCCCTGTAGTCCTCCCAGTGGGTTATAAATTGTCCCTCGGACGGTTTCCTCTGACCCAAATTATGCGGTTTGCTGCCATCTACCGTCCGTTCGGGGACAGGCGTCTCTGGCACAAGCCAGCCGCTCGCTGGCTTGTGCACACTCCCAGCCGCACGGTTCGGTGGGGTCCTCCCCCCCCCCCGCCCCCCACGGCCGGTGCCCTCCGAGGGGAGATCAGAGAGCGGAGGTGGGGCTCCCGTTCCGCCCCCCTCGACCTTCTCCCAGCATCCCAACCGGGAGGCCGGCAGCAGAGGCCGATGTCAGCGTTCCTCTAACCCACTGGCCAAGGGGGTGGGGTGGGGCTGCCGAACCAGAGGGTTGGGGGTTCAAGCCCACCACCTCCATCGCCACCTAAGACACGAGTCACGTCTGGCGGGGGGGCCCTCTGGGGAGGCCAAAGCGAGGCCAAAGCTGCTCAAGGTTTATTTAGTTTTCTTCTGAGCCCAGGGACGGAGGGTCCCCCCGTCCAGGGGGAGGCGCCGGCCGGGCAGTTCCACTTGGTTGTCAAAAGACAAACCCGCTCTGTCTCCTCGCAGTCGGTTTGTGGTTTTGGGCCGATTCCTAAGCTGGCGGGTCCGTGTGTGTGTGTGTGTGTGTGTGTGTGTGTGTGTGTGTGTGTGTGTGTAGGAGTTGAACCGAGTTTTCTGGAAGCTGCGGGTGTCCGCCAGGGGAGTGTGTCCGTCTCCTCCCCTTCCCTCCCCTCCCCTCCCCCCAAATCTCCACCGGTTCAAGCGAAATCGACGCACGCAGCGCACACGCAGGCATCGCCTCGGTGGGGAAAACCGGGAGCGAGGAGGGAAGTATTTAAAGGAACCTCCTCCCCCCCCAAAAAAAAAAACTGCCGTAATTTCCGTTCCCGCGGAGGTCCCCCTCGCACCCGGCTAACGGAACCGCTTTCCCAGGAGGGGGTGGCGAGGGCGGGGTGCGCGCCTCCGCCGCCGGCGTCCGGGCCCGGGCTCGAGTCTCACCGGTTACTGATTAGCTCGGCCTTTCAAAAGGCGGGAGGAAGCTCCTTTCAAGGTGCTGTGGCCCCCCGTTCTCGCGCGGGGGCTCCAGGAAATTGCCTGCGGTGCCAGGCTGGCCGCGGTGTCCCTGAGCTGAGGGGCTAAGGGTTGGGGTAGGCGCCTCTAGAGTCTGAGCCTCTGGAGCAGATCTTTAAGCTTTTTTTTTTTTCTCCTCCTCCGTGTCAAGAGTGACTTTCTGGCGGCTGGAAGGCCAGGCTTAGTGAGTCGCTCTGCGGGAGGCCCCGAGGGATCTGGCAGGAAGGTCTGGGGCCCTCCTAAATTTTTTCTCTGTCTCTCTGTCTCTCTCTCTCTTCTGAGCAACCAGAAGGAGGGGGAAGTCAGGCTACTACAGGGCTTGAACCACTTCGGGGGTCTTTTGAGGGTAAGGGTGAACCGGAGAAGAAGAGAGAAGGGTCCCCCTGCTATTCCTAGAAGATCAGAGAAGATGCCGCTCATTTGCATAATGGAAATGAGGTCTTTGTACCTTGATTTGGACCAGCCGATTTTAGGGCAGGGTGTCCAAGTTAAAGAGCCTCCTTCCAATCTGTGGGAGCCACCACATTGCACCATTGGGGAACATTTCAGGCAATCAGCATCCAGGGGGAGAACTGGGTTGGAGACATTTTCATCCTCCCCACCCCAGGTGAAGTTGGGGATGGGAGAGCAGAAAGCGCCCACTATTCAAGGAGCTGGGGCGTGGGGGGGGGGGAGAAGAGCTCTGTATCTCAGAGGAAATAGGAAGCCTAGATATTGTCTCTCGCCTCCTCCTCCTAACACAGGCAAATGCCATTCCTAAGATTACCTTCCGGAGATTTTCACTCCTGAGCAGAGCATGACTTCGGCAACATTCCTCTGGGAACTGGAATGTGCGCTTACCCACGGGGCTGCAGACTCAAGGCCCAGAAAAATCACAATTATAAATCCTGCCTGTGGGGTGTCAGGAGGGTCCCACTGATGTGTGCCCAGGGCTTGGTATCCATTGACGTCCCTCCGTCTGCGAAAGAGGGGGCGAGGGAGCTCTGACAGAGAACTGGCTGGTGCCTGCTGTGTATTTACATATTCCCCCGTGCAGACAGACAAACCGGAGGTGGATGGGACCACAGACTGATCTGTAGAGACCTGGCTCCAGAAACCAGGCGGTCCCTGGCCCGGCTCTGCCTGCCTGCTCTTTTTCCCCAAACAAACGGATCAGATGAATAAACGCTCATAAATACCTCTGGGCTTAGATAAGAGCGATGAGGCGCTATTTCCTTTCATGCCCAATTCCAGGCGCCCTGGCCCTGCCTGCAGAGGCTCCGCCTTCAGACCAGCAACCTGCAGAGGTGAGGTTAATTCGGGCTGCTCCTTTAAAGGAGAAGGCAGCTGTTTTCCTGCTTCTATGAAAGGAAAAAAGCCTCCTCCCTCACCTCCTCTTACTCTGACCATAGTTTACACGGACAGTTATACCATATTTCCTGTGATGAGGACATTGTGACCAGGGAGGAGAGCTGAGGCCCAAGGCCCAGCCTCAGTGGCAAGATGGGTGGTGGTGGTAATTCTTCTGTGCCTTGTCCCCTTGCTGAAACAGCCCCCACTTCTCTCTCAGAGTTGGCTTAGCCATTTCTGGATCGGAGCATTTCTGCTCCATGAGGAGGTTTGAGCTTCTTTAAAAAAAATCCTTACACTCCCCACTCCCATGTATGAAGGCTAAGAAAGACACCTAGAGATGGTTGGGGCTTCCTTCCCACACACAAAGAGACAGCCTAGCAGTCGCTTTGAGTTCAAAGAGCTTCAGAGGCCACTTTGCAGCCAAATCAATCCTCACTCTTGATCAACCATCCTCGGCCCTTTCCTGTTATCTGTGGGCAGAGGCTGGCCCACAAAAAGGTACCCAAACAGCAAGGCAGAGGTGGGCCAGCCCGGGCTGGCTTCACACATCATTTTACACCCAGTTCCCCCTGTATTCATTGGAAGGAAGGTTATCACTCTTCCCTGTTTGGCCTGGTTGTGCATTTTTAGAATGTCAGAAATGCATTGTGTCCTTCAGCTTGGGGGAACCTGTCCTTATTTTCTTCGGATAGAGAGAATGAGAACACAGATATTCTCTTGACCCTCAAGTTCTCACAGCAGCTTAGCAGCTGATACAAACACGAGGTGGGGGTGCTGTAGAGTGGCTAAGAAACCAGAGGGTTGTGGGTGTCTGAGCTGGAGAGGGCCGGTTGATGGATGCTAGGAGGACCTAGTGGCCTTCGCTTGCTTCCCTTCCTACAAGACTAAGTCTAAACCAAATCTTGGATGGGATTTCAGAGGGAATCACCAATTTATAGAGAGAGTAGGAAAAGAGAGAGAGAGAAGGTTCTTTTCAGTGGACTTTCACCTTCTCCAGTGTGAGGATCTGAAGATTCACATTTCCAAGAGAACGTTTTTTTCCTCCCTGTGTCTAGATTTACTGGGATGGCCTTGATCTAAAAAGCCGTAGCCAGGGATGATGAGAGGTAAGGGAAGATTGATCGGAGCCAGAGTGAGGGTTGCAGGCAGATTAACGATGCAAACAAGTAGAGGATGGGGTTACATCTCATTCCTGCACTTTATATCACTAAGTTTAAGGACTATTAGGGTTTTTTTTGTTTGTTTTGTTTTGTTTTGTTTTTGTTTTTCCCTCCAAGGCCCCATTGTCAGTCCAGACTGCCACCAGGCCGGCTGAGCTGTCTTGGGCGTAAGGACAGGCTCGCCAGAAGCTGCCAGCCTAGCCTAGCAGCCAGAGGGAGAAGCTGGGCTCACACACCCCTGACATTTTCTTGAAGGCGTAGGAGTTTGGCTTGTCCCCTCTAAGCAAGCCAGAGAGAGTTGTGTTTGAAGCAATGATCTGATACACCTAAGCTTAAAGGGGGAGAGCCGGGCCTGATAAACAGTACAATTTTCCAAACGTGTGGAGGAGGGTGTTTTCTTCCCTCTGTTTTTAAAATGAAGCAAATGAGCGGGCAACTTCGTCCATCCCCCCCCCCCCAACAGACCTCTGTGTTTTATTCTCTCTCAACGACCTTCGTGGGCATTTACCCAGCCCTCCCTCGAGAGAACGGGCCCATGCAACGCAGGGGTTAACTTTTCTGAAAACACAATTAACTTTTTCCTATTCCTGCGTGGGGCTGGGGAGGGGGGGGGAGGAGTGTATTTATTTCATCGCCAGGGAACGGGACGATCTTCATCTCCATGTTTCCTCCTCCCCTCCAAAGCACAGACGCCTCTTTCGCAGATCCTACGTAGGTGGAACAGGGCTCGTGGTGGGGAGAGAGAGAGAGAGAGAGAGAGAGAGAGAGAGAGAGGGAGAGAGAGAGGAGGGGGAAAAGGTTGATAGGTTTGTGCGCGGGTCCCTCGTGCAGGCTGCGCTCCTCCTGGGTGCTATTTGACAATTCCTGCCTCTGCCATTGGTCAGTGTTGGATCAGATGGTTGTATTTCCTTCTGGCCCTCACTGGCACCTCGCCATCCCCCCTCAGCTAAAACCCAATCTCGGCTATACTACTAATAGGCGAGGCGCTCGGATTATAAACCACAACAAATCATAAACCCGGCGGAGCCAGCAGCGGCCGCGCGCGCCTCCCCTCCCGATGAGTTCCTATTTCGTGAACTCCACCTTCCCCGTCACTCTGGCCAGCGGGCAGGAGTCCTTCCTGGGCCAGCTGCCGCTCTACTCGTCGGGCTATGCGGACCCGCTGCGGCACTACCCGGCGCCCTACGGGCCTGGCCCGGGCCAGGACAAGGGTTTCGCGGCATCGTCTTACTACCCGCCGGCCGGCGGAGGCTACGGCCGGGCGGCGCCCTGCGACTACGGGCCGGCGCCCGCCTTCTACCGGGAGAAGGACGCGGCCTGCGCCCTCTCCGGCGCGGACGAGCCTCCCCCGTTCCACCCGGAGCCGCGCAAGTCCGACTGCGCCCAGGACAAGAGCGTCTTCGGAGAGAGCGAGGAGCAGAAGTGCTCCACGCCCGTCTACCCGTGGATGCAGCGCGTGAATTCGTGCAACAGTGAGTGAGAGCCGCCCGCTGTCCCGCGCCGGGGTCCCCGCTCAAGCAGAAGGGCAGACCTAGCGGGTGTCATGTCCCCCCCCCCCAGGGGGGCAGCTCAGCAGATAGGGCAAGATGGGGAGGGGGGGGGCCGTGCCTCTAGATCGGCCCTCCTGCCCTTAGAAGTTGCAAAGTTTGCAAAGTCCCAGCTTGCACAGTAAAGGCAGGGGGAGTCAGTGGGCTCTGAGAGAGAGAGAGAGAGAGAGAGAGAGAGAGAGAGAGAGGCAGGCGAGGGGGGGGGAACTCAGCGTCTGGTTTTGCTGTCCTGGATGACCTCCCTCCATCTGGATCTGCCCGGATCCCAGCACCCAAAGACCACTTCATTTAAAAACAAGAGTGCGTCATGGAAGGGGGAGGGGGGCGCGTGACACCCTTAAGGGCCAGTTTACTGGGTCCCTGGATTGTGTTTCCCTGGGGCTGGGGGTTGGGGGTGGGGACACTGGGGAGCCCCCAGGAAGGGGTGGTAGTCCGAGGAAGGAAGAGTAAAGAGGGGACGGGAGGAGGGAGGGAGAGGGACAGGCCGGCGCCCAGGTCTCGAGTTGGATTATCTGTCGGCTTCAAGAGTCCCAGTTGATGCCCATTAGCAGGGCAGGAAAGTGAGGAGCTGTTAATGCGGACTATGAATCGATCGTTATGGATCTAAGAGCCAGAATCTATCGTCCAGTGGGGTAGGGAGAGATGGATGGATGGATGGAAAAGAAGGGAAAGGAAAAGATGCAGCCAGCGGGAGACACACCTGGCCAGCCCCTCCCCCTAAGCTCAGGTGGCAGCCAACTGCCCCTCCCCTCCCCCACCGAAGGTCTAGACAGAAAGAAAGCCACAGGCCCCGGAGGCCCAGGAGGGAATCTGGAGGGGGCGCTGGAGGAGTGGGAAAGGGGGACCAGGGACCGGGCGAGGGGAAAGACACCTCCCGACCCACCCTAGCATTACATTGGAGGGCCCAGTGGGAGAGGGGCTTTCGGGGGTTTGGTGTGGTGACCCCCAAGGCCTCAGTTTCTCCCCTCTGCGTAACAGGTTCCTCTTTCGGGCCCAGCGGTCGACGGGGCCGCCAGACCTACACGCGTTACCAGACCCTGGAGCTGGAGAAAGAATTTCACTACAATCGCTACCTGACCCGCCGGCGGCGCATCGAGATCGCGCACGCCCTGTGCCTGACCGAGCGGCAGATCAAGATCTGGTTTCAGAACCGACGCATGAAGTGGAAAAAGGAGAGCAAACTGCTCAGCGCGTCTCAGCTCAGTGCGGAGGAGGAGGAAGAAAAACCGGCCGAGTGAAGGTGCTTGCTGCAGAGGGAGGAGGGACGCGGAGGGAGAGAGAGAGAGAGAGAGAGGAGAGAGAGGGAGAGAGAGGCCTGTTGGAGGAACCGAGGGCACCCAAAAGCCCCAGAAGGCTCTGCGGTCGGGGGTTGGGGGGGGGGAAGTTTGGGGACTTGCTGTCCAGCGCCAGACGGGCGGGGCCCAGCGCTCTCCCGGACGCCCCCTTCCGCAGAGCTCTTCCCGGGGCGCTTGGGGTGGGGGCGCTGACCACCCAGCACCCCGGCGCCTCCTCCCTCCCGGAAGAACCCACCTTGGCCGCAGCAGGCTCCCTGGGTGAGAACTGAGAATCGGACTCACTGGATGTCTCCCGGAAGCAGAGCGGAACGCTCTTGTCCTTGTCTCATTTCGTCCATGTCCCCCCACCCGTACCCAGTGCACGGTTCAATGGTAGATTCGCTGTCCCCTCAGCAGGGACCTGAAAGACTCCCTCACCCCAGACTTGCCTCTCTTACCCCCTCCCCAAAGCCACTGGAAGGAGCACATACTACCTAGAAGTAAGAAGAGGAGCCTCAGAAGAAAACAAAGTTCTATTTTATTAATTTTTTTATGTGTTGTGTTTGTAGTCTTGTCTTAGGGTCTGGACGTGGAATACTTCGGTAATAATATTAATATTATTAATAATGATTATGATGATGATGATAATAAAGATGTGAAAACTCGCAGCTCAATCACATCCAATCCTTCCCTGCCATTTTTTTTCCTCCCCCATAGCCCCCAGCCACCCTGTCACCCCTGAGTCTGAACAGCAAAGGTCCGAGCCCCAAGGGCCTTCCCAGCCGCCGGACTCGATTCAGAAATTACAGTTGAGATAAAAGCAGGAGCCAAAAGCAGAGGCCTGCGATCTGGCCTCCCAGGCCCCGGCTTCGGTGGTCGGTGGTCGTGCCTCGCTGAAGCTAAATTCACAATCGCCTCTTCCATTCAGACTTAAGGGATGGAGGAAGCCTTCTCCCTCTAGCTCTCTAAGTTTGCCTTGCTTGTGAGGCTCTGGAGGGATGCTACTTTGAGGCCTCCTTGCTCAGAGCCCTAGAGAGACAGAGCTGGGTGGGTCTGGGAGCCTCGGCAGTGTTTTGTTTTGTTTTTTTCTTTCTTTTTTTCTCTGTCCTCTGCAAGCCAAGGCCCCTGGCCTTTGGCCCATCCACATGGTTGTCTCTGCCGGTCTTGGCCCTCGGCTCCCTGGCCTATTGCTCTGGAGACTGAAAAATGAGGCCACTGGGCACCTCTCCACAGGCTCCAGGGTGCCCCTTCTCATATTAAGTAGGAGCTGGTGGCAAGGAAGGAACTGAGAACCTGGGAGCAGAAGGCTGCAAAGGGCCTGACTTTACCTTGCTCTTCGGAGACCTGAGGGCAGAGGGCCAGGTGATAAGGCAATTCAGACTCCTCAATCCCAAAATGGCTCATTTTCTCTTGTCTCCCACCCTCACCCAAGCCTCGAGCTCCAGGCACCGGTTTCTTTTCTTCCTTCTCCCGCTCTCTCTCTCCCTCTCTCTCTGTTTTTGTTTTTGTTTTTTTTTTTTTAATTGTTATTTTTAAAGAAAATAGCCGCCTGGCAGAAGGGGCCCAGCTGCGGAAATGTCTGGCCGCCCGGCGCGCTCCGCGAGGGGCCGCCGCTCTCCCAAACCCCTTTCCCGGGGAAGGGGAAGGCGGGGAAAGGCCAGTGAACAAATTCTCCAACTCTGAGCCACCAGCGCCACAAGGCTTCGGATCCAGCTTCCGAAAGCGAAGGCTGGCATCTGGCGAGACTGTGAAGGGGATCTGTTCTACCCCCCAAACTCCTCCAAACCTAAACCGCCGTTCTAGTCTTTGCCTCGGCTCTGTTCCTCTTCTAGCCCCCCCCCCCCCCCCCCCGTTCAGCTCTGTTCCTAGGCCTAGCCTAAAGACAAGATCGGAAGGAAAACTTCAGACTTCCCAGGGGCCCAGGAAAACGAAGAGCTTCCCTGCCTCTTCCAGCCCTGTGGTTCTCTGGTGGTGTGGACCCGCCAGCACCGAAGAAGCCCGGCCAGGAAGCAGGCCTGGCTCAGCTGAGGGAGAGCATATCTGTTCTTCACACACAACCTCTGACCATCCCCCCCCCCATTCCCCACTTCCTTACTCAACTTGGGGGACTGGAGAAGCTTAAGGAGGGAAGGTCGGGCAACTACATCTCTAATCTCCAGAGTTAAAACGGTGGTGATGATGGTGGTGGTGATGATGATGATGATAATAATAATGTTAACAATAATGTCAGAGAGGACATAGAGGGAATGACCACATCCTAAAAAATAAAATAAAATAAAAAATAAAAAAGTGGGCGAGAGACTCAAATCCATCCTCCTAAAGGTTCAAGCCTGCGGGGGAGCTGCGGGCCCGGGGTTTCTTGCTTGCTTGGCGGTAGCACCGAGCCAGCCAGGAGGCTGCCGACGCCGCCATGGCGGCCTGCGGCCCGCTGCTCCCGCCAGCCGCCGGGAGGTGGCGCGCTCTGCTCAGAGGCCAACGCCGAGCTTCTCCCCGTCTCTCCCCCTTCTCTCTTTTTCCTCCCGCCCCCCCTCCTCCCTTCTCGGAGGCTCGCATTGAATCGGCCCTAACGATTCTCCGATCGTCATTATTTGTAACCATAGAGCATGAATTACCTCTTGAGGTCATCAGCGAGAATTTACGACTGGTCAACAAAAGCACGTGATTCCCTAACGCCCCCCCCCCCCCCCTTCCAGGCCCCCCCCCATATTTGGCCGCATACATAGCAAAACGAAGTACAGTGCATCGCTATAATTCATTAATACATCATAAATCGTCAAGCACAGGGTTATAACGACCACGATCCACAAATCAAGCCCTCCAAAATCACCCAAATGAGCTCGTACTTTGTAAACTCCTTCTCGGGGCGTTATCCAAATGGCCCGGACTATCAGTTGCTAAATTATGGCAGTGGCAGCTCTCTGAGCGGCTCGTACAGGGATCCCGCTGCCATGCACACCGGCTCTTACGGCTACAGCTACAATGGGATGGATCTCAGCGTCAACCGCTCCTCGGCCTCCTCCAGCCACTTTGGGGCGGTGGGCGAGGGCTCGCGCGCCTTCCCCGCGTCCACCCAGGAGCCCCGCTTCAGGCAGGCGACGTCCAGCTGCTCCCTGTCCTCGCCCGAGTCCCTGCCCTGCACCAACGGCGACAGCCACGGCGCCAAGCCCTCCGCTTCGTCCCCATCCGACCAGGCGACCCCAGCCAGCTCCAGCGCCAATTTCACCGAAATAGACGAGGCCAGCGCGTCCTCCGAGCCCGAGGAAGCGGCCAGCCAGCTGAGCAGCCCCAGCCTAGCTCGGGCACAGCCAGAGCCCATGGCCACCTCTACAGCCGCGCCCGAGGGGCAGGCTCCGCAGATATTCCCCTGGATGAGGAAGCTTCACATCAGCCACGGTAAATCTCCATCTCTCTCTCTCTCTCTTTTTTGTCCTCTCAGCATCCCTGCTTTAGGTTAGAGGTTGGGGGGGGGGGCGCGAGGAAAGCCTGGCTTTGCCCCAAATTAAAATTCCTTCCCCCCCCCCCCACCACCAAGAGGGAGAAGTGTCCAAAAGGGTCCCCACAGTTCCATGGGTAGAGACAAACAGGGTCTTTGGCTACGCGTGGGCATTTAAGAAAAAAAAAAAAAAAAACAATTTGTTGCCACGCTCAGCTTAGGTTTTATTTACCCGGCCAGTCGCCTGGCTCTAGGAAGAAAGATGGGATTTGTGTGTTGTGGGGAAGGGTCCTGTTTATCCCTGAAATTTTGAGACAGCTGCTAAGCAAAGGGGGAATGGGCTGGAAACGGGGGAGCTTTCTAGGGCAGAAGCGCCGCGGCTCTCCTCCCTCCCGGGGGGCGAGCGGCAGCCTGAAGCCAGCCTAGGGTGAGGCATAGGGACGGAGCCGGAGACAAAGCCAGAAGTAGGGAGAAAGGGATGGAGAAACAGAGGCTGGGCGCGGGCGTCCGGAGTGAGGAGGACCGGAGCTGCGGGGAGCTGGGTGCTGGGGACGCCTGGGTCCTGCTCCCCGCCCCCTCCCACTCGGTGCCCCCCTCCTTTAACCGGAATAACATTGCCTCGGGGCTCTCCTCTAACCCGCTCTAGATATGACTGGGCCGGACGGGAAAAGGGCCCGGACGGCGTACACTCGCTACCAGACCCTGGAGCTGGAGAAGGAATTCCACTTCAACCGCTACCTGACCCGGCGGCGGCGCATCGAGATCGCCCACGCGCTCTGCCTGTCCGAGCGGCAGATCAAGATCTGGTTCCAGAACCGGCGCATGAAGTGGAAGAAAGACAACAAACTGAAAAGTATGAGCCTGGCTACAGCCGGCAGCGCCTTCCAACCATGAGCCCATCCGGAGGAGCCCTGGGCGGCCCAAGAGTCCGCACCACCCCCAGCCCGACCCTTCCAACCCTCCCTGTGCTGCCACTGCTCGCTGGGGACCTGTTCCCAGGAGCCTGTCTCGCCCCAGTCTTGTGTTACAGTTTTTCGTTTGGTCTTAGGTCTTCCCATGGCTCCCTCTCTCCTGGACTGGTTTATCTTGTTATTATTGTTAATAATAATTATTATTATTTCCCCTCCATGATCCCCCACATCCTCCCCCGCTTGCCCCAAATTGCCAGTGTCTCTGAATGTCCTCATGTCCGTGGTTACGTTCCTTTACCCAGGGGAAAAAAAAAAAAAAAGAAAAGAAAAAGAAATCCGCATGTTTAATGTGCCCCCCCTCCCCGTCTGTGTTCTAACTTATTTATAAAAGGATGGTGGCTGTATTTTGAGTTTCCCCTGGAAACTTCCATGAGGGGCAGCAGTTGAGGTTGGCGCTAGGCCCAGCTGAGCTGGCCTGGGGAAATGTAGTCCATGATTGTGTCTCTTTCCGCCCACCTCATCTTTCTTCAGCCCCCCACTCCCTAGGCTCAGTTCTCCCACTGGCTTGTTCCTGGGGTGGCGAGGAGGGCCCTGAAGGACCAAAGTGTGGATATGGAGAAGAAGGGAGGAAAAGAGTGAGAGTTAAGCCCCTGCTGCCTGGTAGGCCCCACAAGGCCTACTCTGGGAGTGTGTGGAATCAGAAATAATCCTCAGTGTAAAATGTCTTGTGATTTTTTTTTTTCCCTCTGTGAATCTGTGGGTCTGGCTAGAAGACCCAAAGCTTGTATGTAAATATGGGGATAGTCTGGGCCAGGCCAATCACTTCCTCCCTTACCCATTTCGCTTCTAAAACCATTTGTAGTGAGCGAGTGAATGTTGTGCTACGTGTGAAATCTGTCTCTGCCAGGCCTGTCTCAGTGATTAGCTTTCGGTATGTTTGTAGCTTTTCCTTGAAGTCAAATAAATGTCTCCCCCACTCCAATGCCCTTCTGCTTGTCTTTTCTTCGGGGGCCACAACCTAGCCTAAGACCATCTTCGATAAGCCTAGGGCATAAAGAAAAGGAAAGTAGGATGTCCACTAGAAATCCCTCAGAGTCACCTAAGTCCCTAGCTTGGCCACTGATGGTTGGGCCAGGAGACAGGCAGGCCTTCATGCCTACGGAACTGGGGAACTGGAACTGAGAGGTCCAGGGACTTCATGGAGGCCTTAGCTGGACTCCATCCTGACTTCCCACCAGCTGGGTTGGAAAGCCTGTGGGAAATGCTCCAGGAAGAGTAATTTGGGCCTAAGTTCTGAGCAGGAAGGTTCCTGGTCTTTGAGACTGGAAAAGGCCTGCCCAGATGCTCTGTCTCCTATTCCAAACCCCAGTTCAGCTCTGCCACCCACTAAGGAAAAAAAAATGTCAGTTCGATTTCAAAGGTTTCCTGTCACACTTGGCCTTCTGTACACTTTTCGGGGGGTTCTCCTCTCCAGAGGTCCCGACTGACCTTCGCCTCTTGGTTGGGGTTCCTCCTGAAAGACCCCTGATTTCCCCCTCCAGCCTGGTTCAGGACCAGGGCCCAGTCTTCATCCATCCAGTTCAGCCTCCACCCTGAGCAAAGAGTCAAGTCTGAACACTTACCCAGTCACTCCCTTCCAGCTGGGCCCAACTTCTTACAGGACCTGGAGGAGGGGGGAGGGGGAGCCGGTGAGGTGATGGTGAAGATCTTGGAGGCTGTATTGAGCCCTCCTTCCCTCTCACCCCGTGACTTTGTCCCCCTTTGCCGAAAGCAAACTACCCCAAAAGTCGCTATGACATTTAGATGTCAAATGGATAGGGGTTTTATCTCGAAGTTAGATCGTAAAAATCGCCGAGAAGTCAGACAGATACCCCTCACTGGCTCGAGAAAGTCACGTGAGGTCCATAAAGTTAGTTTTATGGTTTTGGGGAGTTGACACCGCGCAGTATATTTCACATTCTCCAGAATGTTAAGTGACACTTTAACTGCTCACTGTGGTGGGGAAGGGGGCAGAGGTAGGTGAGCGCTCTTCCAGCTTAGAGCAGCCGGGAAAAGCCCAGGAAGGCAGTGGCCACAGCCCAGGCCCAGCGCACAACAGTAAGTCCAGCTTTCGGTTTCTTCCCTTGCAGTTTGGGGGCTCAGGATGGGAGAAGAGAATTTTGTTTCCAGTAGGGCTGTGGAATGGTACAGGAGGAAATTTAACAGTTGTTGTTGGTTGTTGCTGTTGTTGGTTTGTTTTTTTTTTTTTTCCATACTCAGTTCTGAGAAATGGGGCTCAGTTCTATAAGGCTTCCATGGAAGGGAGGTGTGTGGTGTTTATTTACAAGAGCTCTGCGGAGAAAGGGGGGCCTTGTGGGGGTCCATGTTCCTTCAATGTCTTTGGAAATTAGGGGTCAAGAAGGAGGGGTGTGAACTGTTGGGGGGCATTTCGCTGCAGGCTATCTTCGAGTAGATCACCCCTAAACCCCCAGAAGAGGAACTTTATGAGATTTGTTTGTCTGGGGTGTGTTGGGAGAACCCGGAAGGCACTTTCACCTGCATATATTTGAGAGAAAGGGCCAGGGTAGGCGGCTGCTGTGGGATACCTCACCCTAGAATGCTCTCTGGGTTTGAGATGTCTGTCTCCCCCCCCCAATAAAGAACACCCCTGCACTCTCTATGATCCCCCCTTACCCTCAGGGTTATCTAGAATGTGGGAGCTCATCGTTTTTAATACTCCACTTCGGCCTGTTGGTATCAAATTGATTTCTTCTCCTGATCTGTAAGAAGGAGCTTGAGTTAAAACAAGGAGCAGACAGAGCGGGTTCGTAGCCCTTCAGCTTCAAACCTAATTCCCGGCCAGGGGTAGGAGAGAAGAGAACTTCTGTCCAGGTGTAGAGGATGTCCGTGTGTCTAGCTATCCTGACACAAATACAACCTGCCCAGAAACACAGATTTCCAAAAGAGACTAAGACGTTTCTCTTTCCTCTTCTTCCTCCTCCGGATTCTGAATGCGCTCTTTGTTTTGTAGCACCGCAAACCAGAGGGATTTCCAAATTTGCCCCTCTCCATGGGAACCTTGTTTTCTAAGGAAAAGTCACCCTTCTTCTAAAGGGTAGAATCCTCTTATAGATCAAATGGACGTGTCTCCCCCAACCCCTTTAATTGAGTTCTCTGGTGGTCCTGCTTCCCGCCAGCTCACTGTTTCTGGGTTCGCCAAAGGTGGTGGTGGTGGATAATTCATAAGATAGGACTTGGCATTTGGAAGGGCTTGTGACCTCTGACAAAGAAGGGCCACAGGAAGGGGATAGCGGTGCTCCCCTCTGCTTGTCCTGTCCCTTGCTCTCCTCTCTCTATGTCTTTTTAAGTTCACCATTCCTTGCCCACGCCCAACTTATAGGAGAGCCTCGATGGGCTTTAGAACCACAAGAAAGAGACTAAGGGTCTGGGATCCTCACCCTGGCTTGAAGATGCATCTTCCTAAGAACGATGGACATTAACACCCCTTGTGAAGGACACCCCTTTTCACTCCCAAAGGATCAAAGGATGTCAGCAGCACTTAAATATGAATGCGCCTTGGAGGTTTGGCTTCCGAAGGCTTCAAAGCAGTTGAAAGAAGTGCAAAGGAGACGTGCGACAGCAGTAGAGTCTAACCTGGGGGTTCCCAAGGAATCCTTTTTTTTTTTTTTTTTCTTCCCTATTTTCCCTGGCCTTCCTTACTCTAACTTGCTTTCCAGATCCTTCTTGGTGTCTTGAAACTCCAGATAACTAGGTTTGTCCCTGAAAAACGCTCCCCCTCCCCCGTTTGCATGTCAGTCTTTGCAAACTCTGACAGGCGGTCCAGGCTGACGGGCCTCGAGACAGCCATGGACACATTTGAATCGATTTTTCAAAATGGCAAAAGAACAGTCCCAGGCACGGATGTCTACTTTTCCTTCAGAGGTAAACCCCTTGGAAGGTCTCTCAATGACTAAGCAGATCTGAGAGAGAGAGAGACCCTAGTTGGCTTCCCTTTCCCCCAGCTTGGCTTTCCTGGGGTGACTGTTCTCTAAACTGCAGCCAGGGCAAGTTGGGGAGGTGGATGAGGATGAGGATGAGGTTGAAGTTACTAAGAATGCTCTTCGCCCCAGACTTGTGTCGCCTCTGCCCTCCTCCTTACCTCCTCTTTTCCTCTTCCTTTTCTTTCCTTCCCCACTTTCCTCATTCTTCTTCCTCTCTTCCCCCCCCTCCTCTCTCCATTTCCTCCCTGAAAATGCCCCCCCCCCCAGACCTCTCCCCTCCTACCATTTCCTTTCCCCATACGTCTAGGCCTCAACTTCTGAACCACAAGCCAGGCCAGTTCCTTCTTAGCCAAATCAGCTCCCCGAGGGGCAGAGCCGGGCCTGGCCACCACTTGTAAGACAATTTGATTTTGTTTTGCTTTATTTGATTGTTTGTTTTGTTTTGTTTCTCTGTGGCCACGGGGATGGGAGGAAGTATAAAGAAGTGTAAACAGGAAAGCTGGCCTGGCCTGGAGTTCCAAGTGCCCGTTTTTCATCAGCTTCCTCTCCATAACTGCAGCGGGGACACTTAACCCTTCCCTGGCTGTGAAAGCTTCTTCACAGAGGGACCAGAGGGTAGAACCAGAGACGCAATAGCCACTTTCTTTTCCCGCCTGGTTCTTTCATCGCTGGGTTCTGGATGCCGGGACAGAAGCCAAGAACTCAAAGCAAAGCAAAAAAAAAAAAAAAAAAAAAAAGGCAGATTTGAAGCAAAAGGAAAACAAACAAACAAACCAACATATCCCCAAATTCATTCTCTTCTAGGGACTGTTCTCCTTGACTATAAAAGCACCCCAGCCTGGAGTCTAGCAGGCCAACTTGAGAAGACCCGGCTAATAAGAATCTCCCTTCCCCCATTTTTAGGAGTAGGCACTCCTGGTCACTTTATTCATTTTTGGAGGTTTTTAGAGTAATTGGATTTTGAGGCTGGGATCTGCCCACAGCAGGGTTTATCGATTTGCTGCAGCGAAGTTACACATCCATATTAATTAACCCAGACACCGCATGGAAACTGAGCTGTTTGGGAGGGGGAGGGGAGCAATAGGGGCCCTTTAAGGAGAATGGACATTTCTCCCTGAGTGTCCCTGAGGCCCAGATAGGAGAGTTGCTTCCCACAAGAATCCTGGGACCCTCCTAAGCTCAAACTCCCTGGACTTCAGCAAGGGTAAGCCTGATGGGTTGCTGCAACTGGACACCTTCAAAATCGCCTACAGGTAGATTAGGTGCCCCCAAGGCTGTCCTTTCCCTGTTCAGGTTTGCCTTCCCAGCCCTCAGGTGCTGTCTCTGGTGGAGGTTCCCAAAGCCATCTTTTTCAGGGGCGGTTGGCACCTTCCTTTCAACTTCCCAAAGGTAGAAAGAAGCTTTCTGGTGGTTTTCAGTAGCGTCCCATTTGTTGTTGGTGGTAGCAATGGTGCCGTGGCCTTCTCTTCCCTTCTACCCTCCTCTCCAAAAAGTGATTAAAATCTGTTAAAGGATTTAATTAAGAGAGTTAAATGAAAAGGAAGGAGGCGCAAATGAGTTGGGGGAAGAAGAAGAAGAAGGAGAAAAAAAAAAAAAACCCACACCAAAGCTATTCTCAACGATTAAATCGCCATTTTAACAATATAATGGAGTTTGCATCCTGAAAGGGGAAATCAACGCTCATATCTCATCAATAATTCATAGAGTCCGGGATCACGCCGAGGTCAGCAGACGGGGGTGGAGGGGTGCGCGCGCCGGGCCTATGTGCGGCTCCAAGCCTCTGCTGCATACATTACTCGCCGCCGGCCGCACCACCCTATCGGCCATTTGCAGGACCGGCGGGGGCTGTGCCTACAGGTTTAGGTGACCTTTCTGCCTTTCTTAGGTGAATTCATGGAGTTAGGGGCTCCACGCGGAAGCGGCGGCCGTGGTGGTGGTGGTGGTGGTGGTGGTGGTGGTGGTGGTGGTGGTGGCGGCTTACAGTCCTGGGTAGGATCGAATTCCGGGTAATCTGGAAAGCTGTCGCCGGCACATATGCGCCCCCTCCCCAAATTTTATTTTCTCTCCCTCCCTCTCCTTTCCTTTCCTTTATACCTTAAGTTCTCCCCCCTTCCGGTTTCCCCCTTCTCTTGATTTCCTTCGAGAGAGGAGGATGCATCTTTGGGAAGCACCTTGGAGCACCTTGCCCTTGGCAAAGGCTCCTTAGGCTGTGCTCCGGCCTTGCTCTCTTAGGAAGGCCTGGGGTCCATCGCACGTGGCTGCAGGTTGCCTTGGGGTTCAGCCGCTGGGGCTGGTTGCATCCCGGTGGGGTAGGATGATTCATCCAGAGAAGAAGAATCCATCCTGAGGCCTGAGGCTGGCTTGTCTAACGCCGGATAACCCACGCCCCCCCCACACCCCTCCCACACTCCTGAGTGGACAAGGGCAGTCAGCATGGCACAGGGTGCTCAGCAGAACAGTGGAGGGAGAATGACAGCGTGTGAGGGGGTCGCCCGCCTCTGGGGTGGGGTGGGGGAGGATGAAGTCACTTCATGTATCTCTTTTTCTCTCTACGCCTCCCTCCTCTTTTCCTCCCCTTCTTCTCTCCTTCCTGCCTAATGATTCCCAAGGACCCCACGGAAGGAGGAAGGAGCCTGAGAGGCGGTATTGGGGCAGATGGGAAACCGAAAGCGCGCCCGGGCCCACTGCCGGGCCGCTGCGCTGGCCGGGAGACGAGGCTGTAACTTCCCGGATCTGCCAGTAGAGTCCGCCTTAGACCAAGTTCACAGCCAGGCTGGAGTCTAGGAGACGCCAGCGAGCATCCGCTCCAGGTGGCCCCGGGCCCGCCGGCTCTGCAGTGTTGGGACCCAGCTCTGCCCTCACTCCTGAGGGCACCGTGGGCTCCTCCAATCTCTCACAAGCTCTTTCCACTCTTAACCTTAGAAATCACGGTTTATTTTCCCAGGTCAGCCCCCTCTGCGGTTCCCATAGGCCCCTCGCTCAGCAACTGAGGCCTCGCTCTTTCAGTCGAAAGCCCTGGCTGATGTCTCAACCAGAGATCTACAAAAAGTCTAGAAACGGGGTCCTTGCTCTCCCCCCATCCCGGGAGTTTTTTTTTAATAACCTAAAATTCTCACTCCCCAGGTCTAAGGTTCTTTTTTTTTTTTTTCTTTCGGGGGGGGGGTGCTGGTGGAGGAGATTTGCACAAAGTGGCCAGAGGGGAGGGGCAAGGAAGGTGTTCTGCTCTTTGGTTTCTGCAGTCCTCACAACCTAAGGAGACCCTGGGCAGCGAGGCCAGTGTTATTGCCGCCCGGAGGGGTCGCAAAGTCGGAGGGTCAAAAGTTTACGTGCATGCGTGATCCCGGCTGCCCAGGCGTCTGGCGACGGGGGCGGGGTGGGAGAGGGGGAGGGGGGCTGAGTGTGTGAAGAGAAAAGAGAGAGCGTGGGATGCTGGAGGTAAGGAAGGCGAGTGGGCCGGGAGATGTGAGGGGTGGAGGCACCAGCAGGGGGCAGGGGGGGGGGGGGGGGGGGGGGGGGGGGGGGGGGGGCGCAGAGACCGAGGAAGGAAGTAACTATTTTGCAAAAGCTGTGAGTGAGGCTGCTGGTGGACGAGCTGCACAAAAGACGGGCGCTCGGGGCGTGGCGAATCCTCCACGCAATTTTCTCTCCCAAAGATAACCTTTGAGTCACCATATAAAATTTAATTAAAACCTACCCAGCCGCACACACTTTTAAAAAAAAATCCAATTACCCACACGTCCTTGCAGGACGTTTGGCAGGGCCAAAAGAAGGCTTCCAAGGTGAAGGCTCCGTTCTCGCCAACATCAGCCCCACCCTGCTGGCCCTAAAGGAGCCAAACTCAGGCTCCTCCTCTCCTAGGGATGCCCCTTGTTTTCCCATACCCCCTCCCCCCGCCACTTCCTAGATTATTCTTCAGGTAACTGGAGTTCAAGACTTTGGGGCAGTACTCAGAGATTTTTAAAATTCTCCACCCTTTCCTTTAAATCGTGGTGCTTAAGAACTAGGGCATTGAAAAGTAGGTTTGTCCTCTCCTCTGGTTCTCTCCCAAGCCTCCGGTTAGACGTTCATCCTCTCCCTCTTTGGAAGAGGGAGGACAAGTGTGATGGAAAAATACTTAATGGTCGCTTGGAGATCTTTGTAACTGGAGTTGAAGCGGGCGACCTGAAATGAACCTTCAGCCTATGCATTAAGCTTATAGTTCATCAGTGAAATGCTTCCTAGAGACGGTGATTATAGCAAGGCTTGTGCCTATTTTGGGTCTTTAAATGGCTGTTGCATTATGAGATGCTATCACAGACTCTTCTAAGCATTTGCTGTGGGAGGTTCGCTGTGGGTGTTTGTCCTTCTACCATGGAGACAACCTGAGAGCTGTTGTAAAGATGGCTTGCCAGAGAGAGAGAGAGAGAGAGAAGTTAATAGAAAATATCAAGTCAGTTTAACCCCAGGATCCACCCCCCAACTAAAAGGTGTATGAAATTCTATTTTTAGTTAGTCTTCAAGTGAAATTCTTTGGGGGGGGGGGTGTCTAGAGAGGAATTCTTGGGTCCTAAGCAATAGAAGTCACAGCTTCAACTGGAGAATCTGTTTCATTTGATTCTCTCTTACTCCCATTTGCCTCCATCTCAGAAGAAAAATGTTGACAAATGTAGAAATCTGGGCTGGACTCAGAGTGGCCCAAGGTCCCAGGCTAAAAAGATTTCAGGAAGGTGAGGGTGGCTTTTGCTACCCCACACCAAATTGGCTACCTTGGAGAACATTTTCGCAATCCATCCTCATTAGAGGACACCATCCTGCCAGCCCTCACCTTACAGTTTGGGCCCTACACTGAGCTGAGGAAGACTCATAGCCTACCTCATGCAGTCTGCCAGGGCCAGAGAAAGCAAAAGATACTATTCCTCCAGAGTTTCAAACCTTGGCCTTTCTGGCGGCGATGGAGGAAGGCGCCAGAGTTGCTGAATGAATGAAAACCGAGCTTCCTTTACATGAAACAAAACGGGGGGGGTGTGTGTGTTTTGTTTTTAGGGACAATTACAGCCTCTGAAAGCCAGGTCCCCAACCTCCCAGCCTTGACCAGTGCCGTCCAGCTCTCCTCCTGGGGCTCTCGCCTTCCACAGTGGGTTCTGCTGTGGATCAAACACTCCTCCCAGAGAGGTGGAGAAGTCATTTCTGGGACCCTGGGGCCTCCAAAGTTTTGGCAGAAGTGGCAGTGTAGCTGGCATTTGGGACAGCAAATAAAGTGGATGAAGAGGGGGTAATGGGGGCCTCAGTCTGCCCAGGCCCTGTCGGTGCTCGCATTTGGGGGAAGCGGAACTCTTGGCTGAGGCTTGCTTTCTAGGGTTCAGGTTCCCAATGACACACTTCCCGACCCTCAGGTGCCAGTGCCCGGGTAGTTACAGCTCAGGCCTCAGAAGGATTCCCCTCCACGGCATCACACAGTCTTGCTCTCAGCCCTGGGAACCGTTGCTGACAAAAATATAGGAATGATGAAAAAAAATCAAAGCAGAGGCGTGGCAGCTTGGATCGCATTCGAATGGAGACTTTTGCGGGGGGGGGGGGGGCAGGGGTGGGGTGGGGAGAGAAAAGTCGAGCTGGAGAGGGTTAGCTGAATCAAATTCCTGCTCTGTCATTTTTCTCCCAAGTAATGACCCTGCGCAAAATTCAATATGACCGAGCGAGCGAACTGCGTGAGCATAGGATAGCCTGCTCGTGGGGGGAGGCCCGGGGAGGGGTGAACCACAGGTCACGGCGTCTAAAAATTATTAAAATGTTCGGGAGCCTCGTGACGCGCCTAGCTGTTTAACAAAGACTGCCAAAGTATGAGATTAATACGAAAACTTGCGCTTCAAAAACAAAACAAAACAAAACAAAAACACACCAAAAAAAAAAAAAAAAAAAAAAAAAAGCCTTTTTCCGGCCTCCGAGGGGGCCTTGCGGTTCCTCCGCCCGCTGGCGGCCGCGGTTCGGTTTTCCGGACACACAATAGTGGACAGGAGAGAGCTCAGCTGTTGCTCAGCGGGCCTCGGCGGGGAGCGGCTGGGTGAGTAGTCTTGCCGCCTCAGGCCCTCGCTTTTCTCAGCGGCGCTTGGGGTGCCCGGGCTTGCTTGCTTAGGGACCGGCCTCTGCCTGGCCCTCGGGTTCCTGTTCCTTCCTGCCCTCCCTTCCAACTCCCAACTCGCCCACCAAAGGTGAACGCTCTTTCTGGGATGGCGGAGGAGGGGTGGGCTGGCCGGTGAGGGGTCGTGGAGCCAGCAACCTGTGGCTGCCAGGGGATGGGCGGCTAAGTGGCCTTCAGGGCACCCTGGGAGCACGAGCGAGGTGGCCCAGGACCTGCGCCGGTCTCCGACCCTGCGTCTTCCTCTTGTTGTTGGTGGTGTTCTGGGCGTAGAGAGGTGAGGCGGCCTCTAGCTGCGGTGAGACCTGTCCTTGGGGGGGGGGGGGGAGTTGTTGCTGATAAACCCTGTCTTCCCCTGGCGCTTACACGGGGAGGGGGTGTGGATGGGGGTTGCACGCGCGCGGGGGAGGAATAGGGTGCCTGGTGGGAGGGCAGGTGGCGATTCTCCAGTTCGCAGAATGGGAAAAAAAAAAAAAAATCTCAGGACGCGCCCCTAGGTTCAGCCCTTCTCGGCAATTGCCTTCTTTGTGCTCCCATTCCTCTCTCTCTCTTGGTGCTCAGGAAACCTGGGCCACATCCCTCCTTAAGTGTAGATCAGTGAAGAGTCCAGACAGCCCAGTGGCTCTGCCAAACCTCAGTTGAGCAGGACAGGAGGTATGGGACAGGGGCGAGGCCTAAACACCCTTGGAGAAGACTTTATCCTTGCTTGGTGCTAGGATCAAAGCAGCACACTGTATCTATGGATGGCCAGATTGAGCCATGTCTTTGAGGAAGATAAAAACTACTCTCTCTCTCTCTCTCTCTCTCTCTCTCTCTCTCTGTCATGTTTGAGTCTGGCTTAGCTGGGAGAGCATTAGGGGTGAGAAGCCAAACCCAGAGGCCGACGTTGTAATGCCTAGCTATGTGAGGTTTAAAAACAAAAACAAAAACAGCAGCAGCAGCAGCAGCAGCAGCAGCAGCAGCAGCAGCAGCAGCAGAGAGAGGTCTCAGGACCCAGTCTCCTGCAGCTGGGAGCTCTCCTGCCCGCCTGCAAGGGCCCCCGGTGTGTTTAGCCCGTTGTTTGCATACGCATACGTATGTTCGGGAAACAGACAAGTGTTCTCATTTACTCAGTAAGGACAGAAGCATTTCCTAAACCTAAGGATCTGGGTGGTGATGAAGCTTCCCGCTGGACACACCTGCCCTCCCTCACCTGGTCACCGTCTTGGGGAGGGGGTGGGGTCTGAGCTCCAGTTCCTTCTAGCTCAATTTCTCAGTCTCCAGTTTAGTGCATCAGCAGTTCCCGGGGAACCTCAGAAAGTTCATTCAGAAGCTCCAGAATCCCACCCAGGCCCGCCCCACTGGCACCAACCCAAGCAGGTGGATGGGCCCAGTTGGTGTGTCTCTGGATCCAGGACCTCTGCCTGGGGCCGAGAAGTGGGTGTGGGGCCCTCCCACACCCTCTAGGGGATTGTCCCCCTCATTCCAGCCCCCAGGAGGTGTGAGGGAGATGGGAGGTCGGGAGGGGCCCCGGCATCATCTGGCGGCAACTTTTATGGTTCCTCATTGCCCTTCCTTCGGAAATGAAACGCCTTTGATCTTTTTCTCAGGTTGTAAACGGAATTGCCCATCATTAAATATCTGGGGGGGGGGGGGCCCATCTGCTTAGTCTCCCAGCATTTTTCTTCACAGCTGTTTCTCTTTCTTTTTACCATTCAATTTTTCCAAAAGGACTTTTATTACACCCCTTTTCACACCCAGCCGCCTCTCCCCCCCCCCCCCTTTGCTTTGGAAAATATCGAGATATTCGTTTGATCACAAACTAAAGGCTTGTGGGGGTAAGGGAGGAGCCGATTTGGTTAAAAAAAAAAAAAAGTCATAGGGGGAGGGGAGGGGCTGAGGGTATCCAGAAAGGCCTGATTCTGACTTCGAGGCAGCCTCAGGATGACCCTTCCTCCTTTTGTGCTTAGCTAATGTTTACATCTCATAATTCATGCGCCACCGAAAGTCGCGAGGCGGCCACGAGGTTCGAGTCCCTTTGCAAACGGCTGCTTTTCTTTAATTTTATTTTACTTTATTATTATTATTTTTTAATAGGGAGTTGAAAAACCTTTTAACCACAAGGACAGAGCCACAGTGACTTTTTTTTCTGCTCCCAGGGCTCAAAATTAAAGCAAAATGAAAAAAAAAAAAAAAAAAAAAAAAAAAAAAAAAAAGGAAAGCATTCAGACCACACCCAAAAGAAGAACGCACGGAAAGTAAGAGAACTGGAAATTTCCCGGGCCAAGAAGACCTGTCTGTCTTCTGTATATACCCTGTAGATCCGAATTTGTGTAAGGAATTTTGTGGTCACAAATTCGTATCTAGGGGAATATGTAGTTGACATAAACACTCCGCTCATTTTTATTTTCCCAGAAGAAAAAAGTAGATTATTTTCTAAATGAGGACAACCCAGTGACTGGCTTCGAGAAGACCCCTCCCTTTTCTTTTCCTCTCTCAACTGGCTAGGGAGAGATCTCATCTTACCTGAGGTGTCCCCACTGCCTGCCCCTGGAAGCCTGAGTCCTTGTTCACTCAAGACGTTTCATGCTACTGGTGTTTGAAAATTTATCCTTAAGCTCAAACCTACGCATTTTCTATTCTGGGTCGGGGGGGGGGGGCTTTTTTGGAAACCAGGGGGGAGGGGGGAGAAAAAAGATCTCTATCGCCCGAACTGTGCAAAGGCAAAGGAAATTTGCTTTTCAAACGAATGCGGAGGCCGCCGGTCCGTTGGGTGCGGGGCAGGGCGCCCAGAACATAGGAGGCTGCTGTGGGTGTTGCGGTGTGGGTGGTGGTGAGGTCACGGCTAAGGCTGGCTCCTTTCCCCGGGACCACGCAGGGGTGACACTGAGAGGCCGCGGCTTCGGCGGCGATGGGGACTCGGCGCCGCGGACAGCGCTGCTTGGACGGGCCTGGAATTAGCAGGCGGCTCCTGCGGTCCTTTTAGAAACTTGCGCGGATTTTCGTTCTGCATTATTCCAGCCTCTGTCGTTAGCTGGGGGTGGGGTGGGGGGAGTCAAGTCCTTGGGCCTCGCGGGTCAAAGGGAGGGAGCGGTTCGAGGAGGACGGCCCGACGGACGCCGGGAGAAGCTAACGGGGCGGCTCGGACGCGATCCGGAGGGCCGGGTCTCCCCGAATTAGCGCGTGAATTTGCTATCGATCCGCCCGCGCTTCCATTCATCTCTGACAAACCTCCCCGCGCGCGCACCCGCCCTCCTGGCTCCCGACGCCTCCTCGCTCACCTCCCGGCCCTCCCCATCTGCCGAGCCGCCTCCAGCTCGGCGCCCCCTAAACCCAGTGGGTGCCCCTTTAGGGGAGGGGACCCCCTCCCCCCCACACCCCACACACTCCAATCACTCCACTCCCCTCGCGAACACCCTGGGCCTGGGCTCCTCGTCACTCTGGGGGGGGAGATGGGGCGCAGGGGGAGGGGGAAGGAGCTGCACAGGGCGCCCCTACTTCTGAGGGGGGATGCAGGGATCGTGCTCCGCCCAGCCTAATAATAATAATAATAATAATAATAACAACAACAATAATAAACCGGGCCCTCCGGGCTTAAGCTGCACCCCCTCTCCCAGCCCTTCCCCTCTCCGCGGCGGAGACAGGCGGGCGAGGAGGGGGTCGTCCCGCAGGAGCCCTATGTAAATCCTGGGGTCGGGTGGGTGGGTGGGGAGGGGGGGAGAGAAGGGGAAATAAAACCTCTTTGGCTGGAGTGGGGTCCGGGTGAGCAGATTTCCTTATCCGGGAATCGCAGGCCGGGTGGCCATTGGCTCGGCGGATCACGTGGGGCCCTAACTTTGTTCACTTGACAGTAAGTAGGAGGGCTCTCGGAAAACAGGAACACGAGTCAGGGGGTCGGAATAAATTTTTTAGTTATTATTATTTTTTTTTTGGTGGGGGGCCCGGTTTCTCCCTCTCCCCCCCCCGCCCCGCGACATTAATGGCCATGAGTTCGTTCCTGATCAACTCAAATTATGTGGACCCCAAGTTCCCTCCGTGCGAGGAGTACTCGCAGGGCGATTACCTCCCCAGCGACCACTCGCCCGGGTACTACGCCGGCGGCCAGAGGCGAGAGAGCGGCTTCCAGCCGGAGGCGGCCTTCGCGCGCCGCGCGCCCTGCACCGTGGCTCGCTACGCGGCCTGCCGGGCCCCCGGGCCCCCGCCGCCGGCCCCCCCGCCCCCCCCGCCGCCGCCCCCCGGGCTGTCCCCCCGGGCCCCCGTGCAGCCGCCGCCGCCGCCTCCTCCTCCGCCGCCTCCTCCTCCGGCCTCCTCCGGGGCTCACCTCCCCGAGCCCGGGCACCGCTGCGAGGCGCTCAGCGGCAGCCCCCCGCCGCCTCCCTGCGCCCAGAACCCCCTGCACCCCAGCCCGTCCCGCTCCGCTTGCAAAGAGCCCGTGGTCTACCCCTGGATGCGCAAGGTCCACGTGAGCACGGGTGAGTGAGTGGGCGCTCCTTCCCCTCCCGCCCCACCCCGCCAGCGTGGGGACCTCCGAGGCCTGGGGGGGGGGGGTGGAACCTGGGGAGGGGGGGAGAGAAAGCCAATTGTGTCTTCCCCCCCATCCCGCTATAAACTCGCCATTGCCCGGAGATTTACGGTCCCCTGTTTTCAGAGCCACATAATTACATCGCCCATAAATTTTTACGGCCTGGTGGGCCCCGCGTCTTTGAAGTCATCCTCTTCTTCATTCTCCTAGCCACTTTTTTTTTTTTTCTTTCCCCCCAGCCAGGGAGATGCAATCCCAGGGAAGTTGGAAGTTGGGGAGGGGTGTGGGAGGAGGTGAGGGGGAGCAGCAGCAGGAGGAGGAGGAGGTATTTAAGCAGAGAGTTGCATCAACTTCCAGGCTTTACTTTTTTCTTCTTCTTCTGCTCTCCCCCCCCCCCCTTTCTTCCAGACTGGTTCCTTGGCTAGAGAAGTGGGCAAAAGTTTTTGTTTTTGTTTTGTTTTTGACCGGGGGCGGGGGGTGGTGGTGGGAGAAGGCGCTGCTTGGAAATCTGAGGGTGGGGATTAAACCCAGGAGAGGTCCGGGGCAGCACCCCTCCCTCTCCTACCCTTTCAGGTCCCTACCCGGGGTCCCCAGGCCAAAACAGTGGGTTGGAAAGTCTCTCCAGGCTTCCTCACCGTGCCCCCCCCCTCCCCCGGGCCACGGGACGAGGGCGCAGCCCTCCAAAAGTTGGAGGTCTTCCTCTCACACCCCCTCCCTCTCTCCCTCCCTCCCTCCCTGAACTGAGGTAGCGGGACCAAGGGACCGGGTGTGAGCTGGAAGGAAGGGTTTCCCCTCCTCCCTTTCGGGGGCAATAAAACTTTCTCTTTCTCCCCCCCTCCCCTCTCCGTGTGTGTCCAGTAAACCCCAATTACGCCGGCGGGGAGCCCAAGCGCTCCCGGACCGCCTACACCCGCCAGCAGGTCCTGGAGCTGGAGAAGGAGTTTCACTACAACCGCTACCTGACGCGGCGCCGCAGGGTGGAGATCGCCCACGCGCTCTGCCTGTCCGAGCGCCAGATCAAGATCTGGTTCCAGAACCGGCGCATGAAGTGGAAAAAAGACCATAAGTTGCCAAACACCAAGATCCGCTCGGCTGGCACCGCGGGTGCAGCTGGAGGACCCCCCGGCCGGCCCAACGGAGGGCCCCCGGCACTCTAGTGACCCCCACCCACCCAAGCAGGAGCTAGAACCTGGGGGGGGGCGGGGGGGGCAGTGAGCACCGAAGGGGGGTGCGGGGCATGGGAAGGGTCCCCGGGCTTGAGCCCAGAAAAACCTATCTACCCTACCCCCCCCCAACTTTATCCATAAGGAATAAACGCAGAGAAAGGGTGGGTAGGGGAGCCTTATTTATAGAGACGACAATAGGGAGCCGGGTAACGTCCTCCGGGAGCAAGATTGTCTTGCTTTCTTCCTTTAAAAAGAAGAAAAGAAAAAGGAGAGAGAGAAAAAAAGGGGGGGAAGGAAGGAAGGAAGAAAAGAAGAAGGACGAAAGGAAAAAAAGACAGAAAGAGAAATGGAGGAGGCTGCCGCGCCTGGTTTTCAGCTTTGGTGAAGATGGATCCACGGTTCATCTTTAATCATGCCAGGCCTTAGGGCCCATCTGTCTTGTTTACTCTGCCGAGGAGAGGGTGAGCTTCGGTGGCGACCATTACCTCGACACTCGGCTAACAAATGAGGGCCGGCCCGGCCGCCGCCGCCGCTGCCGCCGCCACCTCTGCTGCTGCCGCTGCTGGACCACAGCCTGGATTTTCTTTCTTTGTCCCATTACTCCTGACACCCCAGCGAATGCACCCTCTGACTGCCAGATAGCGCAGTGTTTTGGCCACGGTAACAAACACACACGTAACTTCTCTCCCTGTCTGTGCCCACTTTTGGGGGTGGGCGAGGACTGCTCCCTCCTTTCCACCGCAGGCCTAGGAGGGGAACAGAAGGGGAGCGAGGGAGGGGTGGTTCCCGAATCTGAACCCAAGAAATTAAAAAAAAAAAAAAAAATTGAGACACCCAGGAGGGCCTTCTGCCTGAAGGCCCAGCCAGGCCTGGCGGGGTGAGGGGCATTTGAGTTTCAGTTGCTGGGAGTGTCCATGCTGGTCCATACAGCAGAGGCCTTGTCTTAGACTACAAATGAATGTGAAGTTAGGAAATAAAAATGCTGTGGCCCTCCGACCCTGGAAGGACAATGTTGCAGAGCCCTCTCCCGTTGTTGCATCGTTTATTATTATTATTAATATTATTATTATTATTATTTTATGTCATGTGTGTCCTCTCTCCTGTTCTCTTTTCTGACATTCCAAACCAGGCCCCTTCCTACCTCTGGGGCTGCCTGAGCCTAGAGCCTTTTGTTGGTGTGAAAATTTGTGTCCTGTACAGAGACAACAGAAATAAATGTTTGGTTTCACGTGGACCATCACATCGTGTTTTTGTTGGAATGTTGATGTTAAAGATTATGGACAAGTGCCGCCCAGTGTACATGCTAAGCGCCCTAGTGGGTATGGCCTCCTCCAAATGAAGGGCTTCTTCTTCTTCTTCTTCTTCTTCTTCTTCTTCTTCTTCTTCTTCT
>NW_026595981.1:20479863-20527452 GCF_907164565.1 Psammomys obesus
CTTCTTCTTCTTCTTCTTCTTCTTCTTCTTCTTCTTCTTCTTCTTCTCCTCCTCCTCCTCCTCCTCCTCCTCCTCCTCCTTCCTCTTCTTCTTCTTCTTCCTTTCTTTATTTCTTTTTTAAAAGGCTCCGATGGAATTTCTACCTCAGAGGCTTCCAAATTGTGGTTGCTGGTTTGTTTTCCCTTTGGGGTGGATGTGTTTTGGTTGAGGCTTTAATTTTTTTTCTCTCTTCAGTCCAAAAAAAAAAAAAAAAAAAAAAAAACAGTCAACAGTCACAAGGCCTGGGAGGGCTGATTCCAGCCCCCAGTGGGGGTGTGTTTCATTGTAGGACAGCAGAGGCTTAAGAAGGGCAAAGTCTTTCATATCCTGATTTATTTGTCATAAGCAAATAAAATGCAGTTAAGCTGTCTGCTTCTAGACAGACGGCTCTTTGGTTATTAAAGTTCCAGGGAGGACTCCACGAGGCCGGCCTCTTTCCAGCCCGCATAAGAAGGTATCGCTTTCCTCTGAGGTGTTTAAGGCTTTAATGAGTCTAATTTTTTGCACAGATGTTTCTGGGTGTTTGCAGGTTTTCAGAGTATTTTTATATTACAAAGGAACTAGCTGGTGCCATAGCTCAAACTCTGACAAGCAAATAGATAATCAAGAAGACAAATGGCCTCTTTTGTGAAGCTCTGCTCCTGTATTAATTTTCATTTTCTTTCTCATAGAAAGTATCGAAAGTAAGGCCGGGGACCAAATAACTGTCTCCGAGATCCCAATCACCCCTAGAATGCAGTGGGGGGGGGGGGAGAGTGCAGGTGATCCTCAGAAATCCCTGCCAGGTTTGGGTCACTTTCGTGCAGTACAGCCAAGAAGTTCTAAGGTCTGGAGCTCTAACCTTGGGTTCCGCCAGGATCTGTGATGACTCAGGGTGCAGCCATGTTGTCTTCAAGGAGCCCCAGGCTCCACAATTAAAAGTCAAGCCGTTTCATTTTTTGGTTCTGGCCTTAAACATTTCTTCTTGGGTCCCGTTTCTTCCCAGAAAATAAAGAGCCCATCCCACCCACATGTTTGATTGTTGTTTATTTTTGCATTTCTCTGGTTAGCCTGTGAGGGTAGCAGGAGTCTGAGTAGGGCCAGAGAACCCATTGGGCCAGCATCCTCAGGGCAGTAGAACTGCCCATTAAAGTGAAACCAGAAGATCAGTTTTTTAAAAAGAAAGAAAGGATGGATAGAAAAAAGAAAAAAAAGTTGCCTGTAGATCGAGAGAAGGATGGGAGGGTTAGCTTTGTCTCTTGTGCTCTTGTGCGTGCCTTAGTGTTTTAGCTGTGAGGAGGTAAGACAACCCTTAGTTGAGGGGGGAAAAATAGTTCTTAAAAACCATAAGCTCCCTCCCCCCCAGGAATGTGTCTAAAGAATCAAATCAAAGCTGCTTCTTGGAAGGTATGAATAGAATCTTAAAAAGAAGAAGAGGAAGACGGAGATTTCTATGGAGCTTAAAGTTCACAGCCATTCTGTGTAGACAAGAGCTAAGAAAAATGTGAGAATTATACAGAAAACCATTAATCACTTCTTTTCTTTAAATACGTATCCTCTCTCCTTTGTCATTATTCAACAGCAAATCTCCGCAGACCGGCTGTTGGGGGAGAAAAAGTGTTAGCCGAGTCTCCCGGATCTGCAAGGGGGAAAATTTTTGGAACCATAAAGTTGAAAACTTTTTTCTCTCAGTTTTGGAAGAAGCCTTTCATCATGAATGGGACCAGCGGAGCTCAGGCAAGAGCAGGCGAGAGGCACGGAAGGTAACAAAGCCGTGGCTTGGGCTGGCTTTTTTTTTTTTTTTTTAAATCATTTTTTGGGGCTTTTTTCACAAGAAAAAAAAAAAAAGAAACAAAAAACACTCACCTCCTCTTTTTCAGCTATCTTTGTTTTCTTTGTTTGTTTTGTTTTGTTTTGTTTTTTGGTTTTTTGTTTTTGTTTTTTTGCTTTTTTTAATGGTGGATTGTTGGGCAGGTTTGCTGCCTTTTATGATGACTGATGTTTGGGAGAGAGCAAGAGAGACAGAGACAGAGAAGGCAAGAGAGGCCTGGACACCTGGAGAGTGTTTGAACTGGTTGGGACAGAGGTGTCAGGGCCCCTGAAAAACCCCAGAGAAGGGTTGTTTGTGAGGCTGTTCAGAAGTGGTTCTGTGGTTTTGAAAAATGCAGGCGGGGCCGGGGAGAGCGTGCTCCTGAGCTTGTGTGCCTGTGTCTGGGAAGGTGCTCAATGTATTCCCGGGATGTTGTCGCTGCAGCCTCCTGGAGGGAGAAAAAAAAAAAAAATGGAATCCAGATCTTGAATGGAGTTCTCTAGTCTTAGAGCCAGTAGGAGTGGATTTGGTTGGGTTTTCTTCCTGTGTCTAGCGTGAGATTCCAGACAGATCTTTACTCTCTGAAAAACAGAAACTGCACAGGGCGAGGTGCACTGACACAGAAATTCTTTGCCCCCACCGCACCCCACGGCACCCCACCCCACTCCACTCTCCAGGCCTCCTGGAGGCTCTCTGTTCAGTTTTCTTTCTCTTTGCCTCTGGGCTTGGGGGCTCTGTTCTTTCTCCTTTACTTCTCAGACTGAGGAGTCAGTGGGCTCTGCCTCAGACCCAAATGTGCTGGCCCCTTTTCCCCGAGGCCTCACTTAGAGTTTGGAGGCGGGAGGCTGGCAGGATGGAGAGTTCATGGAGAGGCCACGTTTTCTAGGCGATTAGCTTGGTATTAGAACCACAAAATGACCTCGGAAGCCCCTTGACCTCTCTGAGACTGGACATTGTGCTAGCTCTTGCTTCCTGCCACAGAGTCGAACCTCTTCACGGAGGGGTTCCCAGCTTCTTCATCTTCCTGTACTCCACAAATCCCTTGCTATCTCAGAATTTCTGGATTTTTTTTTTTTAAATTGTGGATTGAGAGGAAAGGGAGGGGTTTTGTTTGTTTGTTTTATGTTAGCCCAGAAGTCCTGCCGGTGAGGAATAAGGTGCTGGTCTGTCTGTATAAAGCCCTTTCCCCAGGTTGGGCTTCAGTCTCCTCCCCTATCCCAAGTCCATTTGCATCTCTCTCTCTCCCTCTCTTCAATCGGAGGGAAGGGGTTCTAAAGGATACAATAATGAGAGGTTAGACAGACACACTCTAGACCATCAGAGGAATAAGCTCCTGAGCTGGAGAGAAACAGCTCACACCGTGAACAGTACTTTGGGGGGGGGAATATTAATTCTCTCTCTTTCTCTCTCTCTCTCTCTCTCCAAATCTACAGTCTTGCAACCCATTTTAGAAAGTTCCTTTCTTTAAGGAAGCTATTTTTATAATCGCCTTTATGTTCCATACCTCAATCTTCTCTTTTCCTTGGGTACCTCAGCCACTGGAAGAGCAAGAGAAATGGAAGGGGGAGCTGTGCAGGCTGCCCTGACCACTTTTAGGGCCCACTTGACCGTGCCAACCAAAGTTTGCAGACACTTCTCAAGTTAAGAGGCAGATGGAAGATCTGCTGAAAGGGGGGGGGGGCCTCTATAATCAGTGTTCTGTCTTCTGCCTTAACTATCAGCAACACCGCAGCAAAGGGGAGGGAAAGAAGGAGAGAGGAAGAGGAGGAGGGAAAGTTTTGTTTTGTGGAGAGGAGTCACTTTTCTTAGACAGGGCTTTCCTGGAGATCCTGTAGGGTGCTGTTTGCCCACACTGTATCTTTCTCTGGAATTCAGAGACTGTTGTCTCAGGCAAGAAATAACTGGGACCATTGGCTTTTTCTTTGTCCGTGGGTGGCATAAATGGAGGAATGGGGTGGGAGGCAGCTCAGGAAGGACAGGGGTGGGCAGAGAGGCAAACCTGGCCGTTTTGGTACTGAAAATACTTGGGGCTTGTTGAAGGTGGACACTCTAGAAAAGATATGTAACCCGCTGATTGGCAATTGTTGGCCCTCTCTAGGCCCGAGTGACAAAGACCTAGTCCAGTAGAACTTTTATAAACTGCTTGAGGATTAGGGGTTCTCCAAAAAGAAGGAGAAGGCTGGGATTTCATCCCCCAGAGTCACCCTGAAAGACCCCTCCTTTCTCTCATCTCTAGACCTAACCCTTTTTGGAGTTGACAGCTGCTTGGGCTCATTTTTGCACAGAGCTAGTGGCCATTCCCAACTCCCCCAGTGAGGCCTTCCAATCTTTTGACCTCTCCCCCCAGTTCCTGGGTTCTTTGCACTCCCTCTCTTACTTCTGTTTCTTGCCTGCCAGCCGGGGCAGGAGGCTGCCCAGTCCCATTATGGCCCTGGAGGCAGCCTCAGCGCCCGCCCGGTGGGTCTCCCTGGGAAGCCAGTGACTGCCAGTGGGTTTGATTGGAAAACGGAGTTGGGAAGTTTCCCAGCGTGAGTTGAGCGCTGACGGATTTGTGACTGGCCATAAAACCGGCGCGTTCAGATTCGTAAATCAATCTAGCTTTCTCTCAGTCTAAACGTTCGCTTTATCGGCAGCAAGAAAGCGCTGGGGCCGTGCTTGGCCGCTTGTTTATTTGAACGCGGACGTTTCCCAGGATCCGAAGAGAGTGTGCGTACTTTAACAGAACCTGGCTGGCCTCTCCTTTCTGTCTCAGAGCTCCCCCCCCCCTTTTTTTTTCTCTGTCCTTAAAAGTAGTTTCCCTGTTTTTAGGGATTGCTGTCTTCAGTTTTAAAGATTGTCATTTCCTCATGGTCCAACTTACTCATTTTCCTCTTCCTCCTCTTGTTCTTCTCTCACTCTCTCTTCCTCACCCTTCTCTCCTTTCCCCTCTTCCTCCTTTGTCTTTGGGGGGACAATTTTGCTTTTCATGGGTTTGTAGACAGGGACCTTGTAGACTGTTGCCCTCTCGGGAGCCAGGAGCAGGCCTGCATCCCCACCAGGCTGAATTCAATTCCAGCCTGTACTGGGTATCTGGACAATCAAAGCCGGCTACCTCCCCCTCCCCCCCCACAGAGTCTGGGCCTCGCCGGCGCCCCCTCCCCGTGGGGCTGGGGCAGGATTCCAGTGCTTTCCTCAGGGGTCCTGCTGCCTCGAAACGTGTGGGGAGGCTGTTTCTTTGGGGTGTGCTACACGGAGAGGTCCTTAACCTTCATTGAGTCTCTTTTCGTTCAGACCCTTTTAAACAAACCAGAAGAGGCCCCTTGTCCCCATTCCCCGCTCTCCTACCCCGCTGTCTTTATTCTTCCCCCATTCCACGGATGCCCTGTCGGCCAGGTCGCAGCTACCCGAGGAGAGAGCTGCTGAGGTAGATAAGGGTGGGAACTCGCAGGGCGGGCCTTTTTAGGAATGCCTCTCTGCTTCCCTTTGCGCGTCCCACACCCTGCCCCAGCCACGGATTCAGCTTTGCTTGGAAGTTGTGAAGTTTGGGGTTTGTTTGGTTTTGTTTATTCTTGGGAGGGGGGAAGAGTCCGTACACCCTTCCCATCGCCCTCCCCTTCCAGCCCTGCTTAGGGCATGGATTTCTCCCATCCTAACGGTCAACACTAACACTTCTCCTCATTGATCCTTCTCCATTGTCTGTTGACTGGAAGCCCAGGACACTAACACCTGGAAATACAGAGCTCAGGCTGCCAAGCAGGCTTCAGGGAGAAATACACCATCGGTGTATTTCAGAGACGGGGCTGGGGTGGACATAGATAGTCATGATCTGCTTCTTTTGTGTGGAATACTTGGCCCGGGTCTTTGTTTCTGGAGCCTAGGACCAAGTGCCAGCAGCGCTTGGTTCCCTAAGAAAGCAACAATGATAAAGGGGGGAAAATCCCCCTCCTGTTTACTCTCAACCCTGGGAGATGCAGTCATCTTCATTCCCTTTGCTCCTGACCTTTCAAAGGTGTGCTACAAAAGATCAGAAAGTGAATTAAAGCCTGAAGATGCCCCACTCTTGATCCATACACACAAGGTAGCGGACACTTGCAAAGAGCCTTCCTTTCCCATCCTGTTCCCTTAGGCGCACTGTTGATGAGTTAGAAGCAAGGGAGTGGGTTTTGCTAAAATAAACACCCCAGGAGGGGGGGGGCCAGAACGGAGTTGGAAGGGGAATTTCAATTCTAAAGAATACAAAATGGGGAGCCAAGAAAACCAGGGGCTTGGAGAAGGGCTCTATGCCCACCCCACCCCCACCCCTGACGCCCCTGCAGACGATTTCTGCACCTCTAGGAACTAAGCAGAAGCAGGAGGAGAAGGGAGAGAGGAGAGGTGGGCCGTGGGTAAGTGTGTGCCTGTGGGAGAGAGACCTTGCTACCCGTTCCATTGGTGGGTTGGGGGGGGGGGACCTATTTTACAGGAAAAATTCTCCTCCTGAAGGGGAAGGTCATAGTGGTCCTTTGAGCCTGAAATCGAAAGACCCCCTTCCCCCTCCCCGGTCACGTGATTCATTAAATAATTAATGCCGAGGTTGCAGAATAGATATGGATTCGTCAGGAAAATCTCAGGCTCGGTCTCCCTGTTTCTGACGTCCAATTCAACTGTCTTTTGAAAAACAAGCCTGTGCCCTGAGAAAAAAGAGGAAGAGAGAGAGGGAGAGAGAGAGAGAGAAAAAAGAAAGGGAGGCATCAGTAAAACAGCCCTCAGCTGGAGCCACACCGCGGGCTGGGGTACTGTAAGTAGAAGGGATTTCTCACTACCTACCGCGCCTTATATGTCCATGTAAATTTATTGTTTGTTATTAATGTTATTGTCGTAAAATGTGACAAATAGCCATCTTCATTTCCTGCCATTTCTCTTCACAGGGCGCTCTGTGTTTACACCCATTGAGGCATTGCATAGTGATTTTAGGAATTTTTCTCTCTCTCTTTCTCTCTCTCTCTTTCCCTCTCTCCCTCTCTCTCCTCCAACCTTTTTCTTGATTTATAGCAATATGGGTGTCAGCTTCTCAGCCGGCATGCCAACCATTGTGTGTGTGTGTGCTCCTGTGCACGCGTGTTTGTGAGTGAGTTGTGTTGTTTATGGCCATGCCTTCGATAAATCATTTCTCACAGAAAATGATGTAGAATCTGGGCTGGTTCTGTGGCCAGGGGAGAGAGAGAGAGACGCTCTTGGAGGCACTTCCTCTCTGCTCTGCTCCCAGGAGTTGGTTATTTCAGACGATTTATAGTAATACATCAGCAGTTAATATGAAAGCTCTGTAGCTGGAGGTCTTAAATTACAGCATCTGTGATTATCAATTAAGATGAGATTTGTATAAATTTGGTAAACCAGAAATGCCTCATTGGCATATAAACCCAGTCAAAGATCATGACCTAATAGGAAAAAAAAATGGTATTTGCAAACCCATAGAGCCAACATTCCAGCAGCAAATAATGCTGTATTCTGCAGCAGTCTCCTCCAGGAGTTTGGCATCTCCAAGCCTGGGTGGATAAACCCAACTCTGGAGGCAGAGGGGACCTGGGGGACAAGAAAGGTGGAGGCCCTGGAAGAAATTCCAGGACTTTAAGGCAAAGGCTTTTGTATTGATGAGGACCCGGTAGAGATGTTGTGCAATTGTTGGGGGATGCAGGGAGTTCTGTTAGAGCATTAAAGTCTTCACTTAAAGACTTGGTATATATTGGGCTATTGAGGGTGGAGAAGGAGATACCTAATTTAGGGAAGACAATGGAGGCTGGCAAAGGGTGAAGGGCAGAGAGGGAATAAGCTGAAAGCCTTGACTCCCCACCCTAGAGCCTAACAAAACAAGGAAGTGAATTCACACCCCAGGAGCCTTCCTTCGACCTACTGAAACAAAGAAAGTTTCCTGGGTAGTGAGAGTCTCCCCTGCCCCCCCCCCCCCCCCCCCCCCCCGCCTGTGTGTGTGTGTGTGTGTGTAGGGGCTAAAGTGGGAGAAGTTCTCCTTAAGGTTTTACGGAAAAAGAAATGTTTTAGGAATCAAGTGGTCCTAGAAAGCTGAAGAGCGTTCCAAAAATATTAAATGTGTTTCTTTGCCTTAACCCCCAGCTAAAGGCTGAGGAATTGGGGTGCAGATCGAGAATGGGAGCTCTGGTAACTTGCCCCTTTGCTGGTTGAAAGAAAGCAATGTCAGACGTGGCTTGTTGTGGGGACATCCTGTACTACGCTCCAAACTTGTGATGGATGAGAGCCAGAGCCTTGCCAAGTCTGGTCCAGGCTGTTGGCTGCTCCCTTCCTGGCTGGAGCCGGGCCAGCTGACTTTGTAGCCACTAGTAATCTGGGATATTTAACTCTGCCTGCTAGTGTAAATCCTCTGAGCAGGGAAATTAGGATGATGCTGTACAAGTGTTAATTATCCACTCACGGCACCACAGGCCCCAGCCTGTGATGCCCCAGCCCACGTACCAGCCACGCACCGTGTCTCTGCTGGTTAACAGGAGACTTGAGGGCTAGCAGTGGATGCCTCCCTCTTGGTTAGTCTGGGTTGGGAGAGATCTAGAGAGAAAGAGAAGGGAGAGAAGGGAGGCCAGGGTGGATGAGGGCACTGTGGAAAAGAAGTGGGAAGAGTCTGGATTCAGGGACAATCTCCAGAAGGGCTAGCAATTGTGGGGAGGGAGAATGGTTGGGAGAAATAAGCAAGCAAGAGCCTTCGAAGTTGGAACCCCAGGCCTTTGGGTCCTAGTCTCCATCTGTACTTGAGTGCTAGGGAAACCCAGTGTGAGAGGTAAGCATTGTCAGCTCTCAGCTGGTGTGTGTTCTACATGCTCATGTGTAAAAGATATGTCTACCCTTACTTGGTGTCCCAGAATCTAGGCTGGAATCTTGGGGCAAGAGCCATCTCTTCCTCTTTACAGAGGAGGAAGAATGAGAAGGAAAGAGGGTAGAATCTTGCTGGCTTCTGAATTCAGCCTGATTTAGAGGATAAAGCAGGATCTAGTTTGCAGAGCTGGGTCATGGCTAACTGGAGCTTGCTAGCAGCTGGTCCTGTGGACTAACCCTTCCCTTTTATTCAACTCACACTTTTCCCCACCTTTTCCTATCTGCTCCCCGCCCCAGCATTTTCTTCTCCCCCTATGGCTTTTCTTTGTCTCCCCTGGTTCCAGGGAAAGGAGATAGTATTGAAACCCCTCCCCCTCAGACCCCCCAACTCTCTCTCTCTCACACACACACACACACTTTCCCAGGAGACAAAGCGAGGAGACCATCCCTTGTCACTATTATCTTTCAGTTCACTCATTGGCCCTTCTCAGATCCCCTTGAGTGAGGCCTGGTGCTCTCCATCCAGGCATCTAGGCCTTGTCCCAGATCAGCAAGTCTGAGAAGACTGTGTCCGTTGTTTTATTTGGCCCTAAAGCAGCCTCCCTCTTACATCCTGAACCCCTACCCTTGGATCTGCTTTTAGGCCACCAAGGGATGGAGTATTTGGGAGATGGGACTCTAGGAAAGTTGCTGATCTGGTCTTTTCCCCAGCATAGGTGCATGTCCTCTCCTCTGTACAGCTGCAACACCCATCACTGTGCCTTTAAGATGCTAAGATGCTGGGCTGGTAATGCCTTCATGACCAGATAAGTTGGGTGGGAAGATGAGCTAGTGAGAGAATGAGGAGAGAGAGAGAGAGAGAGAGAGAGAGAGAGAGAGAGAGAGGACAGCAGCCTCCCTTTTGGGAAGTCAAGGCTGAGCTCAAGGACAAGGTGAATGGAAGAGAGGAGACAAAGGCAGGTCACAGATGGAAAGAGGCTGTCCTGGAAGGACCAGCTTCTATGGCCACCACACAGTTAAATAAAAGAAGTGGAAAGGGAGCTGCTCTTTACTTCCCCCAGAAGTCTCTCAGAGACAATATGCAGGTTCTCCCACAGAGAAAAGGGCCCCCGGAGATGAGGAGGAGAGGCAGCCTAAGGACCAAGCCTGACCTAGAAGCCATTCCTGGAGACACTTAGAAGCCCTGCCCAGGATGCAACTCAGGTTTCCTTAAGATGCTGAGAGAGACCCAAAGTGTGAGGAGACAAAAGGGCTGTGAGAAAAGGGATGGAACCAACAGAAGTGGCAGAGAGAGGGAGGGAGAGACAGACAGACAGACACACAGACACACACACACACACACACACACACAGAGAGAGAGAGAGAGAGAGAGAGAGAGGAGGAGAGGAACAGGGCGAGAGCCTAAACCCTTTGGAGGAGAGCAGACTTCTTCAGACCCAGGAAAACCATTCTCCCCACTAGTACATGAAGCTTTCTTTACAGGAAGTTGCCTGAGACCTTCTTAGGAACTGCGGCCTATAGAGTAGGCCCTTGAAAGTCCTAAATCAGTTGTGAAGCATCTAGGGTACAATCTAGCACGCCAGGGGGTGGCCAAGATGTCCTGGACACTCTAGTCTCCTCCTGCAGCACCATTGGTACCTTAACTATCCGGGCTCTTTCTCAAAACAAACGCCATGCCATCACATCGCAGAGGGAAGGTTGGAACAGGGCTCTGAAACCTAGGGTGAAGAATCCTCCTTGCTAGGCTTCCCTTCCCTCCTGTGGCCTTCCTATCTTTCTCCTTTTTTTCTCACTCTCTTTTGAAGCCAAGGAGGAGTTGATTTTTACAAGAACTTTCACCTCCAGGCCACACCTCTTCCCTTAACCCTTCAACTTAACAAATGGAGGATGCTTCCCTTTCTGAACCTACCCCTTCTTCATCTTTCAGGAAAGAAAAGGAAAAGGGAAAAAAAATAATCCTACCAGCAGCTTTAGAAAGCCTGAAGGGGAAATGGGGGGTGGGAAGAGAGAGAGAAAGAGAGAGAGAGAGAGAGAGAGAGAGAGAGGGCCATCCTTTTGGCCCTGTACTTCTTCTCAGAACCTCTGTGTCTCCCAGGCTCTCCCTCCTCCATAGTCCCCCACCCCGTCCTGCCCTGCCCAGGACGGTCTCCCCTTCCCTCCCTTCTCCTTCGGGCTGGGCCGGACATATGGAACCCATTTCACTAGTGACATTGAAGAGCCGCCCGTGCGCCCGCCTTCCGCCATGGCGCCCCCGAGGCCCCCGAGCCTCTCCGTGGCCCTGTCAGTCGCCACTTCTTTCGCCCGGCGGCTCGGTCAATCTCAGGTCGGGTCTCGCACCAACCTGGGACTGCCCGCAGCTCCGGCGTGCCCGCCTTGGTGGACCGTGGGGGCCCGCGGCACCCGGAGCATCCCCGGGCGGGAGCGGTGCTCCGGACCCCACAGGCGAAACAAAGCCGGGAGCAGGGGCGGAGCGCAGGCCGGCCTTCCCCCCCCAACCCCCAGCACGGTGGGGTGCTCTCGGGGCCGAGCGACCAGGATGTGGCCGGCCCAGGAGTATCCCCAGGCGGGACCGAGGGTCCCGGGACTGGCACCCGGCCGCCCGCCGCGGCCCTCACTCTAGTCCGAGGCTACAGGTAAGCGTGCGGGGTTCGGTCCAGCGTCCCCAGCCTGGTGGGCTGAGAGATAGGGGCGCGGGGAGCCTCCGTCCCCAGGGAAGGCGTTGTGGGACTGGGCCGGGGCCCTGGATGGGTAGAGCGAGTGTGGAGGGATGTGGAGCTGTGGGTAGACAGGGTCCGATCAGGTTTGGGGGAACCCTCGGGGTTCAGGAAGGATGGAGACTCTGGAGGGTCTCCCTCCCCGGGGGAGCCGTGGGTGGTGAGGCTGGGCCTGGTTCTCACAGCCCAGCTGCCACCGTGGACCAGCCCCTTAGCACCTAGGAGTTATTTGAAGCTGAGATTACAAGGGGCTGCGGCTGAGGCTCGGTGTTAAGCCGAGAAGGTAGGAGAGGCCTTGATTTATGGCTTTCGGAGAAGCTGTGTTTACTATCTGCCTGCTCTGGAAACCGAAAACCAAACAGAGCAGAGGCGGACGAAACCGCTCTCCTCGGAGTGGGAGGCGATGCCAGGCTCATGCGCTGGGCTTTATCTTCTCAGGGGCAAGGAGACCCCAGGAATCACCTCCTCACAGGCCAGGCCAAGGGAGGGTGTGGTGCTTTCTGTGAGGCAAACGGGGTGTGCAGGCACACACGTGTGGAGATTGTTTTTGTATCATGGGAGTGGGTGTCTGCACGCTGTGGCGTGTGTGTGTGTGTGTGTGTGTGTGTGTGTGTGTGTGTGTTGTGTGTGTGTGTGTATGCTCTGACTGGAATTTGCCCGGATGCGTTACAGTTGCATAGAATCAATTTGTGAGCCGACATGAGGAGCCAGGGGTGGGATTGGGTGTCCCCTGGTCCAGGTACTTTGTCCAGGAAAGTCCTGCTTCTCCTGCCTGGAGACGGCCTTTCTTTATTTTAAAATTCACACAGGGAAGCCTGCTGGTCCAGGCCTCTGTGTGTATGTGTGGACCCGCCGACGCCCACGCTGTCTGAACTTCACTCTGCATCTCTAACTTTGTAGCCAGACGCTAAGAAATTAACAAATGGGGTTGGGTGAAAGGGTGCAGGAGAAGCGTGGTGGTGTGGAGAGAGAGAGAGAGAGAGAGAGAGAGAGAGAGAGAGAGAGAGAGGGCGCTTAGAAGGGGTGGGTCCTGCCATTACTGCTCAAACTTTCCCAGCCTCTGTTTGGGGGGGTGGGGGACGGCTGTAAAATGAACACAAAGTTGATAAAAAAAAAATAAGGGAACCATGCGGAATGGTGGGGGTGGGGAGAAAAACATTTTGACCCCTAGATACTTATTTCCTCGGGCCAACTAGTGGCTCTTGTGTTTCTGTCCAGACAGGGCTTTGCCTGCAAATTGTTTTGCATTAAATTTTCTCAGCCACAGAATTATCTTTCCTCGCCTCCAGCTAAACTTGCATTTTTCCACCAGACACTTGGGCCCGGACCAATGAAATCTGAGAGGAAGCGGCTGTGCCCTAAGTGGCCGTAATTTAATTGATTTTATCATAAATCATCAACTTGATGAAGAACCCGAGGTTTCAGTGAAGTAAATTGATATTAATGGGAGTTTCTTGAAATGCAAACCCGCTGCATTGTTGGGGCATCTTGAGCTGAGAAGGTGGATTACGTGTTTCTTAAGAGCTGACCTGGAGCTCAGTGCAGTTTGGGGTGGGTGTGGAGGAAATGAAGCTTCGAGGGGCAGCTGCCTGCAGATGGATCTCTGGGGGAAATGCAGCAGAGAAAGGGACTTTGTTGGTATGGAAGCAGATTCTGGTTCTGAGACTCCTCACCCCACCCAACGCGTTGGCCATCCTGGAAATGCTGGTTGTCAAGAGGGGGGGGGGCAACTGGGAAAGTTGGTAGGTGTGTGGGCAGAGGTGGGGGTTTGGGGTGAGAAGGCCAGGCTGGTACAATGGGCTCATTGATGCCTGGTTAAAAATTGCCAGGTTGAAGCCTTCCTCCTCTAATTATACAAATTAATTATTTACTGCTCAGACCGCTGCATCCAAAAACAGCACTTTTGATTTGGTAATGAAACAACCCATCCTCCACCCAGAAGAGGAGGCAGTGAGACCCGCTATTTCTGTAGGGCTAGAGAGAACCAAGTGTGCTCAGTGGTAGCTGAAAAAACATGTAGGTCCAAAGAGGAAGTGTTTTGTATCTGGTAACAATGGCGCCTGAGCATTTATTGTCTGAACTCAGTTTATTATTGCCTGTTGTTACTCCTATGTACATTAGGACACAGAGAATTACTAATATTCAGCCTGAAAGGGAAACTCGGAGGTCATTTATTTAGTCTAATCCTTCTCCTCCATACAAATAGTTTGGCTTTAGAGAGGGGTGTGCACCTCAGTGCACAAGGAGAGCTCAGCTTCAGGTCACACAGCCAAGCTGCAATGACTAATGCCTGATCCTCCTAGTGCTCAAGACTAGCAAGCTTAACTCAAGATCAATTTATTTTCCACTCTGAGCCTCAGTTTCTCTTTCTGCTACAATGGCAGGCAGGGTTGGGCTGGACGTCCCAAATCCTCCCTCATTCTGCTCTTGGACATCTCTGTATCTCCATCTTCTGTGGGATACTGCTTGGGAGTAACTTCTTGTGTGCCATGGAGTTCTGCGGGCATCTGCACAAGTTACTGAATGATTTGTTTGTGAAATCCATAGGGTTTGTCTCTGCCTGTGCCTCTAGAAAGTAAGTATTCTGGACTATGCGTTTTGAAGCAGTCCCTAGTCTCAACAGAATGGAAGCCCAGGGTCAGAGCAATGGTGATAGGAATCTAACCAGATGGGCTGAGTTGGAATTGGCATAGGTTTTAAGGAAGATGGGCCTTAGCATCTCCAAACAAGGTTCTTTTCCTGCTAGATACTAAACCAAGGCTGGAGTTGTCCAGAATTCAGCTTCTGCAGTTCCTCCTACCATAGCCTGAACTGTGGGTTTACAGTTTAGAATCTGTGAAAGCAGGTGATGCTTCCCTGCAGGGTCACCCTTGACCCCTGGACCTTCTTTATCTGGAAGAGGGCATACACAGCGTGCCATAACACCACACTGTCTGTGCCTCCAGGGTACAGACAGAGGCTGTCTGCCTAGGACAGAGGCTGGCAACATGGAAGCTTCCTACTTTGCTTTGCTGTATTCTCCTTCTCTTCTTCTGACTGCAGAGACATAAAACTTGAAAGCAGTGGCTTCCCAGATACCCAGATGTATGAAGGGCAATTTCTCATGGGATCCAGGATACAAGGAGAGCAGTAGGATTGGAGAGTTTCAGGGTGGCCACGGAAGGATGGCTTGGAGTATGGATTCTGAGGCAGAGAGTGGAGACAGTTAGGTAACTTCATCTTTAGAAATCCCAGGCTCTGGTTATATAATTCATGCCTTTGAACCTATTGGGAGATAGATAGATATATATCTCCAAATGTGTGTGTGTGTGTGTGTGTGTGTGTGTATATATATATATGCCAGACCCAGACCCTGTCCCATTCTGACTTTGGAGTTTTATATTTAGAGGCCTTCCATTGATTGTCCATTAACCCAGGGAGTTATTCTCTGGTAAGCAGAGGTCATTGGGAGGGAGACATCCAATCTGTCAGGAGAGACCCTGCCTGCTGGCCATTCAAAAGTAGACTGCACCCTTCATCCAGCCAGTCTTGCCACTATCTCCCTCTCTTCCCCCAGCATCGTCACCCCAGAGGCCCAGGATTCAGTCTCTTCCCCTCTCTCCATCCTGCCCACCTTTGTCTCCACACTGATAGGGGTGGGGTTTGCCAGGGCTGAACTTCTAAATAAATGTCCCTTGTTCGGATCTTGCATTACCCAAGGGCCTGCCTGCTGCTGCTGTCACTCCAGGATCTTGGTCCCTTTCTTACTAGTTTCAGGAGGCTTCCACTGGCACCCAGTAGACTTTATAGATCCTGTGATGTTCTGCTTTCTTTCTGCCTTAGTCTGAGGTGGGGTGGGATACAGCCTGGGTTTTCTTTTCTTCTCTCATTGGGGCGGGATTTCTCTCCCCCTCACCCTCCCCCCGAGTTATCATCAGCTGCTTCTACACGCCTTGGGGGAACGCGCTCACATCTTCTCCTTCCCACGTTTCTTTGTTCCTTCCCGCTCAAGCATTTTTAGAGAGCTAGGGACTAGGGAAACAAATGTCTAGTCTACAGAGCCATCTTCATCCACAGCACCCTCGGTCCACAAACCTAAAGCTTTAAAATCTTCAGTACTGTTTAAGAGGAGATGGAGCTGTGCGAGAACTTTACAGTACTCACAAACTTGGACTGCCACACTTTTTCTAGAGCATGGGACTGGGAGGGAGGACAAGGGCAAGCAAGAAGCAAAGTACAAAATGCTAGCCCCAGCTCCAGCGGGGACCAGAGGAGCTTTCTGCTGCTTAAGCTCAGAATGGAATCCTAGGCAGCGCGGAAGACTGAGAGCAGAAATTGGTTTTAAAAGAGCCAGCCCTTCCTGCCTGCCTTTACTGAGATTTTTGTTTGTTTGTTTGTTCTTTGGTAGATATTTTTTTTTGAGGGGTGGATGGGAAGGGATGATGGCACTGAGGTTCACAAGGGAGGGTGGGCAGGGAGTGATGGACCACTCAAAGGTTGATACAGAGCTCCTACTCTCCCAGCACTGGGCAACTATTAGTACAGAGCAAAGAATATCTGTGAAGAAGGATGCTCTAACCACCACTACCCCCTTTGCCTTTATTAGTTCACATTGGCTATCTGTCTCTTAATTTTTTCACTTTTCCCCTTTTCGTTCTCTCTTTCCCTACCCACCTTCCCACAAAGTTACCAAATTCTCTGAATCCAGGAAAAAAAAAATGTTCCCCATCTGTCTGTCTGCAAGTACCCCTAAATCACGGTGTCTCATCTATTCTCCTGTCTCTGTCAGCCCTCAGAGAGCACCCTCAGAGGTCCTTCAAGCTTCTCACTCAAGCTCCTCATCCAGCCTTTAACTCTTAAATTCGAAGACTCTTAACCACCTTTCTGAATAAAACAAGGCCCCTCAGAGCTGTACCTCCTCTGTACCCTGCCGCCTCCCAGCTTCATGGCGGTAGCTCCCTTTGGCCCAGAAAAAAAGGGGAGTAAAAAAACCAAACATAGTATCTATCTCCCAAATATTTCAAAAGGGTGCTGTTTTTGAGAACTGGTCAGGAAACATTAGATCCGGCTCCTACCACGTTTGGGGCTGCAAATCCTCTGGAATTCTCTCCCTGCTCCTTTCCTGGCTCCTCAGTCTTCCTTTTTGCTCCTGTCCCCGATGTCCCTCTGGTTCGGACTACAAGGCCTGAAGAAGGCTTCTGCTTACTCTGAGCACATTCCACAACCCTCTTCCCAGTGCAACCAGGCTGCTGCCGTGGCCGACAGCAGCTCCTCTCTTGGGCAGCAGTGGCAGGAGACCTGTAGACTCTTTTGTCATCCCTTTAGGCAAAGCTGTGCAGTCCCGAAGGAGGAAGTGACCAGGTTCTCTCCTCAGTACCACAGTAATCATCTCTAGCCAGTTGTGGAAGTTTTTAGAAGAGCTGAAGTACATTTTAGAAGAGCCTGAAGTACATTTTTTTAAAACAAAAAAAACTTTATTTGAGAGAACGAGAGAAAAAAGTCAGTTGTTTAAGTTTCTTGAAACCTCCAGAAACCTCCCTGGCCTGAGCTTCTGACCCACCGGCCTAAGATTCTTTGGCCTCTTACCCTGTAAGACCTCTTACCAGAATTGTTGGGTATCAGAACAGTTCCTCAGGAGGCTCCAGGCTTGAGCTCCAACACTTCATCATTTTTTTTTTCTTGATACTATTTTATAAACACAGCTCACTGGCTCCCACGGTCTCTGCTCACCCCCTCAACTCTCACCTTCCTCCAGCCATTAACCCTGGGCAGGCAGCAGGATCCCAGGTCCATCTAGGGTTCTGCATGTGACTTCTGTTGCTGAAGAGCACAGGCTCCTTCTGTGTAGCAGGGCCTCAGAAAACCAGTTGCTCCAGCCTGCTAGACCTGATCTGATGGGCCAGAAGCTAGGGGCTATAATCTTCCTGTATCACCACTAAAGAAGAGCAGGGGGTAGGAGAACTATTGCTAGCCTGAGAGCCTGCCATCATCTCTGGGGAGGGGGGGGGAGATCTCTCACCTTTGCTTCCCCAGTCCCATCGCCCGTCCTTGTGTACAAAGAGAGAAGGCACAGGAACACAGGGTCCAGTTTCCAAGCGGTCCACGTAGAAAAGAGACCCTGGCTGCCTGCCTTCTGTGTCATCCCCTAAGTCCCAAGTCAGCAGTTAGGCAGCCCATGAGCACTCCAGCCCATAGAAATGGCCTCTGTCTCCCCCCACCAACCAATGACCATTTCCCCACCCCCTTGCCCCAAATTTGCAGACACCTACATTCTTGGCTCCTGTCTTCCTCCTACAGGCCTCCTCCTCCTTGACTCTGCCTGCCCTGCTCAAACACACCCTCAGAAAACTTTGAGCTTTTGTAGCCTTCTTCACTTGTGCCAGGGGGTCGTAAGTCTTGCTGAGGAGAGCGCAGCAGCAGCAGCAGCAGCAGCAGCAGGAGCAGCAGCAGCAGAGAAACAGATTTGTTCTGAATAGTAGTAATGATAATTATCCTCCATGCCATCTGCCAGGGCGTTTAAAAGCCATTCTGAAGTCCTCCTCATCCTCTCAGGAGTACAAATGTCCTTTTCACCTCCTAGCCCCCTTTTGCCTGTCCCGAGGTGAGAATCTCAACAGAAACCCCACTGAAGCTAAGTTCTCAGAGCCCTCTCCTGACTGCTGTCTGGAGCTCGAGCTAAACCATGGGGCCTTTTCCCTTTTGTCACTCTCCCTTCAAACCCACCCCCCCCTGCAAGATGTTCTGGGGTTTTTAATCATCACTCGGGCCGCTAGTTGTCTGTTCTCAAAAGGCGTGTGTGTGTGTGTGTGTGTGTGTGTGTGTGTGTGTTTGTGTGTGTGTGTGAAAAGTCTGGCCTTGTCTCCTCCCCCATTAGAGACTGGACCTTGAGATTTGGGGGTGGGGTGGAGAGGATGTAGGGGAAAGAGGGATCAGGGACTGGAAGATTCAGCAAGGGAGTTTGAGACTCAGCCACCAGGAGTGACTTCTTAAAAAAAAAAAAAAAGAAAAAAAAAAAAAGAAAAAAGAAAGAAAGAAAAAGAAAAAGTCCCTGTGTGCCTCCTGTCAGCATTGGAGGGGCGCCCAGAGCCCCTGGCTCAGCCAGCCCAGCCTCTGACTTGATCTCCAGAGCCCACCTCATGGATTAGCATAATGGTCCAGTAGTGGGGCCTGACCGAGGTGTGTGTGTGTGTGTGTGTGTGTGTGTGTGTGTGTGTGTGTGTTGGGGGGGGAGCAAATCTGTGAACTCCACCAGCTTTCTTTGCATTTTGCTCTCCTCTTCCTCCCCCACCTCAATGTAAAAAAAAAAAATTATATTTACCTGTTTTAAAAACAAAACAAGTCAAGACTACCCTCTACCTACTTTCTTTGCTGTGAACTCTTTTTTTTTTTTTTTTTTTGGTGGGGGGGGGCATCCCCCCCCCCCCCCCAGCTCTCATCACCACCATCACTTTCCTTGCTTATCAGGCATCTATGCCTGCTAAAGGGGGAGAGAGGTGGGGGGTGAGCTTGTGTGTGTGAGTGTGTGTGTGTCTGTGTGTGTGTGTCTGTGTGGTTTTTTTTTTTTTTTTTCCTCCCTGTGCAAAAGCAGAGGCCATTGTTACCGGAGAGTAGGGCGTACCAGTCTTATAGGGCAACCACACTGTGGCGGCTTGGCCGAGCTGAAGCCCCGAGCTGGATTCTCGGCGAGCCGAGCCTCCTAGCACCTTTCGGTCTGCTGTTTTTTTCCCCCGCTCCCCTACCCCTCCCTCCTGCGCACCCCCGCTCCAAAGCCGAGTGAATTGAAGCGGACGCCGCGCCGGGCTCCTCTGGCCGCTCTGCCCCTCCGGCTCCCCAGCCGGGGTGGCTTTGGGGAGGGGGGGGGCGACGCAGCTTTAAACAGTGGTCTTTTTTTCCCTTTGCCTTCAAGGAGGGGAGATTTCTCGCCTGCCGCTCGCGCTGGGGCTCGATGTGAATATATATTATGTCTGCCTGTTCTCCCCTCGTCGGTGGCTAAGGTAAGCTGGACTGAAATAGGCTATCAGTTTGTGAATGGCGGAGAGTATGTCTCAATGATTTATGGCCCATATGACTCCAATCTCGGTTCAAGAAGAGTTCACAAGCTTTAAGCTTCCTTCCACGCAGCGACTCTCTCTCTCTCTCTCTCCCTCTCTCTCCCCCTCCCTCTCTCTCTCTCTCTCTCTCTCTCCCTCTCTCTCTCCCTCTCCGCTTTTTTCCTTTTCCTCTCTCTTCTCTTATAGCAGCCAGATCTCAGGCTGAATTCCCTCTCCCCCCGTTTGCTAAGAAGAGCCGTGCCTTTCTTTCTCTTTTTCTCTCTCTCCCTCTTTTTTTTTTTTCTTTTCTTATTCTTTTTGTTTTTCTTCCTTTTATTAAAATTTTTTCAAAGTCCTGAAAGGTGGCCTAGCCTCTCTCCTGGGGTTTCTTTAGCTATGGTTACCCTTCCTGGCCCTCCCAGGAGTGTGCCTGGAAAGGTGGGGTTCTGGAAAGGCGGGGGTGGTGGTGGTGGTGTGTGCTCGCCTCCCTTCTCTAGTGAGACCCCGAGGGGAAGCCGGGAGCCACGGTCTTCCTCCCTCCCTTCCAAGGAGCCATATGGAGCCTGAAAATTTCCAACATGGAGGCAAGGGAGATAGACACGTTTGGCTGGGTAGAGCTGTTCCCCACCCCCTTCTTCTGGATCCCAGATTTCAGATCCCCCCCCCCCCCTTCCATGGCACCTTCCCTTACTGTCCCGTCAGCCAGGCCTCCGCGCCTTGCAGCCTGGATCCCTGTTAGGCAAAGTCCCGGAGCAGAGTTGCTAAAGCGCCTTTTAATTCGGTTACCTTCAGCGCCAAACTTGGGGCCGCGGGGGCTCGGCCCAGCCCGCCTGGAACCTGCGGGCAGCTAACCAGTTGGGTGCCCGGGTCGGTTTCTCCTGGCCTCTCTTGCTGGTAGCTGCCCTCCAGCCTCCGCGGCAGCAGCGGCCAGACAGCCCGCCGGCAGCGGCAGCTGGAGGCTCTCCGAATCCACAAACCTTCCTGGCCTTGTCTCAGCGCCAGCGGAGGCTCCATTCTTTCCTATCGAGTCTCAGGCTCCTTTAGCTTCCCACACTCGCCTGGCCTCTGTCCTGCAACGGTTTTGGGGCTTATTGCTGGGGGAGCGACAGAAATTTCGACCCCAGACATCTAGTCGAATCGCTGGGTTTTTATTTATTTATTAGCATTGCCACCGTCATCCTCATTGTTGCTGTAACGATCATTTAGACCAAATAAAGAGAGGGCCCAGCCAGCTAACCCCCTCCAACGTTTTTATTTCATTCTCTCCTCCATCTATTAATAACAAACTCAACTGATGTCGGTTAATTAATTCTCCTTTCAGCCAGGGCTGCTCCAAAGCTAATTTTGGTTAAATCATCAAAGGCTAATGATAATAATAATAAAGGGATTGGGTCAGCCTGGTCAACTGAACTTCGGTCCTCCCTGGAAGGACCTGCTGCTGCTTTGCAGACCCCCCCCCCCCCCCCTGTATTTCCCGCAACAAAAAATTTTTCCAGAAACCAATCGGAACTCAGGGCAACAACCAGCTCCCCTTTCAGTAGGCATCTGTGACATAAGGGTCGTTTGTGGGAGGCCCTTACTCCACCTGCATCCCTTTCTTTTTATTTTTTTACTGTTTTCTCTGGGGTTGAGCATCTGGGCCGAATGATATTTCAAGTTCTGCCAAAAGCATGAGACACGGAAAGGATCGGTCCGGAGGCTTTCGGGGAAGTACCCATGGAGGGCTGGGAAAGACACAGAGGAAGGAGACAGACAGTCAGAAATCTTGGGACAAATGCAAAATCCCTGGCACGGTGGTCAAGCTTTATTTTTCTGGTGCACTTTTAAAAGGCTGTATTTAAACAGTGACCATAGTATTATTTTATTTTATTATTTTATTTTTGTCACAAACAGTTCCCCCTTTAGAGCCCAGGCAAGAAGGCTGTTCAAATTGTTCTGTGAGTCTTTTTCATGCTGAATAGTTTCCCCCACCTCAAAAGAAAATCCCAGCAGTTGCACAATTTTCTCCTTTTCCCCAAGAAATAAAAGAAAATGCACTGTTAGGGAAAAGATGGGGGGGGGGCACCTAAGCCAAATGGTCATAGCACCAACCGGGCTTGCCTGGGAAATCTAAACAATTGTGGTCCATTTGGAGGCTCCGAGGGGGCCTGTAGTTGCTAGGTCCCAGGCCTGCCGGAACCAAGGCTGGAGGTGATGGTACCTTCAGATGGGACATAGATGGATGAAGCTTGGTCCCACTGCCTCTGGGGGTTAAAAATCTTCAGGAATTTTCTGCCTTGGGCTGCTATGATCTTCCTGCAGGGAAGGGCCCCAAATGAACTTGCTTTTCAGTCCGGCTTGGGTCCAGGATCTGCAAGTTCCTTCCAGGCTAGACTTTGCTTAGATGGGAGGATATGGAAGAAGGAGAGAGAGGAGGCAGAGAGGCTTCTTTCTACACTGGAGCGAGGAGGAGTTCCAGGATGCTTTTATTTTGGAGTCTAACAGTGCCCCCTCCCTGGAATTACCCTATTCGGGATCTGGGTGGGGTAAGGAGAAATTGTAGGAGAGGTCAGGGGTTAGCGCACAAGCCAGAGAGAAGCAGTGCTGTGGATTCCTAAGCATCCCCAGAGGAGTACAGTCCCGATTTCCTTAAAAATGGAAGTGAAAATCGGTAGGTTTTTTTCCCCCCCCTTTAAAATTAAAGTTGAAGTAAGAAACATCCATGTCAGGTCAGATACTTGGTCTGAGCGTCTGCAGCAGAGATACTGGTGAGGAGAGAAGAAGGAAAACAAAACAACAACAACAAAAAAAAAACAACCCTATTGATGTCAGTTCCCTTTTTAGTTCCTAAGATGGATTCGAGGCCCAGTCCTCTTCTCCCCCTGTGTCTCTTCTCTCGCCCCGCAGGTCAGCCGCTTGGAACAGACCCGGGAGGAGGGGGGCAGAAAGGGGAGGGGGGTCCGGCGTGTCACGTGACCCCCAGGGGTGCCAATGTCCGGTCGTGAGGGTATCAGGCCCTTGCAAGTTGCCACCCACTGCCCGGGCCTCGCCCAGCGATGCAGAAAGCCACCTACTACGACAACACCGCAGCTGCGCTCTTCGGAGGCTACCCCGCATACCCTGGCACCAATGGCTTCGGCTACGACGGGCCCCCCCAGCCCCCCTTTCAGGCCGCCACCACCACGCACCTGGAGGGTGACTACCAGCGCTCAGCGTGTTCCCTGCAGTCCCTGGGCAATGCCGCCCCACATGCCAAGGGCAAGGAGCTCAACGGCAGCTGCATGAGGCCCGGCCTGGCCCCAGAGCCCCTGCCCGCCCCGCCGGGCTCACCCCCACCCAGCGCCGCACCCACCAGTACCACTAGCAACAGCAATAACGGGGGCGGGCCCAGCAAAGCCGGCCCTCCCAAGTGCGGTGCCGGCTCCAACTCCACCCTCACCAAACAGATATTCCCCTGGATGAAAGAGTCGAGGCAAACGTCCAAGCTGAAAAACAGCTCCCCCGGCACAGGTACCAACCAGCTCTCTGCCTTCCTCGTCAGTCAGCTTTTGTTCAGTCCAGGAATGTCACTGTTGTTCTAGCGTCCGACCCCTAGGCGCCCATCAGGCAGCCTGGAAACAAATATTAGGTGGCTGCCTAGTGTCTCCCCCCCCCCCTTTTTCTTTTCTTTTTTTGTTACCTCTCATCACCTGATGACCTCTGACCCAGCCCACACCCAGTCCCTCCAAGCCATCCCCCCCCCCACCTCCACCTAGGCTTCCAAGAGTTTCCAGGAGGTGGGACAGTTGGCCTCACAGCCCTTCCAAGGCCGCCCCGCCTGGAGGCACAGAGTCATCCAGGGTAGATTATTATTAAGTATTATTACTAGTGGGTATTAATCACCGCGGCTCAGGCCGCCTGACGGGCAGGCCTGCAGCCTCCGCCACCTCCATGTGCCACACTCGCGGGCCCTGCCCACCAGTGTCCAGTCCCACCCAGGCGTTCTCAGTCACCCATCCCGTAAAGGGGGACCGGACCGAAGAGAGGAATCGTCTGTCTCAGAACTTGGGTGGAGGGCTATTGGGGAGGGGTGCTCGCACACGCACAAAAAAAAAAAAAGAAGAGAATCGAGCCCTGAATAAATGGCCACGCAGCTCTGTCTGTGTGTGTGACATGATCAAATTTTCATAAGCTGGGGCAGCGAGAGGAGAACAGGTCTCTTAATAAATGCCACTATTATAGAGTGTCCGCTAATGCGAGGAGGGGGGGGTGGAGGAGGAGGAGGCGGGGACGCGAGGGGGAGGAGGGCGGCGGGGGGCCCCGAGTCCAGGCCCGGATTTATTAAGAAACGATGCATTCAATTTCGGCGTGTTCAGTAATTATCTTTTATTTCATTTTCTCCCCTTCCCGCCCCTCCCCCCCCTCGGGTCCAGCAGAAGGTTGCGGCGGCGGCGGCGGCGGCGGAGGGGGCGGCGGAGGGGGCGGCGGCGGCGGCGGCGGCGGGGGAGGGGACAAGAGCCCCCCCGGGGTCGGCGGCGTCCAAGCGGGCGCGGACGGCGTACACGAGCGCGCAGCTGGTGGAGCTGGAGAAGGAGTTCCACTTCAACCGCTACCTGTGCCGGCCGCGCCGGGTGGAGATGGCCAACCTGCTGAACCTCAGCGAGCGCCAGATCAAGATCTGGTTCCAGAACCGCCGCATGAAGTACAAGAAGGACCAGAAGGCCAAGGGGCTGGCCTCGTCGTCCGGGGGGCCCTCTCCCGCCGGCAGCCCCCCCGCAGCCCATGCAGTCCACGGCGGGCTTCATGAACGCCTTACACTCCATGACCCCCGGCTACGACAGCCCGTCCCCGCCGGCCTTCGGCAAGGCCCACCAGAATGCCTACGCGCTGCCCTCCAACTACCAGCCCCCCCTCAAGGGCTGCGGCGCCCCGCAGAAGTACCCGCCCGCCCCGGCGCCCGAGTACGAGCCCCACGTCCTCCAGGCCAACGGGGCCGCCTACGGGACCCCCGCCGCCATGCAGGGCAGCCCGGTGTACGTGGGGGGTGGGGGCGGCTACGCGGATCCCCTGCCGCCCCCTGCCGGCCCCTCCCTCTACGGCCTCAATCACCTTTCCCACCACCCCTCGGGGAACCTGGACTACAACGGGGCGCCCCCTATGGCCCCCAGCCAGCATCACGGACCCTGTGACCCTCACCCCACCTACACAGACCTCTCCTCTCACCACGCACCGCCTCAGGGTAGAATCCAAGAAGCGCCCAAACTGACACACCTGTGATGTGAGGGGAGGGTTGGGGGGGAGGGCGAGGTCAAGGGCCAAGTTGCTGGTGGAGCTGGGGGTGGGGTGGGGTGGGGGCCGGCGGTTTGGAGGCCTGAAAGAGGAGTGGGTTGGGGTGGTCCGGCTTCCAGGAACAGGACAGGCCTGGGGCAGCTACCCTGCTCCCTGGCCTCAGGGCCTGGCTGTCTTGTAAGCCCTCCAAGGCCTGTCCCATCTGCCTCCCAACACCCTCGCAGAGCGATCCACAGCAGGTGGGAGATGACCACATCAATCCCAAGGCTCCAGCACTCCCAAGTTGGGAATTTCAGATTGGAGAAAGGGATCCAAGATAGATAGGCAAGCAGGGCAGAGAAGCACATTCAAAACTTAACGGCTTGGCTATCACCAACCAACTTACCTTCCATCTCTGTGGGAAATTCCCCCAAATCTTGATTTTTTTTTTTTTGTCTTCCCTTTCATTCTCCCTATGAAACAAACAAACAAGAAAACACATTTAAATCTAAGGGCACAAAATAGGCTTCCCTCCCACTTCTCCGAAGCTTCAGCTTGGCCCCCATCTATCTGAGGCTTCTTGCCATGTCCGTCACTTCTAGGCCTATGGTTTTCTCTTCTAAGGACATATTTACCCCCACCCCTAGAGATTACAATTTTCAGAGGGCTCAGGGATGGTGAGAGATCCTGAAGGTTAGAGCTGCCTATAGTATAAATATATATATTTTTTTCTTTTAAGGACAAGAGTCTGAGAAAGGCAGGCAAGTTGTCAGGACTGGAGGTTCACCCACTCTGCAGCCTCTCGGCTCCCGCCCCATCCCCACTCTTTTCACAGAGAAGCAATCCACACACGAGAGGCCCTCCACTTTCCTTTTTCTTCTGTTACTCCCTTGACTTAACGTGAAAACAGGGTATATTTGAACAAACTGTCTGTCCTAGGCAGGGGCTGCAGCTGGGCCTGTGAACCTTGCTCCAGTTCCTGCCAGGGCATTCTTGTTGCACTTGGAGTTTACATTTTAATGGATATTAAAGAAAAAAAAAAAAAAAACAACTGTGAGAGACGCCTGGGCCTGTAGAAGTCCAGCTTCGCTCAAAAAGCGTGTGTTCTGGTGAACATTTTCATATATATATATTTATTGGTTATAGCCTGTTAAAATATTTTCTTTTTTGTATTATTTATCCCCACCCTACATTATGTATTTATATGAGGGACAAAAAAAGGAAAAAAAAATGTACTTTTTTAGTATTTACTTGTTATAAAGGATGTTGTGTTTCCTGTCATGTAAAACCAGCTATTTTAGTTTTTATTGTATTCTAGACGAGAGCTGTAGATTTCTGTTAAACGCGTACTTATGAACAATTGTAATTAGTTCTAAAAGGCATGAAACTCAGCTCCTAAAGGTCACTGTACAGTCCTGAATTGGTAGAGTTAGAGTTAATTCTCTCTTGGAACTTTCTTTGTTCTTCTGTAGTTACTTTTTTTCCCCTTAGTTAAAAAGGTTGTCTGTCAAAACAATTCTTGAATAAACTTTCTGTTATCAATTTTATCTTGTCCTAGTGGTCCAATTCAGACTGCAGAGAAAGGCTCCAACTGCCAAAAGTCCCCTTGGAAAAGGAGGGCATTGAAGACACTTTTCTGGCCTTTTTTTGCCTACTGCTCAGACCCCTGTCTCCCTTCCCCAGCTTTCCCTCCTCATTTCAACTCAGTTTTTTGACATACATGTCAGTCTAGACCAACTCTGCCAAGTTCTTCAGCTAAGATTTAAGTAACAAGTTGGGGGAGGGAAGGGAATCTTGGGCTAAGTTTGTTTAGCCTCTCTGCCTGTCTGTTTCTCCCAATTCTTGGCCTCTCTTCTCCCTTTGACCACCCCCGCCCCCTCTGCAGCCCTCTGCACCCCTCTGCCCATATCAAACCAACCCCAAACCTAGCCGATTACTGCTTCTTCCAGGCCACCTAAACTTCAGGGTTCTCTTCCGCAGCTACACTGAGGCTGTCACGTGACCCGAAGCCCAACCACCATTGGGTCTAAAATGAAAACAAAGGAAAATGATTAATCTGGGGGAAAAAAAAAAAAAACAATAACAAACTGAGGCCTAGACTTCTCAGGTCAAGTCTTAAAACTAAAGTGAAATTCAATCATTAAGCGAAGCCCAGGACAGAGGGAGAGGAGGGCCGGTTGGATTTCTCCTGCCAGGGAAGTCGAGAAGAGGAAGGGAAGCTGGTGAAACCAGGCGTAAATAAAATGGTCCCCGAGCTAACGGGAGGCCCTGTTTCCATGATTCTTGGGGAAACTTCATTTCTTAGTCCTGGCTCCATAAAAGTTTTATCGTGTTGGAGGGGGGATGGAGAGGGTCTGTCAAAGATGAAATGTCACCGCAGCATCGAAGTATCCGATAAGAGCGAGGAGACAGGGAGCCTGAAATATGGAGCTAATTCGTTGAAAGAGAAGCGACGGCTGCTTGCTGAAGAGTTACATAATTCTAATTGTAAGCGATGCGCCCGCATTGCTTAATTAGGAGCATATATTTGGTGGTAGTGGCGATACTGGGGTGGGGGAGGGGTGGGGATGAGAATCATCCCAGGCCCTCAGCCTGAGAGCGAGGGCTGATTTTCATTTTTATGTTGCGTCCTGGCAGTCCAAGGTTAGTAATTACAGTCTTTATGCAACAATAAATAACAATAAAAAAAACAACCCAAATAATATGCCCCCTCCCCACCAAGCACGATTTTTTTTTTTTTTTAAACTGGACTTGGCTCATCCAGGCAGCAAGCAATTTAGCATTGGGTCAGGCTATAAATTAAAGGCAGAGGAGCGTGCGAAGTTTGATTGGGATCAAATAACGCTCAAGGGTCTGTCTTTCCTTTTCTCTTCCTCTTCCCTGAATAGCCTTTCTGAATGGTATAAGTACAAGAAGGGTCATGTTTGGCCGCGTGGGTGGAGGGAGGGGGTGGATTGCTTATGTATCTAGGTGGAGGGGAGCCGGGTAAGAGACGACTTTAGCCATCATATGGAAAGCAGGGCTTTGGCTTGAAGCTAGGGCTCTGAGCAAAACTAGAACCTACCCTTCTGTCCTCACCATTCCAGGTACTCAGCGAAAGCCATGAAAAACATGGACAGAAATCTATGCTGTAAGTTTCCTGAGCAGACAGGGAGCAGAAGGGGAGTTTCTGGGAAGGAGGGTTCTCTTGGCCCCCTTTTTAACACCCAAGTTTTCTGCTGTTCACTAATCTGGCCATAAAATCTGTCATCAAGGGTTAGAGAGCTGTATTTCCTCCAGGGCGGTCTGGGCCCCGGTTGCCTTGGGGGATCCTTGGATACTGCAGCCAGCTGGCATGTCTGTTACAAAACCTGCAGAGGTGCCCAAGGGTGCCGCCAGGGAGAAGGCCCCCTCCAGGCCTCACTGCACACGACTCCCTTCCAGACAGCTGTGTTTGGAATCTTCCCTGCTAATCACCGTCCAGGAAAATATATGTATATATAGACATAGTTTTGTTTAATTTTAGCTGAGTTACACACCACCCTCTCTGGCCTGCTGGCCTAGCTAGAGAGCAGTTCCCCAAAAGCCTGCCTCTTTTCTGTCTCTGCAGCCGCCACCTCCTCCCTGGTCCTCCACCCTGCCCCTCCCCCGCTTCCAGACAGACTACTCTGCCTTTTTCTTTTCTTTTTTTTTTTTTTTCCTCTTTCTTCCTTTAAATACTTACCACCACCCACGCGGACGTTACACTGACAGAAAGTTTCTAGTTCCAGTTCGGCGCTGAGTTACCACTTCTCTGCTAACCAGCCTTCTCCTCTAGGCTGGGCCCGCAGAGAGTGAAGAGGGGGAGGGGAGGCCGGAGCCGTGGGAGTTCTCCGGGGCAAACTTTCCACTCAAGTTAGCGCCTTCCCTCTGTCCCTATTTCCCATCTGTTTCCTGGCTCTCCCAGAATCACCTTTCTCTTTTGCTACCCCCTCCCTCAGGCCTTTTTAAGGGATGTGGAATTTAGGCTGTTCCTCTGCTTTCCCAAAGAGCCAAATTCTTTGATGCAATCGGAGGGAGCTGTCAGGGGGCTAAGATTGATCGCCTCATCTCCTCTTGGTCCCTCTGACCCACTTATTTAAAAATCTTCCCCCAGATCGACTTTTCATTTTCAGCTTTGAGGCCTAGTTTCCCACCAAATTGCTTGTGGCTCTGTTTTTGTTTTTTGGTTTTTTTTTTTCTCTTTCCCTTCTTCCTCTAGTAAATTACAATATCCTAAAGTTGAGCCGATCATAGCCAGCTCACAATAGAGTACATTAAAATGTTTTTCTCTCTGGAGGTCATAAACAGAATATCATCTCAGTGGTGGTCGTTATTTCTTCTCCCTCCATCATTAGGATTTTTTTTCTTACCAGGGATAAGAAGAAGAAGAAGAAGAAGAAGAAGAAGAAGAAGAAGAAGAAGAAGAAGAAGAAGAAGGAGCCCAAGGACAAATATTTTAAGTGTGTGTGGGGAGTCCCTTTGTCCTGAGGGAGAGCCCCCTTTCCATGCATTGTCCTTAGCTTTGAAAGTTAAGAGGATGGTTACCTTGGTGTCCCTGGATCTAGACATAGCTACAGCCGTGAAGGCTGTGAATTCATCTGCCATCTTGGACTTTCTTCGATCCTCCTATTGCCAGTGCTAGGGTGTCACAGAGTGTGAGTAGAGGTGACCCCAACAGGAAGGCAGGTGCACGTGAGGAATCGCCTGAAAATCCTGAGCAGGAAACAGAACCCAGGGCCCAGAGCTGGGGAGGGAGGCCAACGCCCCAATGTGTCCTGTGCACTTCTGAAGGGTGAACTGTGGCTTTTTGAGGACGGGTGAGCCGCTGCGGGCCGGTGGTTAGTGCTGGCTGAGTTTCACCTTTTCCCCAAAGGGCGGACTCCACTTTGGACCCTGACTTCCTCCCAAAGGAGCTTTTTGCTCTTTTGGGGTTGGAGTGTGAGTGTGAGAGGATCCTGGTGGCCACAGGAAGAAAGCAGATTAAGTGACACCATCGAAATCTCCGGACAAGAAGGGCCATTTCTCCCTTAAATTTGGTTGTTTCCCAGGCGCCCACCATCACCCAGTCTCTGGAGGGGAGGAAGCGGTTCTGCTGGCTTTTCCGGGAAAAGAAAGGCACTGGGGGGAGGATGGGGTACTGGTGGAGGGGTGAGAGTAGAGGAAGAAGCTTTCTGGTATCCAGGCCGTGGTCCTCTGGAGTTTTTGAATCAATTAAAGCAAATAATGCCTGTGTTTTCCACCAGGCCCAGACGAGCGATTGGCGGAGACCGGTCCCGTGACCATGAATTCCCTGCAATTTCGTCGGAGTCCTGGGTTTAATAGAGAGAGTCCCCATACGCTTGTATTTATCAGCAATATACAATTATAAAGGCCTAAATTTAAAAAGAGAGAGAGAGAGCGCGAAACCCCCTCCCTCCCCCCGCGAAATCGCTCCATTGCATAAACCTGGGGGGGGGGCGGGAGAGGGGGTCCCTCCGATCCTCCCTCCTGACGCCCCCCCCAGCAGGCCCCCTCCCCCACCACTGAAAGCCATGAATTTTGAATTTGAGAGGGAGATTGGGTTTATAAACAGCCAGCCATCGCTTGCCGAGTGTCTGACTTCCTTCCCCGCTGTCCGGGAGACATTTCAAACTTCATCAATCAAGGAGTCGACATTAATTCCTCCTCCTCCTCCTCCGGAGCAAACCTTCCCCAGCCTCCAGCCAGGCGCCTCCACCCTTCAGAGACCCGGGAGCCAAAAGCAAGCCGAAGATGGGCCTGCTCTGCGGCCACCGCAGCCACTCCCCGCCGCCCCCCCCAGCCCCCGAGTTCCCCTGGATGAAAGAGAAGAAATCCGCCAAGAAACCCAGCCAATCCGCCGCAACCCCTTCTCCAGCCGCCTCCTCGGTCCGGGCCTCCGGGGTTGGAACACCTTTAGGTGGGTAAGCATGGTAGGGGCAGGGTGAGGGGCAGCTGGAAGGGAAGGGGCCAAAGTGAGGTGTGGGGGGAGGCTGCTGGGGTTCCCTGGGTGGATGGATGCTGGGGTTACAGAGGCAAAGCGTGTCCCGCTGGGGTTCAGGCCTACGCACTGCTAAGCACCCCACCCCCAGCAGATTTTGGAAGCCGATGGAGGGGGATGTCTTTTTTTTTTTTTTTTAATGTGCCAGAAGGGAACGGTTTGATGGAAATGTTTCCCTACGATCTGTATGGAGGAATGAAGCGTTGTATTGTAGGACTGAAATGCTGAGCCCGGAAAAGACGAGACCCTCCTTCCTCTCCTAAGCCGGGGAGAGGAGAGGGAATTCGAAAGCTAGGAAGGAAAGGGGTGAGGAACGCGAGGATTCCCTCTCCCCGGGTTCAGTTGGAAAGTTCCGAATGGGGGGGTCGGGGGGGGGGGGGGGGGGGGGGGGGGGGGGGGGTTCGGGGGGAGAAGAGAAATTGCTCCCCGCCCCCCTACGTGGCCCGTGGGCGGCTCAGAACTGCACGGGCCTGACCCGGGCCGGGTCTGCCTGCCTATGTGGGTGTGAGCTGCCAAAAAAAAAAAAAAAACCAAAACCCAAAAACCGAAGCCACCGAGGGGGCAGCGCCCTGGGGGTGGGGTGGGAGCTGGAGCAGGGCGGATGGTGTTCGGAGCGGCCGGGGTGCTCCCGATCGAGCCCTCTCTGACGCGCAGGGTGCTCTCCCCGCAGACGGCCCGGGGTCCCTGGCGGAGGGCGGCGGCGGCGGCTCGCGCAGGCTGCGCACGGCCTACACCAACACGCAGCTGCTGGAGCTGGAGAAGGAGTTCCACTTCAACAAGTACCTGTGCCGGCCGCGGCGCGTGGAGATCGCCGCCCTGCTGGACCTCACCGAGAGGCAGGTCAAGGTCTGGTTCCAGAACCGCCGCATGAAACACAAGCGCCAGACGCAGCCCCGGGAGCCGCCGGACGGGCCGAGCGCCCCGGACGACGCCGGCGACGCCGGCGGGGACCCAGCCGGGGAGGCCGCGCTCAGCCCCGGCGGCGCCTCCGTCCCCCGGGGAGGCCGCTTCCCCGGCGCCGAGGCCGCTCGGGGTCCCCGGGGCGCCCCGCCGCCCGCGCCCTCCGCCGCCGCCGCCCCGGAGAGGCTGGGCGCGGCGAGCCCCGGCTGCCCGGCGCTCGGAGCCCGGGGCCTGCCGCCCGAGGCCTCCCCGCCCCAGGACGCCTGTCCCGAGCGCCAGGCTTCGCCCTTCCTGCCCGACCTCAGCTTCCTGGCCGCCGACTCCTGTCTGCAGATGGCCGGGGGCCTCTCCCCCAGCCTGCGCGGCTCGCTCGACAGCCCGGTGCCCTTCTCCGAGGAGGAGCTGGACTTCTTCGCCAGCACGCTCTGCGCCATCGACTTGCAGTTTCCCTAGCCGCTTTCTTGGCCTCCGGCCTCTCCACCTCGGTCCTCCTTGGCTGCTGGGGAGGAAACAAACAAACAAACAAACAAACAAAACCCGAGCCTTTTCCACCCCTACTCGCGTTTAATAAGTGTTTGGTTAACATTCAGGTATTAACGAATTAGCGTTTCACCCGCCCCCCCTTCCCGTTTTTTTATTTATAAAATCACACAGGAGATTCCATTTGGTCAGGCTCCTTCCAGCGAAATCTCAGGAATAATTAAATTCTAGCGGGGGAGGGTTTTCTTAAAAAAACAAAACAAAAAAAAGAGCTAGAGGGACTTATTTTCCTCTTTTTTTTTTTTTTAAGTTTTAGACGGTAGATTATTTATTAAAATGGTTTAATAATAGGAAAAGGGGAAAGTATTTATTGTACATTATTTTCATAGAGTAAATAAATGTCTTTATGATACGAAAACGACTCTTGGTGTTGGGCTCCAGCTCTTTCCCCCCAAGTCCCTCCACGGCCGGTCTTCGCTTTTGCAGGCCCCGCGGCTCTGGCCACGCCAGCAGAGGCATGCTCCTGTCTCCCGAGGAGGGCCAGGTCCGGGTGGCGCAAAACCGGCTCAGCTTCGGCGGCCGCCTCTCCGTGCAGGGCCCCAGGGAGAGCTGTGGTCGACCCCCATCTGCCAACAGCTGGCCTCGCGCCCCGCTTGGCGATCAAGGTGGCGTGGGTGGAAGAAAAGCGAGCATTCAGGGGAGAGGAGCGGCTGCATGGAAACGCCCCGGGGGCCAGCCGGGAGCCCTGGAGGCGGCGCGGAGGGCTGAAGGAATGAATGGACCGGGGGCGGCCGTCGGGCTCGCTGGCCCGCGGGCTTCGGGGGCAGAGGCCGCCGGGCGGCTGCGGGGCGAGCTCGGGCCCGGGCCTGCGCCGTGCGCCCGGGGCTGCCGGGGACCGCAGGGCGCCGAGGCCCGGAGCCGGGGTTAGGAGCGGCGTCCCGAAGCGAGGAGGCCGGGGCAGCTCGGGAGGCGGTCGGCTGCCTGGAAGAGGCAGCGTGGCCGGCGGCAGGGACAGCGGGAGCGGGGAGGATGTTCAAAATGGCGCTGGGCCGGGCAGCGAGGAGCGAAGCATCCGCGGCCGCCATGACAGCGGCCGCGGGGTGGGGGGGGGGGGGGGGGGGGGTGTCCCGCTCCCGGCCAGCCTCCACTCCCACGTTCTTGAGGTCAGATCCCTCACACACGAAGAAGACGGTCTGGGAAGCTCTTGACAACTGTCTTTATAATACGCAAACGACTCTTTGTGTTGGGCTCCAGCTCTTTCCCCAAGTCCCTACAGGGCCGGTGCTCGCTTTTGCAGGCCCCGCTTAAGGTTGGTCTGGCTCAGGCGACCCTAGCAGAGGCATGGACTTTTATTTTCCTTACAAGGAAAGGAAGAAGGAAAAATGGAAAGAAAGAAGGAAGGAAGGAAGGAAGGAAGGAAGGAAGGAAGGAAGGAAGGAAGGAAGGGGATAAAGAGCCCCAGGGATGGGAGGACAGGGGACACAGGGAGAGTCCCTGTGGTGAGGGAGGGGGAGGCGGGAGTTGGGGCCTGGGGCCACTTCACCCAATGTGGCTTTTGATCCTTTGCTCTGGGCTCTGAAAGCGTGCCAGAGCGTCTTCCAAATGCAGGCCCACCTGTCTTGACCAACAACTTCATTTTCCGTCTCCCCTCCTCTTGCCCCCCCCCCCCCCCCCCCCCTCCCGGCTCTGTAAACTCGGCAAAGGCGAAGTGGGGAGCGCTCTTCCCTATCTGCCTCTTGGTTTGGTTTGTTCTCCGGAACCAGGAGATTTAAGGGACCCTGGAAAGTCATTCATCCTTCTCGGGTTTATTTAATATTTCTCGGGCTCAGAAACAGACACCTACCTTCTCGGCAGATGGTCGCTTTTTTTTTTTTTTGTACTTTATTTCCTGGGCCTCCTAGACTTTTCCCTCTTTTCCCTCTGACCAGCAGAAGACAACGCAGGTGGTGACACGGAGGGCCAGGGAAACCCACTGCATTTCTTTTTCAACCAAAGGGTCCCTCAGTGTGGGAAGTACACACCACGTTTTATTCAGCTAGAATTTAATCCCTTAAACTGTCTTAATATAGAATCTACCTCGTGCATTAAATAATCCTATGTCATGTTAAATTGCGCTTATTTCTCTCATAAATAAATTAATATAGAACAATTAGATGTGTTATTATAATAATATTGTGTATCTTATTAGTTTATTTTCTCTCCTAAAATATATAGGTGTGAAATAAATTCAATATATTAAAGTAATAATACACAGCTTATTGGCTTGTGTGTTTATTTTCCCCATAAATAAGTGAATATATAATATATTAAAACTACAACCATACATCTCATGGGCCGTGTGTTTATTTCTCCATAAAATATGTCCACAGGCAATGTTTAACATCTTAAAAATCACATCGCATAAGCTATCTCTATGCTAGCAAAATGAAAGAGAAACGTCGGCCGGGGCTTTGATTTCTATGGATAGCCAAAGTAGATAATTTGGTCTAATTAAAAAATGCTCTTGCCCCTATGCTAGGTTGTTAAAAAGATCAAGGATACCGGGAAGATCTCACTAATTACCCACCTTCCAGCTCTCTTTGGTCAAAAGGAGGACACCCTTCATCAATGCCAAAAGGCAGGGGCTGCAGAGAAGCCCCATTCAGGGATGCTAGTCTGTAATACCCAGGGATCCCTGCGGTGAAATTTCTGGAGACACTGGGCTGTCCCATGGCTCAGCAGTACCAGCATTACCTGAGCAAGCTGGAAATGCAGAATCTCACTTAGGTCCTACTCCACACCTACAGAACCTGAAATCTGCAGGTTAGCAGATTTCTAGATGATTTCTAGGTACATTAAAGTTTGAGGAAGTCTGCTGGATTACGCTGGTACCTTGCTTTCTGCTTTTCCTCCACAATTCAGAATTTCTGAGAGCTGGGCTTGGTGGCACACACCTATAATCCTAATACTCAGAAGGTCGAGGCAAGAGGGCTGCAGAGTCTAGGCTGTCTCAAAAAAGAAAAAGTTGGGCATGGTGGCTCATCACTGTAAAGGTGGACCTCAGAAGGCTGAGGCTGGAGGACATCTGTGAGTTTAAGGCAAGACCAGTTTACATGGCCCAGGATGGACCCCTGGGCCATCCTGGGCTACAGAATGAGCGTGTATCTCAGAAAGCAAAAACAAAACAGAAAAAAAAAAACTGAGAGAGAGAGAGAGAGAGAGAGAGAGAGAGAGAAAGAGATGGGTGGTGGGTGGGTGCTGGAGAACTAGTTGACTCAGCAGTTAAGAGCACTGGCTGCTCTTGCAGAGGACCTGAGTCTAGTTCCAGTGAGCCCCATAGTGGCTCACAGCCATTTGTATTTCCAGTTTCAGAGAATCTGATCCTTCATTTCTGACCTTCACAAGCACTAGGCAAACAGCATAGATATAAAAACAAAATCAGTAAACCCCAAACCCAAACAAAGGAAGGAAGGAAGAAGGAAGAGAAAAAAGAAAAACATTTGGTCCATTGTATTTGGCTACTACCTTCCAATTCTTCCAACCTCAGGTGCTCAGAGGACAGAGGGTCCTGAGGTTATGCCAGTCTTGCTTTCTCCTGTTAAAATGGAAGGTGCAGCGGAAGTTCAGTCTACCTGTTTAGATTCACGTATCTCCTGTACGATAGGGGAAAGTCATTTCCAATCCAGGAAATCAGGGTATCCATCTTCTCCCTTGGTTATTATTAGAGAAGAGTTGAAATCCTGTTTCCAAGAAACACACAGCCTTTCTGCCTCTGCCCTTTCTCAGATTCACAAACTTCCAGAAGGAAGGGACACCCATCTTCGATTTTCCCTCTCAGCTTCAAAACTAGGGGAGCCCCTGTCAATATGGAATTCAGCCCACTTGGCTTCTTTTCCTCCTCGTCTCCAGGGCTGTTCTATTTCACCTTGAGATGTTTTGCAGGTGAATATTGAGAACAGAGGAGGAACACAAGAGTGGTTCCCCGGTAGTGCAGTGGGCCTCTCCAGTGGTGGCCTTTGACCCCTCCAGGGGTGGGAGGCTTATTCCATCCTGACTGGGGCAGGATTCCTCTTGGGTCAGAATCAACTGTGAGTAGCCTATAGCCCTGAAGGTTATAAATTGGCTGTGGCTAGAGTGGGAAGCCTTCAGTGCAGGCCCAAGAGCTGCTGGTCAATCTGCCATGCTCTTCCATGAATCCTTCTTGCAAGAAAAATGGCTCATTAGTACTACAGTGAAAGCAAAGGACCATTAAACTGAGGAATTACTTGCAATCATGATAACCCAGAGTCATTTAAAAAAACCTTAACTTATGCCTGGGCAAGTCCCTTCGCCTCTCTGGACCTCAGTTTCTCTCTGTGAAATAAATGGAAGAACTAAATGTCCCTAATGTAGTCTACATTGGTTTAAGCTAAGGGTGCATTTGTGAAGCTTCACAGGTGATGCTGTGAAATTCGTTATGATTGGGGTTTATATGTTCTAAAGTGATTTTTTGCTGTTTGACAGTAGCCTACCTCCACATTTTAACAAAATGTAATGTGTATCTTTACACCTATAGCCAAGCCCACACTTGTTTATTTACGTCTTTTAAACAAGCACGTCACTGGATACAGTGTTATGTGCCAGGAGCCACATAGTCATTAAACATGAGCATTCAGAACTGTCCTAGCCAAGTCTTTCCGTGGCTTTCAACCTTTCCCATCTTCCCCAATATTCGACTATATTTACTATCATTTAAAAGGAGTAGGCCACTGAACCTTTAATCCCAGCACCCTGGAGGCAAAAGCAGGTGGATCTCTGTGAGTTCGAGGCCAGCCTGGTCTACAACTCAAGCCCAGTTCAGCCAGGACTACAAGAGAAACCCTGTCTTGAAACAACAACAAAACCCAAACCAAAACAAAAACAAAAGAACCACTAAAATTCCTCCTCCTCCTCCTCCTCCTCCTCCTCCTCCTCCTCCTCCTCTTCTTCTTCTTCTTCTTCTTCTATAATAAAAATTTTTTTTATCTGGTTACGGGGTATCAGAACATAGGCACAAATTATGAGCTCCCCTAAACAGCCCACACTGAATTGCTTCCAGACCTCTGATGAATATCATGGGCCCTACTGCATTGCTTCCTGAAATGTGCTGTCAATCAAATGCAAGTGCTCGCTTTGCAGAAGGTGGCCTCTGGGGCCCTATTTTATCCTTTCTGCCTCCTGTGGCCACCACAGCCCAGATCCTCCATTGGCCACTCCCAGTTCTCTGCTCTCCTTGGCCAGGCAGGGATTTCAATAGCCCTTCCTCAGAGCGCAGAGTGAAAGATGAAGTCAGTTCTACTGCAGTCTATGGCTCCCAATCACTACCACAGAGAAGCCAGTTTGGATGGCCATTCGGTTCTAAATTTAGCTTGATCTAGTTAAAAACAAAACAAAACAAAAACGTATTATTATTATTATTGTATCAGTGTGGGGAGCGGTAGTCAGACCTTGGCTGGCACGTGGAGGTCAGAGACAACTTTGTGGAACTGGTTCTTTTCTGCTACTTTCACGTGGGTTCTGGGGGTTGCACTTGGGCTGCTGGGCTCGAATGGAAAGGGATTTTAGCCACTGAGCTATATCACCAGCGCTTAGTTAATTTTTAAAGCGTATTTGTGTGTGTGTGTGTGTGTGTGTGTGTGTGTGTGTGTGTGTGTGTGCCTGTGCATGAAAGTCTGTACAGGCCAGAAGAGGCGGTGCTTGATTTCCAGAAACTGGAGTTACAGACGGTTGTGAGCTGTCCTGTGGGTGTTGGGAACGGACCTCCCCAGCCCTCTGTGAGAGTAAGTGCTCTTAACTGCTAAGTCCTCTCTCCCACTCCTCATCTCTTCTTTTTTTTAATAAAAGTTACATCTATTTATTTTGTGTGTGGACCTGCGCAAGGGGCGGATGGGGGGGGGTCAGAAGACAACTTGAGAGCCGTAGCTATTGAACTCAGATGGTCAAGCTTAGCAGCAAGTGCGTTTCCTCACAGAACTGTCTTGCCAGTCAGTCCCCTGATCAAATTTTGATAAGCTTTCCAAAGTATATATTTTGGTCAAAAAAATATTACATTGGGCCTGGCGTTGTGGCTCATGCCTTTGATTCCAGCACCTGAGAGGCAGAGGCAGGCAGATCTCTGCATTCGAGGCCAGCCTGGTCTACAGATGGAGTTCCAGGCCAGCCAGGGCTACACGGAGAAACCCTGTCTTCAAAACAAACAAATGAACAGACAAACAAAACAACAACAAAAAAGAATTAAAAAAAAACAACCAAACCACTTTTGACTAAACACCGCTACCACCACCATCGTCACCATCATGAATTTTTTGAGATAGGGTCTCACTCCTTAGCGCTGGCTGTCCTGGAACTCACTACGTGACCAGGCTGACTTTAACCTCCCAAGATCTGGCTGCCTCTGCCTTTCAAGTGCTGGGATTAAAGGCTTGCTCCTCTATGCCTCACCATTTTCTTACTTTATTATTTGTGTATGTGTTCTGCCTTCTTCCGAGTCTGTGCACCATATGCTACTGAGCACCCTCCAGATGCCAGGAGAGGGCACTGGATCCCCTAGAACGGGAGTTAAAGATGGTTGAGAGCTGGTATGTGGGTGCTGGGAATTGCATCCAAGTTCTCTGGAAGAGCAGCCAGTGCTCTTACCCACTGAGCCATCTCTCCAGCCCCTACTATTTTATTTTATTAGTAGTATTACATTTTCACAGTACTGTGAATTGAACCCAGGGCATGCCAGGCAACTGCTCTATGACTATGCTACATTCTCAGCCATGAATAAACCCAATCAAGTAGAAAATTATTTTAATTCTTAGCCATGAGCTAAGCTTTTCTTTCAGAACTATCTCAATTGCTGTTTGGTCATGTGCTCACACAGTCATTCACCCCAGGAACAGCTTCAGCCCACCTCCTACTAAACTCTCTAACTCCACCCCTCAAAAGGGCAGTTTCTAAGCCAAATACCATTAAAAAAAGAAACAGCACCACCCTTCCTAGAAACTTTCATTAAATATTTGAAAAATTTAAAAAAAAATTCTTATTTACTATGCAAACTTAAAACTTTTCTGCTGCTATTTTTAGGTTTTATTTCGATGTTAAGTGTTAGGCTTTAATTTTAAAATAAAACCTAAAATAATGCAAAACAAAATTGTTTTAGCTTAGAAGAAAACTGTCTGCCTACATAAGGCCAACCCTCTCCATTTTCAATAAGATTTGCATATGATACAATGCATATTGTGTAATATATGGCGATATGTTACAGAAGAGGATAGCACATATGCTGTTCTCCCATCTCCTATTTCCATATTTTAATATGCTAGTCATATTAAAAAGCAGAAGACTGACTTGTACTATTTCAGAGTGTGCATGTAATGTTATTATCATACGTCTACAGAATTCTCTATGGTTGGTATTTTCTTGTTGGCTTTAATCTTACTAACGCTGCGGCAGAGGGAGTCATATTAAAACTCATTCTTCTTTGAGGCTGAGACCTAGAGAAGAAGTCAAGGAACTCGTCCTAATATCAAAAAAAAAAAAAAAAATGACCAAGCAAGGACTTGAACTCAAGAACACGAGTCTAGGACTCACGTCATGACAGCATGGTAATACCCTCTGCCTGAAGTCTCAGCCGGAGGATTCAGGATGCTCGAACTAGCTCGCATCCTGAGAAACGACAGCGGGTCCACACTGCATCCCTTCTCCTGCGGCAGCGAGATGCTATTTCCTACAGCGGGGAAATGGTGGCCCTCCATATTCTCCTCACTCTGAAGTACCAGCTGTTGATGTTGAGTTTCTGCCTCCCAATACTTGGGCTGGGATGAGCACACAGATGTGCTTGAGGATTGATGGGACTGTTACACTGAGCTTGCCAGCTCTGCCTGCTTCCCAGCCTAAGCCGCTTCTTTAACAAAAAGGACCAGACTCTGAGATGCAACCCTGTTCAGGTGAGACTGGCTCTCCTGCCTGTCTGTATTCTTAGCGTCAGGACCAGAGATCTCAAAGAATTCTAAACTAGGCATATTAGGCACACTTGTCAGGCAAGCACTCGGGATCAGGAGTTCAAGGTCATCCTCAGCTACATAAGAAGCACAAGGCAAACCTGGGCCACAGAAGAGCCTATCTTAAAAAACAAAACAACAAGATGATTTCAGATATAAACATGCCTGTGTTTTATATAGGTCTAAGCACATCATATACAGTAGGAAATCAACTTTATTTCATTTTGGTTGTTGGATCCACTCGGACCCTCAGGAGAATTTCAGTAAACCAGTTAGAAAATTTTAGTCCAAGAACTCTGCAGGTAGAGGAGGGGGATCTCTGAGTTCGAGGCCAGCCTGGTACAGAGTGAGTTCTAGGACAGCCAGGACTACACAGAGAAACCCTGTCTGGAAAAACAAAATAATGACAAAACAACAACCTCCACAAACTAACAAACAAACAAACGACCCCTCACCCCAAACTCCAACCAAACAAACAAAAATGAAAACAGAAAAAGGAAAGAAAAGAAAGTTCTATGTTACTTACTCCAGCCAGTGAAGCTATGAAGGAGAATTGGGAACCAGGGAGACTGAACTGCCCAATTTCCAGTCTTTTCTGAGGGAACTTCAAGAACTGGCAGGAATTTTGGAGAGCTGAGGACTTTGTTTTTCTGTGTCTTTGTCTGAGACAATGTATGTAGCCCTGGCTGGCTAGAACTTGCTGTGTAGACCAGGCTGGCCTTGAACTCACAGAGCTCCACCTGCCTGTGTCTCCAAGTGCTGGGAGTAAAGGCGTGCACCACCTGCTTGGTAATTTTGGAAAGTTTTTATGGGCTTGCTAACTAGACAGAGGAGTGGCAAGGCTGAACTAGACAGCATAACAAACACATCTAGAGACCTGAGGTACAGCCCAGGTCTTAGACCAGACACCAAACAATCACGGCCTCGACTGTGACTTGAAGTACCTTTGGCCCAGATTATTATTTTTCCTCCTGTCATTAATAACTGACCGTAGGTGACGCTGAGTTCAACTATTACAGGGGAAATGTATTCCCCCAATTCCCAGGCAGATACATGCAGTTTATTAGGTATCTTTGGAGTTTACTTCTTTCTTTAGATCCTAAATTGGCCCCTAAATTAGGTCAAGGGATTGGGCGAGAAGGTTCTTCCTGGGATGAGGGGAAGACAGGGAGTGAAGCCTGACAGTCACATCACACCGGGGCCTAGCTCAGGTTGGTGTGTTAGGGAGTAATACCTAATCCCTAGACTCAAGGGTCCCATCCTCTTCCTGCTCTTCCTCCTCCTCTGTGGAGAACATTTTAAAACAAGAGGAAAAGTGTGAGAGAAACCACAATGTTCCCCTACTCCCTACCCCTAAGTGTGGATGAAATAGGAAGAAATCTGCTTCCTCCCACCTCAATAATATTTTCAAACTTTGGTCCCCTGGTGGGCCGCCCTTTCCATCTCCATTCTTTTTCATTGGCTTGCATCCCTTCTGCAAGTCAACATTCTCTACTCTCTCCCTACCCCTCCTCTCTCTCTTGAAGTTGCTGGCTGCCTGGATCTAAAACAGAGCGCATATGAAGAGGATGAGGTATCAGAGAAGTGTTTTTGAGCTCTTTCTACCAGAGGGCTAAGCGAGGCTTACAGCTGCTTACAGGAAAGGAAGGCAGTGATTCTGATAATGCGGAATAGAAAGAGGAGGAGAGACTACAGGGCTGGACTGCTGACAAGGGGGTGGCGATGGGAGCCGGCAAGGTGGAGAGACACAGAGATGCAGACAACTTTGAGGCCCTTGAAGAGAGAGAGGAATGCAGGCCTGGCTTGTTTTAGGATAAGGAAACCTGAGAGGCTTCAAGGCTTGCTGCAGACCTGTCCCACCTGCTTTGGCTTCCTCCCCTGAGCGCCAGTGTTTACTGAGACCCCTTCCTGAACTCTTGCCCTCCTGGACTTGCCCTAGCTCACCAGGCCTGTGGCCAGGCAGACACCCTGACAAGTTACAAATGAGAGTGGGTGTTGGATTCATGTCCTCAGAGTCTGGAGGAGGAGACATCAATGGGATCTGCCCAAGAAGCTTCTCTTCTAATCCCAAGATGTGTTTCAGAGTTAGTGAAGCACTTCTGCTTTCCCTCCCCCAATCTTAACCCAAAAGAAAGAGAGAAAAAAATGAACTCCCACTTGTAAGTTAGTTCACTTAGTTCTGAAACTGTATCAATTCTCCCATTTCTCTGAGCAAACGAAGCTCCCTTTATCTATTCTAGAACATCCGTGGAAAAATTTGAATAACCATTAAAACTTCACTAGCATTGGATTTGTGTATCTGAGGCTTAAAAAAAAAAAACTTTTAGGGAGACTAAAGATAATAATAATAGACAGAGAGAGATAGGAGAAAACAAGAGTCTCTCCTAGTGTTAAACTCTTTTGAAAAGAGAATAAAATTCCCCTTTCTTCCCACCCCTCTGTAAATATCACCTGGATCTTCTCATTGCCGCTCTCCAGAGAGATATAGGGAGTTATTTAAGTCTGAGTGAGTGAGCCAGCTACCGCTATGGATGGCTAGAGAGAGGATAAATACATCTAGAGAGATGAGTTGATGGATAGGTAGGGAACGAATATAAATATGGAGAGAGATGGACGAACAGAGAGATGAATTGAGACAGAGAGAATATAAAGAGAGGCTGAGGGAGAGAAATGGATGTGTGAATGAGGAGAGAGCGTTTACTCGGAGAGATGGAGAGAGGAACGGGGCATTTCTCATCTTCTCCACATTTCTGTGGCCCTCTCTTGTCCCCTTGAAATGCCATTTTTCCCCTCCCTTTGATTTGTAATGAGTTCTTCTGGATTTTAGAGCCTGCCTCACACCCTGAGGTGTTTTCACAGCCGCACCCCCTCCCTTCCTGGTCATCCTTTTGTCCCAAGATAACATACCTAACTAGGCTGCCCTAGCTCATCATCCCAAGACAAACCGGGGAGAGAGAAACATGGAATGGGGGTTCTAAGCAAAGGAAGGAAGGAGCCTGGCTCTCCCATCTCTACCTCTACAGCCTTGGGGTGGGGGGGGTTGACTTTGAGGGGAGAATCGAGTGAGGGGCAGCTGGGTTAAATTTGTCCAAATCTAATAATCCAGGAACCTATTGAAGGCCTTGGGGGTTGGGAGGGAAGGAAAGTCTTGAATATTCTTCCAACTTCTACCCCCCCACCCCTTCCCTCTGGTGCCTTCTTTCCAAAAAGTCTTTGAAGAAAGATGTTTTTGACGCTTCCACGTCGTTTTCAGATGGATGGGCTCAGGGTGATTGAAGTGTCTTTGTCATGCTAATGCTTGGGGGGTGATGGATGGGCGCCCGGGCTGCCAAACTCTGGCCCGCTTAGCCCATTGGCCTGGGAGAGATCACATGTGGCCCTCCACCCCCACTCCCTACACCCTTCCTAGGGGAGCGCTGGCCCGGGCACGCTGGCCCAGGCCATGGACTCAAGCCTCAGCGCTGTGACATACTGCCGAAAGGTTGTAGGGCAAGAGGGTGTCTCCCCCAAACGGCCCGACCCTCCTACGGCCTCTACATGGACTATAATAGGATGAATTCCTTTCTAGAGTACCCACTCTGTAACCGGGGACCCAGCGCCTACAGCGCCCCAACCTCCTTTCCCCCAGGCTCAGCTCCGGCCGTTGACAGCTACGCAGGGGAGAGCCGCTACGGCGGAGGGCTGGCCAGCTCCGCGCTCCCACCAAACTCGGGGTATCCCGTCCAGCAGCCGCCTTCATCCCTGGGGGTGTCTTTTCCCAGCTCTGCTCCCTCGGGGTACGCCCCAGCCGTCTGCAACCCCGGCTATGGGCCTTCTCAGTATTATTCCGTGGGTCAGTCGGAAGGAGACGGAGGCTACTTTCACCCGTCGAGCTACGGAGCCCAGCTAGGGGGCCTGCCCGACGGCTACGGTGCGGGCGGAGCAGGCCCAGGGCCCTACGCCCCGCCGCAGCCCCCTTACGGAACCGAGCAGACGGCAACCTTCGCACCAGCCTACGATCTCCTTCCCGAGGACAAGGACCCCTCTTGCTCGTCAGAACCCAGCACTCTCACCCCCCGGACCTTCGACTGGATGAAGGTCAAGAGAAACCCACCCAAGACAGGTAGGGCTCAGAGCGCGTTCACGGCCTCGGCTCGGCTCGCGCGTGCACACAGGGGCCCGAGCCTGAGCTGGGTTCATCCCTCGTCGAGCTTTTGGTATTGGCAGGTAAGCACTTCCGGCGGGGGGGGGGAGGCTCAGGTCAGCCGAGAGATTTTCCCACTCCGTGAGTTCGGGGCCACCTCCCTAAGGAGGCCCTCCTCGGCCTACTTCCTCGTCCGTGCGCCCAGCGTGAGGTCAGTGGCTTCACGTTTCTATCTGAGGGTGAGGACGGGCGGGGGGGAGGTCGGGTCTAGATTTGGGAAATAACTAATGGCTGTGTGGGTGGGTGGGTGTGGGGGGTAGCGTGTGCGGTGCTGCGCAGGGACCTAAGTTGGGTGGGATGATGGATGAGGGCACCGAGTGGGCTAGGAGGAGTGGAGGGGAGGGAGAGGGAGAGGTGAGAGCACTGATGTGGCTTTTCTCCCTCCCCCCTCCCCTCCCCTCCCCTCCCCGCTCCTCCCCTCCCCTCCCCTAGCGAAGGTAGCGGAGCCGGGACTGGGCGCTCCCGGCGGCCTCCGCACAAACTTCACCACGCGTCAGCTGACCGAGCTGGAGAAGGAGTTCCACTTCAACAAGTACCTGAGCCGCGCCCGGAGGGTGGAGATCGCCGCCACCCTGGAGCTCAACGAAACGCAGGTGAAGATCTGGTTCCAGAACCGGCGCATGAAGCAGAAGAAGCGCGAGCGAGAGGGGGGCAGGGTGCCCCCGGCCCCTCCAGGTGGCCCCAAGGAAGCGGCTGGAGATGCCTCGGACCAGTCGACCGGCACCTCCCCGGAAGCCTCGCCGAGCTCCGTCACCTCTTGAACTGAACTTCCTACGTCACCCAGCTCCCAGCGCCGGACCCAGGCCTCTCCTAGACTGTCCCAAACTTCACAGCCCCTGGAGAAGTTCCTCGAGGCCGAGGAACCAGTTTAGAGCTGCCTAGGAAACTGGGCAGGAGTGGGGACACATTTTATTTTTATTATTTTTATTTTAAATTTCTTCTCGGATCTAAGGGTGGAGGGATTGACTGATCGGTGGGGATCCTATGGGTCCGGGGAGCAGCCAGCCCATCAAAGGTCGAGGGAAGGCCTTTCTGCCTTTGATCTAGAGATTGGCTCAATGTCAACACGTGGGTGGGGGTAGGAGCAGCCAGCCCAGCCTTCTGAAGGCTCCTCCTTTCCCTTCCAACTGGAGTTCAGTGCCTTTGAGCTTGGAGAATTCTCCTCGAGCGCTCTTAGCCCAACTCCGCTCTCTAGGCCTGGGATAGAGAAAGTCCTTCGGGTTTTTCTCCAGGAGGGCGTGTTCGAGTGCGGGCTCCTTACCACCTTCATCGTAATCCTCAATCCAGCCAAATCACCGAAGACCTTACCATAGCCGGACTGACTGCCTTGCGACCAAAAAAAAGCCCCCCTCGTCCCAAGTAATCGCACACACCCTTTCCTGGCACACTTGTATTGCACTAACGCAGCCTTCAGAGGCTGGTTTATGAGAGCCGCCCCTTCCCCACTGGCATCACTAAATCACCAAAGTGTTGTGGAACTTGGCACTGCAGAGATCTCTGGAATGCCACTTGCAAGGACTGTCTCAAGCAAGCCTCAGCTAGGAAGGGCTGGGCATCCTCTTCCCACTCCCTATTTATTACCCCCGGGGAGGAAAAAAAACAAAAACAACCCGGATTCTCCTTTCCATAAACCACCCTATCCCTGGGGCAGTCTGGCGAGGTCCAGGAACAGCTTCGAGCATTTCCTCTGAACCTTGGAGACAGCAGAGAGACCCCTTGAGTCTCTGGGAAACCAAGCTCAGAGCAAGCCAGGTTCTTTCTGTAGCTGCAACTACCTCATTCCAATAAAGTCCGTTTCCCTCTCTTTCTGCTTCTGCTTCTCCATCTTGGGGTGGATGGAGGAGGAGCTGTGAACTCTACCAGCGAGCACTGACAGGGTCCCAACCAAGGCAGAGGCGGGCCCCAGATACTCAGCAGTCCGCCGGTCTTTCTGGAGAAAGACAGTTCTGAGACGGTCTTGAGAACAGGGGTGGGAAAGGAAGAGAACGTTTGACATGTTTGAAAGAGGGTGAAGAGATGAGGTGTGTGTGTGTGTGTGTGTGTGTGTGTGTGTGTGTGTGTGTGTGTGTTGGAGGGAAATCTACTGTTTTCTTTTTCTCTATCTCCACCCTTTTCCCCTCCAGGGCTTGAACTGGACTTTGGAAACTGTAACGTAACGAGATCAGGCTTGGAGCTCTTGGGGGTAGGAGCCCCCATTCTTGCTTGGAGAGTCAGAAGAAAGGTCGTTAGCAACTTTTTTTTTTTTTTTTTTTTTACCAGCACGCACATTAAGCCCCAGCTTCAGCCCTTACACACAGGGATATGGGATTGAGTCAGCCACAGTCCACCAGCTGGTCTTTTGGCTAGGGCTCAAGGTGCTGCAGAACAGGAAGGGGGTGGCCTTGGAAGGGGTGCATGGGGGATGGGGGTGAGGAGGTGGACTGGGGAGGTGCTGGTGATTGGGTGGACAGTGGGGCCTGGGGGTGGACAAAGGCAATGAACGGAGGGACACCAGGATCCTGAGCTGACCTTTTTACCTCTGAAAGCCTCTGGGCTCTCCAAACAAGCCTGTGGAGCGCCCAGGGGGGCAACAATTGTCTCCCCAGCCAGTACCGACAGCAAAGCTTTAGTATGCAGAGGCAGGGGGCCTGGCTCCTTTGGAAGCTCCGAAGAGGTGGCAAACTGGCCTTGCTCACAGCACCAGAGTACCATCGAAGTGACATGGGGCTCCAGGCTCTGGGCCTGGTCTATTGATTTTGGTGACCCAGAGATCCCCTAAGCTCTAGGGCCAGGACCATACACCTGGGGTGCATCGATGAGGAAGACAGGTCTTATCTGACACCCCCCCCCCATGCCGTTTATTTCATGACTTTTGAAAGGAAGACAGGCAGCAAAAAGGACTAGAACGTTTGTAAGCAATGTTAAGCGTTTGCTTCATCGTGAAATTGCCTCCCATTAGGCAGGAGGCAACGTTATCAATAATTGCACAGCTCAGCTGGAGAGGAAGAGAAGCATTCAAGAGCAAGACCAGCTTTCCCAGAGGTTGCTTTCTTGCCCTGTCTTAAAAGGAAAAAAAAAAAATCTATTAACTGCTTTTCTCCATTTAATTGAAATTGCCATCAAGCTTGGCATCCCCAAAGGGGTCACCTTGACAGGAGAGGACAGAGCAAGTGTCTTTGGAACAAATTTCCCCTTGCTTGAAGCCATTTAATACCAACTGGTTAGATCCTCTTGCTTGGGGTGTTTATAGAACCTCTAACTGTTAGCCCCTAAAGAGGAAGGCGCAGTGGTTAGGGCAAGGTTGAACTACAAGGCTGGTGGAGCTGAGTCTCAGATTTGGGATGACAGGCCATGGGGGAAGGGTGATCAAAGGGCCTGGAGAAAAGCAGAAGGCGGGAGCCTTTGATTTTTTTGTCATAGCAGAAGGACCCATCAGATTCCTCCAGGGAAGGTGTGTGTGTGTGTGTGTGTGTGTGTGTGTGTGTGTGTGTG
>NW_026595981.1:20527462-20567402 GCF_907164565.1 Psammomys obesus
CTCACAAGCTTCTGCCTCAGCACCTGGGTACTGGAATTGCGGGTGTGATGTGCCGGATAAGTAGGGATTTCTGTCTGTTCTACTCATTGTTCCAAAACTATTCCTCAGAACACTACCTGGGGAAGATGCTCAGTATATGTTTGTAGAATAAACAAATTCACACGCAAAATCCTTCCCTCTAGCAGATAGACACCCCCAAATGGTTCTTGAAATGATGTTCGCTTCATACATTTCGGTACCAACAGGAAGCTAATGAAATAGGGTTAGAAATGGAGGTGCACTTGGGAGGTTTTTGATTCAGCTTTTATCTTGCGGTTTGTCTAGGATTTCCTTGGCTTTAGCAAGTGTGAACCCAAGGAGAGGTCCAGCTTTGGAAATGGGAAGGTTCTGGGGGCCCACTGGATAGAAAATGGATAGATAGAAAATGGTCGGATAGAAAATGGAGAGAAAGGCTGCCCAGCAGGGAGACCCTACCCTAGAAAGATGTACCTGTCCTAGGCAAGCCCTCTACTTCTTTCCATATTCCAACACTGCCGACACTAGAGATTTCATTTTCTCTTTTCTAAAAACATGTGGGTTTTCTTTTTCCATTCCAGTGTCGTTAAAGAGAATCATTTGTTGGATATCAGAAAGGAGACATTTCCTAGAAGCATTAAGCTCAATGCTTAATGCAATTCGAGGGAAAAGATAGCCGGCGCCAGGTCTGGGGAGTGAAGCCAGTTTCCATGGCTGGGACCTTCTGGGAACTGATGGCTTCCTCTTCCTTCCTCCTGCCGTGGATCTACACACCAGGACTCTGATGCCACAGAAATGGGTTTTAGAAGCTGAAGTCAGAAGAAAGGAGAGACCATCCAGGAAGATTGTTTAACCCCTGTTCCGTATGATGGGTTTCCTAAGGAGATATCAGGCATGGGTTGGGTAATTTTGTCAAGAATTCTCCAATTGCCATTTTGAAATCTGCCTCTGCCCAGAGCTGGTTTTTTGTTTTTTGTTTTTGTTTTTTTGAGACGAGGAATCCGAAGAGGCAAAGTTTGGATAAGAAGCTGTGGGGAGGCCATATTTTCTAGCTTTATGTTCCTGAAAATAGGAACTGGCAGATCCCAGGCTGGCAGAGCGCTGGGATCTAGTTTGTGGTCTTTCGGGCCTGCTTCCCCCCCCCTCACCCCCCATCATTTCTTGCTGCTCTTATTTACACTCAGTCTTCGTCATAACCAACATTTCCATCATCTCCACGCTGGAGCCTGACAGCAGAGACCCCTCTCCAGGTTGTGGAGGGTGACTAGAAAAAGCGGGAGGAAAACCAGATGGCAAAGGCGAAAGCGACAGGGGCAGCGGGCGGGACATTGAAAGCCTGGGTCTAACACAGGCTCTCTATTCAGAACATTTAAATCCAGGGATTTGGGTGCTTTGGAAATGAAAAAGGACTGTAGGGACATTGAAAGGGCCTTGTGCCCGTAGGATCCCACCTGCTGAGGGAACACTTCAAAGCTAATTGAAAACCCATTGAAATCCTCACCTCAACACTTCCCCTCCGGCGGAGTCTGCCTTCCTCACCAGGCCCTGGTTACCTATCTGAAAACAAACTGACTTTGTACACAGTGCTGCAGGTAGGCCTCCCACAAAATCAAAGAAAACAGGTTGGTCGGCCAGGATCCTGCCCGTCGACCTTTCACCTACCCTTCGGAGTGTCTTCTGACGCAGTGATCCGAAATGAAACCTCAGACAAGTACGGGGGGGGGGGGGGGCAATAGTTCTAGGTGTGGTGGTGTGAAGTGGGTCTTTGGTTAAAAGCATCCCTTAACCTAATCTATTTTTGTAATGTTCCCAAATGGGAAGTGGGAAGGAACGGAGTTAAGATACCTTCCCTTGGTCATCTGAGTGTGACTCAGCACTCAGAGAAAAGCCACAACTAAGAGAAAGGAAAGAAAAACCCAGAAACCCCAAAGATAAACCGTTTGCTTGTTTACATGTTCTCCCTAGAACATCAAAGCTCTAGATAGTTGCCTTCCCTTGATTTTCGTTTGAGTGTTTTTGGATCTATCAGTTAACTGTGCCCTCATGCTTGAGTAGGGGAAAAGAAAAGCCTGAGTTTATCTCTTGACTTGAACCATAAAGAACAAAGGTACTAGCCGGGGGTGGGGGGGGGGTGGGGGTGGGGGTGGTGAAGCCCATACCTTTAATCCTAGCACTCAGGGAGGCAGTGCTATATGAATCTCTGTGAGTCTGAGGCCAGGCTGGTCTACAGAGTGAGTCCAGGACAGCCAAGGCTACACAGAGAAACCCTGTCTAGACCCCCACCCCAAAAGAACAAAGGGACTAAGGTTAAAAAATAAAAGGAAGCGCACACATTTAGTACTGTCTAATACTAAATCTAACGTTGAGTTTTTACTAACCTGTGTCAAGGGATTTAAGGATCCTGGGCCTAGGAGAGACTGCTCAGCAGGTAGCCTCTGCTGTTGAGAGGACTCAGTTTCCAGCACCCGCATGGCAGCTCACAACCAACACAACTCCAGTTCCGGGGAATGCAACACCCTCTTCTGGCTCCGCAGGCAAATGGCAGGCCTGTGATGCATGGATGTACATGGAGGCAAAGCGCCCACACACATAAAATAAAAATAAACCTGTAAAAACGTTTAAGGATATCTAATGTGGAAATGGGGCTATAACTCAGTCAGCAGAGAGCTTGTCTGCCATGCACAAGGCTCTGGATTTAATTCAGTACCCCATACACAAGGAATAGTGGCACCCGCCCGGAGTCCCAGCCACTCCGGAGGTTCAAGGCCATTCTCTGCCAAATGAAACCCTATCAAAAAGGGGGCAGGGGAGCTGGCATAGTGGTACATATCTTTAATCCCAGCACTTGAAAGGCAGAGGCAGCTAGTTCAAGGCCATTCTGGTGTACATTCAAGGCCATTCTAGGACCTCCAGAGCTACATAGTGAAACCCTGTCTCTAAAACAAAGGGCAGGGATGGAATTGAATAAATCTACTAAGTTCAGTCTTTGAGCACTTCACAAAACCTACCCCATATAAAAGCTCTGCTTTACTAATATATATATTAGTTTTCTTTTGTGTATGGGAGATCAGAAAAAAATTCAGAGCAAATTTCCCTTTATTTTCTATTAATTCTTTTCTTTCTTGAGCCCTCTGAAATGCAAGTCTCTGGAAAAGGGCAGGGTGCTCCATTTGCCTAATGAGGAATGAGCCTCTGCTTGAGGTATCCTCTGCATTGTGCAGGTTGAGCTGCTCCCAGTATCAAACTCCTCTCTTAGGAGGAAAAGGAGTGCCTGGCTCTCTCTCTTTAATTCCTTCTCGGGGGCTTTACGTTCATTTCTCAGTATTATTTTTGGTGACAAGAGCATATGAGTCACTGAGAAAACACTTAGATTCTTGACACTGGCCACAGGGAAGTCCTGGAGAACTTTCCTTTCAACTGAGGCAGGATTCTGGACTCAGGTGACCTTCCTGCAATCACCCAGGATCTAAAGTCAGTTCCTCTGGAGTCTTTTCTCTCTTCCAGTTGCATCCCGGAGTGGGTGAAACATGGAGTCCACCCCAGATCTGAAGCTGCATTGCTGGTAGTGGAGCCAGGGGACAGAGAAGCTCACAGGTCCCACGCCTGGGTTTGATTATCAGATTATTATTATTATTATTATTATTATTATTATTATTTTACAGTAGATGTGCCTGGTAAGAAAGGATATTTCCCTAAACACACACACACACACACACACACACACACACACACACACACCATAGCCCCTGCCCCAACCTCCAAGCTTCATGGAGGAGTTTAAGAAAATGAATGCAGAAGAGGGGTGAATTACTTTAATATCTGCTTCCAGCAACAGGAAAAAAATAATATATATGTTTTTTCATGATCTTTGGCAGGCATGGGGAAAAATTCCTGGCCTAGAAAAAGATGCTGACCCCAGACCATCTTTGCCTTTGGATGTCTCCTTCCTTCCTCCAACAAGATCTTGTGTATCCTAGGCTGGTTTTGAACTTGCCAACTAGCTGAAAAGACCTTGCCCTACATCCGCCTCCTGACTATTAGTACTAGGAGACAGTGTCATCACAGTTGGTTTTTGCCTTTGGCAAAAGGTGTCTTGACGGTCACCTAGGAGAGAGGAGAAAGGAGAGAGACAGACAGATAGACAGACAGACAGACAGAGAGAACAGTTCTTTGGGTGGTGTAGGCATGTGCCTGACCCAACTTCTTTGAGGCCTGTTACAGCTGATGAAGTAATTTGTACCTCTGTTCCCACAAAGCTACTCCTCCAATATTTGAAGACATTTTTCCCTGTGGAAAATGCCCTCAGAGCTTTCTTTAAATTTTTTTTAAAATTAATTTATCATTTTATGCATATGTTTATTAATATGTATATTAATTTATCATGTTATGTATATGTTTCTGTCTGTATGTGTATCTGTGTAGCACATACATGCCTGGTGCCCACAGAGGCCAAAAGAGGGCATTGGATCCCCTAGAACTGGAGCTACATACCCCCGAGTCATCTCTCTACCCCAACCAAGCTCTTTTATGAGTCTCTTTATACAGTGTCTGCTCCTCTGGGAACTCACTGTGGAGAGCAGGTCGGCCAGAAACTCACAGAGACATGGCTGCCTCAGTTTCCCCAGGGCTGGAACTAAACGTATGTGACGCTTCACCAGCTTCCAGAACCTCCTTTCACATTTCCAGCACCTTATTTGTTCATCCTGAGACCTGACTCTCAGGTCCTTCTCCATCTTGCCCTCCTTTCCTTAGTTAATATTTTCCGCTCAGTGAAGCGCCTAGAAGAACTGAACATAAAACACAAATTGTGATAAACGCAGTTGAAGGAAGAGTGGGACACACACGGGCACTAACACAGGCATATACATGTATCCTTTGATCTGAACGTTGTATTTCTACGGACAGAGGCAGGACAGCCTGGGCAGGGAATGGCGAAGGGGCAGGCTGGTGATGAGAAATGGGAGGAATTCTCCCACAAATCATGTCCCTCTACTTGACCTCCAGGGTCACATCAGTAGGGTGATAGCATCCTTAATCCACACAGATCCTCAGGATGAGGGCTCAGAGCTGCTGTGTCAGCAGCTGTTTGCTGAGCAGTCTGTGCAAAGGGTGAGAAGGAAAAGGTGGCAGGCGCTGAGAAACAGCGCCTAAGGGTGGAGAAGGGGGAGCCTTGTTACCTCAGGGGACAGCAGTGCAGGTGACCCAACCGGGGCAGCCCTTCAGTTCCGCTTTCCTTCATCACTGCTGCGCAGGTAATTCCACTTCTCTCCCGACGCTCTGCCCTGACCTCCCTTTTTGGTGGTAGCTGTTATTATTTTTGTTATCGTTGTTGACACTGTTGACATTTATGGAGCACTTTGCTGTTAGCTCTGACTCCTCGCCACGTGTCTGGGAGGTTAGTGTGTGTGATCATTATTCTCTCTCTCCACTGGAAGAGCCCGAGGCACAGAGAAAATAAGTAACGCGCCCAAGATCACATATCTGAGAAGCAACATATCATTTTCTTTGTCTGCCTCTGGTCCTCAAGTGTTTACAGAAATTCATACATGTGGAATATGCAATGCATTCAGGATGGCTGTCTCTCTTCCCACCTCCCCCTACTCCCAACCACATCCACGGCAATCAGACCTCTGTGTGTCTCAGGGCCTTAGGTCACTGTTTCCTCCTCCTCTTTTTCCAAGTAGACTGCCCAAATAGCCAAGGGCTGCAGCTTCACCAAGGAACTAGCCCTCTCTAGATCACCTGTAGAGGCTGAGAACGTCTACAAATTGAACCAAAGTCATGTATTTGTTGATTCATAGATTTTTGTGAAACGATTATTCTGTTCACTGGACTGCTTGGGTATGATGTGGGGGGGGGGGAGGGGAATGTTTACTCTAGAGATCTTGTTGTTGAGGTGGTCTTTTCCAAGTGAGGAAGGATGCAGGCACTTTGAACAGGATTAATCTTGAAGCTGAAAGTCTCACACAGGTATATTACGGTGAGCCAGAGAAAATGGTAAGAGGGTTTAAAGACAGTATCTGTGGCTTGGGGATAGAGTATTTGCTCAACCTGTGAGAGATGTCCTTGGTTTGAACCTGAGAAAGAGGGAGGAAAGAGAAAGAGGGAGGAGAATAAAAAAGTGGAAAGCTTCCTTAAGATATAAGAATTATTTTCTGCTTTGTTTTGTTTTATATATATATATATATGTGTATATATATATATATATATATTTTTTTTTTTTTTATTTTTTTTTTTGAGGCAGGATTTTATGTGGCCCAGGATGGCCTTGAACTCTCTATGTAGCCAAGGTTGACCTTGAACTCCTGACCTTCCTGCCTCTACTTTCCAAGTTCTGGGATTGCAGGTGTCTGTCCCCACACCTGGTTTAATGTGGTGTGAGGGTTCAATATTAGGGCCTTGTGGCATGTGACGAGAAGAAACAGACTATCTACTCACCTACAGCCTCGGCTTGTCTTAAATTACTTAAACTTCAGGCAACATGCCTGTTTTAATCCTTTAACAAGGGTGTACTGTCCCAACTTCTCTTTCCAAATTCTCCCTGCGGGCAAGGGGATGCTATGAGTTCCCAGTCACGATATAGGCATGAGTAAGAAGTAGAGGTGTTCATTCCCCGGCTGGAGCCCAGAGCACCGACCAGTTAGTCGCCTGCTCAGAGGAACCAGCCTTCCCTTTATCTCTTTCCTCGCTTCCTCCACTTGCTGGAGATCCTGGCAGATATACAGCTCAGGGCTTTGAAGACTTTGGGGCACGAGCAGATCAAAAGCCCAAATCTCTGACCTCCACCTGTGATCTGGCCAGCCAGGCACGGAGGCAGATGGAAGGCAGAAACCCGGGGACCACAGCAGCTGCCCGCCTCATAACTTAACGCAGGTCCGGGGGGCCAACGAGATCGGTCCTGACAGCAAAATTAACATGTGTTGGTGTCTGGGGGAGATCCAAAGGGGAGAGGGAGGGACGCTGAGCCAGATAAGGGCTGTAGATCACTTGGGGCTGGCATCTGTTCTCCTACTTTATGCAAATGTTGCTTTAGCCCCAAAAGAAGCCACATTCTGGGCCCAGCTTGCTGTTTATTTAAAAATACACCGACTTTGCAATCCGTCTGGAAAGCTCTGAAGGGGCTCTTGATAAGAGCATCTCAGCAGAGCCCAGCAGCCGGGCAGTAAATCCAGAACACGCAGAAACATTAAAAAAAAAAAAAGGGGGGGGGGCTGCCTTGATCAGAGGTTGTAAAGAATTTTGCTGTCTGTAGATAAGAAGATGACCACAGGGAATGCCTGGGAAGGTCCCTCAGACAAAGCCCACGTATTTTCTCTTTGCCCATCACCTTCTGTGCTCTAGATGAGCCAGGCACACACTCAAGAAAGCAGGGGGAGCCGCTGGTCGTGAACCCACCTGGTCCACGGCAGGACCAGGACAGCTTCTCTGCTCTGAATAAGCAACATGGTGAGCAAGCTCTTCCCTTATCGTTTAAGAAACCGAAGGCATGGAGACTCAGTGTGTGCCTGTTGAGGTAAAAGGCTGTGGCGGAGCAAACACCTGAATGAGAGAGACGTATTTGAGAAAGCGCAGATGACATTTTCAGCATAGCCGGAGATTCCAGCCTTCAGCTGTTTTCAGGAGTTCCCAGTCTGGGCTTTGGCGGCTCTGGTAAGAAGTGTCAAACAGATTAGTTTATAGGAAGGCAAGAGCCAGGCATCTTAGCAAACTTTTATTTATATATATATATATATATATATTTCATACATTGGAGTCTGCCCAGAGACAGGCTGGAATAATGGGTCTTGATAAATTTCCCAAGCCAAAGGGACTCCTCGTCTTTCATTGCTCACTGGCTTTGCCAGTAGTTACTTGGCCCCCTGACCAAATCATTAAGCAACACCGAGAATGTTCAAGGGGCGGGGTGGGACTTAGAGTGACTTTCCATAAGGCCAAATTAAAACTTCATAAGTCTCCTCTGCTCTCAAGGCAGGCCGACTCTCCCATCACCGGCCCTGACTGTGGGGACTGAGGAAACAGAGGCCAGCTAACTGGAAGGAGATTAGGGAAGAAGCCGAGAGAGGGAGGCAAGCGTCGGGAAATATTGCAGCCTGGATTATGGACACTTTCCTCTTCTAATAATCCGCCTGGCACCTGTCTCCTTTCCTTGTGCACAGGTCTCTCTCTGAACAGCGCACCTAGCAGCCTCAGACCCTACCCAGACTCTCCTATCTGAACGGTGGGGTACATTTCTCTTCCCTTTGACAATTTTTTATTAATTAATTGTTACGTACATTTGGTGTTTAGCCTCCGCGTATGTCTGTGTGAGGGCGTTGAATCCCCCAGAACAGGAGTTACAGATGTGAGCTGCCATGAGGGTGCTGGGAGTTGAACCCGGGACCTCTGGGAGAGCAGACAGTGCTCTTCATCACTGAGCGGTCTCTCCCGCCCCACTTCGACAATTCTTAAACTTAGATTTTTGTGCAATCATATGCCTCTTATATCCAGGAAGGAGATCAGAAAGGCAGGTCTAGCTTGAACCAGTTTTGGGTATATGGACAGTGAGGCCAACTATGTCCTCAAGGCAAACCTTTAGGGAGAATCTTCTACTTACCATCTTTTAAAGTTACTTTATTATTCTTTTCATTATTTTATGTACATGGGTGTTTTACCTACATGTGTATTTGTACCACATGTGTGCTCTGTGCCCATAGAGGCTTAGGCTGAAATTTACAGATAATTGTGAGCCGTCATGTATGTGGTGTACTGGGAATTGAACCTGGGTCCTCTAGGAAGAGTAGACAGCGCTCCTGCCTGCTGAGCCATTGCTCCAGCTCCCATGCGCCACTTTGTGCCTTTGTATATCTGGGCATGCGTGTGTTAAAACCAGATGCATTATGGGAAGGGATGTGCACAGTAGAAAAGCGGTTATATTGACTTACTCCGTCAATAAAGACAGGGAACCATCCAAACTACACCCCTTGGGGACCAGCTCCTTCTTTCTCTAGACCTCACACAAAAAAAGAGCCCACACAGTGGGGGGGCGCTTGAGTATTTCGCTCATGTGAGCCCAGGAGTTGTCCACGTGTAAGACACTTTTGAGAAATCTCCTGATGGGACAGCCAAGCCTTTTAAAGGTACAATGGGGGCAGGTTGGATAGATTGAAAGTGTTCAAGAAATCTGAAAACTGGCTGGACGTGGTGGAGCTCTGGGACTTAGAGCGACTTTCCATAAGGCCAAATTAAAACTTAAGTCTCCTCTGCTCTCAAGGCTAGCCTGGTCTACAGAGTGGATTCCAGGACAGATGGGTTGTGTAGAGAGGCCTTGTTTCAACCACCACCTCCACACAAACAAACAAACAAACAAACAAACATCTGAAAACTGCAATCAGGAAGAGAGCAGTGTGTCTGTAGCCGGGTGTGGTGGCGCGCGCCTTTGATCCCAGCACTTGGGAGATAGAGGCAGGTGGATCTTGTGAGTCTGAAACCAGGGTGGTCTACAAAGTGAGTTCAGGACAGCCAGGGCTGTTAGGCAGAGAAACCCTGTCTTGAAAAATCAAAATAACACCACCAACAACAACAACAACAAAAGCAAGGATGTCAGGAGGGACAAAACAAACAAACAAACCTATAAAAATATTTTAGCACTTTAAGGAGATCAGCAGCTTAAAGATGAGGATATCAAAAAAAAAAAAAAAAAAAAAAAAAAAAAAAAAAAAAAAAAAAAAAAAGATGAGGATATCAGACCTCAGACAGGCTCTGAAAAGGTGAAGAAGAGAAGGCACGGTTGCCCCTCTCCTCCTCTAACTCCACCTCCTGCCTCTCTTTGCTCATGAGGATTCCTGGCTTTCTGAGTTTCCCTGTGATCCACTCTTCTTCCCTCCCTCCCCAATAACTTATATAATTTTATATTATGTGCACTAATTTGAAGTTGTCAAATCCCTTGGAGTTTGGTGTTACAGACAGTTGTGAGCTGCCATGTGGGTGCTGGAAATTGAACCCAGGTCCGTTTGGAACTACGGACAGTGTTCTTAACCACTGAGCCATCTCTCCAACTCCTTGTTATCCACTCTTACAGGATCCTTGCTCCTCTGAAGCAACTAGCATCCATAGTTGACTTTTAAGAAGCCATTCCTCTTGCCTTGAATGATTTTCTATCTAGTCCACATCTAAAAAAAAAAAAAATATCTTCTGAGTTGCAGTTCAAATGCTCCTTCCTCAAGGAGCATTACCCCACTACCCCCAGAGGAAAGGCAGCCACCTTCTCCTTCGCCACAGGGCCCTTTCCTCCCGTGCTGGTAGTTATCACATTGCTTTTATCACTTATTTATCCATCTATTTATTTTGGTATCTTTAGTACCTAGGAAAATATATGTCCTGTAAATATTTATGAAGTATTGAAAAGATAAATGAATGGATATGAGAGTCGAGATTGGGCCGACCCAACACTTGGTGAAGATAGCGTATATTAATAGCTGACTGACCCAGCAAATCTATTCAATTTTTTGTTTTCTCACCGTTGTCATATAAAGCAAAGATCTCCATGATTTAAATAACAGTGCTAAGTATGTTAAAGGAGACATTTGTCTCACTAACTTTAATCTATCGCATTGTGTCCACATATTTTAACAGTGTCTTAGAGCTTGCTAAAGGACTGTAAAGATCATCTGGCCCCAGTTTTCTATTCATGACTTAGACAATGTTTCCATTCGGTGGTTGTGCAGCCTCTGACTGAAACCCACCCATCACCTGAGACAGGAGGCTCAGGACTTCCTGAAACAGTCAATTTTCTCTTTAAGCCATTCTGGACTGGTTTCCCATATTAACATGAAATTTATCTTACTAAAACATTTAGCCTTTGCTCCCAGTGCTGTTCAGCTATCCTAAAGTAGTCACGATGGCTTCCCCCACACCAGTCTTTCCCACTCCAAGTGAATTACCCTCACCCCTCAGCTGCTCATCATATACCATGGCTGTGAGGGTCACCCAGCACCCAGAGCATTATCCTTTGGGTACACCCGGAAAATAATCCAGGAGTCACTGTAGCACTTTCCCTGCTCTTCCAATCCTGCCAGCTACTTGTTGAATACCTACTGCATAGTGACTTTTAACTTTGTGTCAAAGTCATGTGTATCCCAGGCTGGCCCCCAACTCACCATGTAGCAGGGGATGGCTTTGAACTTCTCTCTCTCTCTCTCTCTCTCTCTCTCTCTCTCTCTATATATATATATATATATATATATATATATATTTCATTTTATTTTTCTCATAACCCTCTGAGGCAAGGTATATTTTCCATTCTATTCCTGTATTTCCATTATAAACACACTTATGTTTAATTTTAGGTATTTTGTTGACTTTTTGCAGCTGTATCCAGAGCCAAGAGTTGACTGGTATTGGTATCCTTTTTTGTTCGTCTTCTTTTTAGCACTGATGAGGCAGGTGGGTCTCTAAGTTTGAGGTCTACAGACAGAGTTCCAGAACATCCAGGACTTCACAGAGGACAAAACAAAAACAAAACAAAACAAAAAGCCTGAAAGAAAAAAGTTAATTTTCTCAGGAATTTTTGTTTGTGTGTTTATTTACTATAGTGGTGAGAATTTAGACCACGTAATCCTAAGATGATTCTAAGATTCATTTTGTTGACTAAATAGGTGCTTGGTTTTTTGTTTGTTTGTTTGTTTTTTGTTTCTTTGTTGTTTGTTTGCTTTCTACCACCGAGCTACATCCTCCACTTTCCTGAGGGTGAACCCTTTGGAATCTTCTCTCTACCTCATCATATGAGCCTCTGCACACTTAACAAAACCTCCCTCCACCAAAGAAGGGCATCGCTTCCTTACAGAGAAGTGAGCAGTATCTACTCCTGGAAGCAACTAAAAGGAAATAACCAGAGTTCAAGAAACAAGACTAGAGTCTACCAGAAGCCACATGATGCTTAAAACTGCCATGCTAAGAAAGCTCTCATTCAGCCGGGTGTGGTGGCACCTGCTTTTAATCCCAGCACTCAGGAAGCAGAGGCAGGCGGATCTCTTTGAGTTCAAGGCCAGTCTGGTCTACAAAGTGAGTCTAGGACAGCCAAGGCTACACAGAGAAACCCTGTCTCGAGGAAAAAAAAAAAAAAAAGAAGCTCTCATTCTAACTGGAAACAGAAAGTCAAGATCCCCAACACTCAAGTGTCCTCAAAGGGAATAAGGAACATCCATCCTGAGAGGCAGGCCAGGCAGCCTCACTGAGGGGGATTTCCAGCTACAGATCTACAGGCTGCTTCCTCTTGGAAGCTCTTGGAAAACCTGGCCTTTGACCGCCTCTGGACAAAAGGAAAAGCTAGGGATCTGAAGTGTTAGATTCTCCTGACATGGCAACTGTCAAATGTCCTTTCTCCTCCTCTGAAGTCAAAGGCGGCCAGGAGTTCTGGATCCCCGGCTGCTGAGAGCAGCAGGGAGGCCCCTGAGAAGAATGGATATTAAGGAACACTGATGTGTGCGCGGCAAGGATTTAATAATCCTGACGCATATTGTGCTGGCCCTCCTGTGAACCTTGACCTTGTTTTCAAGTCCCTAGCCTCCGTGTTCATTAAAAAATTAGATCACCTGACCCGAGCCCTAGAGCAGCTGACACCGCCTTGGTCCTTTCAATTTCTCCTCTCACCCTGATGTGCTCCAGGGAGACAAAACAGCCAGGGCCCAGGGGGAGAGCGCATCACTGCCTGGAGAAATCTGTCTATAGCAGGGACCTCTGCGTGGAGCTAAGACGTGGGGTGAGGACAGATGGAAATGGGAAGTTTTGCCCTGCTGAGCAAGAAAATGTTGTTTCCACGGACCGCCAGGAGGCAGAGGTTGGGGTAAGGATGCAGTTCTGAAATCCTTCTTTCTCCAAGGAATGAAAACCAAGAAAGAAATAGCATCTCTCCCATCGCAGCCCAGAACAACGTGGGGGTCAGCCTCTGGGGCCCGCATTGCCCTGCACTCCCCTCTCTCAGCGTTGGAGTCTGGGTCTAATACTTACCTCCAGATGGCTTTTGAAAGGGTGACTCGGGTTTCGTTCACAACAGATTCTTTTTCAGAATGTAATTTTGAGGTCTTGCCTGCTGGCTCTGTGACTCTCACACCCTGCTCCTTAATGGAGATACAGGCCTGGAGCCTCTTGACATGATATGACATTTTCAGGTCCTTGACATTGAACAAGGATACGTGAGACAAGAGGTGATTTTTTTTTTTTTTTCGGTCCAACAGGGTACGCAGATTGAGCGCCTGGGCTCACTGGCTTATGGGGGCGTAAATCCTCTCCTGGCCTAGTGGTCTCGCTGACCGCGTTGGCAAAGTGACCAGGCTAAGAGAGGATAAGCAGTTGGCTTTTGCATCATTTAGCACTTAGGCGACTACAAATCATGTTCCTTGAGCACACGCTGGGAAGCGGGGCCTAGACTGACCTTTGCACAACACCTCCGTTTCGAATTACTGAAACTGGTATCTCTCTCCCTCGGGAGCCTGTGGTCTGTGCATAATAAGTCTTACGATGATCATCTTCATTCTGGAGATGGAGAAGCCTAGAGTCAAAAGAGTTAAGTGGCCTGGTGTAAGAGACAGGGTCTCACTGTATGGCTCGGGCTGTTCTGGACTCACTCTATAGACCAGGCTGGCCTTGAACTCACAGAGATCCGTCTGCCTCTGCCTTGTGAGTGCTGGGATTAGGAGGGTGTAGGGCCCGGCTGGGCCTATTTCTATGTTCTTATCTACATATGCATCTATGTGAATGTGTGCCATGTGTTTGTAGGTGCCCTTGGGGGCCGGGATAGTGTGCTGGATCCGGAGCTGGAGTTATAAAGGTATTTGAGACCGTCCTACATAGGGGCCGAGAACGGAACTTGGAAGTACTATCAATAGCTGAGTCATCTCTCCAACCCCATTTAAGTCATTTCCAGACTCAAGTGTCACATTTTCCCTCCTAAAAGAAAATGCTGACACCTGTGGTCAAAATAAGGCCCCCCCCGGGTGGAGCAGTGAATGCCTTTAATTTTAGCTTTTGGGAGGCAGAGGCAGGCAGCTCTCTGTGAGTTCGAGGCTAGCCTCTACTACAGAGTGAGTACCAGGACAGCCAGAGATATACAGAGAAACCCTGTCTAAAAAAAAAAAAAAAAAGTATCCTAAAACAGATTACACCTGGATGGGGGTTCAGAACGACATACAGCTTGCCTTGAACGGCAGCCATGGAAGTTGGAGGAGATTGGATACACTTGGAATTTCATTTGTTCTTTTACTCACGCAGTAGTTTGACATTTCCCTTTAAAAACACAGTGAAATTAAAAATAAAATGTGTGTGTGTGCGCGTGTCAGAGTGTATGACTGTGGACCATGTGTGTGCAGAAACTCTTGGAGGTCAGGGAGGAGTCCCTGGAACTCTTGAGTCATTATGTGTGTGCTGGGAACTGAAACTGGGTTCTCGGCATGAGCAGTAGTGGTCTTCAGGCCCGAGCCAATTCTCCAGCCCTCGGTTAAAAAAAAAATTCCTAGCATAAAAAGTTTAAAAGGTTCAGGCTGCGTTCTGAGCTGAGATTCTAACCCTTTACAAGTGTCTTTTTAAAAATAATACAGCTTTACCACATCTTAATTATTTGACGTGTTTGTATGCACTCGTATGTACGAAGTTGGTTCTCAACTTCCGTCTCTTGGGTTCCCGGGATTGAATTCAGGTGCTCAGGCTTGGTGGTGCTCATCTTTATCTGCTGAACTATTTCATCAGCCTTGAAAATTTCTTGGATAAAGTGTGTTCAAGGTTTGGTACTAGGAATTTAACCCAGACTTTAAACAAGCCAGGTAAGTATTCCACCAACAGAGACACACCCCTGACTGGTGTCCAAGCCTTATCTTTTCATTCATTTTATTTTATATGTGAATATTTTGCCTGCACGTATGTATGTGCACCATGTGTTTGATGCCAGCGGAAGTCTAAAAAGAGCATCAGATCCCCTGTAACTGGAGTTAGAGGTGATTGTGAACCACTATGTGGGTGCTGGAATTGAACCCAGGTCCTCTGCTGTCCACTTAGCTATCTCTCAAGCCCTCCCAGCTTTATCTTAATGGTCAAGGATTCACTGCTTTCTTTCTGATTAAGACATGTTTTTATTTTACCTGTATGAGTGTTTTACCTGAATGTATCCGCACATGCATGCAGTGCCCTTGGAGGCCAGAAGAGGGCGTCGAATCCCCTGGAACTGGAGTTCCGGATGGTTGTGAGCCACCATGTGGGTGCTGGGAACCGAACCTGTCCGAGAGCAGCCAGTGCTCTTAGCCGCCGAGCCATCTCACTGGCCCTGATAAGTCATTACTCTCAGTGGCTGCTGCTCACTGAGTGTTTATCGTGTTTAGGACTCTAACAAGTGCCATCTTCACACAGCTGATCCTTTAATCCTTACAACCATTCTGCACCTCGGTACTATCGTCCTTTCCCTGAAGATAAGGAGACTGGGACTCAGAGATTTCTAATACCACACCTTCAGTAAATATCAGAGCTGAGACTTGAACTCATAGCCCAGGAGCCTCACTTAGCTCCTGCTGCCTTCCAACTCAACGGAAAGGACATTTGTCCTTCTCTTGGAGGCAACACTATTTTGAAACGTACGTTCATTCTCTTATCTCCAGAAGAACTCCAAACTTGGAACTAGAGACACCTTTCTCCACACTGCTGGTAAGCTAAGATTCCTAAACAGAAAAGCTCTTCCCCCTCCCCCACTGCCAGGCCCCTCTGCCTCCTCGTCCCTGAGGGGATTCAAGCACTTACCTCTGTTTTGTAACTTCAGGTTGATGAAACTGGCATCTATCTAGCATCTGGGAGCGGGGCGGGGGGGGGTGTCATGGTTATTTTTCTTTTTAGTTCTTGCAAGAGAAACTGGAAAGTGGTGTGTGTGTTAGAGAGCAGGTGCAGAGTGGGGAGAGGAGAATTGCCTTTGAGAGGGACCTTCGCTCCATTTCTCTTCATGGGTTTACAGCAGGCCATGTCTTTGCCCCTAAGTGGGCAAGGGAGCTCCTTCCTCAAGCCCTGTCTGTTTTTAGGCAGGTCCAGTCCTCTCTAGGGCCAGTTTTCTCAAGCCAGTGGGAAGAGCAGCCTTGGGCTGTTATCTGATGTGGAATCAAATATTTAGCTGGAGAACTTTCAGAGTGCTTCAGAGACACAGGGAACTGTTTAGATATCAGATTCTCTCCTGCCGGGTCAAGCCAACCCCCTGTTGACAAATGGCTGTGTTTCCTCAAGCATCTTTCCCAGCAGCAAGCTATCTCGAGAGCGCCCTTTAGCTCTCTGTCCAGCTGAGAGGCCCCAGGCCTGCAGAAGCTGTTCCTTTAATCCCGTCTCAACCTCAAGCCGCTGCAGTGGGCGGCGGAGGATTGTTTACAGAAGATGAAGGCACGCTGCCTCGCACCTGGTTTCTGTCTGGCCCGCGCTGATGGGGATGAAGGAGACTTCATTTATCTCGGCCTCCCTTCTCAGGCAGCTCCTGCTGTCCTGGCAAGCTTGGGCCAGGGTTTCAGGGCCTGATAAGCAGCTTTCCCGGGAGAAGCTGGGGAGAGCCACTTACGGGCTTTACATACCTTTCTCCAGACCTTTCTTGGAGCTACCCGCCCCCCATCTCCGTTGCCAAGGGCAACGGGGCAGTGAGAGGCTGTGAGGGGCGCACGGGTGTGTGTGTGGGGGGGGGGGGGCAGCAGGGCCCTGAGGAGCACGGGGCTGCCGAGAGCTGACAGAAGCGGCCAAGTGGGCCTTGCATTCCAGGTATTTGGCCAGCTAGGCTTTTCCCCTCGTGCTCTATTTTCACAGTTTTGGAAGCAGGTGTCCAAAATAACCCATCTGCCCCCTTTTTCTTCCAAGGAACTAAGAGAAAAAGAACATTTTTTTTTTTTTTTCTGGGCAGAGCATGTGAGAGCTAATCTCATTTTATAATGAAGGGAACAGACAGACAAAGAAGAAAAACTCCTTTTGGGCTAGACAGCCATCTGAAAGAAAGAGTCCAGGAGCGGGAAGGAAGGAGGCCCTCCCCTAAAAGCCCCGAAAGAGAAAGGAGTGATAACAGCTGACTTTTACGAGGTGCTTAGCAGCTACCCAAGCCCTGTGCTGAGCACTTGATCTCATTTAATCCCAAGAGGTAAATACTCTCATTACATCCATTTAACATACAAGGAAGCAGAGGCTTAGAAGGCAGCTAATAACAAGAAGAGCCGAGATTTAAACACAGATAGCTTGGCTCCAGAGCCAGTCCTTGGCAGCCTGCGCTTGTACAGGTCTGAGGGCGGACACCAGTGTGTTTCCCAGACAAGCCGGTGTCAGGTTGCCTCTAGACCCCGCATCAGATCCCATGGCTTGCAGAGATCCAGCAGCCCAGAAAGGCTCATGCACTTTCTCCTCTTCTATCCCCAAGGTGCAAACACCTATGTATGCATTTTATGTGAGGGGCCGTTGCTGCTTCTAACATTTCTTACTCATGGAGCTAGCACTTTCATTGTGGACAGCCGACCAGCTCCCAACTGGACGACACCCTCCATGACAGCCTCACCCTTCCAAGGTCTTTGCCACTGTACCCTGGCCCCCTTTTAGCCAAACTGGCAATTCTCTCAGCTACAACTCCACTTGTCCTTCTCAGGGTGGGCACTGGCGTTTGGTTTCTCTGTTGTTAAGAAACAGGATTATAGGGTCACACATTAGTGTAAAATTTCTCAGGACTGTGGGTGCCTAGTTTTCCTTAGTGACAAACTGGAAACTTGAAGATGGGGCCAGCAACTCTAGGGAGTGGGGAGGGGAAGCAGATAGTGAGGAGGGTGCAGGATTTTCCTCTTTCCCCAGGACTCAGGGAGACTGAACTTGGAATCCACTGGGCCCTGGCAGATTTGGAGGGTTTTCAAGAGACAAACTTCCACTAAAGCAACCATTTCCTTTACTTGGATAAATGTATTTACTGCCTTCTGCCTCCCTGGAAGAATGCAATAGCCTTTCGGAAGCAGATTCCAACTGCAGACCTATCAATGGTATTCTTTGGGTGGAGAATAACTTAACGGTAGAGCGCTTGCTTGTCATGTCCAAGGCGCTGAGCTAATCTTTAATCTTCGACGAACTGAAGTCTCTCCTAGGATGGGTGTTTCGAGTCCTTTGGGCAAGTCCCTGCCCTCTCTTCCCTGGAAGAACACTGGAGCTGTCCAGAGGAAGCTTATCCCGTCAGCAGGCTGCTTTTTTTAAGCTCATGCCGGCACGCCTGTGGTAGGATGATTCTGAGGCTTCAGGCTGAAGAGCATGAGGATAGAGGTTCATTACGCCCTGGCTCCCAGCCACACCTGCTCGGGGCCTAACGGCAGGTGAAGGAAGGGCTGAGCCTTGACTAGCTTGGGAAGGGCTTGCACTGTGTTCTTGATTTTTCTACCAAGCTCCCCGGGAATACTGAAGTGGAGCTCTGGGGAGGGCAGAGCAGCACATGCTGGTAGACAGTAAGACGGAGGCTTGGGAGGGAGTTCAAGGTCAGCTTCGGCTGAGCGAGTCTGAGGCCAGCCCGAATGCTTCATGATATCCTCTCTTTAAAACCAACCAACCCAAACCAGCTTTGCCCTCTGGGTTTCTTCTCTATGAACTATGGAAGTTTATTCCATAATCCCTCCTGAGAATGTGCCACGGACAAAGGCAGACGGGACCCTTTAACACAAGCGTCAGGTCCGTTAAAGGCAAGAGTCCTTTCTTCGTCCTTTACCTCCCTCCAGTAAGTACCTCCTTTACTGGAGTAGTCAAATGGCCTCAGGGAGGACTCATTGTCCCCAAGGATACAAGGCCTCAAACTTCTCTCCTGCAAGAGCAGCTCTTATCTGACCCCTTGAGGACAGGCGGTTAGAGACCTCTGCAGAGGAGACTGAAGTGGGGGAGGGGACTCGTGGCTTCACACCCTGCCCTGACTCAGTGTCCAGAGCAGCTGACTCTGTGGACAAGAAGCAGATAAACTGCGCCAGGCCTCTTAATGAACCCAGCGCCAGCTTCAGATAAACTGTCGCCACTTACTCTCCTGCCTCTCCCTCCTCCAGGGCAGGCTCTACTCCGCTCTGAGGGGTTTGGAGGAGACCTGGAGCCCCCAAGCCAGCTGCTCTCCAGAGACATTCTTCAGGGAACCAGACTCCAAGACTCTGGTTACAACCTTGTTTGCTTGGCTTTAATTCTTATTGAACCCAACCAACCCCCTAGGTTAAGAGAGGTCAGAAACTAACAACTGCTTTAAAAATGCGCTAAAAACCACAGGGATAAAGCCAACCTAAGACCAGGGTCTTTCTTGCCTTTGTTTGTTTTAACCCAGGGTCTCACTAGATGGCCTTGGATGGCCTGGAACTCACTGTAGAGACCAGGCTGGTCTTGAACTCATGGAGATCCACCTGCCTCTGCCTTCAAGCCCAGGGTGGTAAAAGGCGTGTGCCCTGCCCTGCCGTTTTCTTGTGTTTATGATGATTCTTCCTCTAGCATCTAGCAGGACTAGCATCTGGGAGCTCCGACTTCCACCCAGGAATATTTCACCATGACATTTTCTGTGTAACTCAGTAATTGCCTCAGTTGTATCCTGTTTTGTCCCTTGGAAGCCCAGGGTCTGTTAACTGGGCTGAGCAGACTCGAGCTCATTTCTTCCAGAAGGCATGCTGCTAGGAAAGCCTCAGAGTTACACAAATATTAACTAATTAATATTCCTGAGGGGGTGAGTGAGCAGGTCACTTTTATTAGGGAGGTGAAGAAATGCTTTCTGGAGGCATCTGAGGGGAAAGGGAAGCTGTTTCTCATCTGCTGTGATGTCAGGATTCCAGAGAGGAGATGCAATGCTCTCGGAGGCATCTTTGAACTCTTGGATGAAGTCCAGGCTGGTTTAGCATCATCTGCTGCAGTCTTAAGATTCCATGGGTTGGGCTTTGTGCCACATGCCTTTAATCCCAGCACTGGGGAGGTGGAGGTAGGATCTCTGTGGGTTCAAGGCCAGCCTGGTCTAAGAGTGAGTACTAGGATAGTCAGAGATATAGAGACTCTGTCTCAACCCTCCCCACCCCTACCCCCGTGGAACTGTGTCAGGGGGACAGTTCTAGTACAAGATATGGTCCAGCTGTGTCAAGCACCTTCTATGCTTATTATTTATTTATTTATTTATTTGTTTGTTTATATTATTGTTACTGTTTGTTTTGTTTTTGAGAACGGGTTTACCATGTGTTTCTGGTTGAAACTCTGTGTCGACCAGGCTGTCCTTGAACTCATAGATATGCTTGCCCCTGTCTCCAGAGTGCTGGGATTAAAGGCCTTCGCCACCAGGACAGGCTTTCAGCTCTGATGTTTTGAAACCATCTCATATATTCTAGGCTAGCCCCCAACTCTTATGTAGCCTTCACCTGTTGAACACCTCCTGCCTTCATCTTCCAAAACTGGATTGTAGGCCTACATCACCTGTTTATTTGGCAGTTCATGTTGGTGCCAGGAATTGAACCCAGGACTCTGTGTATGCTGGGCAAGTGCCCTCTACCAACTAAGTGATATCTCTGTCCATTAAGGCAATGTTTTATAGCCAGGGCAAATGCTTTTAACGGCGAGGGACAGAATTCCATCTGATTACCTGTTTACCTGTTTAAACATTCCACGAGTCTGTTTCAAGTCATCCTCCTTCACTGAGGCTTTTTATATTCTTACCTTGAGGACCTTACAAGGATGTGCATGTGCTCATGTGTGTGCCTGTGTATAGGGAGGCCTGAGATTAATATCAAGCGTCTTCCTTGCTTGCCCTCCGCTTTCTATATTGGGGCCGTCCTTGAACTCAGAGATCCGCCTGCCTCTGCCTCCCAGAGTGCTGGGATGACAGGCGTGCTTATGTTTCTTTCTGATTGTTTTATGTGTATGGGTGTTTTGCCTGCATATATGCCCGAGTACTATACCTATGACTGCTGTCCAGAGACCAGCATTGGGTATCCAATCTCCCGGAACTGGAGTTGTTACGTGGGTGCTAAAGAATCAAGCCTGTGTCCTCTAGAAGAGCAGCCAGTGCTCTTAGCCATTGAATTCTTTCTCTAGCCTCTGTTCCTGGCTTCTAATATGGGTGCTGGAGATCTGAAACGATCTCCCATGTCCATTTACTCACCTCCTCCAACTCCCTTTATTTTATCTTTTGATTAAACTTCTGGATGGCTTGATACGCTCTAATGACCTCAGCAGTGTAAGCAACGGTCACGCGACAGTGGCCGTAGCTCTCATCACTTAGTAGGGCCCTATGCAATTTTCTCTTTATATATATTTGGCACTGTATAGCCATCAAGCTCTTCCTTCCATCCTTCCTTTTTTTTTTTTTTTTTTTTTTTTTTTTTTTTTTTTGAGGCAGGGTCTCTCTACATAGCCCTGGCTCTCCTGGAACTCACACGGCTCCACCTGCCTCGGCCTCCTTAGTGTTAACATATGTTTAGCGAACGAGTATAGCTTGTGTCCTTCCACTCAAAGCGCAGTCCACGGCTTGTCTTCAGAGCACGTTAGACATGCGTTGTCTCAGGCCCACTCAGATGGACCGAGCAGGAGCCTCCAGTTGAACAAACTCCCCAGGTGACTCGCACACCCAGAGAATTCATGTCGTAGTGTACATCACCTGCCAGGCAGAGCAAGTATTATTTTATGTCAGGTCAGTCTGGGCAGTTGAGACTCAAGGGTCAGGGACTCACTTCTAAGCACAAGAGTTGAACCCAGATCTGACCTGAGATCCCAAACTCCATCTCCTGTGTCATGATTCAGAAGGTGAGATGTTCAGCTAATTCAATGCCAATGCGTTAGCCCAAGAGAGGATAGGATCTCTCTATGTGTCTGCCTCCTCATGGTGGGCCCTTTGGGACGCTCTTTGAAAAGAGAGCTGTGATGACAGGTTTGGCTGTGTCTTCAGTCCTTTTGTCCCCTGCTGCCCAATAGCATCTCTAGCCATGGCCAACCAGTTCACAGGAGCAGGCAGTTAGCCGTAATTGCTCGGACCTGTCATGGTGGCGGACATTCAGTAGACACTCAGCGAATGTTTGTGGAGCCAGACAGAACCACCTAGCATTCATACCGGCTCTGAGCTGTTGCTTTCCAAGAGCTCACTGGTCTTGAAGGAGAGCAACAGGTTAAGAAACTTGAATTGCGGGAAACCTTCTGGTAAACGTAGTGACGCTATCCCTCCTGGACCAAAGGGCAGATTTTCAAAGCTGATTCTACCGTCTTGTCTCTCTGTTTTCTGAGCAGGTCTCAGTCAGGGGCTGCAGAGGAACGAGGATGGCTGAATGTGGGGTTTACGTGCTCACGCTGCCAAACGGGCTTTGCTGCATTTTCTCAGACGGTGGGAAAAGTCAGGAATGTTGGCCAAGTGCGGTTTGAAGGCAGGGGTCAGTGGGAGGAGGTTGCTTGATGACAGCCACTTGGGTTTCTCTGTAGATGCTGGCCAGAGTTTGAGGTTTTCTCTGAGGTTGTTGACAATGGGGGGAAAAAAAAGTGATCCAGACAGGGACTTTAGAACGTCTTAAAGGAACACATGAGCGCCGAACAGGAAATGCCTAGGTTTCTTTGCTTGCTTCCCCAAGAGAGCAGAAATGAGGCAGAGCTCTGCAAAGAGGGTTGAATTATTACACTGTGAGAAGTTTTCTGAAGATCTGGGCTGCGAGGATGGATCCCATTAGTAAATTTGACAGCTATTCCATGCCTCCCTGCATTTTAGCATCTCACACCAAAACATAAATGAAAGGAGTACACTATCTTTTAGAAGGGAATTATCAATCCTTACGTTCTTCGAGCAGCCACAGATTTTTTTTTTTTCTTCTCTACCTGGATAGGGCTGGGGTGGTGTAGCCTGATCCCACAAATTCTCATCCAGTCTCTGTGTCTGGTGGAATCTGAGCCCTTGGGCGGACTCCTGTAATTTTGTCATCTCTGTGTGCGTCAGCTCCTAAGCCCCAGAGCGAGTGAGTCCACACATGCCACAAGAGGCCTTTGATCATATGAAGAGTGGAGAGACTTGGTTCATCTTCATCCAACTTCTGCAGAAGCCACACGGTGACTCACAATGGCTGTTTTCTTTCATGATCTTGGGAGTCAGGACTCAGCACCATGAAACAGCTGGAGGGAAGCCCTCCATTTTTGCTTGCTCCGCTCAGCTTGTTTCAGAACAAGAACAGTTCCCCTAGAGGAATGCCACACGTAGCCTTGGGATGTTCTAAGAGCCAGTGCAGAAGGAAAGACACAATAGGCACATATGTATATTTCTGGCTTTAAGGGGTTGTTTGCAAGAAGGTACAGGCCTTCTCCCCGCTTCCTTTAATTGAGATGGCTTGCCTCATAGCATTGTTGGGATTACAGTTTTCTCCTTTCTGTCAGAGGCTGTTTGCTGGAGCATTTTTATCCAACATGCATAGAACACTAAACCGTGGGAGTATTCCAACCACTTCCTCCACGACACTCCAGTACCCTCTGCAGATCCTGTCCCTGAACTCTGAGCGTTTTACTGCGTTCACTCGCTGTGCTTTCATGTGTCTCTCTTTAAACGACAATAAACACCCCCAGGGAAAGATTCTCAGCCAGCATTCACTTTCATGGCACATGCCGTACACATGGACTAAACGGAACGAAGAGACGAAGACAAGTTAACCAGAGGGACCCAGGTCCAGCGAATCAAAACCCCAAGCTCCCGCCTCCTGTCCCCAGCAGAGCCAAGCTCTTCCGCAGAGCCTGAGCCCTGCAAATAGATCCCGGGTTTGCAGGTTTGACCTTGTCAGCATTGACGTCGCTACCGCTCACTGTCACTGCTGTGCTGTTAATAATGCCACAAAGAAATTTGTCAGGGCTGGGGACAGCTGATAGCACGCTGTCATTCCGAGTATGACATAACTCATCTCTCGACGATGATAGAGCATCGTTTGGGAATGAGCACAACAGTACATCCGCGCTGAACTCGGTTTGTGAGGTTGTTAACACACGGCTCAGGGTTCACATTTAATATACATTTTCCCCCTTTTTTGTGTACGTGTGTTTGTGTGGGTATATATATGTATACACATGTGGGCGCACCTGCCTGTGTGTGTGTGTGTAGGTTGGAGGTCATATTGAGTGTCCTCATCTGTTGCTCTTCACTGTTTTTTTTTTTTTTTTTTTTTTTTGCTGCTGGGTCTCTCACCTAATTGGGAGGTCATCAAGTTGACTAGGCTGGCTGGCCAGTAAACGCCAGGCCTCCGCCCGGCTCCGCCCCCCCCAGTGCTGGGGTTATAGACGCTGTTGGTTGTGTTTGGCTTCTGTGTGGGTGCTGGGAATCTGAACTCGGGTCCTCATGCTCGCACGGTAGGCTGGGAGCTAGCTCCAGCTAGCCATGCTATCTGTTTAGCAACTGGACTATCCCTCCAGCTTGTGCGTGCGTTGAAAAACAAACTGTGCTTGACACACAGAAAAAAAGCTTTAGATGCTTGAGGCACACAGCTTGGTGAGTTTGGAGGGAAGTACTCAGCTGTGATAACGCCACAGTCAAGGCCATGAACACAGCTACGTCTCCAAAAGTCAGTACGCTCTTCTAAGGCAGAACTTAATAGAGCTGCCAGAAGTGAAACTATCCCAGAAAGTAGGTTGCCTCCGCTTTTATGTCCTGGACCGCAGCACCCCTTTAGGTAGCCCTGGATGATTTTGAACTCACAATCCTTTTCCCCCAGGGCTGGGATTACAGGCCTGGATTATCATCCCTGACTTGTCCTTCTTTATGGAGAAGAGAAACCAAAATCCAGAGATGGAGCGAACAGCCATTTCCGCTGTGAGAAGAGCTAAGATTTGAATGAAAGTCTCCCAATTTACAGTCAAACATTTAGAAGCCGTACCATTGCTCCTGAGGGTCTAACCTGGACCCTGTTAGTCACAGCTCGAATGGAAAGGTGCCTGGCCCAGGTATATAGCTGTGTTCCCTGTTCTGCAAGGGTGAGGCCTCTGCAATCTATTTTGCAAGCTTCAAGTCTAAGCTCTCCCTAACCCTTCCTTGGCCCATTGCCCTTCCTGCTAAATAGACAGAGCTGCCCCAGGCCTAGGTAGGAGAGATGGGTTGCTCTCTGGTTCTTTGCTCTTTCGGATGGCCAAGGAGTTCCAAACTCCCTCTGGGAAGCCTCATCACAGAACGTGTTCTCCAATGGGAAAAGACGTGGGCTCTTTCACCCCAGCCCCGCAGACACCGCAGACAGGCCTAGGAGGGGAAAGGACGGTTCCTTGTACTATAAATATTTCTCCAGCGTCTCCAGTAAATCTCCAGCTGTGTCAGCGAGGCAGGGGGAAGAGTTAGAGCCGATTAGAGACCATATTCTCCCAGAGGAGGGCAAGCCTGCCTGTCAACCCATCCCCACTGGGCCTCTGGACCACCTTGGGAGGAAGCTTTCCCTGTCAGCTTTCCAGGCAGTTTCTGGGCACTGATTCCGGGGCGCCCAAGAGCTTAGAGAAGGACAGACACCACCTTCCCCTTTGCCCCCTGCCCTCTGTGGTGCGGGCTCGTGGGTCGTCCAGGCTGTGCCCCCTTCCGAGGTGAATGGGGGCGAAGGGGGAATGACAGGGTACCGAGGGTGAACTGAGACGTGATACAAGCAAACTGCCCGGGCCGGTGGGTGATTTATGAAGTGCTGAAAAGCATCTTCGAAGCTGTCATTTATCTTACAGCTCTCAGCCTAAATAAACACAGAATCCGCCTAATTATAGTTACAGTAGAAACAACACCGAACCTCCACGCCATCGCTGCCAGCTCATCTCCTGCGCGGCTCCGCCCCCGGCGAGGACCGCACATCAGCCCTCAGCTGCACCCTAGCGGCGGGCTGCCGCCGCGCGCCGCCGAAAACTCCAGGTTCCCGGCCTCTGGCTGGGCTCTGATTTTTGCAGGGCGGAGGGACTCCAGGCGTGGATTCTCTTTCCCTGTCCTCGGAACTTGCTTGGGTTGTGGGACCCTCTCCCGGTCGAGGATCTTCTCTAAGAAAAGGTGAACTCTCTCTTTGTGTGGTTGATCTGGAGAGAGAAAACAGGCACCCCTTAAGGGAGAGAAGAGACACCCTTTTCCTGCTTGGTGACTGTGTTCTCGCTGTGATGGTGGAAGGCTCCTAATCCTGTTCTTGGATTTGAACTTGGGATTCCCCCCCCCCCCTTTTTTTTTGGCATATTGGAGACCTCTTTCCTGGAGATTCACTTCTATGCTGGACTTCAAAGCAGGGAGGTAAATGCTTAAAAAAAAAAAAAAATCTAGGCCATTCGGTAGAATACTCAGGAGGCAGAGGCAGGCGGATCTATGTGAGTTTGAGGCCAGCTTGGTCTACAAAACCAGTCCCAGGACAGCCATGGCTGTTACAAAGAGGAAGCCCTGTCTCAAAAAACAAAAAGCAAACAAAACAGAACAAAACAAAAATCTAGGCCAGTGATGGTCCAAGGTGGTTCTGAATGAAATGTTTCCCCCTCCCCCCGTTGAGTCACACACAAATTCAGTCCTTGTCCTGGAGAGGTGGGGGGCATAGGGCCAGGACTGTGTGTGGTACAATAAAAGAAAAACAAACCCATGAATTCTTAATATCCAGAAAAAAAAACAAAAAACAAAACAACAACAACAACAAAAAAACAGTCTCTTTAACTCTGCAAAAGCCACTCCCCCACCCCTCCCAAATGGGGATTTCAGAGCCCAAGGCAGTGCAGCTCATGACGTCATCTCCGGAGTGTTAGCTTTCATGTGGGCATATGTGTTACACAGGGCAGATAAGTCATTCCCAATTTACTGCTGTCTTTCTCAGCGTGGAGGGATCTTGTTCTTGTCGACTAATTTGGGGATCTAATAACAAAGGAAAGGAAGGATTCTTAAGGGCATGTGTAATCTGAGCTGGCCCCTGGAGGATGTGGGCTGTAGAGAAGGGTATAAATAAATGTTGCCACCCACAAGTCTTTGAGTGGGAATGCAGAGGAAGCCTTGGAGAAAGAGAAGGCAGGCCTGGGAGAAAGAGCAAGGAGAGGAAGCACAACTCCTTACTGAGAGCCCAGGCTGGGAGCGCTTGTCGTGGTGTGTGTGTGTGTGTGTGTGTGTGTGTGTGTCTATCCCTGGAACTACAGGGACCCCATCTGACTGTCAAGGGTTTGGCATCTTGACATGAGCTTTGACTTGACATCAACAGCCTTCCTCTTAGCCTGTAGGTCCTTCCCCTCTTGAAAGAGCAAGCTCCTCTTCCTCAAAATCTATCCCATTCTCTGACTCCCACTCAAAGAATGGCCCAGCCTTCCCTGTGGTCCTCAGAGGAGTGCAAAAAAGGAGAGATCCATTTTTTACTAGTTACGCTACTGCTTATCCATTAAAGTAAGATAAAAATACCTGTTCCCTGCCCGGTTCCCAGAACACCAATTCAAATGAATGAGGATGTAAAAGCTCATGGTAAGAAAATCTCTCCCCAGGTAGTTCCAGATGAAAGAACAGCTCTTTAGCACTTCCACTGAGTTAGACAATGAGCCCTCTCCTTAGAGCTGGCTGGAGGAATCGCTGCATTTTTTCCCCTTTTAAATAAGAGGGAGGCCTCACTGCTCAGTACGGTTGAGTGACTTTCCCGAAGACACACAGGAAATCACTCTTGATGATTTCCTTCTTTATCTAATCACAAATAAGTTTTAAGGACATCTGGTTTGCATTATTAACTCTTGGGGAGCTAAGAGAGAAGGAAAGCATACCGAAAGATAGCCCATCTAGGGCTGGGGAGAGGGCACGGCGCTCAAAGCACTTGTAGGGACCTGAGTTCAAATCCCCAGAGCCCAAGTAAAGAAGGGTGTGTTAGCTTGGGAGTCTGTAATCTCAGTGCTCCTAGAGGGAGATAGGCAGGGTAGGGGGAACCAGCTTTGCATACTTATTGGGGGATAGGGGGAGGAGAAGAGACCTCTTCTCAAGCTAGAGGCTGTCCTCTGGCTTCTGCTGGAGAAGGCAAAGGAAGCAGGGTAGGAGAAAGAAGAAGAAATAAGCCTACTGGTCAATAAGGAGATTAATAATATATATTATTAATATATATATTAATAGCAAGGGAGGAGCTAGAGAGATGCTAGAGAGATGGCTCAGAGGTTAAGAGCAGTGGCTGCTCTTCCAGAGGACCTGGGTTCAATTCCTAGCACCCATAAGGCAACTCACAACTATCTGTAACTCCAGTTCAGCTGATCCAAGACTCTCATACATGCAGGCAAAACACCAATGCACATAAGATTAAAACTAAATAAATTATATAAAAAAAAGAAAGGGGAGGAGAACTCTCCTTATGTTCTGTTTCAGTGGTTCTGTGTGTCCTTCTGTCTTTCCTGTTTTTCCCCTCCAGTTTTCTGAGACTCCTTTGTCTTCCTTCCTACTTCATAAAAATTTAGTCAGCAGGTTTATCCCCAGGATGCTTTGCTTTTTCTGTTTTCTTTTCTGCCAGTCTCTTCCTGACGGCCTCAGGGTCTCCCTGTCTCCCACTTCCGCAGCTGACCGAGTGCAGAGCTTGATAGCTTATCAGTTCACAACAAGAAGAAAGCAAGATAGTGGGCTCGGGCGCCAGCAACCTCAAAGCATCTTGGGAAATGGCCTGTCCAAAGAAGGGTCTCTATTTCACCCCGGGAAAAGGTCACCCAGAGACGCTTCTTGACTCTTTCTACTCTAGCTGATCCTACAGTAAGAGAGGACAGTGGGTTATACCACATGAGCCTGTCTTTATGTGATCAGTGCTGAGCTGGTTCAAGTCCTAATATTTGATATGATAGGCAATGTTGGAAAAGTCAGTTGGTCTCTGGGATTCTCTTCCTTAGCCAGCAGGATCCAACCAGAGTGAACCTTTTATGTACTCGACCCCAAGTTCAGAGTACTAGCAGATCCTGTCTGAACGGTGGGAATTAATTGCTCTTTCCAGTAACTCCTCACGAGGCATGACCTCATTCTCCACCACTTCCTTCTTTATCACCCCAGTGATCTGACAGGAAGATTTTCTTTCTTCAAGGCAGGAATTCACTCACACGGAACCTTCCCTGTTTCCATTCAGAGAGACCGGGGCGGGGGGTGCAATCGTGTTACTCATCAACTCATAATCTGATGAATATCTGCCCTCTTTACTAGGAAAATCTCTCCCATTTCCACAAGGCCATCAAAAGCAGAGGTATCCCTTCTTCTCAGCCTTCAGCCTCAGCCAGTGATTCTCAGCTTCCTTTGCCTTCTCCCCGCCCTGAGCTCAGGTGATGTTTGGTGTTGTCTGGAGACATTTTAATCGTCACAATTTGAATGCTACAGGTAACTAGTGGGTCGAAGCCAGGAATGTTGCTAAAACCTTCTATGGACATCCAAGGATGCCCCGAGAGACCTGTCCGGCAGAGAGCATCGATAATGCCCTATTTGGGAAACAGAGATCTAACGGTGATAAAGGTTTGAGGCCTCATAGAATATGAGGGCCCCTGGACTCATCCCGGCTTTGCAAGTTCCCAAATGTTGAGGAAAGTAGCCTCTTGTTTGGAGAGATCTTATCAAATAGAAGAGATAGCCTTTAAGCCCATGCTGAGGATTTTAGGGTATAAAGAGACTCGAACAGGAAGGACCCATCAGATGGATATGGTGGTCCATGTCTGTAATCTCAGTAGAGATTAGCAAGAGGATCAAGAGTTCAAAGCCATCCTCAGCGTCACAGTGAGCCTGAGACCAGCTTGGGCTACATGAGGCCCTATCTCAAAATAAATACTAAGCACGGTGGTGCACGCCTTTAATTTCAGCATTCGGGAGGCAGAGGCAGGCCGATCTCTGAGTTCAGCCTGGTCCACAAAGCAAATTCCAGGACAGCCAGGGCTACACAGAGAAACCTTGACCCAACACAGACAAACAGAAAGTAGGTAAGCAGGGGCTGCAGAGATGTCTCAGCAGTTAACAGCACGTTTCTCCTGAGGACCTGAGTTCAATTCCCAGTACCTACATCAGGTGGTTTACAACTGCCTGTAACCCCAGCTCCAGCGGGACGTCTGTGGGTCATGTGCATATACTTCCCTGCTCCACACACACATGATAAAAACAGATACTTAAAAAATAGGCAAGCAAGCAGATAAACAGTAGATGAAACCAGTGTCTAGACGTTCAATGTGCACTTTAAGTTAACTTAAAATCTTGTGTGTATGCATGTTTGGCCTGCAAATGTTTTTTTGCTCCACTTGTGTGTCATCTCCACGGATGCCAGAAGAAGGCATTGAATTACCTGGAACAGGAGTTTACAGATGGTTGTGAGCCACCATGTGAGGACTGAGGATAGAACCGTGGTCCTTTAACGGGCAGCCAGTGTTCTTAACCCCTGAGCCATCCCTCAAGTCTCCAGAGGAGGAAATTCTGATGCACCACGGAGAAAGCCTGAGGACACTCTGTTAAATGAAGTGAACCATTTATGAAAAGATAGCTGCTGCGTGGATCCGCTAGTATGAGTCGTATTTTTGGAGACACACACACACACCAAACAACCCCACACTGGTTTCCAGGAGGCAGCATGAGATGGGATACGGGAGGTGTTGCTTAATGAACTTAGTTTCAGGTATCAGCAACGCATTCATGTCGATGAAGCGGCAATTCTTCAAAGAGGTTAGAGGGATGGGAAAGACGGCCCAGAGGGTCGAGGCCCCTGCCGCCAAGCCAGAAAACCTGAGTTAGAGCCCCGAGATCCACACGGTGGAGGGAGGGCACCACGTCCTGCACAGCTGTCCTCTGACGCCCGCATATGTTCTGCCCATGTCCCTCTGTCATGAATAAACACGCGCAGTGAAAGTTAAGGCGGTGAACTTTATGTTACTTAGAAGGTGACGCGACTCTAACTTATTTCACGTGTGCGCGTGTGCGTGTACACCATGTGTGTGCAGGAGCTCATGGAGGCCGGAAGAAGACATCAGATCCCCTGGAGCTGAAGCTGCAGGTGGCTCTGGGTCACCCCGTGGAGACCCTGAACTCGGGTCCTCTGCAAGAGCAGCAAGAGCTCTTAGCTGCTGAGCCACCGCTCCAGCCCCCAAATGTAACTGTTTACTCAGCCTGAGGTGGATGGACGAAGTCTCAGACGTCTCTCCACGCTGTCTTGATCTCAAGACCTACCCGTTTCTGTCCACTCATGTCACTCTGCAAACAGCTCACGGGCGATTTCACATGTTTTGAGGTCGAGAAGATCCCTGGCAAACTGGCCAGCGAGGCCAGATTTGTTGTTCAGAGCGTGGTGGACTTTCCTTTTCCATAGCTGGCCCAGGACTGAGTCAGAAGACCAGAGTCCTAGTTTTCTGCTGTTGACTTGGTGAGGGAGCCCTCCTCTGGGCTGGGCTTCCCTCTTCAATGTGGCAGGTTTGTTCTACGTGGCTTCTAAAACTTCCTCTCCAGTCCTGACCCTACAGAATGTTGACTCCTTCAGCCCCTTGCTTCTTCAGCCTCTTTATGCTCCTCTACCCTTTTCTCATATAGTTTAGCAAGACTGTCAGGGGCAGGTTCTGATACACCCATTTGCCTCAGGCATTCTTGCTTTTCCGCTTGGATCCAAATGGAAATGGAAGGTAACAGGCCGTTAGTTTAGGAAAGTCTTTTGTTTTAGTGAGCAAAGGGGCTTGTTGAAGGGGTAGAGTGGAGGTTGGGAGAGAGGCTGTCAGCCTCACCTTTGATTCAGATTTTATGATCCCCTCCATGCATAGCTCAGGCCTGAACCCACCAAGCAAGGAGCCTCCTCTTTTTTTTTTTTTTTTTTTTTTCAAAGACTCTGCACAGTTGCTGGCTAGAAATGCTAGAGCAGCCTAGCTGGCTTTAGAAAAGCGAGTTTAAGCTTGGATACCGATGAGGTCATCAAGATCCTTAGTCTGAGCTGGAGTCTGGAATCTGGCATGAAGGCTCATGGGGCAGCTGTTTGTGGTTGCATTTTTTTTCTTTCCCATCTGAAGAAAGTTCTGAGCTCATGATCGACCCTTCAGCACCACCTGTTTCCATGTGAGGGAGAGGCAGAGCGTGGCTTGGGATGAGTGGAATGGGTGGGGATTTGGCGGAGAGAGTCAGGGGAGATGCAGTTTGTAAGATGAAAGATTCCAGTCTGTCTCAGATCGCTTCCTCCACCCAGCTTTTGCCTTTGAGAAGCCTCGTCTCTTCACTAATATTTATTCTTGGGTTTTTATTTTGTTTTAGAGATCCTGCAAAACTACTGTTTGGTGACTGAGGGATTTTTTTTTTTTCCTGTGGAAGAGATTTTTATGGATACCCCATACAACTGGGACCTTCAACATCGACATCCTTTAAACAGCTGGGATGGGGTAGGGTAGGGTACAGTTGAGTGGGGCTGAGGCACAGCTGTGGGAGGCTCCTGGCCAGGAGGCTTTGGAATCTGGGACAGGACAGGATGGGGAGAGAGACAAGGGCCACTTCCAAAACACAAGGGGAAGCCACACAATGATTCAGGCATCTCTGCCGCAGGGAAGTCAGGGAGTCTTGCCAGCCGGCAAAGCATTGCACGGGAAACACCAGGAGTTGGGAGTTACGAGCTGTTTGCATTTTTCAGAGGCTTATATGTCTAATGGGAGAAAATAGGTACTCCTCCGTGCCAGAGAACAAGCCCAGTGTAATAAAAAATAAGTGCACAGAGGGACGAGCCAGGATGCTTCACACAGAGGAGAGAATTAGAAAGAGATAAAGACAGTAATCCTAGAGTGTCAAATCTGAGGAGGGCATAGAGTTCCGGCCCAGCCTTTTTAACTCGTAGCCAGAGAAATCAAGAGCTTTGACATCCTAAAGTGCACATCAAAAGTGAAATGAAAGTCTTCTTTTCAATCTTTATTTCATCTGCACGAGTGTTTTGCCAGCCCGTGTGTGTGTCAATGACCTGCCTCCCTGGTCCCTGAAGAGACAAGAGGAAGCCTTCGGATGCCCTGGGACTAGAGTTATGGTTGGTTGTTAGCCACAAAGTGGGTGCTGGGAACCAGTCCAGGATCTTTGGCTGTATCAACCTGTGCTCTTCTGTGCCGCCTCTGAGCCATCTCTGCAAAGACTTGTTTTATTTTTATTTGTGTGTACGTGTGTCTGTGAGTGTGCGGGTATCCACGGAGGCTAGAGGAGGATGTTGGATCCTCTGGAGCTGGAGTTGAAGGCAGTTGTGGAGCACTCAAGGCGGGCGTTGGGAACCAAACTGTGGTCCTCTAAAAGAGCAGCAGGTGCTCTTACCTGTAAGCCGTCTCTCCAACTCAACAAATCTCTCAGACCTTTGCCTAGGGCTCTGTATTTGAACACTGTGTCCATTTTGTGTAACCTTCCCAACCAGCCCACCTCATAATTTCCTTTTGCTCATTGTTCACAGGTTTCTTGCCTTTTTCCTTTTCTTTTCCTCCCCCTTTCTTCCCTCCCTCTCACATCCCTCTTTCCTTTTCCTTCTCCTCCCCTCCCCTGCTTTTCTCTTCCATCTCTCCCCCTTCCCTTTCCTCTGTTGCTAAAGGTTGAACACCCGGCCCTGGGAGGGCAGGTGGTATTCACAGCTGAGTCACATTTCAGTGCTGAAGCCTCTGTAAGACCTTAGAGGGTTGTAAATACAAGACCCTAGGTTCCATCTAGGTAGTGTCCCAGATAGAAGACGGCAAGGAAAGAGGGCAGGAAGCCGGATTCTTTCTCAAGTCATCCATTTTCAGCTCTTCATCCTGACACCACACTTCACCCTCTGGTTTTGTTTTGGTTTTCATGATAGATCTTCTCTGTGTAGTCCCAACTGTCCTGAAACTCAGACCAGGCTGGACTTGAACTCCCAGAGCCACCTGCCTCTGCCTCCCGAGCGCTGGGATCAAAGGCGTGCGACACCACCACCATGCTCTGAGACTTAATCTCCAAATCTTGACTCTAGACCTGGCCTCAACCACTGGCTTATTTCCCTCCAAAAATTTTAAGTTGTTTTCTGTGTCTGGAGAGATGTCTCACGGGTTAAGAGCGTTGACTGCTCTTCCAGAGGACACAGGTTTGGTTCTCAGCACCCGCATGGCAGCTCATAACCATCTGTAGCTCCAGTTTCAGGGACCTAGTGCCCTCTTCTGGCTTCCATGGGCCTCAGGCACACACGTGATGCATATTTACACATGTAGGCCAACACCCAGACACATAAAATAATAAGCAAGGAAACAAATCCTTGAAGAGTTTGCTGCTCAGCACATGGCAGGCGATTGTCCCAACTCCACACTTGTTATTGGCTTGGCTTCCTCGTATCAAACTGCTAATGTTCCTGGTGCCTTTAAATTCGAGGAGGAGTTTGGGAGTTCTTGGCAATTTGTGCCTGCGGGAGATACGAAGGATTCCTTGCGTGCAGAAACCCAAAATGTCTCTATTCTTTGTCCAGTATCTTCTAAGGGAGAACCGCTGGGTTGAAAGAAGAATTAAGGTTAATGTTTATCTTTTACATTCAAGAAGGGATAAAGTCTGAGACTCAGTCACATTTGAATTTTGAATTAAGTTCATGTTCCAACCGGGGTCAGAGTTAGGGCTGGGAAACTGTCTTTCGGCTAGGGTATAGCCTAGGTCTAACGTTGCTACTTATGTTTCGGCTAATGTTTTGCTGAGGTGAATGTACTGCAGAAATATGACACAATGGCTTCCAGGCCTAAGTGGGAACTGTGGGAGCAGGAGGCTGCCAGGCCAGTGTGTGTCTCAATGAGCACTTACCATACTTGTAAGTATTAAGGCTCCCATAGGGAGCTTCCTGCTGAGCCTGTGCAGTGAGGATTTTGTTCCGTTTTGTTTTGTTATTGCTGTTTAATCAGGCTCTTATGTATCGCTCGCTGGCCCCAAGCTTACTGTGCAGCTGGTGATGACCTCATTCTCCTGCCTCCACCTCGTAGGTGCCAGAATTAAACATATGCCTGGCTGGGGAGGGACTTCATAATGTCCTTCAAGTCTAAAGAAGGTAAGAGTGTAAGGATCCAGGTTTGTTCCTTATCTCTTCTATGAGACCTAAAATTTGGTGAAAATGAGCTGCCTTAGAAAACCAGTTCATTCATTCTTCCTGTGGCGTCATTCAGGTACAAGGAAATACACCTGGAGGAAGACGTCCAGGCCATCACTCCCCCTGCACCCTGCCCTTCGTCACTTCCTCCCTCACCCCTGCACCCTGCCCTTCGAATCCTGCCTTTCCCTTTCTTTTGTGTGGAACTGCAGACAAATCTTCTCCTGGTTTTGTTTTCCCATCTGAGAATAATAGAAGAGAACCTTACCTGAAGCCTCTATCCATCCTCGGTTCAATTTGCTCATTTCAATAGCTCTCTAAGTGTTCATGAGGAAAGATGCGGGGGTCAACTCAAAATATTTATATTACTCTTTGTTTCCAGAAGGAAGGCTGGCACAGGCCTTCGCTGGCATAGCACCCATCTGCCCACGTCAGAGGACACAGGAGGGATGGCAGTGTGGAAGGCAGATGCGACTGAGAGGGAGCCATGCTTCAGCAGCTTGTCATTGTGTCATTAAGGTGTTCCTGTGGGAGCTGAGAGCGGAGGCAGGAGACATGGGAGGGAGGGAGGAAGGAGGAGGGAGCAAGGGAGAGGAATGGAGGAGATGAAGGGGTCCATGCCAGTACCGCATTCATCCCTGTCATGAGGAGAGCTCTATCAAACCAAGGCCAGGCCTATAAATCAGGCCATAATTAGTTGCGAAGAGAAAGCTTTAACATCCTCATCAAATTGATTAATTCATCTTGCGGCTCAGGACAGCCTGGCCCTGCCTCGGAAGCTTGCCCAGCTAGGTGGGAATGGAGATGGAAAAAGGGTCAGTTCTAGCTGGGGAGGCCCAGGACCAGCTGAGATCTGTCCCTCTGCTTACCTGTGGGAAGAATGCTTGGACAGGATGTTGGTGTGGTGGGCTCTAACTTAGTCCAGAATCTAGAGCCTGGAGAGTCAAATGATTATATCGGCTCTCTCAGAATCAGCTCCGATAGGACCGGCAAGGTATTTTCCTAGTCTGTGTCTCAGTTTCCCCAGCTGTAAAAGGGACGCATTAAGAAGACTCTTGGTGTCCTGCTACTTAAGACATTCTAATATCTGCTGGCAGAGTGGGCACATATTTGCCGAGTATAGGGGGTAGTCATAGCCAAGATTCTACAGATTCCGTTTCTAGGGCATCTAAGAGAAGATGAAGGGCTTGGACTAAGCTGAATGATTAGCTCTTGCCTTAACCTTGGGATAACCAATCATTGTCCTTTCCTGAGACCCAAGCCATAGACACCGTGCTGGCCCCATCCAGGCAGAGTAGAGCATTTTGCTCTGTAAACAGCACTGGGCTTGACCTTGAGGGAGGGGCTTAGATTTCCACCCTCACAGTTTAGTGAATCACATGACTTTGTTTGAAATCCTCCCCCTCTCTGAGGCTCAGTTTCCCTAATAAGGAACGTTTTCCTCGTCCAGTTAGGTAACTGGTATAAATGGTCCTTTACAAATCTAAGACATTGTTTAAATCCAAAGCACTTTCTAAACCATTGCACCAAACCCCTGCTGCTAACCGCCCCTGAAGCACAAACAAAAGAGGCTCTTTCCATGGTAGGCTCCTTTGTTTGAAGGGATCTGTGTCCCCTGCTGGTTGGATCCTGCTGCTTCCTATTCCCATTTGTTTATTTATTTATTTATTTATTTATTTATTTATTTTTTATGTGTACAAGTGTTTCCCTTCATGTATGTCTGTGTACCACAAGCTTGCCTGGTGCTCACAGAGGCCAGAAGAGGACGAGAGATCTCCTGGAAGTGAAGCCACAGACTGATGTGAGCTGCTGTGTGGGTGCTGGGAACCAAACCAGACTCCACTGGGAGAACAGCCAGGGCGTCTTTCCAGGCACACCACTTCCTAACCACTTAGTACAGATGAAGGTTTTGTACGTGGTGATGTTGGGTTCCGTCTAGTAACCAATTCGCTGGGTTAGAACAACTGGGGTGTTTTCTTTGCCGTTAGGGGTGGTGGTGTGAGAAGGCTTCTCCTTACATAACAGAAGTTTTGCAAGCAGAATGTTTTGTTTATTAGTAGGTTTTCTCCGCTGACAAAATGAGCCAGTTCAAGTCAGGTTAAAGCATAAAAAGGAAGGTATATTGGGTGCAGCCCTCAGGCAGATTATTTGGTCCCAAGAAAGGCCAGGGAAGTTGCCATGGGGTGGGAGGCAGAAAGGAGGGGGAAGAGAAAGAGAGAATGTGTGTGCACGCAGGTGAAGAGAAAATGCAGAGGGAGGGAGGAGAACCAAAATGTCTGGAATTTACAGAAAAGCCCAGCCCCTGGGCTGGAAAGTTCAAGGTAGAGGGCAGAGTCTGCCAACCACGCCCTATAACAGGTAGGGACTGAGGGATGCTGGGAGAACCTGAAGGCCATGTCCACTATGATATGTTAAATATGCACCTCAGCTACTTACCCGGGGCCTGAAACCCAACATCCATTTTTTGTATTTTTCTCAAGACCCAGAACATGATCTGTCTAGCACTTGCTGACAAAGGCCTCACTCTTAAGGATGTTGAAAAAGCAAGACAAGAGACCTGGGTCCTTGGGGGACAGTATGGAAGAGAGCCCTCTGCCTACAAGACTTTTTTGTGAGAGAAGAATTAACTTCTATCCCATTGAACCATTGAGTGTTAGGATATCTTTATTACAAGGGTTTGTTATTTATTTAATGAAGTAGAGTTGGGGATTAATAAAGCTGTTTTAATAGAAGCCGAAGCACCAGGGGTAGGAGAAAAAGAGGCTTTCAGATGAAAGGACAAGAGAGGCAGAGCATGAGTGTGGGTGAGGGCTTCTTAAAGAAGAGTCGCAGAAAGCCAGATGTAACAAGCATGGGCCCAGAATCCTCCTGGGGAGCCACTTGGAGGGGTTCATCATTCTAGCTGATTATTCATTTCTAGTGAATGCCCCTCAAGAGGCCAGAAGATTTTGACTCGTGTTTCTATCTCTAGGCCAGCCACAAAACATACCAAATGTTTAAGACGAAACCCATTTCCCACTACTTTGGTTTGATGTTATTGTGCTTCGAGACTAAATCTCACCTTAGAGCCCGTGTTGGCTTGGAGCTCATACGTAGCCCATACTAATCTCGAATTTGTGGCGATCCTCCTGCCTCAGCCTCCCCAAAATGGCTGAGATTACAGATGTGAGATACCACACCTGGTGATGACACTTCAAAAACAAAAACAAAAACAAAAACCGTGATAACAGGTCCAGGTACTCATTTTGATCTTGAAGGCTGGGTCCGAGTTGATCTTCGGACTGCCCTCTCATAGTGACTTCATTAAGAAACTCCCCACAGAGACTCAGGTGTACTTCCTCAAGGTCACTTGTTTCATTTTCCTCTGCCTTGTACCATCACGGAGTAGGAAACCTTATTCTAGTCCTAAAAGAGAAGGTCAAGGGGAGGACGAACAAAGCAGAGCCAAAAAGAACTTTCTCTAGAAGGACCCACTGATCTCCAGCTCTGACCCTGGGCTGGGGGAAGTCCCAGGGACCACAGGCCTGGAGATGCAGAGTTTAAGTGTCCAAATGACTTGTCGTGAGCCCCAGGAAGAGTTGGCAAAGTATAGACTCTGCTTCCTTGGGCTTCTGGTGTGTCTAGGGAAACTGACTGACTAGACTGTCGGTGACCTGTCAGCTTCCTTGTCAGCTGGTGATCCATTTCTCAGAGGTTTCACCAGAGCCTACCGACTGCCTTGAAGAAGCATCTGATGGTCAGCCTGTCCCTGGAATGCGATCCTGGAAAGACTCAGAATTGCTCTTCAGAATGTTTAGCTGAGCAGATGGTTTGGAATGTGAGCACAAAGAAATGCCTCCTTTGAAAAGCCAAGAGCTGCTGCTGGAGTCTAGAAGCCAAGGGATGGGGCAGAGGAAGAGGGGCACAACAATGACAATAAAGCAGAAGCATTCTGCCAGTAGCCAAAGGTGGGGCGTCAGAGCGGCGAGGAGGGATGGCCTCACTTTGTTATACCACTAGCCTCGATCTCGGGCCAGGGCCGGGGGGGAAAGCACTGGCTGCAGATGTCCCCTGCTCATCTCACAGCTCACCAAATATTATGGCCTCGCACATAAAAACCTGAGCGCTAAGCTGCCAGGGGCGTTAAACTCAAGGAGCTGTGACCAGAAACAGGCCGGTTCTGGGGAAGCTGCCTCGGGGCCAGCAGCTCCCACTAGACCCTGCTGATTCTGAGACGGAGCAGCAAACAGCGGCCTGAACTCACCTCGGCCTCTGGCCTCTCCCCAGCGACAGAGGGACGAGTAGAGGAGTCCTGCAACTCCTTCCCGGGAGCAGGGCTGCCTCTGAGCTGGAAATAAATGCCTTCAAGCCACATAAATCAACGAAAATTAGTAGGAGTCAAAGTAAAGATCCATCCTTCACCACTTGGATGTTTGAGCCAAGGTTCTTCTGGGTGATTTAGAGTCGAATAATTGAGTGATCCGATCTCACTTGCTTTTTTTTTTTTTTTCCTCTCTCTCTCTCTCTCTCTTCCATCCTCTTTCCTTTCCAGACAAAATCCTCTCCTCTGGGGCAGGCTTCCACTGGCCTTTAGCTCCTCGGGCTGGAGCAGGTGTGTTCACCTGTCAGCTTGGCACCCTTGATGGATCTCTGTGCTATCTTGGTTGGTCTCCTCTCTGCCTGCCCCTCAATGAATAGTCTGCCCCAGGCTACGTATGAGTTGTGGGGTGGGAGATAGCGTTCCTCATTGCTGCTCTCTCCTGCCCCTGCAGAAGTGGCAAGGTCTGGCTGCTAAGGTCCCACCGAAAGGTCACATCATCCTGGAATGCAGACCGAAGAGAACCTTTGACCTCTGAACCGGGGAGAAGATGGATAATGGCATGAAGGTTTCCCAGCTTCATGACCTCTGCCAGGCTGAGAACGATAATCTACAAGTTGAGTGATGTTCCAGGCAGGACCCAGAGAAATTAGGGGCTTGTATTCACATCAAAACACACACACACACACACACACACACACACACACACACACACACACAC